>NC_138080.1:12136031-12790198 GCF_964212035.1 Myotis nattereri
GAGAGAATAATGAACCGGCTGCCTCCTGCACACCCACTACTGGGGATCAAGCCCATAACCAGAATCAAACCATGACCTCCTGGTTCATGGGCTGACACCACTACTAATCCCCACCAGCTGGGCTATTTGAATTTTTTGAACAAAATTAATTCTCATTCATAGAGATATTCCAGAGTCAGTGTTCCATGAAGTTTCCTATTGTCAGATTTTATTTCTGTAAGAAGTTTTGGCTTCAGTGTGTGTGTGTGTGTGTGTGTGTGTGTGTGTGTGTGTGTGTGTATCTGTGTGGATATGCATGTGTGCATGTTTGTGCCTTGTGCCTGTCTGTATGCTTTGTTTTATTTATCTTGTCAAGGCTGGCACTTCACCATCTGAAAAGCTTTTAGTGATTCATGTCATCTTACCTCACACTATTCCTGTTAAGTCATGAAGCTAAAATAAATAGACATTTCAAAAGCAAGTAAGTGGTTGGTTGAAAGTCAGATTGCTGGGCTGTTCTGTTTGTAGCTGAACTCGCTCCAACACTGCTGTAGGGAAGGTAAAGTCTCGGTTGCAATCCTGAGTGGGCTGGCTTTCTCATTCATGTCCTATGGGCACCATATTCATGTCTAGCCCCCCTCGATTCACAAGAGACGGGGAGCATGACTGCAGAAAGGCTATCTATAAAATCACATGAGGCCCATGTCCTATGGGCTCTGGGACAGTGGCATCATTGCTATGAATAAGAACGTATTCATATTCCTGGCGTTCTCCCAAATGTTCTTCGATTCTTGCCAGAAGGAACTGAAAAAAATGAAGCTCTATCTTCCTGGAAATTGTCTTATTTTTATCTCTCTGCATGCTGATCCTCTGAGGGCTGTGGGAGAGGGCAGAACTCACCCCGACACAGTCACTCACGTCCCCAGTGAGAGCCCATGCGCTGCTCTACCCCAGTGCTTGGGACATGCTGCACACATGGTAGATATCCAATACCTATTGATTAAGAAAAACGAGTGCATTTGCCCACATGACCTTGGACAAACCCGTGAACTGCCCTCGTCTTCAATTCTCCGCTCTGTAAAGTGAAATAACGAGCTAGAGCTCTGTTTTTCCTCTCAGCTGGAGTATTCCTTGATTTGAGAAAGAACTTTCTAAATTTAACTGTTATCACTTCTATGTCAGCATGTTCTGGGTAAGAATAAATACCAAGAGAACAGTTTTAAAACTTTATCTTCCCAAAGAAATAAAAATGGTTTTCTCCTGTTAGGGCAGAAGTGGAATGGGGGCTGGGCGGAGAAGAACAGCAGAATTCTGGAGATTAGTCATCAGCCTAGAATAAGATTCCATAGATGATTGCCTGTCACTGCTTCAGGTTACTTTGGGACATCAGGAATATCTTGATAAGGAGACAGAAAGATGTTCTATTAAAAAATTTCATTACAAAAGAGAGGAATCAATAATCAAGCTATCCAAATTATCCAACAAAGATACTAGTAACATGTGCATTTAAAAGACCACCATGACTTCAAAAATACAACTAAAAGATGGAACGGACATCATCCAGAACCACAGGAAGGCTGGCTGAGTGCAAGTTCTACAACTAGGAGGAAAGAGAACAGCATACCGAGACTCAGAGGAGGCGCAGTGCTGAAGTCAAATACTAAGGTGCAGAGGTGGCTGGCGGTGGAGGGCGCGGTTGTCGTTTTCAATTGGGAGGGAGTCTCAGATGCTGAGCTCCAGATCTGGGCGAGTCTCTAGGGACCCAGACTCAAATGGGAGAAGCGGGACTGTCTGGCTTCAGTCGGAACTCGAAGGCAGCTTTCTCTCCGAGGTTTGCAGCGGTTGCTGGGACTCTGAGGGGCAGAGCCCCCGGGACGGGACTGAGAGAAGCCATAACTGCTCTCTCAGCCCACCCTGTTGATCCCCTGGGACCCGCCCCACCCAAGCCCTGCACAGAGCCATTTGCCGGATAGCCTCAGGCAAAGGCTAGATTAGCACCTCCCCAGAGGACAGAAGTTCTCTCACTACAGACACAACTGATTCTCACAGCCACTTGGCCTGGAGCTCAAATCCCCTCTAGTATTACCTACAACAATCAAGGCTTAACTACAACAAGACTGCGCACAAAGACCACTAGGGGGTGCACCAAGAAAACATAAAAAAATGCGGAGACAAAGAAACAGGACGCAAAGGTCAGAAATGGAAGGTATAAAGCTCAAAACCACACTTTTAAGGTCTTTCAATAATTTTCTAAAAACTGCCGATAAATGTAGTGAGATCCTCAAGAAATCTAATGAGACCCTCGATGTTGTGATAAAGAACCAACTAGAAATTAAGCATACACTGATTAAAATAAAGAATATTATAAAGACTCCCAACCGCAGACCAGAGGAGTGCAAGAATCAAGTCAAAGATTTGGAATACGAAGAAGCAAAAAACACCCAACCAGAAAACCAAAATGAAAAAAGAATCCGAAAATATGAAGATAGTGTAAGGAGCCTCTGGGACAGCTTCGAGCATACCAACATCAGAATTATAGGGGTGCCAGAAGAAGAGAGAGAGCAAGATATTGAAAACCTATTTGAAGAAATAATGACAGAAAATTTCTCCTACCTGGTCAAAGAAATAGACTTACAGGTCCAGTAAGCGCAGAGAACCCCAAACAAAAGGAATCCATAGAGGACCACACCAAGACACATCATAATTAAAATGCCAAGAGCAAAAGACAAAGAGAGAATCCTAAAAGCAGCAAGAGAAAGAAAATCAGTTACCTACAAGGGAGTACCCATACGACTGTCAGCTGATTTCTCAACAGTAACTATACAGGCCAGAAGGGAGTGGCAAGAAATATTCAAAGTGATGAATAGCAAGAACCTACAACCAAGACTACTTTATCCAGCAAAACTATCATTCAGAAGTGAAGGCCAGATAAAGAGCTTCACAGATAAGAAAAAGCTAAAGGAGTTCATCACCACCAAACCAGTATTATATGAAATGCTGAAAGGTATCCTTTAAGAAGAAGAAGAAGAAGAAAAAGGTAAAGATACAAATTATGAACAACAAATACACATCTATTAACAAGTGAATCTAAAAATCAAGTGAATAAATAATCTAATGAACAGTATGAACTGGCGATTGTAATAGAATCAGGGACATAGAAAGTGAATGGACTATTCTTGGGGGGGGGGGGAAGGGGTGTGGGCTTAGGGAAGAGATTGGATAATAATCGTGCACCTATGGATGAGGACAGTGGGTGGGGAGTGAGGGCGGAGGGTGGGGTTGGAACTGGGTGGAGGGGAGTTATGGTGGGAAAAAAGAGTAACTAATGTAATAATCTGAACAATACAGATTTAATTAAAAAAGAAAAAACAAACAAACAAACAAACAAAAAACAAATATGCATCTATCAACAAGTGAATCTAAGAATCAAGTGAATAAATAATCTGATGAACAGAATGAACTGGTGATTATAATAGAATCAGGGACATAGAAAGGGAATGCGGGAAGAGACTGGACAAAACTCGTGCACCTATGGATGAGGACAGTGGGTAGGGAGTGAGGGCGGAGGGTGGGGCGGGAACTGGGAGGAGGGGAGTTATGGGGAAAAAAAGAGGAACAAATGTAATAATCTGAACAATAAAGATTTAATTTAAAAAAGAAAAGAAAAGAAAAAAAAAGACCACCATGGCTTTTACAGTTTACCAAATAAATCAGTTATACAGAATTTTGATCAATTTTTGCTTAAAACAATTTGCTTTTAAAGCAAAAGTTTTTTTTTAAAGGAAATCTGTGATAAGCCGTTTTCCTCCTCTGATAAGCTGATTGTTCTGTGAAGTGCTAGGTAACTTACCATACTGCTGCCTTATAACAGAACAATGAGACAGCCTGTTGTGGTCCTATTTTATAGTTGGGACATTTCCGGTATTGGCAGGTTGGGTATAAAATGAAAGTATAATTGCAGTGTTGTTCAAAATGACATTATTTTCACTCCTGGAGAAGGGCATGTACTTGTTACCAAACCTTAAGAAAGATACAATGGAGAAAGAAGTAAAAACTTTAGGAGCCCTAATTTCAGCACTATCCTTTTCTGCTTAATCATCAAACACCTTCATTATTTAAAAGCCATAGAAGGAGGCACAGAATTTTGTTGGATGGGTATTCAGGCATTTGGCACAGAGCCTGTGTCTGGGGAAGGGGGGTTGGTGACTGGGAGACTGGAGTCAGGGTTGAGAAATAAAAACTTAGTTTTCATAATATACTTCTTATATTTGAATTTTGCAAAACCATGTGCATTTAGTACATTCTCAACTTTTACTCAAGCCATCAGGATAAAGATTGGTTTAAAAACATGTACTGAATTGAATAATAAAGCATAATAAAATTGTAGAACAAAAGTTGAAAAAGATATCATGGCATAGTGAAAACATGTTGGAATAGCAGTCATGAAGGACTCTATTTCTGTCTAGTTTGGTCATCTTGACAGATTATTTCTCTTTTTCGGTACTCAATTGCCCCAATGAATAACTGGTTGGTGTAGGTCAGTGGTTCTCAATATTGGATGTATGGTAAATAGTTTCTTGGATCCCACTCCTCATAGGTTCTGATTTAATTGGTCTGAAGATACTGGTTTATCAATTTCTCAATTTCTTTTTTATTATGTCTTTTCTAAGGAGCCATTTTAAAGAATATTTTTTCTTAATTGCTCTTTCCCATAACATTTTAATATAACCAGATATACTGTCTATCTATAGTTTATGTACTGTATGTACATCTGTGCTTTTTACATAAAAAGAGTAAGTTTATTTTTATCTACGTTGAGAATTCATGGTCTAGATTAATTTTTAAGTCCCCCATAAGTTTAACAATTATGCAACTCTCTAAAATTAACTTTTCTGAAATAACATGAAAAAGAAATAAAGAAGAGGACACCCTATAGTGCAAATTCCAGCATGGGTTTTGCTAGTCAGTGATATAACCCCCACATGTGTGTTTTGTGCCCTGTCGGGTGGGACCTGCCTTGGCCGTTTGAGACACTACACTCAATGAAGGAAGCAGATGGAAGGGGAGAAGATCCTCATCTCCCATGGGAAGTTTCCTTGCCCCAGAACTGTGCAGCAATGGACGGGACTGCCTCACAGTACTGATCTAACAGCACTGGGAGTGGTCAAACAGGGGCCAAACGTAAAAGAGAATCCCAGAATTTGTTGGGAGTTTGGGCTAAATAACTTCCAATGCCCCTTTATACACAGTTCTATGCCCAAAGCAAGAATACAAGATAAAACAATCTTCCCTCTCTAGGACTTCTATGGCAGATATCTATGTACTAGGTGGTATTAACAACTTCCAGTTGTGCCCTGACCGGTTTGGCTCAGTGGATAGAGCGTTGGCCTGCAGACTGAAGGGTCCCAGGTTCGATTCCGGTCAAGGGCATGTACCTTGGTTGCGGCCACATTCCCAGCAGGGAGTGTGCAGAAGGCAGCTGAATCGATGTTTCTCTCTCATCGATGTTTCTAACTCTCTATCCCTCTCCCTTTCTCTCTGTAAAAATCAATAAAATATATATATAAAAACAAAACAAAACAACTTCCAGTTGTGCTGGGTTATTTGTGAACATGCCTGTGGTCCTCCTACTTGTATGAAAAGTTCAGCTGCTGCCCATTCAGTGGGCAAGACAAATAACAGTTACAGCACTCACAGAGTATGGAATGACTTCCAGGAAAATGTTTTTAATTAAGTGCTTTCATTATGAAGGAACCTTTTATACATAGGCTGGACTCCTTCCAATAGCATTTGTTTGCTTTAAGAACAAAAACGAAAACCTCAGAAAAGCCTACAAGTTCTAGACACGCATTTAAATATGTTCTTATTGATTTCAAAGAGAGGAAGGGAGAGGGAGAGAGAGATAGAAACATCAATGATGAGAGATAAACATCAATCAGCTGCCTCCTGCATGCCCCCAGTGGGGACTAAGCCCACAACCCAGGCATGTGCCTTGACTGAGAATCAAACCATGACCTCCTGGTTCATAGGTCAACACTCAACCACTGAGCTATACTGTCCAGGCTAGATATTTATTTATAGATACACAGAGTCCGAATTTTAACCAATCAGTCAGGTTTGATCTGAGGTACTTATCTGAGATGCAATCATTTGTGAACCTTGATCCTAAATGCCGAGGCTTCTTCTCCTTCTGGCTGAACAGTAACTATGTTCCTCTCTTCATTTTCATATGAATGCACTCCTGAATACATTTTTGCTCTAAACTTGAAGATTCAGAATCAAAGGAGACAGTGGGTGGTGGAATGGAGATGCCAGCCTATAAAATAAAGAGCAAATAAAACAACAATAATGATAATAAATCTGGAAACTGAAGTTGGCCTGTGTGTCCTCAAAGGTCTTACAATACAGTTGGTAAGTCAGTTTATTTTTATGAAAAGTGAAGTAATGGTAGAAGGTATCATTAAATAGGAGGTACCAGTAATATGAAATTTAGAGGTGCGAGTGCTCCGTGAGAGCTGGTGTCAAAGACACGCAGGAATGCAGGGGTGGAAGTACCTGCAAATTCATAAGGCAGGAATAAAAGTCAGCTGGATACTGAACAGGTACAGAGTAAACTGGGTTAAACTATTAAAGAGAAGTTGGGAATGAAGTTTCTTTTCCTAATTTTGGTCCCTAAGGCTCTGGAGCTGTTCCTGTGCCTAACAGTGCAAGTCCCGAAGAAACGGATGTGGTGTTGCATGAAGGTGCTGTGGCCTACAGATGGAAAGAACTTTGTAGTGGGAAAATCCAGGAAATGCAGCAGTTCTTGGGGCTAAATGTGAGGAGGCCATTGGATGCATCTCCTCTGGCAATGACACCTTGATGAGGAGTGCCCAGTGTTCACCAGTTCAGCACAATGATGGGGAAGCAGACTGGACGAAACATCATGTCACCAAAAGAATCCAGAATTACACTCCTGACATGGTGTGGGTGGAGTAATGTGACCTCCTAAAACTCAGACACGTTAACCCCAGTGAGGATGACATTATGATATATTTCACACAAGTTACTCACAGGGACTCCAGTCCTTTCGATAGCAGAGTGGAATCATTGCTCATGCAGATGGACCTGTAGCTGGCATTGGAGGAGACTTGCATTTTGATGAGGCTGAAATCTGGATTAAACACATCGAAGGCATGTATCTTGTTCCTATTCATTCCAAAAATACAAAGGCTATTTATTATGTTCCCACCTACCATTATGATGACCCCAACAGATTTCACTCCCTACTCAGGACATGTGACATTCCGTCTCCCTGTGGAGATTCATAAAAGCACCATCTTATGTCACATCCTTACACTATGGAACCAGCTACCTATGGTCCCAGTTTGAGTGTCAATGCTATCACTACAATTGGAGGGGAAATCTTTTTCTTTAAAGATGGGCTCCTCTGGTGGAAGCTTCTTATCAAGCCATTTATATAACTGGAGCCAGGGTCAGTTTTTCCCTTTTAAAGATGCCAAGTAGCCCAACTGACGCGGTCCAGTGGTTGAGCATCGACCTATGAACCAGGAGGTAATGGTTTGATTCCCAGTCAGGGCACATGCCCTGGTTGCCGGCTTGATCCCCAGTGTGGGGCATGCAGGAGGCAGCCAATCAATGATTCTCTCCCATCATTGATGTTTCTATCTCTCTCTCCCTCCTGCTTCCTCTCTGAAATCAATAAAAATATATTTTTTAAAAAATCAAGATGGCCGAAACTGGTTTGGCTCAGTGGATAGAGCGTCGGCCTGCGGACTGAAGGGTCCCAGGTTCGATTCCGGTCAAGGGCATGTACCTGGGTTGCGGGCACATCCCCAGTGGGAGATGTGCAGGAGGCAGCTGATCGATGTTTCTCTCCCATCGATGTTTCTGACTATCTATCTCTCTCCCTTCCTCTCTATAAAAAATCAATAAAATACATTTAAAAAAAAAAAAAATCAAGATGACAAGTACTGGTTAATCAGCGATTTGAAAAGCACAGCCAAGTCCTAGCTAGTTTGCTCAGTGGATGGAGCATCAGCCTGGGGATTGAAAGGTCCTGGGTTCAATTCCGGTCAAGGGCACATGCCCAGGTTGTGGGCTCGATCCTCAGTGTGAGGCGTGCAAGAGCACACATTGTCTAAGCTTCCCTGACTCCGTGAAAAGATTGATGCTGCTGTTTTTAATCTACTCCTCTACAAAACCTACCTCTGTGTGGACGAACAATATTGGAGTTGAGATGAGAAAAGACAATTCATGGACCTTGGTTATCACATGTTGATTATGGAGAAATTTCCAGGAATTGGACCTGAAATTGATGCAGTCTCTCCTCCAAATGATATAACTGTATTTTTTTAAGGACATAATCAACTTAAATATGATAAGCTATTTAATCATGTCACCAAAGGCTGGAAAGCAATAGTGGGTTTGGTTTTTAAAAATGGCATGGATCAATTTTCTTCAGCTTATTAGATGTTTATTGTACATGGGCTTTGTGCCTAACATGTCTTTATAAAGCGGTATCTTAAAATAAGAAGGCAAAGTTTATAGATAGACCATAGATTAATGCTTATGACAAGTATAAACTGATTTTTTAAGTAACAGTTTTAATTGTGAAAACTCCCTGGATCTGATCTCGTCATTTTCAATTTATACTGTTAAGTTTGAAAATAGAAACCTTCCAAGGCCAAGAGGCTACCTTTTAGGGAATGCTTAAGCCATAAATTGATTTCTACAATACTTGGACTGAGAAATAATAATTAACCACTCCCCACCCCCCCAGCTTGCCAAAAATTAAGAAAACTATGTAAACAGTGATAATATAATCTTAGTCTGTTTGAGGATTGACTTAAAATATTACATATAAAATATATAAATTAAAACTCTGGGGGAAAAAAAGCCAACTGAGATTAACGTTCTGTTTGGGTCCCCTAATCCTGTGTCAAAGGCAACATGCCCATGGCTTTGACCTATTTGGGGTTCCCAGTTCCCACTTCTCGGTCCACCCCTGGGCCTCCCACTGGCCAGCTTTGGCCTTTGCTGGTGCACAGCCCCCAGTGAGACACTCCATGGCACACCTCTACAACCATCTCACCTGTGGGGTAGTAGCAGGAAGCAATTGGACGTAGGCCTGTGGGCAGCTTGGGGCTTAGGCAAGTGTGAGGATCAGAGCATGGCATTCATGCAGGGTGAGTGATCTAAAGAAAGATGCAGAGCCCACCGGTGTGGCTCAGTGGTTGAGCATGGACCTATGAACTAGGAGATCATGGTTTGATACCCAATCAAGGCACATACCCGGGTTGCAGGCTGATAGGCTGTGCAAGAGGCAGCCTATTTATGATTCTTTCTCATCATTGATGTTTCTATTTCTTTCCCTCTCCCTTTCTCTCTGAAATCAATAAAAATATATATATTTTAAAAAAAGATGCAGAATGGAAAATGTCAAAGGTATTTGGGGGCTCTAAGTTGGCCAGTTTGTCTGGAACAAATGGCTTGTGGGGGGGAACATTGAAGTAAAACTAGAAAGGAAGGTCAGAGTTCTACTGATGAGGCTTCTGTTTGCCAAGCCAAGGATAGAACTTAAGTCCTTTAAGCTTCAAAGGTACAACAGAACTGAGCCTCAACCTCTAGGTATTGTAAAGAAATAAAATACTGGGGAAAAGAAGGTAGCATTAACTCCTGGCATCCAGTTCCTCCTTCTAGTTGCTGAATTTTGTAGTCAGGCTTTTTGGGAAGAAAAGGGGCAAAAGTCTGGTGTATTAACTCAGTTCTCGTAATGTATGGGGCAAGCCCACATTTTTACCAAATTTATCTATATATATAAAAGGCGAATATGCTAAGTGTCTGACCACCCAACCGTTCATTATTATGCATACTGACCACCAGAGGGCAGACACTCAATGCAGGAGCTGCCGTGACTTGCACTGGCCATTTACAGAGAAATGGCACTGCAGACCTGGTGCCCACAAAGCAGTACTCGGCTTCCCCCAAGTGGGACACAGGTCCCGCCACCACTCCAGAGCGGCACCCCACCAAATCGCAGCCAAAGCTGCTGAGACTCCATGGTGCAAAATGTGGCCCACAGACCAGCCCAGCCTAGCCCCAAAACATTGGCTGTGGGTGTCGGGTAATGATGTCATGTAGCAACGCCCAGCTTCCTCTCCCTGGAGACTAGTCACCTTGCAGTTTCTTAAGCCCAGAAACACAATTTGCTTTATAGCCAGGTGGAAACATTTTTCACTTTACCCAAATGTCTGTGAAGCGTTTTCCCATGCCTCATCTCATTTGATCCTCACAGAAGTCCTGGAGTAGGTAGATAGGAGACTCGGTGGAATCCTATTTTCTTTTCATTAGCCGGAAAATGGAGATTTACAAAGTTTAGAAACTTGACCTGACTGAAAAGAAGTTAGAAATGGTGGACCTTGAAAATGACTTCAGGTTTTCTCACTGCACAGAATATAGTCAAATACTGCTGCAGTTAAATATTTTACCCTTTGTTCTCCCTGTGTGATCTACAATAATAATCTGCTTTGTGTTGATATTTACTGCTGTGTTGCTAACAATTACCTGAAAGAGAAGTTGGGGTGCTTCACTGGGCTGGAAAAAGTTTAGCTAAATCAGAAAGCAGGTCTAACTAAGCAAGTTTATTCTATATATATAAAAGGCTAAGTTGACTTGCGCATGTGTGATATATATAAAGCTCTCACTGGCACCAATTGCATGTGTGTGTTTTGATCTGTCATTGTTGATTGAGAATTTGGTTGACATTTCAATTATAGATAAAGGGTGAATAGCAATATGAAAGTATTTCTAATTAATTTCCTTTCAGTGTGCACAAATTCGTGCACTGGGCCACTAGTATAACCATATACACTTAGGGTGAAAAAGGGCCTTCAAGTCCTTATACTCTATGCCCTCATCCATTGTTTAAAAACCTGCAATGCCCAATAACAGAAATCTGGCCCAGGCTTAAACCCTTCCAGTGTTGGGTGGCTCCCTACTTCTCAGAGTAAATGGTAATCTTCATCCATTTTAGCTAGTTCAGCTTTCTGGGAGTTACAGAGTACCTCTAATCCCTTTCTCCACACAGCCAGTCTCCCAACCCTCACCCCCAGGTTTTCTCCCCTCTTTTCTCTTCACCTTTCCTGGTGAACATCCTCAGGTTCTTGAAACATTTCTCATATGACATGGTTTTTGAGCCTCCCATTCTCATTTCTGTTCTTGTAATACCTTTCTTTATAAAGAACTAGAGGCCCAGTGCATGATAATTCATGCACTGGAGGGGAGGTCCCTCAGCCTGGCCTGCCCACTCTCACAGTCCGGGAGCCCTTGGGGGTGGGAGGCTACCCGGAGATCAGGGGAAGGCGATGCCCCATCACACCTCTGCTGCTGCCACTGCCGGCAGCGCAAACCTCAGCTGGCCCTGGTTACCTGAGCCTCGGGTGACCCTGGGCGGCAGGGCAGCTGCCATCCAAGGCTTGCCTGCTCCTTAAGCCAGACCTGGGTGGCAGGCAGCCACCATCTGAGGCTTGCCTGCATCTTGGGTGTCAGCTGGGCAGCACCATCTGAGGCTTGCCTTTGTGTGATTAAAACTAAGTATGTACAAAAAGTGTAATTTCACAGGAGTTTTCTGTATATATTACAGTAATTTGAAATTTATACTGAATTAGTCTAGTAAATGCATGCATTCACCAGTCACTGAGAATAAACAAATGCCCATGCCTGGGGCGGGGCTTAGCGCAGGTGGGAACATCAACCAGAGTGTGTTAAAACTGCTGCAGAAAGTCAGGCCGCGTGACAACAGAACCAATCACCAGGCTATGAGGTGTGATCACGTGCTAATAATTCTCTGTCTTAGTGGCGATTCCTGGATTTAAATATGTAGATAGTTGCAGGTATGTAATATTTACTTATGTTAGCAAAATTAGTACAATTTTTTCAAATATATGGCCTATTCGCTAAAATTTGTTAAAAATAACAGTGAATTAATAACAAAAAAAACCCCTGTTAATTTAATTATAAGCAAATCTTGGTTAAAGGCATTTTAAAATTTACAGGGGTTAATTTTCACATGTGACATACGGACCGGAAATTTTGTCCGTTAGATCTGAAGTTTGTTAAATCAGGGTCTGTGAAATTAAAGGTTTACTATAAGAAACGGGGTTGGGTTGTTTTGGTTGTAGCTTTTCTTACTGTTTATGTATTCACTAGAGGCCTGGTGCACAAAAATTGTGCACTGGGAGGGGTCCCTCAGCCCAGCCTGCGCCCTCTCGCAGTCTGGAACCACTTGGGGGATGTCTGCCTGCTGGCAGTCAGACATTCCTCTTGCAGACCTGGGCTCTCGCAGTCTGGGACCCCTCACTCCGTGAGCCTGGCTTCTGGCTGAGCAGTGCTCCCCTGTGGGAGCACACTGACCACCAGGGGGCAGCTCCTGCATCGAGTGTCTGCCCCCTGGTGGTCAGTGTGTATCATAGCGACCCATTGTTCCATCGTTTGGTCAATTTGCATATTAGGGTTTTATTATATAAGATTATATGTTAATCCATTTATTAATTCAACAGACAAATACTGAGGGTCAACTATGTTCTAGTACAAGGCACCGGGTAGGCACTGGGAATGCATGCTGCTCACATTGTGGTGAGGGTGACCCAGAAGTAAATCAACAATTGAAATATAAAAATGTGTTAGGGCTGTGGGAACCTAGAGGGCCTTGCAGTCAGCCTGGGGATGTCAGCGAGGCTTTCTCAGCAAAGGCATCCTCTGAACTGAGTCTTGAAGGGCAGGCAGGAGTTAGCCAGGGTTTTCTTGAGATAGAAAGTGTTTCAGGTGGGTGGATGACAGCCTGCTTCCTGGGGTCTGATTTGCTCCAGGACATGTAAATGTTTTAGCAGGACAGGAGGCAGAGCAGTCCAGTGGCTTAAAGGCTTCCATGTCGCACGCACCTGAATTTGAATCCCACCTCTGTCATTAATTAGCTGTGACTTTGAACAAGTCACATATGTTCTCACTTAGACTTTTAGCTTTCTGATCTGTGAAATAGATAAAAAGTCTTCTCTCCAAGACTGTTGTAAGGATTTAAGCAAGACTGAAGGCAAAAGACTTAGCACAGTGTCTCACACCCTGGGATCCTCAATAAATGAAAGAAGACAAGATTTCCTAGAAAATGTCAGTGTCCTCTCTGGTATCATTAAGAGATGGAATTAGCAAGAGAGCCTGGACAGACCTGCCACTGCCTTCCCCTCCTGCGTCCTCTGAGAAAGACGCTCCCCCATCTCACAGGGCAGAAGAAAAATGCCCACCTGGCGCCTGGAAATGCCCAGAGTGGCAAAGAGAAAAGGAGGAAGGGTGGAGGAAATGATTAAAACACAGAAACACAGGCTGAAGTGCTGAACCAACATAGAAAGAGAAAAAAATTGAGTTTAAAGACAGAAAGAGTGAGAGATATTGGGTAGATAAATCTGTGAAGTTCAAAACCAGGATATTCCTTTTCCTCTGAGTTTTGGGAAAGTTTTCATTAAGTCTTTCTTTAGACAAGAAAATTGATCTTGCAGTTCTAGTGTTTGGGACCTCGGGTCTCCTCCTGTGTGTTTTCTTCCGATGGCTTATTCCTAGTTTGCAAAGCACTGTGCCATACAGTGTCTCATTTACGCCAGTAAGCTGCTTCATTTCAGGGGAAGAAACAGGTTTAGGCAATACCCAGAGCTACCAAACAGGGCATGCAGGCTTGATGCCCACACAGGGAAAATTCTTTGAATCAGAACTACGAAGGCCGGAAGAGAGTAAGCAGTTCCCCTCCACCATGGCTACGTCCATGGCTCTTCAAACACATCTGCTACTGAAGGCTTCAGCAGAGTAAGCACAGTCATCCAGGCAGCACCAGCTTACTGAGGCCAGCACTTGACCTGTGGGCTTGAAAAGCCTGTCTTGATCAGGAAGATTGAAAGGTCCACCCACTTTGGCTGATTTTCAATGTGCTTCACGGCTTTATTTCTGTTAAAATATTTTTCTCAGCTTTATTGAGAGATAATGGACATATAACATTGTGTAAGATTCAAGTGTACCATGTGACAGTATGGTGTACATATATATTGCAAAATGTTTACCAAAATAAGGTGAGTTAACACATCCTTTACCTCATTCAATTACCATTTTGTTATGGTGAGACCATTAAAGCTCTATATTTATAGCAGTTTTCAAGTATATAATACAAATATTCTTTTATATGGATATATAATATATGTATCATATATTTGTTATTGATTTCAGAGAGGAAGGGATAGGGAGAGAGAGATAGAAACATCAATGATGAGAAAGAATCATTGATCAGCTGCCTCCTACACGCCCCCCACGGGGGATTGAGTCCGCAACCCAGGCATGTGCCCCAACCGGGAATTGAACCAGGGAACTTTCAGTACACAGGCTGACGCTCTATCCACTGTGCCAAGCAGGCCAGGGCCAATACAAATATTCTTAAAAGAACAATTTATGGCCAAACAGTTTAGGAGGTCCCCTGATGTGGTCCTATTGATGCCCTATGGGACAATCTGTCAGAAGCAGGCAAACTAGGAGTTTTAAAGGTGTGCATTTATTTCTGTGGCTCACACTGTATGTAAGATTCAGTGCCTTCTAAAGCACTTTACATGTTCCTTGTGGTAAATCTAGGAGGTGAGAATTATTATCACCATTTACAGGTAAGGAAACTGAGGCCCACAAAGGCTACTTGGGGTCTTTTTTTTTATTCCATATACATTTTTTGGAATATTTGTTCTAGATCTGTGAAATATGCTGTTGGTGTTTTAATGAGGATTGTGTTAAATCTATAGATTGCTTTGGGTAGTATGGACATTTTAATGATGCTAATTCTTCCAATCCATGAACACAGTATATGCTTCCACCTGTTTGTTTCTTCCTCTATTTATTTTTTCAATATCCTATAGTTTTCTGAGTACAGGTGTTTTACCTCCTTGGTTAATTTTATTCCTAGGTATCTTTTTGTTGTTGTTGTAATAGTAAATGGGATATATCCTCTATAATAAAGAGGTAATATACAAATTGACCATCACACCCTCACACAAGATGACTGTCCCATGTGGTCATAAGATGGCCGCCACAAGATGGCCAGCAGGGGAGGGTAATTGTGGGCGACCAGGCTGGCAGAGAAGAGCAGTTGGGGGTGACCAGGCCAGCAGGGGAGGGTTGTTGTGGGGGGCCAGGCCAGCAGGGGAGGTCAGTTGGGGGGACCAGGCCTGCAGGGGAGGGCAGTTTAAAGGCAAACAGGCTGGCAGGGAGGACAGTTGGGGGCAATTGGGTTGGCAAGGGAGGGCAGTTGGGGATGATCGGGCTGGCAGGAGAGGGCAGTTGGGGTGATTGGGCTGGCAGGGGACAGTAGTTAGGGGCCACCAGGCTGGCAGGGGAGGGCAGTTGGGGGTGATCAGGCTGGCAGGGGAGTGGTTAGGGGGTGATCAAGCTGGCAAGCAGAAGTGGTTAGGGGCAATCAGGCAGGCAGGCAGGCAGGCGAGCGGTGAGGAGCCAGCAGTCCCGGATTGTATGAGGGATGTCTGACTGCTGACAACTGACACCATAGAAATCCTTTGTATATATAGGGAAACTATATATATATAGTTTCTCTTTCCAAGAGTTCATTATTGGTGTATAAAAATTCCATCAATTTCTGGATGTTAGTTTTGTATCCTGCTACTTTGCTGAATTCATTTATTAAATCCAGCAGTTTTTTTGGTGGAGTCTTTAGGGTTTTCTGTGTAAAATATCATATTTTATGTGAATAATGACAGTTTTACTTTCTCCTTTCCAATTTGGATGCATTTTATTTCTTCTTCTTGTCTGATTGCTGTGGGTAGGACTTTTAGTACTATGCTGAATAAGCGTGGTGAAAGTGGACATCTGTCTTGTCCCTGAAATTAAGGGAAACACTTTTAGTTTTGCCCATTGAGTATGATGTTGGCTATAGTTTTTTCATATATGGTCTTTATTCCTCTATTCCCACTTTGCTGAGAATTTTTATAAGAAATGTGTGATGGATTTTGTCAAATGCCTTTTCTGCTTCTATTCATATGATCATGTGATTTTTATCCTTCATTTTGTTTATGTGATGTATCACATTCATGGATTTGTGAATATTGTACCAGCCCTGCATCCCCAGAATAAAACCCACTTGGTCTTGATGTGTGATAAAGTGCCTTTATCTTGCTTTGGAGTTAGGATAATGCTGGCTGCATAAAAAGAGCTTGGAAGTCTTCTCTCCTCTTGAATTTTCTGGAATAGTTTGAGGAGGATAGGTGTTAGCTCTTTGAATGTTTGGTACAGCTTGGCTGTAAATTTATCCAGTCCAGGACTTTTGTTTTCTGAAAGGTTTTTATATTACTGCTCCAATTTCATCAGTTGTCATTGGCCTATTCAGGTTTTCTGGTTCTTCCTGATTCAGTTTTGGAAGATGGTATTTTTCTAGGAATTTGTCCATTTCATCCAGGTTATCCAGCTTGTTGGCATTTTCTTACAATCCTTTGTATTTCTATAGTGTCAGTTGTTCCTTGTATCCTTTTATTTCTTATTTTATTTATTTGGGTCCTCTCTTTGTTTATGAGTCTGGCTAAAGGTTCATCAATCTTATCTTTTCAAAGAATCAGCTCTTGGTTTTATTGATTTTTTTTAGTCTCTATGTCATTTATTTCCATCCTGATCTTTATTTCCTTCCTTCTATTTATTCTGGGCTTTTCTTGTTCTCTTTCTAATTCTTTTAGTTGTAGAGTTATATTTTTTATTTAAACTTTTTCTTTTTCCTTGAGGTAGGCCTGTAATGCTATGTAATGCTGTAGTCCCTCTCAGGACTACTTTCATTATGTCCCATAGATTTGGGTGGTTGTGTGTCTATTTTAATTTTTTCCAGGTTATTTTTTATTTCTTCCTTGATCTCATTTTTAACCCATTCATTGCTTAATAACATGCTATTTAGTATTCATGAGTTTTAATGTTTTGCAGGTTTTTATTATTGTAGTCGATTTCTAGTTTCATGTTATTGTGATCTGAGAAGATGTCGGATATGATTTCAATCTTCTTGAACTTATTAAGACTTATTTTGGCCTGGCTGTGGTGGTTCAGTGGTTCAGTGGTTGGGCATTGAGCTATGAACCAGAAGGTCACAGTTTGATTCCCAGTCAGGACATATGCCTGGGTTGTGGGCTCGATCCCTGGATTGTACAGGAGGCAGCTGATCAATGATTCTCTCTCATCACTGATGTTTCTATCTCTCTCTTCCTATCCCTTCCTCTCTGAAATCAATAAAGATAGGTTTTTAAAAAAAAGACTTATTTTATGACCTCTCATGTGTTCTATATTTGAGAATATTCCATGTGCACTTGAGAAGAATGTATATCTGCTGCAATGGGATGAAATGCTCTGTAAATATCAATTAAATCCATCTGATCTAGTGTGCCATTTAAGGTTGTTGTTCTCTTGTTGACTTTTTGTCTGGAAGATCTATCCAGTGATGTCAGTAGGGTGTTAAAGTCCCCTGCTATGACTATATTGCTGTCATCTCTCCTTTAAAGTCCTCCAGGAGTTTATTTTATACTAGAGGCCTGATGCACAAAATTCATGCAAGGGTCTTGACCCTGGCCCCCACCTGCTGCTGCCGTGGCCAGGGGCCTCTGCAGCCTCTGCCTCTGCCCCCGCCTGCTGCGGCTTTGTCTGGAAGGAAGTAAGTTTGATCTAATTAGCATAATACACTTTTATTATTATAGATATTTAGGTGCACCTATAGTGGGTACATATATGTTTACTAGGGTTAAATACTCTTGTTGGATCAATCCCTTTAGTATTATGTGGTATGCTTCTTTGTTTTTTGTTATGGCCTTTGTTTTGAGGTGAATTTTGTCAGAATTTAGTCAAACCTTGCCCAGCAGGCATGGCTCAGTAATTGAGCATTGGCCTGTAAACCAGGAGGTCATGGTTTGATTCCTTTTCAGGGCACATACCTGAGTCATGGGCTCAATCTCCAGTGGGGGGTATGCAGGAGGCAGCCAATCAATGATTCTCTCTCATTATTGATGTTTCTACCTCTTTCTCCCTCTCCTTTCCTCTCTGAAATTAATAAAAATATATTTTTATAAAAAGAATTAGTCAAACCTCAGTTCTCAAATGTCTCCCATCTCGAACAATTTGGTTCTCAACCACGCTGTTCATGAAAAAAAATGTCTTGGTTGTGAAACAAAACTTCAGTTTTCTACCTGACAACCCTTTCATGCTGGTACATCAGCATGACAAAAAGCATTCTCTCAAGCCCACAAAGGAGACTCCAGGAGTCAGTTTACTGCTAACTAGGGTTTCAAACAAATCACTTCATGAACAGCCTTCCAGAATGAATTAAGTTTCAGAACTGAGGTTCCACCATATAAGAATTGTAAACCAGTTTTTTGTTTGTTTGTTTTCTGTTTTCATTAGCCTGGAAAATTTTTTTCCATCCCTTCCTTTCATCCTGTGTGAGTATTTTGTTCTGAGATCTCTTATAGACAGCACATATGTGGGTCATTTCTTTTTTAATCCATTCAACTACCCTATGTCTTTTTTTTTTTTTTTTAATATATTTTATTGATTTTTTACAGAGAGGAAGGGAGAGAGAGATAGAGAGTTAGAAACATCGATGAGAGAGAAACATCGATCAGCTGCCTCCTGCACATCTCCTACTGGGGATATGCCTGCAACCCAGGTACATGCCCCTGACCGGAATCGAACCTGGGACCTTTCAGTCCGCAGGCCGACGCTCTATCCACTGAGCCAAACCGGTTTTGGCTACCCTATGTCTTTTGATTGGAGCATTTAACCCATTTACATTTAAGGTTATTATTGATAGGTATTTATTTATTGCTATTTTTAATTCTTTATGCCTATATTCCTCTCCCTCTCTATCTCTTCTTCTTCTTGCAGCAGACCCTTTAACATTTCTTGCAATGATGGTCTGGTGGTAATAAATTTCTTTAGCCTTTTTTTTGGGGGGGGGGGGGGCATGTCTGGGAAGCTCTTTACCTCACCTTCAATTTTGAATGATAGCCTTGCTGGATAGAGTAGTCTTGGGTTCAGGTCCTAGCTATTCATTACTTTGAATACTTCATGCCATTCCCCTCTGGCCTGTTGTGTTTCTGTTGAGAAATCATCTGACAGCCTTATGGGAGCTCCCTTGTAGGTAACTGACAGTCTCTGTCTTGCTGCCCTTAAGATTCTCTCTTTGCCTTTAACCTTTGTTATTTTAATTATGATGTGCCTTGATATGGGTCTCTTTGGGTTCATTTTGATTGGGGCTCTCTGTGCTCACTGAACTTGCATGACTTTTTCCTTCATCAGATTAGGGACATTTTCTGTCATTACTTATTCAAACAGCTTCTCTTGCTCACTTTCTCCCATCCCTTGCCCCTACTACCCTGATGATGAGATGTTGTTACATTTCATGTTGTCCTAATGATCCCTTAAACTATCATAATGATTCTTAAAAAAGTGTTTTTATTTATTTCAGAGAAAGGAAGGGAGAGGGAGAGATAGAAACGTCATTGATGGGAGAGAATCATCATTGAGGATCAAGCTTGAAACCCAGGCATGTGCCCTGACTGGGAAGGCAACCATGACCTCTTGGTTCATGGGCTGATGCTCAATCACTGAGCCACACCAGCTGGGCTATCATCATAATTTTTTATTATTTTTTCTTTTTGCTGCCCTGATTCAGTGATTTTTTTTTCTACCTTGTCTTCTAATTTGATGGTTTGCATCTCTGCCTTCACTAACCTACTGTGTATTCCTTCTAGTACATACTTTATTTCAGCTGTCATTCTTCATTTATGACTGTTTTTCATGGTTACTATGTGCCTTTTCCTGCTGTTGAGCATTCTTAAAACCATTATTTTATACTCTGTTTCTGATAACTTTCTTGCTTCCATTTTATTTAGCTCTTTTTCTGGAGATTCCTCCTGCTCTTTCATTTGGGGCCTATTTATTTGTTTTCCCATTTTTTGCAGTTTCTTTGTGTTTGCTTCTATATATTTTATAAGACTGCAAAATCTCCCAGTCTTGGTAGGGTGACCTTTTGTAGTGGGTGTCTTGTGGGACCCAGTGGTATAGTCTCCTTGATCTTCTGAGCTGGGTGCTCTATGAATGTCCTTTGTGTGGCTGATGTGGGCTCTTCTACAGTAATTGAGTCTTGATAGCTGTTGTCCCCTTTGTGGGTGGGCTCAGCCCTCAGGCTGGCTGACTGTGAGGCTCAACCCCACTCATATCTTGCTAACTGTTATACAGGTGCTGAAGAACAAAAAAGACAGAATAAGACCAATCTGAAAACAACATGAAAAAACAAACAAAATACCAAACCACTACCACCACCAACAACAAAAAGAGTAAGGGAAAAAAAGAATAAAAGGTTCAAAAGGCTTTGCAGGATCTGGGCCAGCCTACCTCACTGACCTTCTACTCACTCTCTCCAAAAAAATATCTGTTTTTCAAAGCCAGGGCCAATGCTCCTTTTTCTCCATTTATTATCTCCCAAGGAATTTAGCTCCTGATTAGAAACTTTGTGTTATTCTCTTATTGTTGTTTGATTTTCTGCCCTATAGTTCACCTCTTTTTCACCACAGGGCATAATGATTAATTTTTAAATATGAAACTAACTTTTATTGAAAAGGTGGGATTTGGCAATCACTGTGCTAGGCCCTTTTTACATGGTGATTTATGAGATTGCTGTCATTTTTATCTTTTCTTTGTTTGCCTAGGTTGTTATAACCAGCTCCAAATGAAACAGAAGTACATTGCGTAGATATAAAAACTGATCAGTTCCACTTTCCCTTCTCAAAAGTAACCACTTTTAATGGATTTGTGGGCATTTCCTAGATATTTTTCTTAGCATTTAAAAATTTGTGTTGAAGACAGATACAAATATATCATGTTCTTTCCATTTTATGGATGAGGAAACTGAGGTTCAAAGAGGTTGAACTATTGCCCAAGATTAAACTGTAGGTGAGTAACAGAGCTGAAATCAGAATTCGAGTCTTAACATGCTGGCCCCACTTCAACCCACCACCTCTCTCATGAGTCTTCAGTCCCAACACAAGAGCCAAAGAGATCTTGGATCAATTGTTGGCTTGACCCTAACACATATACTTGGTATTTGATGAATTGTTTAGGATAGCCTGTGGACTTTAGTTTGTCTATTTAAGGAAAAAAATGTAAACATTTTATTCTGCTTTGGCCACAGTGGTGCTGAGAGAACTAATTAAAAATGTCTGAGGGCATGCTGAGCTCCCAGGAAAAAGACACTGCATGAATGCAGAAGGTATTGGTGGGAACACACTGTCCCTTCACGCAGACAGGCCCCTGCAGCCTCCTTTGGAGCAGGCCAGCATTGCTCTAGGGTTTCTTTCCAGCTGACTCATCCTGTGACCTTGAGAAAGTTCCAGTCTCTCTGCACCTTTGTTTTACACTAGGCTGTACAGCTGGGCTAATAATACTTGCTCTCTCGTTCATAAAAGAGGAAATTAACAGACCAGTCCTTAGAGTGTATTAGTACATAGCTAGGGCTGCAGAGATGAAATGACTGAAGCACCATCTATTTCACTTTAGACAGAGAGATTGGAAAAAAGTGACTGTGGAAAAAGATAACACATTTTAGAAGAAATATATTTCTCTAAGGAAACTGAGTCTTTTTTAGATCCTCGTTTTTGTGAAAGTTTTTACCTCATGCCTTTGTTAAAATGCCTTGCTCCTCCTGAAATGTCCTCCCCCATCTCTTCTTGTGAAATTATACCTGTCATTCAAGGCCCTACTAAAATACCACATTTCCATACAGTTTGCCTCTATTCTTTCAACTAAGCATTATTTCTCTCTTCTTTGGACTCTGAACATTGTTTATCTTCTCTTAATTTCACATTCTGCCAGGAATTATAGTAATTTTTTATATAAACCTCATTCTCGTAGTAGATATAAGTTTACTAAAGGCAAGAATATCTTATTTCTATAACTCCTTAAGCTACTAACATAGCATAGTACACATAGTAGTTGCCAAATAATTAATTGCTGAATGAATAAACCAGTGCATGAAATTCTTGTAGAGGAAAAGTTAAAGTAGTAGTGAAGTTCTAATGAATACTGACACCACAGAGTCTACCAAGAATTTTTGCTGATCAGTATTGACCTGCTAAAATCTCACCCATCCATCGATGCTTTGAACAACTACTACCTGATCATCTTCTGGTGCAGGATGCTATGTAAGGTGCCTTAGCAAAGAGCTTGGCAGATCCTGAGTGCTTGAAGTGAGCCCGTTCTGGCGTGGGTTTCAAGGGAGAATTAAGGTTCACCTGGGTTTGAATCTTGGTTCTGATCCTTGCTAGCTATGTAACCTTAAGCAAGGCACCTCATAAATCTCAGTTTCAGCTTGTGACTACAGCTAATTGCTGAAGAGGGGATATACCTTAGTGCTTGCCTGTCAAGCCCTGTAGGAAAGGTTCAATAACCAAGTGAAATATTTTGCCTTCACAAAGAGCACTATAAAAGACACCCACCCACCCAGGTATAAACATGTATACATATACATACATATATATTTAAATTAGAGATTACAGTGCATCATATATACCCAACACATTATAAACAGGGCCTTTAGGTACCTTACAAAAAGCTCAGTAGGTTCAATTACACAAAATTCAAAATTTGCAAATAGTACATGGCAATTATTGTTAAGGAATTTTACAACAAAGGCTAGAAAATATTGAAAAAACAAAATTATAAATTTCACTGTAAAGCGCCCACTATTAATATGGTTCTATGACATGACTTTTTCTGGTCATTATTCATAGACAGTGTTACATACTTGTATTCAATGTGTATATTCTAGTTGGTGTTCTAATTTTATGTTTAGGATTATTTTGAACAGACCTTCCCATATTTATAATTTTGACAGCAGTATTATTCCTCTATCTTTCTGTCTATCTACCTAATACAATAAATTTATTTAATTATTTCCCAATTGTTGATCACTTGAGTAATTTTCAATTCTTCATGATTACACACAGCCTATTTTTAATCGCAGGCAGATTCCTACCCGCCACCACCTAACACATTCTTGGCTTGGCTCCCTCTACTGTCAGTTGATATATACCCAAGAAATGCCAGCTCATTTTATTATTAGCCTGAGCAAAACAGAATTAGGAAGGAACTACAAATGTTTTATTTTTAAAATCAGGTTGTGCATTTCCACGATGGTGTGTGAATGTTGTCCTTTGGGAAAAGGGTTTGGGACCACTGCACCACAGCTTGACTCTGTCGGGGAAGAGGAGTGACCACCCACTATGTGCCAGGAGCTTATACATTTAGCAAACATTTACTGGGAACCTCCAAGATACCAGGAACTGCTCTAGGTCGAGGAAAAATATATAATCCTCACCCTCAGGGAACTTGTAGTTTAGTAAAGCATCAAAACCAGCAAACAGGCAGTGACAATGTAGTGTGTCAGTGTTGTTAGAGCAGCAAATTCAGGGCACACACGAAGGAGCAGCAGAGCAAGGCCAGTCTTGTTGGGGGTTCGGGGAGAGGTGTCATGGAAACCGAGGCCTGAGGACAGTGGGTATAAGCCCGGGGAGGAGGAGTCCAAGCGTGGGAAACAGTGCTTACAAAAGCCCAAATGAGACAGGGAATTGGAGGGGGAGGGGACTGCTAAATTGGGCACAGTTACAGTACTGTATACAGACTGAGTTTAAAAACAACAGCAAACAAACTCAATAGTTGGAGATAAAGGTGGAAAGGTAGGCAGGCTGCAACCAGATTGGAAGGGCTTTGTAAACCATGTTAAACAACTTGGATCTAAAGTATCTGAGGGTGATGCAGTGACTTTAGAAAACGGCTTGGCAGTTTCTTAAAAGTGAAAGTTAATCCCTGGTCGGTGTGGCTCAGTTGGTTGGAGCGTCATCCCATACACCAAAAGGTTGTGGGTTTGATTTCTGCTCAGGGAACATATGCAAGTTGTAGGTTTGAGTCCCAGTCGGGATGTGTACCAGAGGCAACTGATCAGTTTCTCTCTCACATGAATGTTTCTCTCTCTCTCTCTCTCTCTCTCTCTCTCTCTCTCTCTCTCTCTCTCTCTCTCTTTTCCCCTCTCTCTCAAATCAATAAAAAACATATCCGCAGGTGAATGTTAAAGAAAAAGGGTTAAAGTTTTGAAAAAGTTAAACCCAGCAAATCCACTCAAGTCCAGCCAAGAGAAACAAAGAAGTATATCCATACAAAGACTGGATGTAAATGTTTATAGTAGAATTATTTATAATAGCAAAAAAGTGGAATCAGCTGATGAATAGATAAACTAAACGTGGTATGTGCATACGATGGAATACTATTCTGCCATAAAAAGAAATGAAGTACTGGCATATGCTACAATATGGATGAACCTTGAAAACATTAAGCTAAATGAAAGAAATTATTTCTGAAAGACCACATATTGTATGACTTCACTTATATAAAAGGGAAGAATAGGCAAATTCATAGAGACATAAAGTAAATTATTGATGGTCAGCTGCTGAAGGGGGTTAGTGAGAAATGAGGAGCAACTTCTAATGTATTTAGGTTTCTTTTTGGGCATCTAAATGGCATTGGCTATATGAAGATGTTCTACAACTCATTGTGGTGATGATTGTACATCTCTGTTAATAGATTAAAACCATGGAACCGTACACTTTAAATGAGTAAATTGTATGATATGTAAATTATATCTGATGAAGCTGTTAAAAAATCTGGTGGCAATAAGGAGGCCATTCAATTTTAAGCAGGAAAGTGCCATCATTGGATTTGTTCTTTGCAACCTTTTCTCTGGACTCAATATGGAGGTTGGTTGGGATAGGGCAAGGCTGAAAAGAGTGAGTTTGGTTTGGAGGAGGTTGCATTAGTGGGAGGAACATATGGTACCCTAAACTCAGGCTGTAGTCATGTGGGTAGAGAGGAGTGGACACAGCTGAGACATGAAGGAACAAAATGAACATGTCTTGGTGAGTGTCAGAGATAGGGATGGGAGGTTAGGAATCTCACCCCAGTTACTACCTGTGGCCCCAAGGAGTTTGGAGGAGCTGTTCACTCAGATGGAAAACAAGGAGGAGTGTCTGGGGAAAACGCTGGGTTCAGTTCTGGACATGATAAACTGGATGTACCATTGGGGCATCTAAATGGCATTGGCTATATGATCTGGAGCCCAGGGGAGAGAGCTAGTCCAGAGATGGTACATAAGATGTTATTCATCCACTGGACAGGAATCAGCATAGATACTGTAGTATATAATTTAAGCAAGATTGGCTCTTAGCCCCCTGCCATCAAACTCTAACACGAAATATAAAATATTTCTTGATTTAGGGGCTCAAATCGGTTTCTCCAATTGGCTTATTGTACCCAGTATTTGAATACCTTCAAGGATCACCTTTTTAAAACACTTATATTAAGACTTCTGTTCTATCAAGGGTTGAATAAAGATGTAATGAAAAGAAAAATCTAAATCCAAGACTAGCTTAGAATGTAGACTGTTTAGCCACAACCTGTATCACTCTTGACAGTGCATACCGGGAAGCAACCTATCTGGTGGACAGACAGGCAGACAGACAGACAGAGCAGTACTCATTGAGAACTTACTTGTGTGCTCTTAGCGAGCTCTCTGATTCTTAGATTTCTGATCAGAAAAATGAGAATGACTATATTTACCATGTTGTAGGATTACAGATAACAACTTTATAAATTGCCTGGCCTGCCACAGGCCAAAATCTCAATAAATACTAGTTAATTCTTATTAATATGATGATCTTATGTAAGCTTTTAAAGAGGTTTGCTATATTGTCATAATGTAAATGCTCTGATTCTCTGTCCTTTTACTCTCTTCTAGTTCCTAGATCTGTTGTAGCTACACAAATCAATCCTGCCTCTTGGTAAATGTTATTTTAGGCTAAGTATATTTTGTTTGTTCCCTTAATGAATTGCATGATTTTAAAAACTGACAGCTTTTTGATCTAATTTGCTGGCAGATATTTTACTGAAATGCACAAGCTAGCCAATTTTCATGACCCCTCCTTTCTCTCTCTCTCTCTCTCTCTCTCTCTCTCTCTCTCTCTCTCTCTCTCTCTCTCTCCCCCGCTTTCCCTCTCTCCTTTCTGCCTGTGTTTAGTGGGAAGTGAGGAGTGATTAGGCATAAAAGTAAGTAGAGGAATAGCTTTTGTTTCTCATTCAGACTCAGATGGCACAGACCTTAAAGACCTCTGTGTGCTGGTGAACTTGGCCTCTTCTGCACCTGTTTCTGCACTGTCCTTGACTTCTTTTCTCTGTAATGAATCTTGACCTTCTCCATGCCTTTCTCTTCTGGGGTGTCCACTACTATCTGGGATTTTCAAATGGCCCAAGAGGCAAATTGGGATTATTCTGGACAACCATAAGGTCAGAGGGGAGTAGTTAGAGCTGCTTCCAGGCTGGGACAGGGAGGCAGGCTGGTGGATGAGAGCGTGACACTCCTTGTGAGGGTCCCAGGAGGTCCTGGTGGTTTGGCAGCCTTCCTTTTGTCTTTTCATAGATGATCCTGGGAGCCAACCAGAAAGCTGTCTGTGTTCATTTTGTATCCTGGGAGCAAACACAGCTTCGGCGAGGGAAGATCAGACCTATAATAATAATACAGTTCTCTGACATTAAAGTGCAAAAGCATTTTCCATGACAGCTTAAAATTAATCACCACCATTTGTTGCTATAGATCCCTCTCCTGCATGTAGTGCCAGCGTTGGGACAACTGTTAAGGCAGCCACATGACTTCCAGGGAAAGAGTGTGAAGTCTGCAGAGACAGTTTGCAAAGCTGATTTTCTCCATTCTCCCTTTTGTCCTGGGGAGGATGTGCTTTCCGCTAACCAAGTGTAAGACAGGGCTGTAATTGATCATGGAAGACATGCCACAGTCCACTCTTCAGGATGGGATTATAAATGCATCTGCAGCTCTTAGTGACATTGCTAAACCGCCAGAGATGCCTGCTGTGCAACCAAATGTCCCGGAAATTGCTCCTATGGTCTTTGAACTCACATCAAGGGGAAAGAGAAGAGCCTCCCCATCACTTTCTTTATCCTGCTGATGGAAAATAATAACCAAATTCAACGCAGACAAGCTCAAAGTAAAACTATCCAACAGATACTTATTTATTTTATTATTAAAATTTTAAAATTACTTCCTGTGCATTGTATTGGAGGGTAAATGGTGAGCATGAAAATTTTTCCTCTTTCTCTTAATCCCAACCTGTAAAGGTTGCCACTATAAACAGTTTCCTGTATAGTGTTCAAAAAATTGTTCTTGCACCATGGCTGGTGTGGTTCCATTGGTTGACCATCCACCTGTATACCAAGAAGTCACCAGTTGGGTTGCTGGTCAGGACACAAATTCAAGTTGTGGTTTCCATTCCAGGTTGGGATGTGTATGGGAGGCAATTGATCAGTGTTTCTCTTTCACATTGGTGTTTCTCTCTCTCTCTCTCTCTCTCTCTCTCTCTCTCTCTCTCTCTCTCTCTCTCTCCCTTCCTCTCTTTCCAAAATCAACTATATATATATATATTGATTTCGATCACTGAGCCACCCTGGCTGACCTCAGTAAAAATATTTTTTAAAAAAGAAAAGAAATTGTTCCTGCACACACAAGCCTTTGTGTACTTGCGTTGCATCTGTGTGAGTTTCTGTATATATATGTTTGAGAGAGAGGGAGAGAGAGAGAAGCATTGATCAGTTGCCTTTTGTATGGTGCCCCAACCAGGGATTGAACCCCCAACCCAGGTATGTGCCCTGGCTGGGGCTTGAATCAACACCCTTTGATGCACAGGATGACACAACCAACTGAGCCACTCTTGGCCTGGAAATGGCTTTTTTAATTTAATGACTAGAGGCCCGGTGCACAAAATTTGTGCACGGGTATGTCCCTAGGCCTGGCCAATAATCAGGGCTGATAGGGGCTTTCCGGCTGCTGGCTGGGGCCTTCCTTCATTCTGCACCACCCCTCCTGGTGGTCAGCACACGTCATAGTGAGTGATCGAACTCCCGGTCTCCTGGTCGAACTCCCAAGGGGACACTTTGCATGTTAGCCTGTCACAACCTTTTGCAGTGAGGATTCAGGATCTGGAGAAGGGGCTGATGAACAAATGGCTATACTAGACAAGAAATATAAATTTAGAAATTATTGGGGGGAGCCAGACAGAGACCTACTCTCTAGTGGAGTGGCTCCCTGAATCTCCGGACCCATAGCTTTTTATTTACTAAAATATACGTTTTCCCTTTAGCAAAACAAACAGACATCAATGGTAATGTTTGGTAAACAATAAAGGATTATCAGGTTAGGGGATTGCCTTCAGCCCTTCAGCCAGCAGCAGGGTAATACAATGCTGATTCTCAGCCCTTGCTGAATATCAAAGTCTATCAGCCTCTGACAGACTTCTCGCATTTATATGTTAACTACTTGCTGGTCTTTTATCTATATATATCTATATGTATAGATATATACGGAACACCTTTCCATACCAGTACCTGGAAATCTACTTCATAGTTTGTAATGTTACATAGTGGTCCTTGGTGTGCATGTATTTATTTATTTATTCTGGACACTTGAGGTTTTTTTTTTTATTTGTTTCCTTTGTTCGCTACTACGAGCAATACTTTAAATTGCATTTTTTGGACTTTTGTTTGCATACTTTTGCTATCATATCTGTAAAATATATTCCTAGAAATAGTATACTTAGGTCAAAGGGTATGTGCAATTTAATTTGTGGAAGATTGTGAAATTGCTCTCTAAATTGCTGATAAACGTATGCTAAATGCTCTCTCCATGCCAAGCATTGTGCTGGGTGCTAGGGATGAAAGGTCACAGCCTTGTTCTTTGAGAAGTTCATGGGAGAGACACAGCCAATAAATTATTATAATACAATGTGGTGAGCACTATAATAAAGGTTTTATAGCACTTATCACCTTACTGTGTTAGCTACTAGTTTTATTCCTTACTGCAAACTTTTAAAGATTTTTGAAGTTTTTCATTCCAAAGTAATTATTTGAACTATGGTATCTTTCCAGGTTAAAAAACAAACAAACAAAAAAGCCAAAAACCAAAAATCAAGGTGGGCTTGGCAGAGACAGCAGGAGACTGCCCAATCAATATTTGAGAGTCAATTAGGTCCACACACTCTTGTGCCGGTTATGTCATTGAATCTTTTAAAAGTTACAATTATTCCAGTTTTACTGATGAGGAAACTCAGATCAGAAGTAGGTAAGGAATTTTTCCAAAGTCATAACATAAATGAATGATTTAATTTTGATTGGAACCTGGGTCTCTTTGATGGCAAACCCAAGGCCCTAGCTACCGATGGAGCTGTTTGTCCATGCCTCAGCGAGTCACACTGTCCCCAAGGATTCTAAACCACAGCCTCCACAATAGCCATGAGTTTACTGAGCAGAGGCCTAGTGCCAAGAATGGAGAAAAATGAGTTGGAAATCTCTCTGTTTCATGGGGGAAGAGTGGTCTCCATCTAAATATGTATGAACCATACGACAATCATTCAAATTGACATCATTCTGGACCAATGCAGTGGCCCTAAGGAGAGGGTGATTCTTTCAAATTAAGAAGATTGGTTGGTCTGAAGCAGTGGTTCTCAACCTTCCTAATGCCACGACCCTTTAAGACATTTCCTCATGTTGTGGTGACCCCCAATTTCATTGTTACAAATTGAACATAATGAAAGCATAGTGATTAATCACAAAAACAATATGTAATTATATATGTGTTTTCCGATGGTCTTAGGCGACCCCTGTGAAAGGGTCGTTCAACCCCCAAAGGGGTCACGACCCACAGGTTGAGAACCCCTGGTCTGAAGGATGCGAGGATGGGTTGGGAGGAGACGGGGAGCATGGAGCTGATGAAACAGCAAGGGCAAGGCATGGGGAGGGTCAGAGTAGTTAAGTGGCTGGATCCTGATATGCATGGGGGAGACAAGTCAGGCAAGTTAAGTTGGGGCATATTATCAAGATGTTCGGCCACATCCAGGAGTCTGAACTTTTTTTGTTAAGAATGAAAGTTTTTTTGAAAAGGAAAGTGACACGCATTTTTCTGCAATACAGATTTTTGTGTTGCAGGAAAATGAAAGTCACTTGGCTAGTGTGGTTCAGTGGTTGAGCATGGACCTATGAACCAGGATGTCATGGTTTGATTCCTGGTCAGGGCACATGCCCAGGTTTCAGGCTTGATCCCCAATGTGAGGCATGCAGGAGCCATCTGATCAATGATTCTCTCTCATTATTGAAATCTCTCATCTTTCTCTCCTCCTTTTCCCTTCCGCTAGAAAATCAATAAAATTATATTTAAAAAGAAAAGAAGAGAAAAATGAAAGTCAACAGCATAAAGGAAAAATTAAACTGAGGAACACTTGGAGACAGGGAAATCAATTAGGGGACCACTGTGAAAGTCTGCATGAAAGGAACTAATGGCCTGGAGGACACTGAATGGGCAGGCATGGGTTTGAGAGGCAGAGGAGCTATTAAAGAAGGAGAGAGAAAATGAGAGATTTCAGCCCAGGGTGAGTGTTAGGCTGGGGGAAAATGATGAGTCCAGCTTTATTTATTTTTCTGTATTGATTAAGGTATTACATATGTGTCTGTGTCTATTGGTTAGGCTTATATGCATGCATACAAGTCCTTTGGTTGACCTCTCCCCCTTACCCCCTCCCTCCCCTACCTTCCTTCTGAGGTTTGATAGTCTGATCCAGCCGTGGGCAAACTATGGCCCCCTGGGCCGGATCCGGCCAGTTTGAAATGAATAAAACAAACAAACAAAAAGACCGTACCCTTTTATGTAATGATGTTTACTTTGAATTTATATTAGTTCACACAAACACTCCATCCATGCTTTTGTTCCGGCCCTCCGGTCCAGTTTAAGAACCCATTGTGGCCCTCGAGTCAAAAAGTTTGCCCACCCCTGGTGATCGATGCTTCCCTGTCTCTGTATCTGTTTTTGTTCATCAGTTTATGTTGTTCATTATATTCAAAACTGAGTGAGATCATATGATATCTATTTTTCTCTGACTAGGTTATTTCGCTTAGCATAATGCTCTCCAGGTTCATCCAAGCTGTTGCAATGGTAAGAATTCCTTTTTTTTTTTTTTTACTGCAGCATAGTATTCCATTGTGTAGATGTACCACAGTTTTCTAATCCACTCATCTGCTGATGGCCACCTAGGCTGTTTCCAAATCTTGGCTATGGTAAATTGTGCTGCTATGAACATAGGAGTGCATATATTCTTTCTGATTGGTGTTTCTAGTTTCTTGGGATATATTCCTAGAAGTGGGATCACTGGGTCAAATGGGAGTTCCATTTTTAGTTTTTTGGGGAAACTCCATACTGTTCTCCACAGTGGCTGCACCAGTCTGCATTCCCACCAGCAGTGCATGAGGGTTTCTTTTTCTCTGCATCCTCGCCTGCTGTTTATTGATTTGTTGATGATAGCCATTCTGACAGGTGTAAGATGGTACCACATTGTCATTTTGATTTGCATCTCTCAGATGATTACTGACTTTGAGCATGTTTTCAATATCTCTTGGCCTTCCTTATGTCCTTTTTCAAAAAGTATCTATTTAGATCTGTTGCCCATTTTTTGATTGGGTTGTTTATTTTTCTTTTGTTAAGTTGAATGAGTTCCCTGTAAATGTTGGAGATTAAACTCCTATCGGAGATAACATTGGCAAATATGTTCTTCCATGCAGTGCACTTTCTTGTTGTCTTGTTGATGGTTTCTTTTGCTGTACAGAAGCTTTTTATTTTGATGTAGTCCCATTTGTTTATTTTCTCTTTAGCTTCCATTGCCCTAGGAGCTGTATCAGTGAAGATATTGCATTGGCATATGTCTGAGATTTTGCTGCCTGTGGATTCCTCTAGTATTTTTATGGTTTCCTGTCTTATGTTTAAGTCCTTCATCCATTTTGAGTTTATTTGTGTGTATGGTGTAAGTTGGTGGTCTAGTTTCATTTTTTTGCATCTTATCTTTTCCTCCATAGTTATCAGCCTATTGAGATTTTTAGATTCTTCCTAACTGAGTTTTGGAAGTTTGTATTTTTTTAGGAATATGTCCATTTCCTCTAGGTTGTCTAGTTTGTTGGAATAGAGTTGTTCATAGTATTTTTTAACAATCCTTTCTATTTCTGTGGGGTCTGTTGTTATTTGAGGAGTTCAGTTTTTGTGAGTGGATTTTAAAACTACGCAGGATGTGCATGTGGGATGTCTAAAAAGCATTAGGAAAATGCAGTCTGGAGATGGGGAGAAACACCAGAGCCACAGATTAAATTTAAGACTCACCTCTAGAGATTGTAGTTACAACTAAGGGATATTGTTTGGAAGAAGAAGAGGACCAAAAAGCAGACCAAGGGGGAAGTCTAAATTTAAGCAATAATTAGAAAAAGAAACTAGGGAAGGAAACTGAGAAATAGAGAGGTAGGTGAGGATGCAGTTAGTATGGAAACCAAGGGAAATTTTTTAGAAGAAGGAGTCATCAATAATTTGTATACTGCAGAAAATTTGAGAAGATATGAGTTGAATGTTATTAATTAATATGTTGAGTGTCATAATTAGGAAATCTTTGGGTAATGGGTCTACTGGACTGAAACAATGAAGTACGTTGGAAGCAAAGTTGCAAGTGCGTTGAGGAGGGTGGGAAAGGTGACTTAATATCCTCTCTTTCCTAAGGGAGGGTGGGAAGTGGAGTAGAGCTGAGGTTATGTAAACCATTTGTCTCATCAGTTGTGACTGGCTCAGAAACTGGGTCAGAACGGGATTTATGTTTGGGGACACCTGAGGACCAGCTACGAGGACTTGAGTCCAAGGTACAAAGCCCAAAGAGTATGGGCATGCTCCAGTTAGATTTGAACAATAGTTCAAAGCATTTCCAAGAAGAGGCAATTGGGTCCTAATGTAGCAAGCCAAGTATAACTGATGGAAGAATCTACAGCAACTGGCCATGAGTCCCCCAGGAGATCTGTGATCATCCTGGACCCACAGGCCTTTCTTTTCTTTTTTTTGGCCTTTCCTTAAAAAAAATTTTTTTTATTGTCTAAAGTTTTACATATGTCTCCTTTTCCCCAAGTTGACACCTCCCCCACTGCAGCCATTCCCACCCAGGGCAAGCCCCCACTGCCCCAGTGTCTGTGTCCATTGGTTATGTTAGAACCACAGGCCTTTCTGAAAGAAAGTGGACCCACTATCATGCTCAGGTTAAAGGTGAGAACTCTAGGCTCTGGAAAAAAGAACTCTCAAGAGTGAGACACAGTGCTGGCCAGTGTTCTCAGTGGTTTGAGCATTGGCCCATGCACGGAAGGGTACTGGGGTTGATTCCCAGTCAAGAGCATGTACCTGGGTTACAGGTTCATTCCCAGGCCCTGGTTGGGGTGCATATGGGAGGCAACCAATCGATGTGTCTCTCTCAGATCAATGTTCCCCTCCCTCCCTCCCTCCCTCCCTTCCTCCCTCCCTCCCTCCCTCCCTCCCTTCCTCCCTTTGTCTCTAAAAATCAATGGGGGCGGCGGGGGGGGGGGGGGAGAGTGAGATACAAAACAGGGACAAAGAAGGGGCCCCCTTTGCAGAACCTGGGCCAGGGGTGTGGGGAAAATGAGGTCAGTGAATAAATCGACTGTAGGTCCAATTGGCAGCAAAAGAGTCTCTAAGAGAACTCTTAGAGAAGAGCATCTAGACCTGGAGAAGGCAAGGGGCCTAACAGAACCACAGAGGAAGATTTACAGTCAGGTGACAAAGCTGCAGTCTCAGGGCCTCTCACTTGCTCTGTCCTCTTCTAAGACTCTGTGGAGACAAGTGTTCACATGGCCAGATGCTTTAGTAAGATTTTCAAAAGCAAGACATTTCAGGCATAGTCAAATGGGACTGCTGTTCATTCCATTGGTCTTGCTCTCTGTCACGTTTCCCTCTGCGTTGGTGGTGTTGGAATGGCCATGGGCATTTGCGGGGATTCAGTGAAAGGGAACTTGATTTGTGGATACATTTAATCTCAGTTTAATGGGATATGTTTATGTGGTTCACAGTTACTTCCATGTGTACTTAAGTTATTGCTGAACATCCAGGTGTGGTAAGAATTATTAATGATTAAAAAACAACAAATTTTGGCCGGCTGATGTGGCTCAGTGGTTGAGCATCAACCTATGAACCAGGAGGTCACGGTTGGATTCCCAGTCAGGGCACATGCCTGGGTTGTGGGCTCATCTCCAATAGGGGGCGTGTAGGAGGCCCTTCATCATTGATGTTTCTATGTTTCTCTCCCTCTCCCTTCCTCTCTGAAATCAATTAAAAAATATGTTTAAAACACAAACACACAACAAATTTTAAAAGCCATGTTAGAATAAAAGAGGGACTTAAATTTCTATTCTATCTACAAATTATATTATCAAATCATTGCCAGATAAAGAAGTGATCAAAGAAAACATAGTAAAAAAATGTAGGGAAAATGTGCTATAGAGGGCTATTAGGCAGCAAATAGATAAAAAATATTGTATTACCCTCTCTGGATTTTGGGGTCAGCTTTTCTAGATGTATCAGCTTTTAAAAATTGCTGTTTATTGTGCTTTATTTCCCATTTTGATTAAATATTCATTTTCACATCTAATTTTAGTTCTATACTTTTTCTCTGAAAGAAGGGCCCCTACATTGTATAAGCTTGAGGCTCCATAAAACCTGGATCTATGCCTCTATGATCCTTATATATTTACAGTACCAGGAATATTAGTGGTTGTGAAAAGGACCTTATGTGTCTAAACAAGGAAGACAATCTAGATATTATGGGCTCTAGTCTACTGTGACCTCTTTACTTGATACCACAGAGAGATGCAGATCTATGATTCATCCTGCATAGTAATGAAGCATGGCTAAGAAAGAATTTTAGAACACTTCAATAGGCAAAATTTTTGGAGCAAGGTGTACTTTGCACAATAAATATCTGCTGATTTGAGGAAATATGGTATGTAAGTATATAGTCTCTACTGGAAAAAGGTAAGAACTTTTCATCTAAGGGAAGCTAGCAGCTGGTTGATATAATCAACAGTTCCAAGTGACCTTCTCCTTCCTTCTCATCATCTAGTCACTTCTCTCCTAATTACCTGGTATCCTAGGGTAAAGGGTGGGCCCAGGCAATGGGGCAGAAGAGATTACAACATGCATCCATTCATCAAGTTTTTATCAAATATCAACTGAAGCTAGTACAACCTGGGTCAGCAGTTTGTGTGTGCAAACGTGATCACATCTCTGCTCTTTTTTCAATCAATCATTCAGGATCCCAGATGCTCAACTTAGCAGGAAGTACATCTCCTCCCTCTTGAGGCATCTCTGAGGGAGATGTAATGGGGTGCCTGGGGATTCAGAACTTAACATTTAATACATGTAATAAAAGCTGCCAAACAGTGGGCTGAATGAACTCTAAAAGCATCAGCTACCCCTGCTCAGTCCAAAATGCTTGGCTAGTCCTAGTTCTGCCAGGCAGAGAGAACAGTAGTTGAATCCGTGTCCCACTGATGTTGTTTCTTTCACAGTCTTGCTGTTGCTGTTAAACTGGTCCCACTCACACCTACAGATGTTCATCTATTATGTTGATGAAAAAAAAAAAGCTTCTTTCCCCTTTAAGTGACTTGATAATTTTGTTTGTGTAGACAATTCCATTAGCGGTAGTTGTGCCTCAACTTTGGACTCTAAGTTTAGAGCTCTTTTAATCCACACTTACACACTTAGGCATTTATTCCAAAGCTTGATCCGGTTGCCAAGGAGGTTGGATCTGGAGGTGTTTCACAGCATTAGCCACCCTTCTAGGCACCAGCCCTCCCCCAGGAGTATAGATCCAGACCACCAGATCAGTTTTTTGCCCCATGGTTGTGCCATGCCAACCATGGATTTTCCTGCCAGCATTAACTTCATCATGGAGTTTCTAATAATGCTGAACTTCAAAAAGAAAAGAATTGAGATCTCAATCTATTTTTTAGCCACCCAAAAGCCCTTTGAATGCTTTGCATATTTATTCATTTCATCTTCTCTTACCCCCTCCACTCAAGAACAACCACAGCTCTGCAACTGAGGGCTTTTAGATGGAGTTGAGTTTGTTCAGCGCACTGTTTGGCAGCTATTATTACATGTGTTAAATGTTAACTTCTGAATCCCCAGGCACCCCATTACATCTACTATAGTTCAGGCTCTAGAACTGAGGATAAAAAGTACAATCTGGCCTTCCAAGAACATACAGCTTATAAATAAATAGCAGTTTCAGTGTAGTGTAATACATGAATATACAACTTGCAAAGTGTACGTAGGATGTGAGGGAACCAAAAAGGAGGGGTACTTAAATCAATCAGGCAAAGCAACAATCTGAGTGACAGACTCTGTGCTGAGCTCAGAAGTGCCCTTCCTCTCCAAGGCTAGTCCCTTATCTTCAAACAAACATACCCACCTCTACTCACTTCCTGGAGGCTCCTTACCAGGTCCTCTTGATAATGGTAAAGGGTCCCCCCAGGGCTGGTACTAGGGTGAGGAAAAATTTAAGGAGGCACCAAAAGCTTCAGTAATTGAGCTTAACATTTTTAAAAGTAGCAGAAAATTATGGCCCATAGGTTAGCTGCCTGGTTTTATAAATCAAGTTTTATTGGAACTAACATTAGAATTGGGGTAAGGTGAGTAAGGCAGGGTCATGAAAGTACTGGTTTGGATCTTGTCTGTATTTAAAGCTGTGATGTTTTGTTCATCATGAAGTTTTAAAATTAATTTTTACTTTTAAAAATATTATATTAAAATGGGATTTATCTTGATTTCTGAGTTTTTGGGGCCCCTGTAAATTCTGTGCCCAAGGCAAGTGCCTCACTTGCCTCACCCTAGGCCCAGCCCTGGGTCCACTCTCAGCAGCTTTCAGACACATTTAGTCACATCTACATCATGAATTAAACACAGCCGATGCCCAGCCGGTGTAGCTTGGTGGCTGAGCATTGACCTATGAACCAGGAGGTTACCGTTTGATTCTGGGTCAGGGCACATGCCCTGGTTGTGGGCTCGGTCCTCTGTAGGGGGCATCCAGGAGGCAGTCAATCAATGATTTTCTGTCATCATTGAAGTTTCTATCTTTCTCTTCCTCTCCCTTTCTCTCTATAAAACAAACAAACAAACACAACTGAGATGGCTGCTGAATGTACCGATTTACAAGATATGGTAAATCCTATATAATAAAGAGCTAATATGCTAATTAGACTAGATGGAGGAATGACTTTCTGGAAGGACCAGTGGGTTGGGGGTGGGGCTTCTGCGAGGGTCGAGCCCCTTGCACAAATAACATGCATCGGGCCTCTAGTTTTATAAATAAAAAAGGACACGTATTTGTCCTTTTTATGTATTGTCAGGACACATAATTTTTACATTCCTTTCAATTACTCTACTGTGTAGAATTATTTTAGTTTTAATCTACAGTAAATGTATCCAAAGCTTGCTGCCAATCTTTTCCCCATAATTTCTCAATTATCTCTTAGTTGGCTGATACTCAACCTCTGGTCATTTCCTCAAGGAAAGGTTTATAAAATTGATATTCCTTGAATTCTGTTATGTTCAAGACTATTTCTAATGTTTGCAGTTGAAAGATAATTTGGCTGGATATAAAATCCTTGGGTAAGACTTTTTCCCCTTGAAGATCTTTTACGTATTTCGCCACAACCTTCTGGCACTGACTGTTGCTGTGGAGAACTTTGAGGTCAGCCTGACTTCCCTCCCCTGCAAGTAACTTGATCATTTTGTTTGACAGAGCCAACGACTTTTAATATTTTGCCACATGAGCTTCCTCTCTCTCTCTCTCTCTCTCTCTCTCTCTCTCTCTCTCTCTCTCTCTCTCTCTTCTTCCCTTCTGAGACAGGCCAGTAATCCAGGACAAGCGAAATAGGAAAAGTGAGACAGAGAGTTAAATAGCAGTTTACAGCCATTTAGAATACCTACATGCCAACCAGTTTGCAGCCATCTAGTAAACCCTATTTTCTCTAAACCAGGGACACAAGAATAAACGGTTTGCACTTCTCCTCCCCAACTAGAGAGTAAGTAGCTTAAATCACCTTACTCAAGGAGACAGCAGAAATCCATTTAGTGCCATATGACAACCACATCCAAGGACAGAGGAAGTTAAGAGACTAAACCTCATTGTGGTTCATCAGCATAAAGCTGATGAATATTCTACTGAGAACCTCCCCTAAGACCTCCCCTAAACACTCAGTCTTTTAAACGCCTCAAAACGAAGGTCCAGCCCTCGGGTGCTCCTTCCTGGGAGCACTCCCATCCCTCCCCCACTTCTTTCCACACAGGTGTGCATCTCCTAAACGCTAAGGGACCCCATCAGGCTTGCAACCAGGGGAGCAGTGAGCAGCAGCAGTTTGTCCCAGACAAACCCCTGAACCTGTCCCCAATGCCCCCTTTTCTCTGACTTCTTAGTGAGCCAAGCAGACTAGCCGAGGCTCATTTTCCCAGCCCTTTCTTGTCTCACTGTCCCCAGCTTTAATAAACAGCCTCTAAAACTCACCTGGACTCATGTGAAATTTTTCCTGCACGAAGTCAAAAACCCACACACTACCTGCCGGCCCTAGGCAGACCTGCTCAGGACCAGGTTTCCTTTCTGGTAACACTTCCTCCTTTCATACACATACTGTACACACACATTTCCACACTTATTTTCAAAACAAAAAAAATTTAAAATGAAAGATAGCAGTTACTAGCACATGTTAGGGTCTTACAGGAATAATCAAATCTAAAGAAGAGATTAGAGGTTAAGGGAAGGGAGGTGATAAACAATGGTCTGAGGTCCTTAAAAAATGAGAGGGGATTTACCTGAAGGAACTAGGTTCTGAGAGAAGGGACTCTTCTTTGCAAGAAGAATGAAAATAAATGGATGTAGTGGCAGGTAGGTTTGTGAATTTAGTGGTGGGAAAGTTTTGTCTGTGACTTCTATGTTATAAATTAGGAATTAAATGCAAGGCTAATGCTAGGGACTGGATGTATCTTCTGGGAAGCCATAAATGGAAGCTTAACCCCCCTGTGATGATATTAGGAGGTGAGGCCTTTGGGAGGTGATAGGTCCTGAGGGTGGAGCCCTCATGCAGGGATTAGTGCCTTTAAAGAAGAAATAAGAGAGAACCTGCTTCCTTTCTCTCTCCTCACCATGTGAGGACACAGCCAGAAGGCAGCCATCTACCAACCAGGAAGTCTCTCACCAAACACAGAATTGGGAGGGATTAAGAAGTACCAATTGGCAGTTACAACATAGTTATGGGATATAAAGTACAGCAAAGGGAATCCTATATAATGAAAACCTAATATGCTAAGTGTCCGAACATTGGACTGTTCGACCAGTCACTATGACGTGCACCGGCCACCAGAGGGAAGACGCTCCCACCAGTAGGTTAGCTTGCTGCTGGGGTCCGGTCAATTGGGACTGGGCGAGACAGGCCTGGCACGCCCTGCAGCCCTCCCGCAGTCCTTCCCTGGCCCTGATTGTGCATCTGTGGGGTCCCTTGGTCTGGCCTGCCATCCTCTTGCAATCTGGGACCCCTCAGGGGATGTCAGAGAGCCAGTTTTGGCCCAATCCCCGCAGGCCAGGCCAAGAAACCCCAGCAGTGCACAAATCCGTGGACCGGGCCTCTAGTACAGTCAATAATATTGTAACAACTCTGTATGGTGTCAGGTGAGTTCTAGACTTATCGAGGAGGGGTGACTTCTTATATAAAACAACAACAAAACACAGAATCTGCCAGTACCTTGATCTTTGAACTTCTTAGCCTCCAAAACTGTGAGAAAAATATGATTGCTGAGGTGTAGTAAAGAGTAAAGGGAGTCCAATATATGGTGCAGAAGAAGATCCAACTTTGGGTGGTGGGCATAAAATACAATATACAGATCATGTATCATAGAATTGTACACTTGAAACCTATATAATCATATTAACCAATATCACCTCAATAAATTGATTTTTAAAAAGAAATAAACCCATAGTCAAATAACAACAACAACAAAAATGTTTGCTGTTTAAGTCACCAGTTTATGGTATTTTTGCTAAAGCAGCTCAAACTGACTAAGATAATTATTAACTAAGGATAAAGAGCATTATAGAAAGGTATGACATAGTTTTTGTGCTGAGGAGGCCAGAAGAGCATAGTAACCCTGTTGAATCGGTCTTGAATGCCCGTTTGATGTTGGTAATCCAGAATTTAAAGGGCCACAGAGTATTTTTATCTGTCTTTCCCAAATAGTGCCAACTTGAGTGCTTTTTCTCCCATGGTGTCTGAGGCATCAGTGTAAGTCAAAACAAAACAAATTGCTGGGCTCATCCCAGGCTGGAGTGTCACCGAAGAAGAATGATGCTGGGGAAGTGAGAGGATTTGAGAGAGCATGAACGGGATGCTGAACATGGCATCTGACCTGGACATCCCCTTCATTCCTTAAATTTCTACTACTCCGGAGCCTAATACACTGAACTGGTGATCGGAGGCCAGATTAACCACAGCCTAATGTGGGAACCCCGTTTGTAAATGTATGACCTGGAGGAGGAGACTTGGAGAGAATAAGGCTTCCCTGGCAACAGAAACATTTAATAGGGGTTTCTCTCCCTTTTGAGCTTTTCAAGGATGTATATATTCATATTGGGAATAAAAATAATGTTATTTCATTTCTCATAAGCATATAATTGTTTGTGTCTTTCTTAAAAGAGCTGGGAATATTTCTCAAAGATGATATTGTTTATCTACCAATGAGTGAAGAATGTGAATTGATAATTTTAAAGTGGGGAAATTGAGCATTGAGATAACTTGCCTGATGGTACCAAGCAAAGCAGCTACAGCGGTGGAAAAAGAACCTGGACAGTGAGCTTTCTAGTTAAATAACTAGAAGCACCCGCTTTTGTTTCTCTGGAGAAAAATTCAGAGAACTCCAATCAGATGCTGAACATTCTCTTCCTAAAGATACATGCGGACCATGTTCGTCAAGGTTTGCAAAGCTTTCAGAGAGCTAGGAATAATTTAGGTGGGGGTGTGAAAGACAAGATAATTTTAGTTTTATTTTGGAAAGCATCCCATCCCACCCCGTGAGACGCTGAATTCTGTCAGTTTGGTGTTTGCGTGGTGGAGGTTTTCTGTAACACAAGTCAGTCTTGCCCATCAATCATCCCTTTTACCCACTCTGTCCTCTCTTTTTGTCTATTATGCAACTTTGACTCAGTTCCTCCCTTAAGAGGCCCTCTTCCAAATAGATTTTCCCTGAAACTTAGCCGCGGTGATCTCTCCCTGTGTTACACTTAATGGCCCTCTATGCTTACGCTTATCATTAAAGGGCAAATACTGGTACCTGCATTTCTCCTACAGTGCGGTTGGAGGTGGGGTACACTAAATGGCATGCTAAGAAATGCTTAACAACCCGGCTCTTACTTAAAAAACAAAGCCCTGATTTGAAAGGTTTGCCAATTTCCACGGTGTAAATGCTCACCATGACTGATTGCCAGCTACCAACACAACACTGCACAACAATTTAGGAAGGAATGTGCATACTAGGCTTCAGTGAGCAGGTACAAGGTAGCTCCACATGTCAATGGTGTATTAAAGACACTGTGCCTCTTCAAAGTTTCTTGGTCTCCCTCACGGGATGGGCGGAGGGGGGGGGGGGGGAGGTGGGCGAGTCCCTCAGCCGGCCTGCACCCTCTCCAATCTGGGATTCCTCAGGGGACATCCCTCTCATAATCCGGGACTGCTGGCTCCTAACTGCTTGCTTGCCTGCCTGCCTAATTGCCCCTAATGGCTTCTGCCTGCCAGCCTGATCGCCCCCTAACTGCTCCCCTGCTGGCCTGATCGACCACAACTGCCCTCCCCTGCCGATACCCACCTGCTCCGCGTGAGGTGGCGGAGACGCCAGGACCAGCCTCCTCCATGCCGCTCAGAGCCGCAGGACCCCCAGGCCTCACAGCATGGAGCTGCCGCAGGGCCCTGCCTTTGCTGTGCGCGCGCGGCCATCTTGTGACAACATGAGGGCGTGAGGTCACCTAGGCTATTATTAGTATAGGTAATAATTGTAACTTTGGAGAGTCTGCATGGTTCTAGGAGAGCAAATTGGGACAGATAAACTTCCTGGAGGAGATGTTGTTAGCGGCAAAAATAGAATATTGGGGGCCAGTTATAGTTAAAAGAAATATTAATCAGGCTCTGTTAATCATGATTGCCTTATTCTGATTAAACAAAGAACATTCTAACCTGGCTGGGAGTTGTACACCCCTGGAACCTGGGAGTTAAACTTGGACCTGGGAGTCAACCTTGAAATTCGGTCCATTCTCATTCAAGAGCTGTCTATTATCATGGAAAGATTAACAACCTGATTGCCCAAACAATGGAGTCTAGCCCCAGGCCGCATCGCCTACTTCCCCGTGCCTGAGATACCTATTTTGTATACCCATTCTTATTCCTTTTGCCTACTTCCCATGTAATCTTCTTCCGGCCCAATATAAGCAGCTGGCTTATGGGGGGTTGCAGAGCAGATTTTTGTGGATGACCTGCTGCTCTTCCATCCTGCCGGCAGTATTAGAATAAATGCTCGTATATGATTCAGCCCCATTGCTGCTTAATTGGCTCAAGTAGTGACAGGCAGCCCGAACCCATTGGTTGTCCAGTTTCAGTGTCATCCAAGGTAAGAGCTAAAGGAGAAGCAGGAGATGGTGGGCCAGGTAGGAGGTTTTAGAAGAATGTGCAGGATGCAGAGGCCAGAGAAAGCAGAGAAATTGAAAGGAATGTGAGCTTGGGAGTTGACTCTGAAGAGGAAAGCAAAGTTTACACTCTAACTGGCTTTGTAATCCAATTAAGAGCACTGGACTTCGGCCTGAGGCTGATGCAAAGTCCTCAGGGAAATTACAGGATTCGTTGTGCTTCTTGGACTGATCACTCTGGCTGCGGTGTGAATAATTGATTGGCCAGGGGCAGGACCAGAGGCAGAGGGACCAGGTGGGAGGTTTTACGGTAATCCAGGGAGGAGACAATGAAGGGATGGAAACAGGGATGGACGGAAGAAGTGGGCTGGCTAGAAAGGGAGTAATACATTGTCACAGCTAAGAACTTGGTGATTGCTTGGGGAGCAGGGAAATGGGAGATAAAGGCCCTGTTTGCTGAGAGAGGAAATGCTGGAGGAGGAGCCGACCTGTTAGAGTGATATAGAGAGGGCTGGGGAGATAAATTCAGGTTGGAATGTGATACCAGCAATATTTAGTCAACACTTACTGTGAGCCTTGTGTTATAGATGTATTGTGCCATTTAACCCTCACAATAACTCACATTTTTATCTCTAGTACCATATGCCAGGAACATGCCAAGAACTTTACATGAATTGATTTATTCAGATACCTAATTAGGCTGTTATTACCCTCTCTCCACCCCCACCACCCCCATTTTATAGATAAAAAGACTGAGGTTCTGAGAGATTAAGTAATTTATCCAAACTCCACAGATACTAAGTGGCATGATTAACACTATGATACGTGATTTTTGGACTGGAACACAGGGTGTTTCCCAGAATCTTTGTCTGTCGGAGTCAAAGAATAAATCCATGGACTGAAGATGGTATAGCAAAGGTGGAGATTTATTAAAAAAACAAGTAAAGACTCTTATGTGGGGAAGGGGAAAGAATTTCACAGCAGACTCCCATGTGGAGAGGGGGAAAGAGTCCCACCTGTTTATAAAGGCTGTAGTTCCCATGCCCTGATATCCCCTCTGATTGGTCAGTATTCTCTTTGATTTGGTTACTATAGTAACTCTTGAGCTCAAAGGTCACTTGGGACATGGGAGACCCCCTCCCTCATTGTTCTCCTATTCCTTCTGGGCTTTCTTCCTTCTTCTTTATTTTGTAAATATAGACCTTTTGGCTACTCCTAGTTCCCCTGTCTTACGTAAATGTAACTGTTGTCTCTTCCTTGTCTTATGGAAGTGTAACTTCTCCCAGATCTCTTGTGTTATGGAAATATACCCTCTTCTAGCCCTGTAGCCCTGTGTGTTTTCTGCATGGACCTCCAATTCCCTAAATCTGTATTTCACCCCTAAAATTCTTATTTCTGTTATGCCCAGATTTCAAGATTCCCGATAGACCAACAGGGAGCCAGCCAAATCCGATGCAAAAGCAGAGAGTTTTTATTATTATAGACCCGGGTCTCGCTCCCAGCCTCCACCGACAAAATGGCGAGAGGAGAGTGCCAGCCCCGTGAGAAAAAAGGGGTTTTAATAGAGGGGTGGAGTGAGGGGAGGAGAGATGACTGTGGGTCCTGCTGATTGGCCAGGTGCAAGTCGGGTCTTGTTACACAGGATGTGGTCATATCCATGACGCGCACGTCCCTTGATTGTCATTGGTTAGTTTAAAGAAATCCTGGGCGTGGCTAGCAGAGGCTTGGGCTTCCGGGAAGAAGGTGCCTGCTGAGCACGTGGCTGCTGCCCCAACATGGAAGATTCAGGGCAAGATGGAGGGTGCAGCCCTCGCCCTTTCAATTTCAACCAGAATAGTTTATGCTAGAACTCTTGTTTGTTTTTTCCTGTTAGAACTGTTATGAGCAGCGGGAATGGCACCAGGTGTCTGACTGGTGGGATCCGACCAAACTTGGGTTCAGCAACCTTACTACTTGGGTTCTGGCTAGGAAAGAATTCAGAGCCAAGACCCAAACTGTAAGAGAATATTTATTTGGTAAATCATAGAGGTAGAAAAAGTAATTCCAGTACATTCTCCCTCCAGGGAGCACACCCGTGCTATTCTCTTGTCCCTCTCCTTCCCCTACAGAACAGTTCTCAACCTGTGACAGGTCGTGACCCTTTTGGGGGTCGAACGACCCTTTCACAGGGGTCGCCTAAGACCATTGGAAAACACATATATAATTACATATTGTTTTTGTGATTAATCACTATGTTTTAATTATGTTCAATTTGTAACAATGAAAATACATCCTGCATGTCAGATATTTACATTATAATTCATAACAGTAGCAAAATTACAGTTAAGAAATAGCAACGAAAATAATTTTATGGTTGGGGGTCACCACCACATGAGGAACTATATTAAAGGGTCGCGGCATTAGGAAGGTTGAGAACCACTGGCCTACAGGCACATATCCCTAACATCTAAGGGACCCCATGAGACTTGCAACCAGGGGAGCAATGGGCAGTGGCAGCTTGTCCTGGGCTAACCTCCGGACCCTGTCTCCAAGGTCCCCTTTTCTCTGACTTCCCAGTGATCCAAAGCAGCCCAGACTACGCTCTCCTGTTGCTTCTTCTACGCCAGTGGTTCTACCTTCAGCAGAAATAATATATTTCTTCTTCTTCTTCTTCTTCTTCTTCTTCTTCTTCTTCTTCTTCTTCTTCTCCTTCTCCTCCTCCTTCTCCTCCTCCTCCTCCTCCTCCTCCTCCTCCTTCTCTTTCTCCTTCTCTTTCTCCTTCTTCTTCTTTTTCCTCTCCTTAAAGAGTACCCTTGTATAGGCATTCCCTTGTAAGTAACTAACTGCTTTCTCTCACTGCTTTTAAGATTCTCTTTGTCTTTAACCTTTGGGATTTTAATTATGATGTGTCTTGGTGTGGGCCTCTTTGGGTTCCTCTTGTTTGGGACTCTCTATGCTACCTGGACTTATAAATCTATTTCTTCACCAGATAGGGGAAGTTTTCTGTCATTATCTCTTTAAATAGGTTTTCAATATCTTGCTCTCTCTCTGGTAACCCCATAATGCAAATGTTGGTATGCTTGAAGTCATCCCAGAGGCTCCTTATACCAAGCATGTGAAATTCGCGGCAAGCAGGCCGCATATGGCCCATAACAAATATTTTTGAGGCCCAGCCAATATAACGGCATGTAAAAACCATTTTAATAAAAGTGTCATAGCTTAATTTTTATAATATCCTGTTATACATAATCATTAATAACAAACAAACTACAACATTTGCTACTGACTCATTACTATAATCGTGCTGCATTCATTTCCCTTATGTGCCTTACATGCAGGCACACCATTTCTCTCCACTAATCCTAGTAGCGAATATTTTAGCAGCCAATTGCCACATCATTAGTCTTGGATTGACTTGTGGTGTGCACAACAGGAAATATTTCATTTTCATAAAACAAGAAAAATAGGTTTATTTGCATTATGCTTATTAATTTGTGCAGTTATTCAGTGTCTGGTAAGTTAATATTCAAGAAGAAAATATTAATTTTTATTAAAATGTTCTATTATTTTAATGACTACTCATTTATTTCAGCCCTTTGTATTCAACATGTCTCTATCAAAATAAACCTACATTTCTATGAAAATTGAAGTGTTTGGTTTTTTTTGCAACCCACATAAGCTTAAACCTTGTTTATTTGGCCCATGTTAGCCTTTGAGTTTGACATGCTTGCCTTACACTACCTTCATATTTTTGGATTATTTTTTCTTTTTGCTCTTCTGATTGGGTGATGTTTGCTTCCTCATGTTCCAAATCATTGATTTGATTTTGGGGATCCTCTACTCTACTGTGGAGTCCCTGTAAATTATTCTTTATATCAAGTAGTATATGCTTAATTTCTGACTGATCTTTTTTCATGTCTTTGACATTCTCACTTAGATCATTGAAAGTCTCACTAAGTCCCTTGAAGTCTCATTAAGATCCTTGAGCAACCTTATAACCACTGTTTGGAATTCTGTATCCAGTAGTTTGCTTGTTTCCATTTCATTTAATTCTTTTTCTGGAGCTTTTTTTCTGTTCTTTCATTTGTGACATGTTTCTTTGTCTCTGCATTTTGGCTGCTTCCCTGTGTTTGTTTCTATATATTAGGCATAGCTGCTATGTCTCCTAGAATTGGTAAAGTGGCCTTGGGTAGCAGGTGTTCTGTAGGGCCCAGCTACTCAGCCTCCCCACTCACTTGAGCTGGGCATTCCAGGTGTGTACCTTTGTGGGCTGTGTGCACAGTCATGTTGTATTTGAGCCTTGATTGCTGTTGGTCTCACTGGGAGGAATTGACCTCCAGGCCAATTGGCTGTGAGGACCAGCTTCAACTATAGTGGAAGAGCTGCTGTGCAGAAGATATCCCTATGGAGAACATCTTGCTTCAGTGGGGCTTTGGTGTTCACTGAGTCTGCCCCTTGAGTGTGTCACTCATGGATGTGTAGAGTTGTAATCTGTTATGATCTGAAGCAGCCTCCATGTCACTCAGCCACAATCCCCACTGGTTTTTACAGCCTGAAGTCATGGGGACTTCTCTTCCCAGATCTGGTACCTTGGGATGAGGGTCTGGTGTGGACCTTGAACCCCTTGTTCCTCATGAGCGGCCTCCACAGTGGCAATATCTCTCCCAATTAAAAACAAAACAAAAAATGCTTCATGTGGGTATCAGATCAGCCAGTTTTCTCCCTCCCTCCCTCCTAATAGTTTCAATGTACTTTCTTCTTTACATTTCTGGTTGTAGGACTTCCATTCAGCAAGATTCTAGGTGGTTCTGAATGATGGTTGTTCTGTATTTTAGTTGTCATTTTGTATGGTTGTGGGAGGCAGTGAATACTGGTGTTTACCTACACTGCCATCTTGGTTCTCCCCAACCTGTCCTAAGGGTTATAAGGGTGGAGTTTTTAAGGAAAACCTCAGGGGAAGATCTCAATAGAATATTCAGCAGTTTTCCAGGTGTGTTCTCTCAGGGTGTAGGTCTCCGCTCATTGATTGGCTGGCCCCAGGGCAGGAGGTCATTTTTCAGTGCAGCTGGTCCTGAGGTCAGCTGAGGCTGGTTTTATCACTCTTCTGGGGCTGGAGCTGAAATACAATGAGACCTAGATGTTATCTCTAGGGAGGAAAGGTCAGGGGGTTCAAAACACATGACCAGCTATATGCTGGGGGAGGAAAGGTCACCCTTGGGCCAAGGTCCCACCCTACATTTTGTCCTTTGCTAGGTACCTGGGGCTTTCCACCCTGGTGACCTTCTGTACTTGGCTCATTGTCCTTGCTCTGCTTGTCTGTCTAACTGCCTACCACCTATCCATCAAGCTCTTGCTTTAATCACTTAGCATATAGCTTCTGTGTTGCTATGGGATACCCAAGACAATGTGTCTGATGGGCATCATGAGCTGCTCCAGCAGCAGTTGAAGTTCTAAGACAGAAGCTCAGGAGAGAAATATAAGCTAAGAATATAGACCTATAATTTATCAGTTTATAGATGGTGTTTAGAATCATGGAAGTGGATAAGCTGTGTAGGTTAAGAAGTTTGGCTATAGGCAAACTCTGAGGAAATTCAACTTTCACAAGCCTATGGAAGAGGAGCCTGACTACAGCAGTGGTTGGAAATGTGAAGACATGGGGAAGGGAGCCTTTTTAGGGATGCGTGGCCACATATATCAATGCTGGGAGGACCTTGAGGAAGATGAGGAGGTGAGCAGATGGTGTTAGCACCACTGAAGTGACCTTGGCAAGAGCCATCTTAGTAGTGTGTTGAGTGGGTTCCAGAAATGAAAGAAAGCAAGTATGATGATTAGCAGAGTGTTCATCTGAGGAGGATGTGGGCTATAAGGGGAGGCTATTTCTGTAAGACAGGGGACTTGGGCATGTATGAATGCTGGTGGGAATGAGCTGGTGCGGGGAAGGTGAAGATACAGGAAAGAGAGGAGATTAGAAATGCAGTAAGGTTGCTGAGGTGTGGGAGGGTTCTGATACAGAGTTCAGGTCCCTTTTGTCATTTATTTAAGACATTTGCTTGACTGTCTATTACTTAGAAGGTTGGGTCTTAGATAAGACACTTCTTCACTTCTTCCACTGTATCTGGAGGGGAAGGGCAAGAACAGGGGCTTTGTGTGATTTAGATGGAGGGGGAGGAGGAAGAGAGGCCCCGTGCAAGGTCCTCAGGAATGAACCTGATTCATGGTGTTGAAGGAGGTTTGAAGGCAATGGGTAACAGAAGGAATACTGTGTTGTGTTGAGGACCAGCTGAACCTGGGAGGCACGTCATGTATGTGATGACTCCATCAGCACTCAACTATCTGCGTGATGGAGTCAGGTACACGGTTGGTTTGAATCAAAGCTTTCCCCCACCTTTAGGTCGGAGCAGTAAGACAAAGGAATGAGACTATTGGCAGGAGACTAGGTGAACTGGTTGACCAGATGAGGTCTAGAGTACAAATGGTAGGATGTGAAAATGGGATGGGGCTGATAGAGAAATTAGAAATTTCAAGGGGTTAAAATATCAGTGAATCAAAGAAAAGGTATACTGGGAATAAAAAAAAAAGAACACTGATAACTTAAAATATGTCTACAAATTCTTTGGCATGCTTTTCAAAAGGGGGAGCCTAAGCCCCCCCTTCTTTGGTATGGGCTGGATCTAAAGCAGTGGTTCCCAACCTTTTTTTGGCGATGTCCCACCTAAGCATCTCTAAAATCCTGATGCCCCCCTGTGACATATAATTCTTATTATTCAAAAAGTGAACTCCTATTCATGTGGAGGAAGCCTAAAAGGCCATTAACTTGGTCCAAACAGGCTTGGCACAGAAAGAGAAAAATAAAAGAACAGAAGGACAGTTGAAGTACTGAGGAATAAATCACTAAGAAGTTGTTAAAATAATAAGAATATGAAGTGATATGAAAAAATAGCAAATAAAGTTTCAAAACATCTAATAGAGAACGGAAATGCATAAATATGTCACAATATATATTTATTCTAGAGGCCCGGTGCATGAATTCGTGCACAGATGAGGTCCCTCGAGGTGGCCTGTGGGGATTGGGCCGAAACCGGCAGTCCAATGCACCTGCTGCTTCTGCTTGCTGCTCCTGCTCATCCTGACCCTGCTGTGCCTGCTGCAGGCTCATGCCCAGCAGTCCCGATCAGGAGAGGCTTGTCCCGCTGTGGTGCTCGCCAGCCATGAGCACTGTGTCTGGTGCCCATCCCGAGGGATGGGGGGGCTGGGATGTGGTCGGCCCTCCAGGCTGGCAGTGGGATGCCCTTGCCAGCCCGGGATCCAGATCCGTCCCACTGACGTTCGCACCGGTTGTCAGGAGCCACCTGGTGGCCACTTTTATATTATTTCTTCCTTGCAGAGCATCTAGGGAGGGACTGCGGTGCCTGAGGCCAACTTCCAGGAGGCAGGCACCGCTGTCGGGATTGTGCCAGTGGCGCCGGTCCATTGGTGCCTGGCTCGTTCTCTGGAGATTGGACCTGCAGGACTATTGAGGGAGTGAGTGGCTGCCAGGCTGATGGGCCACTGGGATGGGTTGGTCAGCTGAGCAGTGCTCCCGCTGTGGGAGCGCACTGACTACCATTGAGTGTCTGCTCCCTGGTGGTTAGCATGCATCATAGCGACCAGTCGACTGGTCATTCAGTCATTTGATCATTCGGTCGCTTAGGCTTTTATATATATATAGACTAGAGGCCTGGTGCACAAAATTTTGTGCACTCGGTGTGGGTGGGGGGAGGTCCCTCAGCCTGGCCTGTGCCCTCTAGCAGTCTCCCCAGGTCACAGATCAGAGGTCCGGATCCCGCGGGCAGCGTCTTGCGCTGCCCGCCCCACCTGCAGTATGCAAATTTAACAGCCATCTTTGTTGGGTTAGTTTACATACTCTTCTGATTGGCTGATGGGCATAGCAAAGGTACAGTCAATTAGCATCTTTGTCTTTTATTAGTGTAAATACTGTATATGAGGCCCCTTGAACCATAAGAAATCCAAAAATTCACTGTTAATAACTCATTCTCAAATTTCCCCCCTTAAAAATAAAATTGCCCCCATGTAGGGTGTGTGCCCCATGTTGGAATCCACTGATCTAAAGATTTCCTTCCAACATATAGGAAAAAAGCAGAAGGTATTACATTATAAAAGGCACCTCTCTCTTGGATGGCTTGCTCTGGGGAACTTAGTTGCCATGTCTTGAGGATGTTGGAGAATCCATATGGAGAGTGCCACTTGGTAAGGAACCATGGCTCCTGCCAACAACCCTCATGAACTCTCCCAGTGTATAAGTGAGCTATCTAGGAAGGAAGAAGATCCTCCAGCTTTGTGGGGCATCTTGGCTGCCACCTGCTGAGAGACCTTGAGCCAAAACCACCCAGCTAAACTGCTCTTGGATTTCTGACATCAGAAACTGTGTGAATTAATATATTTTTACTAGAGGCCTGATGTACGAAATTTGTGCAAGAGTAGACCTTCCTTCCCCTGGCTGCTGGCACTGGCTTCCCTCTGGCACCTGGGACCCGGGCTTCCCTCCTCCAGCTGCTGGCAGGCACCCAGGACCCAGGCTTCCCTCACAGCCCCGGCTTCATCCAGAAGGTCATCCGGAAGGACGTCCGATCTAATTAGCATATTATGCTTTTATTATTATAGATTGTCTTAAGCAGCCAAGTTTTGGGGTAATTGGTTTTGTTGCAATAGATAACAACACAGGGACTGAAAATGGGAGATGAGAAAGGAGAGTAGAATGTTTGAATTGCACATTTCAGAGGTTGAACAGTTGTGGGCTCCTGGCAAATGGATGTTTGAAGTGGACTAGAAGTGATGCACACTGAAGCTGAGAAGCCCAAGAAACAGGTGTCGGCCACGTTATCTGAATGTATAGTGAAGTTATCCAAATAAAGGCAGAACTCAGCTTAAAGAAAGACTGTGAGTCACAGGCTGGGTCTTGAATGAACAGGAATAACTGGGAAGTGGGTAGATGATGTCAGTAAGTGGGGGTAGATGGCACAGGCAGGAATTTTTATGCAAAAGTGAGGGAATAATGATTTGAGAGCTACGGAAGCTAGTGAGGACCCCAGTCTCTCTGGATTCCGGGTCCTCAGGGTGTGGCAGGATGAGCACAGCACTTAGGAGAGACTTGGAGACACCTAGGTTTTCCTGAAAGCCAAGAGCTGGGAATCCACTCAAATAAGAGGATAGAGTGTACATGTAGAAAATTATGTTAACTGCGGAGTGGGGATGCCAGAAGGTACAGTAAAAGGGTTTGGAAGAAAGGGAGTGTAGGTGTGTGTGTAGTTGGAAGGGTGGTGGGACCGGGGTAAGAAGTATGGTGGTCAATCAAAACTGAAGTACATTGGAGAGGATTCAGGCCAGGTTAATGGGCTGGCTTGTGAGTTTCCTAGGATATCCCTGCATCCCTGTCCCAGCACTAATTCAATTTACCAGTAGTTCATGCCTATAATAGGCGCATTACTGGAGTCTCCCTACCAGAGTCCCTGCATGTTAAACATGCCACGTGGGTCACACTCATTCAACACATGGAGATTATTTTCTCAGCTAAGGATAAGCTTGAAGTTTATTTTTCTCATGCAAAACATTATTCTTGCAAAAGCTATTTATTTTCTCGTTGCTTGAAGGACTATAGCTAGAAAAGAGATGTTTAAAAGCAGTTTTCCAATTTTATGCAGGGAAATAATAAACATTAGTACCGTCTCCTCCTCCTCCTCCTCTTCCCCCTCCTCCTCCTTCTTCATTGAAGAGGTTATTCTTTTTATTGTTTTGTGAAAAAGAGCTTTTTAAAAGCCCCTGAAAGATCTTATAGAAAATAATTCAGTGTTTGAGACTTATAGAATAAGTTTTGTAGAACAAGCAAATTTTGCTTAAATATACAAGTATATGCTTACATAACAGGAATATTCTTCTGAGTTGGAGTTATAAAGATGGTAATTTGCAGTCTATAAAGGAGTGAGATGGGTATATGCATATACAACATATGAAAACATATATTATTCAAAGGATAGGGAAAATAGAAACTTACAGAAGTAACCTAAGTGTCAAATGACTTCTGAAAATAATTAAAAGAAGATATGAGATGAGAAGGGGAGGTTATTTAGTGTTCACTTAACATGTGGAAACAGCTAGAACTAAAGATCCATTGAGTGTTTTCTGAAAGCAGAACAATGTAGCATTCTAGACGCTATGACATCATTTTTTAAAAATAGCTGCTTTCACCAACAGATAGCAGTTCATAATGAAAACGTTTTTTTCATTTCTTTTGGGAAGAGGGAGGGGAAAGTTGGGGGGAAGGGTGACTAGTGACTAAGTGAGATAAATGTTCTAATTGTCCCCGGTCTCCATATAAATAGAAATGTAACTGGCACCAAGCTGCATGGTCACGTGCACATTCTCTCATTAAAATATTAAGCAAATAGTTCATTCGATTGTTTGGTTTTATGACTGGAGAACCATTAACATGATTATTACTAGCTTACTTTACACAGATTAGGAGCAATCAGTATAACAAGACAGAAATCCCCATGGGTGCTTCCAGGGTGCCTTTGATGAGGATAAGGTGTGGCCCTAGATGTGGCTGTGAGGTCTCAGAAGCGGAGGGCTGGCACTCGCCCAGGACCAGCCTCAGCCTGGGCAGCTGGTGACTCTGCTTTCAGAGTCCCTCTGTGCCCCACACAGGCTCCTGTTACTTGGTGTGTAAAATTTCATTGCTTTCAGAGTCACAGAGAACCTCGTTGCTGGTGGTGTGCTGGGAAAGTTGGCCCTTGAGAAAGTTTCAGTGGTAAAGATGCTCCCCAACTGTGGCTGATTTCAAGTTCCCCAGTTGAGAATGAGTTTGGACGAGTAGAGAGTAATCAGCTCTTGGGAGCCAAGGCCAGCGGGCTTCAGCATACCTCCTGTGCTGTGCCCAGTCCTCCCCCAGGCGGCCCCTTCCCTGCAGGTGCAGCTACTAGGCCACAATCAGTGACTTATTTACAAGGTTTGGATTCCCTTCAAAATATAAATCTCCCTGGAAAGGCTGGAGGTGTAGGAGTTCCTCCTCCTCCTTCTTCTGCTGCTGCTCCTCCTCTTCCAGCTTCTCTTCCTCCTCCTTCCTCCTCTTTTCTCCTACTCCTCCTTCTTCTCCCCCCCTCCTCCTTCTCCTTATTCTCCTCCTCCTCCTCCTCCTTCCTCTGCTCTCTTTCAGAATTTACCCAGGGCAACTCTATCCTAGACAATGTGTCAGACACTGGAATACAAACACTGGTCAGGATTCATCTGACAGTAGGAAACTATGGTCTAGCTCAGTGGTTGGCAAACTGCAGCCCCTTGAGTGTGGCTCTTCCACAAAATACCACGTGCGGGCACACATGTACAGTGCGATTGAAACTTCGTGGCCACACTCAAGGAGCCAAAGAGCCGCATGTGGCTCGCGAGCCGCAATTTGCTGACCACTGGTCTAGCTGATGGAGACCAACAGAGGAAGGCAATTGACATTTACATATTCAATGACAGAAGACTGCACAGAACGCAGTTGGACTCAGAGGACAGTGGTAAATTGTATGCAGTACAGGAGTATATAAGGAAAGGCTTCAGGAAGGTGCTGGTGCTCAAGTTCCATCATCAGAAGTGTCCACATTTGAATTTGTGTTTAAGACTGAATTCATATCAAGCAAAACTGAACACTGACAACAAAAATAACAGCAGCTTTACTGAGCCATCCTAGGTATATTCTCTCATGTAATCCTTGCAGCAACTTTATGAAGCTTATGCTCTTAGTATTTTAGATGAGAAGATTGAGGCAAAGGATGGTTAAGTAACTTGCCAAAGAGCACACAGCAAGTACAATGCGAAGCTAAGATTTGAATCCAGGCCCTCTAACTGTAGAGTACAGTCCCAACCATTTACAATATACAGCCTCAAATACTGTTCATATAACTAAAGGGTTTTCAGGAGTTCAAATAGGGAAAGTAGGGAGTGACTCAAACAGTCACTTGTGTCCTCAAGAAGCTGTGGGCCAGGACATCAGTCTTGTACTATCAGAGCAATTAGATATTCGTGCGGAGTCTGTCATTGGACATACCCGCTTGGCAACAGTTCATTAGCTCTAAGTGTGGGGCTGCATGTGCCATGAAGAAATTTTCTGTAACCAATTCCAATAATAATTGGATTAGAGACTTATTACGTGCAGATTTCAATAAAGCTGCAGTGTTAACTTCACATTCAAGTGAACAAAACTGTTTTGCAGAGATCAAATGGCACCGCACAGAATTGGCATTGAAGGTTGCCCACTGGCAGAGTTCTGGTTTAGCTTGGGGTTGGATTATTTGAACTAGCAAACAAAGCTTTGAAATTCAGAATGCCATTTTGTACAACATCCTATGCAAATAGAGGTGCTCTGCCTTACTATTACGAAAGTCTCAACAAACTAAAGAGCTGGACTTCAGGCTTCCGGGTCTTATTTTTAAATAAGAGTGTTAACTTATTTAAAAACAGGTGAGTAAATTTACCAAAACATGATGTAGCATATTACATTAATTAGAGGCCTGATGCACAAAATTTGTGCAAGGAGCTCAGCCCCTGCCACGGTGGCGGCTGCCTCTGTCTCAGCCCCCGCTGCCATGGCTTTGTCCAGAAGGTTGTCCAGAAGGACGTCCTGTCTAATTAGCATATTACCCTCTTATTATTATAGATAATGCTAATTTAAATATTATTGCTTTTGTATCTTGGTTTGGACTTAATGTGTATGTTTGCCTTGGCTTTATAGTTGCATAAGAGCATGAGAAATCGATCTCCTTTAAGTGAATATTACAAATTCCAACTTCTATCTCATCTTTCATTTAAAAGTTTTTGATTTTTATAGTGTTTCTAATTCTTGAAAACGGAGATTGGACACTTGGCTAAGATGATTTGTGAATATTCAGAGCATGGTTCATTTGTGGAGTTTTGGATGCCTCCTCCATCCCAAGGGCTTGTATGCGACACCTAAAGTCAGTGGTTTTCAGTTCCATGCTGCGAGCGTGCAGATAAAGCACTTAGAACTGCACTTAGAGTGGAGAATCCTCTCAGCTGCGGGAGCATTTGGGAAGGCAAATGTTTTTAGTTGAGGGTGGTATTTTCTTAAACAAAGTCAAGGTAATACTGGCAAGGAAGGAAGAAGCAGAGATGGATATTGGGAAGGACACTAGCAGAGACTGTTGAAGTGAATGAGTAAATGAAAATAAAAAGTCAAAACAATTCTTACATTTCTCTATTCAGTCCCTCCTTCCCACCATCCTTTCCTCGTACCATAAAAGCAGCGGTGTGCTGCTACGTGTGTCATACAGACTTTCAGGGGGTGGGGAGCTCTGGTTTATACTGTTTGCCAATTTCTGTGGTGTAAACTTTCCCACAATGGTAGGTTTCAAGCTACCAACGTGATGTCACAAGCAATAGCACAGCATCTCAGCCCAGAGTATTTCCACCAGACGATACAGTAGGAGCCAATAATCTTAAAATTATGGAAACTAGGAAAGGCGGTGGGTGGGTCTGGCCCTCTGTGGGGGACGTGGCCAGGTCGTGACAGAGGTGGAGGAGCTGGTTTGAGGCGGGGTGGGAGTACAGGTGACCGGCTTCACGGAGCATTTCCTCTCCTACTCGGCCAGCCCCGCATGGAAGTCACCCTGCGCCACCTGCCCCGCTGCCACCACCCGCCTGACAGTGGAGGCCGCCTGGACCAGCTGCTGTCCCTCTCCATGGCTTGGGCTTGGGCCAACCACCTCTTTCTGGGTTTGCAGTGACAACAAAGACCTTTTAGAAAAGGGTGATGGAAATGGTTGGTGGGGTGGAAGTGGGAGACCTGCCACAGTTTACTCCCAGAGTGAAGGAATGAAAAAGCATCAAAGCTACAGCATTATCAGCTCCAGGCTGGCAGGGAGGCTGAGAGGAATGTGACCTTGACCGCAGAAGCTCTCCTCAGACCCCTGCTGTTACCAACACGCAGGAAAGAGGCAGTTGGAGTGGAAGTGGCATGTTAAAGGCCTCATTCTTCCAGTAGCTATCATTGTGAGGCAGGCATGCATGTTTGTGTATTTGCAAATCATGCCCTTTTTTATTTTCAGTTTTTGAATATTAAACTTTTGGTTAACAATGTGTATTTTTAAATATTGATGTAATAACGGCAGGTAATGGATTTTACACTTGAATTTTTCAACAACGTACCTTTAAGTGCAGGAAAAAAGATTATAGAAATAATATAATGTGTTAGTTTGCTTGGGCTGCCATAATAAAATATCGTAGACTGGGAGGCTTACAAAACAATCATTTATTTTCTCGCCGTTCTGGAGGCGAGGGGTCCAAGGTAAAGGTGCCAGCCGGGCGGACTCCTCCGGGGTCTCTCTCCTGGGCCTGCAGGTGGCCGCCCTCTTGCGGCCTCTGCACAGGGTTGTCCTGTTTTTCCGTGCAGGTGTGCATCCCGGTGTCTCTGTGTGTGCGGACTTCCTCTTCTCCCAAGGACACCTGTCAGGTTGGATCAGGTCCATCGGAAAGACCCATTTTTAACTCAGTCACCTCTTTAAAGATTCTGTCTCCAAATACAGTCACATTCCGAGGTGGTAGGACTTAACACATGAGCTTGGGAGTGGGCACAACTCAGTCCTTAACCAATACAGTTAAATAATTAGGAAGTGATGAATTGTTAGTATTTCCTTTGTTTTTAATTGCATTTGTTGAATCACAATTTATAAAATTTAAGTTTTAATGATGGCTATGTTTAACGGTTGACCTGAAAAATTCCTGAAGATATAAAAATCAGCTCCCCTGAGCCAGTATGAGCTGATTCCAACATTGCTTTAAAAGAAAAGGAAAGCTAAGCAAAGCTCCTGCCCACAAGGGTGTCAGTTTTCCTAAGGATTTTTTTTGCTGGCAATGGTTTCATTATTGTAAGGAAATGAAATAATTCCCAGGATCATCTAGCTCTAATATTCTTTCATTTTGTAAAAGATCCTAATAAAAGCTAGAAGTTTCATGATGGTTTACAATAAAAAAAAATCATCTTATTCCACACTGTACTTGTTTAAAAACATATTTTTATTGATTTCAGAGAGGAAGGGAGTGGAAGAGAGAGATAGAAACATCAATGAGAATCACTGCTCACTCCCTCCGGCACACTCCCCACTGGGGATTGAGCCCACAACTTGGGCATGTGCCCTGATCAGGAATCAACCGTGACCTCCTGGTTCATAGGTCAACGCACAACCACTGAGCCACACCAGCCAGCATTACACTGTAAAAAGTCTTTATTGAGTGCATGCAATGGACTAAATGTTTGTGTCTCCTGCCCTACAAGTTGAAACCCTAATCCCCAATATGACGGTATTTGGCGGTAATGACATTTAGATGAAATGATTAAGATGGAGCCTCCATGAATAGAATTAGTGTCCTTAGAAGAAGTGGCATGGGAGAGAGCCTTTCCTATGGGAGGATACAGTAGGAAGGCTGCCATCTGAAGATCAGGAAGACAGCCCTTAACAAGAACCATGATCTTGGACTTTGGGCCTCCAGCATGGTGAGAAATGTCTGTTGTTCAAGCCACTCAGTCTGTGGTTTTTCTGTCATAGCAGCCTGGACAGACTAAGACAGTACCCACCAGGGGCCAGGCACTGTGCTTCAAAATGGGGATACAGAGAGGACAAGACAGACACGATCCCTTCTCTGCTGGAACTTACATCTCTTGTGGGAAATAGATATCGAACAAATAGTCATTTAACTAATTCATTACAGTAGTTCCGACTGCTAGCAGGAATATGTATAGGGCACTATGGGAGCGTGTAATAGGAGGAACTAACTTACCCAGGAGCTCACAGAAGACTTATCTTGGGAAATGACATTTAATCTGTGTATGGGATAAATTGTGTTCCCTCCATCCCAAATTCATGTGTCAAAGCCTTAACTCCCTGAACCTCAGAATGTGACTATATTTGGAGATCAGGCCTTTAAAGAGGCGATTAAGGCAAAATGAGGCATTAGGGTGGGCCCTAATTCAATCCAACTTGTGTCCTTATAACAAGAGGGAATTTGACCACACAGGGATGGACACACAGAAGAAAGACCATGTGAAGGACACACAGAGAAGGTGGCTCTCTGGGAGACAAGGAGAGAGGCCTCAGGAGAAACCCAACCTGCCCACACTTTGATCTTGGACTTCAAGCGTCCAGCACTGTGAGAACATAAATTTCTTTGTTTAACCCATCCAGTCTGAGGTATTCTGTTACAGCAGCGGTAGCTGACTAATGCAACCTGAGGCCCAGGGCTAAGCAGGACCTGATTAGACTAAGAGGTGACAGGAGGTATTGTAAACAAAGGGACATATCTGGTGGGATCCTCAAAGCAATAGATAGAAGGGTCACAGTCTAACCTGAAACAGTGGTTAGAGGTGTGGGCTCTGGAGTGAGAAGAGCTGGACTCAGCTCAGTTTAACCTTGGGAAAGTTACGTGACTCTCGGTGCCTCTGTTTTCTCATCTGTAAAATGCAGCTGATATTAGATTCTATTGTAGGCTTGCTAGAGGCATGATTAAAGTGCTTAGCTGTAAAGCATTTAGCTCAGTACCTGGCACACAGTGCTGGAAATGTTCAAAAAAATGTTAGGTGGTGCTGATTATCTGGGAGAAGTCATCGTCCTGAACCCTTAGTTGGAATGTTATCTGGAGTGGCAAGTCTTTACTGGAACCATTCCAACCTGAGTAAAATGGTTTTCTCTCCCTCACTGGGAAGAAAGACCATCTGTTTCTAAAATCTGGATTCTCCATTTTGTGTTACCGAAGGTTTGGATTTTGTCCTAATGATAGGGAAACCTATCATTTTAAAAACAGAAGTCAATTTGGGGCTTTGAGAAGTGAGTACTGACTGGCTGTGTGTAGAAACCCTGGTGGTTTTGGGAAACAGCAGCAGGAGAGGAACTCAAGTGCTGGCAGGAAGTGCCAGGGGCAGGGGAAGAGTCACTCTGGGAGCACCATGAAGTGCCACGAACATTAGGGTGCTTGCAAGGACACCACCTGTAACACCCGAAGATTCATAAATCCCCAGACGACTGGCAATCCAGTAGGATGGCAGTGCCAGGGGGTGGGGGAAAGACAGAGAAAAGCACCTGCACTCATACTTCTGAGTCGGGCTGGAGTAGTTCCATGCACCCCAAATTAGAGACTTCAGGAAAAGGACAGCATGTAATTCATTAACCACACCGTTACATCATGTTTATCTTTGAGTTCCTTCATAGGACTCAGGTCCTTAAAGGTAAGTACTGCATCTTTTCTCTCTGCATCCTCCATGCATAGTGCCGAGCCCCTGTATTTGTTGAATAAAAGCCTTATTTATGGCTTAGTCACTCGAGGCCCAGTGATTGTGTGACTGGCTTAAGGCCACACATCACGCAGTGAAATTGTGTCTAAAAGCCAAAGTGTCCACTGGTTGAGGCTTTGTTCTTGCCAGCAAACCCCTGAAGGCAAAAGGGTGTGTCTCATGCTTTTGCTTTCCCCTGGTGCCTGGCACCATGGTTAGCCCACGGTCAAGCACAGGAAGAACCTGCGAAGCAGTAGCGGAATCTAGAAGGTTGGTCAGTGGATTGACTGATACATGTGTGGGTCCAGAGCAGATAAATCTTCTCATCCAATTTTGGCTCCAGAGAAATACCCACATTTGCCAGGAGCCGGTCCATCCTTGCTGTTTCAAGGGACCTGGCATATATGGCATACTGTTCTTAATATGTTTGCTCACCTTCTTGGCACTATGTGTTTTAACCAAGGTCACCTCTCTGAGAAAGGTTGTTTCCCCAGGTAGGGATTTTCCCCTGAAGTTAGGGAGGGAATAAAACCCCTTAACTAAGTGCCAGGAGGGTAATTAATCACTTTAACTACGAACAATCATGCTTAAACTACATAATCTTTACTCCCTGGAATGGAGATAAGAAACACCCTAACCTTTGGAATAGAGATTGATAGGATTGGAATCAACTGGTATAAATACAGATGTAACAAGACAACAGGACACAGAACCTAGACACAGAACCTAGACACAGAACCTAGACTCAGAACCTAGACACAGAACCTAGACACAGAACCTACACAGAACCTAGAGACAGAAGAACTTTGCTGGAGAGAACATGGCAAAAGATCCTGGACAGAAACTGGCCACAGAACCTAGAGACAGAACCTAGCGAGAGAACATGGCAAAAGATCCTGGACAGAAACTGGCCACAGAACCTAGAGACAGAACCTAGCAAGAGAACCTGGCTGAAGAACCTAGAGAAAGAACCTGGCTACAGAACCTGGATAGAACATGGCAAGAGAACCTGACTAGAACCTGGCGACTGAACCTGGCTGGAGAACCTGGACAGAACCTGGCTGGAGAACCTAGCGAGGGAACATGGCTACAGAACCTGGCTGGAGAACCTGGAGGACCTGGCTGGAGAACCTGGAGAACCTGGCTGGAGAACCTAGCAAGAGAACATGGACACAGAACCTGGCTGGAGATCGTGACCAGAACTTGGCTAGAGATCCTGGCTAGGCTGTTGATCAACTGAACGCTGTCTTCGTGTCGTTCCTTCTTCGCCGACTCCGTCCACACCTTTGGGGACCCCTGGACCTGCTGGGGTTGGACCCCAGCACACATTCATTATTCGTTCATTCCCAAGATGTTTAGAAATGAGGATGTTACAGGTCAGCTTTTTGCATGGACAGCTATCATTTACATTTATGCTCAACAAGGTAGTGAACAGAGCATGGGCTTTTATCTACTCATTCAACATACATTTACTGAGCAGTATCCCAAGTGTTTACTAGTACTGACTGTGTGTCTAAGGGTCAGATGGTTCATCTCTGTGCATTTCAGGTTACACATGTATAAACTGAGGACAATTGTACCTATTGCCAGGCTGGTTTAAAGTTTAAGAGAGGCTGAAGACATGAAAGCTTGGCATGTGTTAATGTCACTCAATCCTCTCATCAGGGCCGGTGACAGCTGATTATCACACTTCTCTCCTGCAGTGCAGGGGAGGCCATGGGGGCGGGGCTTCTGAAACGTTGCTGACACCCTAACTTGGTTCACTAAGTTACCGTGAAACCGGAAGGGCAGGACTTCCCAGGGCAGAGTTTTCCTGGGCCTGGCCCATTAATAATGCACAGCAAGTATGCATTTAGCAGTCAACTGCTCTGGCCTCTGGAATGAATGTGGCATTTTAATAATGCAGGAAAGATGTGACTCAGGACACAACTCTTCTCCTTGGCCACGATCTCTTCCTATGCACTGAGCAACACAAGTTCCCAGTAAAATAAGATTATGTTGTTTCAACATAAATTCTCTATCAGTCAGGACTAGGCTTATCTGCATAAAGTAGAAACACTCTTCCCCACATATCTCCCCTCCCTCAATTCAGTCTCAGATAAAATAAAATTCCACCTCTTATTCGGGTAGAAGGTTAGAGTCAGGCATTCCAGGACTCATGTGCTTAGCTCCACAAAACCACCAAAGCCCGCGCCAACTTCCAGGTCCTGCCCTGTGGTGGCGTCTTGGTCCATGCTGGCTCCTAATGGCCCGGTCATCACATCCATTTCAGGCAGCAAGATGGAGGAGTGGGGGGAAGAAAAGAGCATTATTTTTTTCTTAAAAAATAAAAAAGTCTTTTCTAAAATAAATAAACACAAATAAAAAGGCTTTCCCAAGTCCCACACAACACTTCTTAGGCACATGGCCCCTGCGAGAAAGGCTGGGAAATGAAATCTGAGGTTCTAACACCAAGGAGGAAAGGGAGGCTGGAATTTTGCAATCTCTCTCACCTCTTCTGCTCCGGGGAAGGCACATACTGTTTTAACTTTTGTGTTTCTCCCACTCTACACAGAAACTGTCATTAATATCTTGACATTTTAACTGAGGGGAAGAGAAGTGATGTCGCTAAGGTTTTTCATTGTAGGCTAAAACGAAAGAATAAATTAGATCATTCTCCCTCCTACACACTCATGGTCTTTTTCTTCACATAGGTGCACAGAGCTCTTGTGAAAACTGCCCTCTGAGCTGTGGAGTGTTGCCCTGGTCATTGTGTGCTCAGCCCCTGGATAGTCACTGCCATCAGCAGGGCCAGAGCATTTCCTCTGGCTCAGGAGCAGCTCTAAGGAGGGGATAACCGCTTCCACACCAGGGCTCCGTGGGACCTGGACCTCTTCATTCCTTTAATGATTACAGAGAGGACTCTCACCTCAAGAATGAATGTTCACCTCTTACCTGCCATACAATAAAACAAAGATTAGTAAAATAATAAGCAGCGGGGTGTGGCAAATTCAAGGTCAGAACATTTTGCAGAACACCCATTATCTACTAATGTAGTTATGGGCTATGACAGAATTGAAGTCAGGATTTAAGATGGTGATTGGGGTGAGAGGCTAGGGAGAAGGGTTAGCACCAGAAAGCCTGGCTAAGCCCTGGTGTAGCCATTAGATTCTGGGTGAACTTGAGCTGTTGTCTTCATCCTTAAAATGATGATATGAATGTCTAGTTCACAGCACCATTTTAGCATTAAATTAGGTACAACATGGGGAACCCCTGACACAGGAGAACGCAGTGATTTCTTTCTCCCAGAGGAGAGTCATAGAGAATAAAGAAACAAGAACGGGAGACGATGGTGTGAACAGTTGAAGTGGAAGTTGTTTTAAATAGGACCTTACCAACCCACTAGTCGAATTCAATTCAAACTGTTGGAAGCAAGCAAGCACACCATGCATCCACTTGATTTTATTCTACTTTAAGGCCAGTTCTGTTCAGCAGACATAGCTTATGTATAAGGCATATCAAGCAGTTATATTTTTAACTACTGTGCTCCAAGTTCTTTCAAGATTACAAATAATGCTGGCGTTATTCTTTTAGGAGTTGAATCTTAATAGTAGTATTTTATTTTCCACAAAGAGAACAATTGTAAAGAACTTCAGTGAGTCCATTACACCGATGATGAGTTTTCCCCCTTCCTCTCATCTCACCCTCTCTTCTTACCCCCTAAGACAGCGGGTGACCAATTTTTGAAAGTATTTGGCTCACAAATGTGCTAGCACAGCACCTGAAATGAGCTCCTGTGAATCCCCCTCTTCTCACCCCTGACACAGGGGGTCCTCTGGCTGCCCCTGGGTGCCCCTAAAGAACACACTGTTCTCCCTGCCCCTACCTCCTGCATGCCAAGCTGCTCGCTGCCTCCCTCACAGTGGCTGCGCAGGGAAAGGAGCAGCCAGGAGAGAATTCAAATGACTCAGAGCAGACGCATCGTGGCTATGGGGCCTGCAAACCCAAGCCCTCCGAGGACCAGGAGCATCATTTTCTTACAAACACTCAGTTATGTACTTTTGAGTTCACTGATGATGATGGGAAATTAGCACTGAGCTCAGAGTTGTGGCAGGTGTTAAACAGGAGACTGTGTAAAAGGGTCCAGTGCAGTGTTCAGCCCCAGCACTGTGCTCATGTGGCCCCCAGCCCCCAAACCCAGCCCCAGACTCTCCACACATTCCTTTGGCAAGTACTACTGCAAGCCTGTGGGTTCTTGGTATGTTTACACACAGGGTGGGGCAAAAGTAGGTTTACAGTAGTGAGTACAGGAAACACAGTTTATTCTTATTATTTAGTAATTATTATATTATTTTCCATACCAACAACTGTAAATCTACTTTTACCCCACCCTGTACATTACTTTATCTAACCCTCAGGGTCGTTGACTAGGATGAGGCCATTGAGGAGCTCACTTCAGTCCAATTTAAGGGGAGGGTGCTAAAAAACCCACCCCAACTTAGTAATCAAGATACATAACATTTCAATGCAACAAAATAAAAATTAATGCAAAAAAATCAATGATGAGAAAAATATCCAGGTTTTAAATAAAGGCAGAATATCTGTGTTAGTGATTTTTTTCTTTGGCACCACCTCCTAACGGGTTGGGCATGGCACTGCTAACCCTCTTACACCCTTGAGGTAGGGCCGTTGGTACGTAGACTGGGACTCAGAAGAGCTGAGTAACTTACTGTAAATGGTAGGGAGGGAACTTGAACCCAGGACCCCATTGTCCGTGCTCTTTTCATAAGACTGGCTGATTGCTTAGGACCTCAGCCCTCTGCCTTCAAAGGATGCGTTAATATGCGCTCCAGGCAATGGTACCCTTAGCCTCGGAAGTAGCTTCTTTTCAGAGGTGCCAGGGGGGAATTTGCGGAGTGCCCCGAGGGTGTAAATCACCCTGTTAGCCTCCCCTCGGCTTGTTGGGGTGGAGGCGGGGTTGGGGTGAGCAAAACCTTTATTCAGTGCGACAAACACGCTGAGATAGAATCCGCCTGATTCGGGTCTTAAAGCCACACCACCCTTCCTTTAAACCCATCCCTGGCAGAATGCTTTTCTCAGGACCGAGAAGGATGACTGACCACAGCATCAGTTACTTGAAGTAAAAACAAATGAAAGAGTCCGTTCTGAGAGCGAGGGGTAGGCAATGGTGTGACAAACTCGGCTGAGGCTTTCCCACGCCGCACTTTGATTGCAGACGAGCCTGTGCCAATCCGAGTTCCAGCACCGCAGGCGGGAGGCGAAGGGAGGCCAGGGGATGGGGGGCTGAATGCAGTCTGGACCCGGCAGAGCCCCCTTTTCCCGGGTGTCGGGTCTGGCTGGGCGCCGGCGCCGGGACGGCCACGCCCGCCTCCACCGCCTGGCCGCGAGCACACTGCCCCCTACGGAGCGCAGCAGGCTAGCACCGCGGCCTTGACCTGACCGGCCTGGCCAATCCAGCTCCAGCTCCTGGACCGGATTCCTGCACAGGACTTCCGATTCATTACCATCACAAAAGCTAAAAACCAGGTCTCACGTTGCCAACTTCATCTCGCTAACCTTATCTCCTGGCAATGTGGGAAGACTCGCTCCCGAAATGCATCTCTGGGGCCCTGTAAGTTCAGTTCATGTTCCCAAGTAATACATCTGCAAGTACGACATCTGGGTGGGAAGGCTGGACAGTGAAAAGAGCTGATAGGAAAATCATGGATTCATTTGAAATATGGTGTTGGAGGAGAGCTCCGTGGATGCCCTGAGCCCCTGAACCGCCAGAAAGATCCGCCAGTAGTAGGTCTGAGGGCAAATTAAGCATGAAACGTTGCTGGAGGGAAAAATGACAAAACTGAAGCTGTCCTACTTTGGCACATCTTGAGAAGGCAGGGTTCTTTGGAAGAGACACGAATGCCGGGAAAGTAGAAGGCTGCAGGGAAAGAGGAAGACCACATCTGAGATGGATTGACCACAAAAGAAGCCATAGGCGTGATTCTGCAGGCGCCGGCCGGCTGCTGAGGACAGGACAGTGGACAACACTCATTTGACAGCACTCATTCATGGGTTTCCAGGAGTTAGAGTCCATTCAGTGGCACACAACAACAGAGGTCAACTTTCTTTATCAGTCTACGGACCTGCTTGCTTTCCCACTGATCATCAAAATAAAAAACTGTTCATATTTATTGATAACTCCTAAGAGTTATCAATAGCCAGGCACTGTGGGAACCCAGGAGCCTCTGTTTTTTGTTTATACAGGAGCTTTCCTACTCCCCTGGGCAGATCCCAGCCCCCGCCCCCTTCATCTTCTCCCATCCTCTTTGTCTATTAGTTAATGTGAATCCTTTCAAGATGGCTTACATCTTTCTCCCCAAACTTGACATATACAAACGCTTGCGAAATGCCTGATGGACGAGTTCTCTTTCCTACCTGGCCATGTTGCTCATGTGGTAGACTCTATGCCCAAGCCTGCACTTCTTCTGCTCCTCCTCCTCCTCCTCCTCCTCCTCCTCCTTCTTCTCCTCCTCCTCCTCCTCCTCCTCCTCCTCCTTCTTCTTCTTCTTCTCCTTCTCCTCCTCCTCCTCCTCCTCCTCCTCCTCCTCCTTCTCCTTCTCCTTCTCCTTCCTTCTCCTTCTTTTTCTAGCAATGGCCTAATAGACCCTTTCTTTTAAAAAGACTTTTCAGCTGTGGAAGTTAAAATTTTTGTTTCACAGTTGCTTCCTGACTCACCAGGGAAATAAGACACAAATAACATAGTAAGAAATGTTGAGTACTAAAATGGAGGTCAAGCCATTGAATGTCTTTGAATGTCTGAGAAAAAGTAGTAAGTAAATACATCTGGTTAATGGTTATTCTGCAAAAGTAAAAGATAGGGATAAAACAAACAAACAAAAAGGGCCCATTCTTATTATCAGAACCTTCTTGGTTCCAAACCCTGAGTTTTCATTCCACCTTACATTCAGTTCCGTCTAGAGCCCAGTGAAACGAACAATGTCATTCAGTAGCACAGAGGGCCAGGCGGACCACTGTCTGCCGTGACTGGGCAATGGCATCCTTGGGTTTATAACAAACATGCTATTTAATAATACCTCATAACACTGTCAGATAAATAAGATTCAGTGAAGTGTACTTCATGGTGACACCACATGGAAAAGCATAATCTTCCTTTGATGATTGAGCAGGATCTCTTCCGTAGACATCCTCGGAGTCACAGGTCAACTATGATCATCATTGCAGGGAAATTGGAAAATAATGGCTTCAGGATGAAGGAGTGCTGAATGTGCCAGCGTTGATCTAATCATAGTTGCTGGGAACACATTTTAGTAGCTTGGGCTAATGAGCCTGTAAACAGTACCTGTGCACGCCTCTAAGTAAGTGGTTTCGACAGCCTTTCCTCTAGGGAATTAAAGCCTAAGGAACTGGTGGGCTGGAGCACAGCAGGGTGGTCCGAGCCGTATTTCATGCAAGCTCCTGTCTTTTGGATTAGTTATATTGCTGCCTTGTGCCTGCCTTCATCTAACAATTTATAGAATGGGCATTCTAATGTTTTCTTGCTTCCCAGGAAGCTGTAGAGGGTAACTTTGTCTGCAGAGTAGCTTGAAATAGAAGCACTGTGTGAATATATAAATTTACCTGTGCTATTTATTTTCTTTGGATGGCGAGGCCATTCTGAAATAAGTTGCTACAGTTCCTAACTTTAGAATTGAATGGCAAATTTATAATAATGGAACTGTAGGCTTATAAAGTCAATAGGAATACAGGTCAGTATCTCACAAAAGTGTGGTCTCCAGGTGGTTTTCTTTAGAGGCACTTGGAGGGGCTACATTATTTAAAATACATATGTCTGGGCTCACCCAAACCTACTGACTCAGAATGTTAGGCAGTTAAGGTCTAGGAATCTGAATTTAACCAGCTTCTTTGATGCATCTTGTGAGTAGTAACATTCAACAGCCACTGGTTTAGTCCCTGAAAAGCAAAATAGAACAAAACCTGAAGGGCAAGCCATGTATCATGGGTATCATTACAGGATGTTGTGTAGAAGACTCCTTTACTTACTTCTGTACATAGTTCCTGTACCTGAGTGAAGCAGGCTCCTGAGTGAGCCCAGAGCTCTGTGCAAGCTGATGACCTTAGCGGTGTGTGTGTATGGCGGGGGGAGGGGGGGGGGGAACAGAGGCACCCACTGACCCTGACGGCCCCCATTTATCCTTCAACACTCAGCTTACTCCAGGCAGCCTTGACTTGCCTTTGTTGCTCTGGTGTAATTTTGTTTGTTATTTTAAAAATTATTTTTAATTGTGCTAAAGTATACATAACATACAGTAGATCATCTTAACCAGATCAGTTCAGCGGCAGTACGTGCATTCACATTGCTGTGCAACCATCCCCACCATCCATCTGCAGAATTCTTTTCATCTTGCAAAATGGAAACTCTGTCCCCATGAAACACTAACTCCCCATTTGCCCCTCCTCCCAGCCCCTGGCAACCCTCGTTTTACTTCCTGTCTCTACGAATTTGACTTACTCTGGTCATATAAGTAGAATCACACAGTATTTGTCTTTTTGTGACTGGCTTACTTCACTTAGCATCATGTCCTCAGCATTCATCCATGTTGTGGCATGTGTCAGAATTTCCTTCCTTTGTAAGGTTGATTAATTTCTCATTGTGTGCATACTCATGCCATGTTTTGTTTATCCATTCCTCTGTTGGTGGATACCTGGGTTGCTTCCACGTTTGGCTATTGTGAACAATGCTGCTGTGAACCTGGGTGCACAAATGCCTTTTTGAGACTCCACTTTCAATTTTTTGAACTTAGACCTGCAATTGCTGCATCATATGGTAATTCTATTACTAGTTTTTTTGAGAAACCACCATATTGTTTCCCATAGTGGCTCTCTGGTGTAATTTTGCATTGATTTGTGTGATTATCTGAATGTCTTCCCCAGAGCAGGGGTAGTGTTATTTTTTGCCAAGTCACCTTCTGTATCTCAGTATCCAGATTCTAGAACAACAATGCCGGGGACATGGTAGTCACTGAAATATCTGATGATTTAATGGACGAGTCAGCCTAATATGAACACAGTATTGTAGAGAGACTCAGTCTCTGCACTTAATGAGTTGACAAATTGGTTGGTGGGATGTGATGCACACAAGGCAGAGAGCAAATAAAGGAAGGATGTAATTATGTACTAAATTGTGGTTCTGCTTTTAATCATAGGAGGAGTTGAGAGGAGATATTTTTGTGGGAGGGCAGTCAAGAAAAGATGGGTAAGTTTGGAACAGAAGAAAGAAAGTCAATTTAGGGAGAGGAAACAGCCCTTCTCCTCCCCCACCTCCTAATTTTATTGCGGTATAGTCGATAAATAAAAACTGTATATGTTTAAGGTATGTAACTTGATGTTTTGATGTCCATATACATTATGAAATGATCACCACAACCACACTAATCAACATATCCATCACTTCACATAGTTGCTTTTCACACAAGTGTGGTGATAACACTTCATATTTACTTGCTTAGCAAATTTCAAGTACTCAAAACAGTGTTGTTAAGTATAGCACCATGCTGTACACTAGATACAGAACTTATTCATCTTACATAACTGAAACTTTGCTACCCTTGACCAACATCTCCCCAGTTCTCCCTCCCTCTAGCCCTTGGCAACCACCATTCTACTTCTGCCTCTATGAGTGTGACTATTTTATTTTTTAAAATATTTTTATTGATTTCAGAGAGGAAGGGAGAGGGAGAGAGAGATAGAAACATCAATAGCCCTAGCCAGTTTGGCTCAGTGAATAGAGGGTCAGCCTATGGACTGAAGGTCCAGGGTTTGATTCCAGTCAGGGCACATACCTGAGTTTCGGGCTCAATCTCCAGTGGGGAGCATGCAGGAGGCAGTTGATCAATGATTCTCATCATTGGTGTTTCTATCTCTTTCTCCCTCTCCCTTCTTCTCTGAAATAAAAAAGAAATATTTTTTAAAAAGAGAAACATCAATGATGAGAGAGAATCATTGATCAGCTGCCTCCTGCATGGCCCCTACTGGGGATCAAGCCCACAACCCAGGCATGTGCCATGACTGGGAATTGAACTGTGACATCTTAGTTCATAGGTTGATGCTCAACCACTGAGCCATAGCAGCTGGGCAGTGAGTGTGACATAAGTGAGATCATGCAGTGTTTTTCTTTCTATGTCTGGCTTATTTCACTTAGTGTAATGTCCTTCAGGTTGATCTATGTTGTTACAAATAGCAGGATTTCCACTTTTTAAAGTTTGAGTAATATTTTATTGTACTAGAGGCCCGGTGCACAAAATTCCTGTGGGATCAGGCCTAAACCGGCAGTCGGACATCCCTCTCACAATCAGGGACTGCTGGCTCCCAACTGCTTGCCTGCCTGCCTGCCTGCCTGCCTGCCTGATTGCCCCTAACCACTTGGGCCTGCCAGCCTGATCACCCCCTAACCACTCCCATGCCAGCCTGATCGACACCTAACTGCTCCCCTGAGGGCCCGATTGCCCCCAACTGCCCTCCCCTGCTGGCCTGGTCACCCCTAACTGCCCTCTCCTGCTGGCCTGTTCACCCCTAACTGCCCTCCCCTGCTGTCCTGGTCCCCCCCCCCAAGTGACCTCCCCTGCTGGCCTGGTTGACCCTAACAGCCCTCCCCTGCCAACCTGGTCACCCCTAACTGCCCTCCCCTGCAGGCCTGGTCCTCCCAACTGCCCTCCCTCCCCTGCAGGCCTGGTCACCCCCAACTGCCCTCCCCTGCTGGCCTGGTCGCCCCTAACTGCTCTCCCCTGCTGGCCATCTTGTGACCACATGGTGGTGGCCATCTTGTGCGAGGGTATGATGGTCAATTTGTATATTACTGCTTTATTATAAAGGATATATATACCACAATTTCTTTATCCATTCGTCTATTGATGAACACTTAGGTTGTTTTTATGTCTTAACTACTGTGAATAATGCTGCAATGAACATGGGAATGCAGATATCTCTTCGAGATACTGATTTCATTTCTTTTGGATACATACACAGAATTGGAATTGCTGGGTCATATGGTAGTTCTATTTTTAATTTTTTGAAGAACCTTCATACTGTTTTCCATAATGACTGTACCAGTTTACATTCCCACCAGCAGTGCACAAGGGGAGGAAACAGTCTTCACTTGTGATTTTTTTCCTGGGGGGCCCACATTGGAAGCCTAGCTCTAGGCTTAACTAAGGAGTCTGAAGACAGCAGCTCAGGGACAGCAGTATGCAATGTGGATAAGGAGTGGGCATGGAGGATGTAGGAAGCAGTCCCACTTGACCATTAAGCAGGCAGGTAGTGCAACGGGATCTGGCAAGTCTTGCTTCAGGAGACACTGCCACATCCACACCCTGGCCCAGGACTTGGCAATAGGTATAACAGGGCTGGGGTCTCAGTATTTGTCTTTTTGTGACTGGCTTACTTCACTTAGCATCATGTCCTCAACAATCATTCATGTTGTGGCAGGTGTCAGAATTTCCTTCCTTTGTAAGGTTGACTAATATTTCATTGTGTGTATACTGCATACCATGTTTTGTTTATCCATTCCTCTGTTGATGGACACCTGGGTTGCTTCCACGTTTGGTTATTGTGAACAATGCTGCTGTGAACCTGGGGTGTACAAATACTTTTTTGAGACTCCACTTTCAAGTCTTTGAGCCTTAGGCAAGAACTGGGGATGAGGGATGGGGAGTATAGCTTCATCCTAAGAACTCAGGCACACGATGAAGCACTGGCAGGTGTGGTCTTTTTAGCCCTGAACCTCCCTAGCCCATGGAATTTGGCCTGTATGGATAAGTTCCAGAGCTGGGGCAGGGCTGCATCTGCAAGGAGGGAGCGCAGCAGCCAGCTGTGGGGAGGTAGGAGAAGAAGGCAGAGGAAGAGGGTCTGGGGACAGGAGCAGCATAAAAACAGGTGAACAGGTGAGTGGGGAATGAAGTGGAAGAGTGACCTGACTGGCTGAGAAAGCAGAGACTGGCTGCCAGGGGGACAAGGCTGGACACAGGCTGATGTGGAGGCAGAGTGGGGCCTGGATGCCAGGTGGAAGCATTCTCCTATTTCACACACCTCCTCCTTGAGTGAAGAGGGAAATAAATCATTGTTTAATATTTGAGCTTAGAATTCTTAGGGGAGACAGCAGTCTATTTAACAAAGACCTTGATGGGGCAACTTGATTGTGAAAAAATGGAACTCAGGGCCTCTGTGGCCAGGGTCAGGTGTGACTCAAAGTCAGCTAATTAGCTATGCCAAAGAAATGAACAGAAAATTTTGTTATGAGGAGTGAGAAAGTGCTGGAAGAACTGTAGGAAAAAGAGGGGTGAGTGAGGGAGGTGTAGCTTGGGTTTTCTAGGAAGCAAGTACTGAGAAAGAGGTTAGTATTCAGGATGTCTGTTAAGCAGGGCTCACTGTGTCAAAACGATGGGAAGAAGCAAAATTAACACAGGGGGAGGCTCAGCTGTGCCCTACAGCCCCAGGGGGCCCTGAGGAGAAGTCTGGAGCTGAAATGGCCTGTTAGAGTTGTCTCTAGTTGGGCTGAAATGCCTGGGTCCTCCATCAGTCATTGGACATGGGCCACCCCAGAAGGTGTGGCCTTGAGTGCACCCTGGAAAAGATGACTGCTGGAGGTTGTCCACTCAAGCATTCTCAGAAGCTGGGACAACAGATCCTTCCTTGAAGGACATTGGGGCTGAGCATCGGCCTGTCCAACACAGGTTCTAAGGCTTTGGGAAGACATTAGGTTCTACATCATATGTGGGATGGGTTTTGAGCTGATTTTTAATTATATTGTGAAGGACAAGGAAACTCTAGCAAGCTAGACTTGGAAATATTGAGGGGTTGATATTTATCTAGGTTATTAGGGTAACAAGACTTAAAGAAGGCTCCCAATCACTCTTGCCACCTTGTAGTCAAAGTCCTGTGCGGTCCACTCCCACACTGAATAGAGTTGGCCTGTGCAATCATGAGGATATTATGGAACTGATGGTGTGTGATTTCTGAGGCTAGGTGAGACTTCCATCTGGTTCTTTCTTGAATCATGCCCTCTGGGGAAACCAGCCATCATCCTGTCAGGACACAAGCAGTCCTCTGGAGAAGTCCATGGGGCAATGAACTACATCTGCCAACAACCAGCACTAACTTGCCAATCATGAAATTAGAGCCTCTAGTCCCAGTCAAGTCTCCAATGATTGCAGCCATAGCTGTCACCTTGACTGTAACCTCATGAGAGAACAATAAGCTGGGAGCCAGAAAGCCACCTAAGGTGCCCTGAGTTTTGCCTCACAGAAAATGAGAGGCAATACACAATTCAACATGTTGAGTTACATCATTAAGTTTTGGGGCAACTTGTCATTGATCAAGAGATAACTACTGCCTTGTGCTCTTAGTCAAAACTTATATTTTGGATAATTATCTCAACTCCATGCCCCACTCTCACATACACATTGTGTGTTGTACTCAGAGAGAAGTGTGTCCCTTTTCTCTCAGACACTTTAAAGCACTACTTCAGTAACACTTTTCCAAGGTTGTTGTGTACTAAAGCAACTTAAATATGGAATTCCAAATCCTGGAGCCATATGTATTTCTAACATAGACCAATATAGGAAAAAAAAACCCAGTTGCTTGTACACATAAGGTACTTGTTCAATTCCCATCCAACTTAAAAACCACACAACATTTTGACTTTATTTTATTAAAAATAAAAAAACACAGATAGATATAACAGGCCAGTATATTTACAGCAGAATTTTTAAAGATACTATGAGATGTAAGATGTAAGCCTTGTGCATCATGACTAATTTATGAATGATTATCATGCCTGCTGTGTATCACTGATTGATGTTTAAGACAATTGGACCACAAATAGATTCAACCAATGAAAATATCCAAACCAGTCACATGCACAATGTTGTTTTCACCATCAAACACGAAGCTATAGTGGTAGTAGATAACAGGCTGTCGATGATGGAACAACAGAAAAAAAAAATGAATTATTCATGGCCAGTAATTGCTAATAACTTAATAAGGTCACACATTCTCAAAATGTCTATGATAAGGAGTCTGAAAAAGAAAGAAAATAAGAATCAAGTTATGTCAAAGGACCAAATAGATTATTTTAGGTAAAACAAAACTTGCCACATGTATGGTATACCCAGGATCACATCATCTCTCTCTAAAGCAGTTTCAAATACTAAGGTTGGACAGTGAGATGAAACCAAAGGCAGAAGGGTCTGGTGGAGAAAGAGTGAGTTTAAGCAATGTGGCATTATTAGAGGAATGAAAAATGTCAACAATCCAACAAGCTCTGAGCTGGCGTTAATGTGATCCACCCTCCAGCCGGGGCCCAGCATTGCGAACATCCAAAAGGACTCCCATCAGGAGCCTGTGATGCAGAGGCAGGAAATCCTATCCACAGGGTGGAACTCCCCACCGTTTTCTCTGGGACTTTATCAGCTCTCCATAGACTCACAACCTGGCCCCTAGAAGCTGCTTCTCATCCACTGGCATGCTGGATAATTATGTCCTCCATATCCACGGTGACTCTCAAAGGTCCAGCTAGAAGGCTGGGGTCCCTAGGCCCTTTACAAGTCCTTGCCTGCCCTAAATCACCGCTATTATTTGGCCCCTGAAAACCTACTCCCTGAGCGTTGGAGTTTTCTCCACCCAAGCAAAGGGGGCCTTTCCAACTGGGACTTCCTCCCTGCTGGCAGTGAGCAGTGCGGCTGAGCTTTCTCAGAGTTGATGACTCTGCAAACTCCCAGTGGTAGTCCTGATCTTTCTGATGTCCAGTCGCCTTTGTCACTGACTTAGACCAAGTTCCCATGAGGAAGGAAAGAAGCTGCTTGGGGAAATTCTGCTCTGTGCTGCACCAATGATCTTCCCCTGACTCACCTCCCACAATGAGGATGCAGGTCCCTCCTCTTTTAAAGCAAGCTCCCTTTACCTTCCTGTCAAGAGACTTGGGGCCTACATTTTTCTCCTTTCCTTTGTGCAGGAATCTTAATACTATTCCTGAACATGACTCTGACCTCTAAGTTTCTGTCCAGGGACAGTTATGAGGAGGGACAGCCAGAGCTCTGAAGTGGGGATGAAGGTTAACATTAACTCACGTTGCCAGCCTGGACCTATTTTAGGCAAAAGAGTCTTTTATTTATTTTTTTCTTCCTTAGGCTCATTTCCAAAGCATTGTTTGTAGCTTATGTCTGAAAATAAAAAAAGAAAAGAAAATACTAATTTTAAGTCTGACCCTTGCAAAGGTCTAAATTTGTCCTGGGAACTAAGGTTATAAGATAGAACAAGCCCATTTGTGGTCGCATATGGCCAAAAGATAAGTAAGCATTCAGTCCTCACACAGATCTGAACAAGGCATTTCTTTCCTAAGAATAAAGTTCAAGGTCCCATCACAGTGTACAGGGCTCTTCAAGAACTGACTCTACCCAGCTTTTCAAACTATCTTCTTTAAGTATGTTTTTTAAAAATTGATTTTTAGATAGAGAGGAAGGGAGAGGGAGAGATAGAAACACTGATGAGAGAGACTCATTGGTTGCTCCTCCTGCGCACCCCTTGCTGGAATCGGTCCTGCAACCTGGGCATGTCCCTGACCGGGAATCAAACCTGGGACCTCTTGATCCATGGGATGACGTTCAATCCACTGAGCCACACCAGCCAAGCTCAAACTATCTTCTTTACCCACAAGCAAGATGTCTCCAGGCCTGTAATGGCTCTGATTGTGTCACTCCCTCAGTCTTGTGTGGTGGTTAACTTTATGTGTCAATGTGACTGGACTGTGGGATGTCCAGATAGCTGGTAATATATTATTTCTGGTCTAGACTGTGAGGGTGTGAGGGTTTTCCCCGAGAGATTAGTATTTGAATTAGTGAGCTGAGTAAAATTGATTGCCCTCCCTAATGTGGGTAGGCATCAGCCAATTCTTTGAGGGTCTGAATAGAACAAAGTCATAAGAAAGAGTGAATTTGCTCTCTTGAGCTGGGGCCTCCAACTTCTCCTGTCCTGGTTCTTGGGCTTTTGGACTCAGACTAAATTACATCACTGGCTTTTCTGGTTCTCCAGATTATAGATCATGGGACTTCTGGGCCTCCACAACCATGTGAGCCAGTTCTATAATAAATCTCCTCTTCCATGTATCTCCATAATATCCTACTGGTCCTGTTTCTCTGGAGAACCCTGTCTAATACATCTTGAATGCCTGTTTCCTTTGACTTCCTTGCGAGCTCCTGTTTGTCCTTCACAAGGCAGATTAAGTGACATTGTTCTGGTAACACTTTCCTAGCTCCTCCCACAGAGAGTCAGTACCTCCCTCTGTTCTGCTTCCACTTTGTCCACACCTCATGTGGTTGCACTGAATTGATTTATTAGATGTTTTCCTGCCCTGAGCTCCTCTAGGATGAGCTTTATTCATATTTGTATTCTCAGCACAGAGTAGACACTCAATACATGTTATTGAATAAAATGAATGAATAAATGAAGTCTCGATTGGCATGGTAATTTTGGGCGTTCAGGTCTAGCATGGCCTAATTAGAAGCATAGAAGAGGGAATAGGAGAGGCAGAAGATGTATGTTGAATAGGAAGATGGGAGACACTAAGGTGAACTTAATTTTCTTAGTAATTTTGCCTCAGATTTGTTCTACCTAAAAGGGTGTCTTATGTGGGAATGACTGACTTTTGAATCAATCTTTGATCATTGGTCCTTTATGGGTATTTCTCAGGAAGCTCATTCTTCCATAACCTAAATCTTGAGTTAGGTGGTGATCAGATTTGGATTTCCAAATTTACTATGTAATTTATTTAATTCTGATATGGTAATAATACCTTACAACCATGTGGAATTTTTCATCTTGAAACCTCAAAGTATTTTTTAATGATCTCTCTCTCTCTCTTTCTCTCTCTCTCTGTTTTTTTTTTTTAATTGATTTCAGAGAGGAAGAGAGAGGGAGAGAGAGATAGAAACATCAATGATGAGAAAAAATTATTGATTGGCTGTCTCCTGCACACTGCCCCCTGGGGATTGAGCCAGAAATCCAGGCATGTGCCCTGACCCAGAATTGAACCTAGACCTCCTGGTTCACAGGTTGATGCTCAACCACTGAGCCACACAGACCAAGCCCTCAAATTATTTTCTAAATATTAATAGACATGAACAGCCCCAAGGATTTGATGTTATTGCACACATTTCTTCACTGGGTAAGGGTATGATGGAGAGTTAGCTAACTTGCCAAGAGGATATATAGACTATTAGTTTTTAAAACCACTTTTCATTATGGAATATAGTAAACATGTACAAAAGTGGGGAGAACAGTATAATGAACATCAGTGTGGCTACTATCCAACTATGAACTCATGGCCAATCTTGTTTTAACTTCTTTACCCTCCCATGTTATTTTGATGCAAATCTCAGGTATCATACATTTTCATTCATAAATATTTCAGTAGCTTGAAATGATAAGTATAGTTTGGGTTAGAAAGAGAAATGTTTGATTCTCTTCTTGCATTTGCTTTATTTGAAAATAATGAGTTGGTTTTTAGCATCATTCAATAGTAACCAATTAGATTAATATAGCTTTATTGAGGAATAAATGACATAAACTGCATGTATTTAAAATGTGCAATTTAATGAGTTTTGACAAATGTATACATGTGTGAAACCTCATGATAGTTATAAAAATGAATTTGTTGTTCATGAATTAGATTTTAAAAATATTTTATAAGTTGATAAGTTTAAGCATGTTGATATTTTCAATCCTTGTTCTTTTTATCTTCGATGGTCCCATTTTGGGTTATCCTGTGGTCCTTTTGAAATGACTCTCACAGTCTTTGTTAACTTTCCTGCCACCTTGTTGTGACAGGATGTTCCAGATCGGCCATCAGCCCCTTCTCCAAGGAGCCCTAGGTCCTTTCAGTGGGAAACAGGAAGTGTCATATATTATATGGTGGTTAAACAGAGCAGCAAAATCTAATAAAATATCTTGTCTGGGTTCACTGTGGTCAGAATGAAGTAACTGTTTTACCAGCAGCTCTATAATTAAGTCTTTTGTTTGTGTAGCTCCTTTCACTGAAGTGTTCAAAGTGATTTTATAGGATTAAATTCATCTTTGGGGCAATTGAGGATGGAAGAAAGCGCTGGAGAGACTATCCCAGTTTATAGTTGAGGAAACAGACAAAATTGTTGTGACTTGTCCATTCGTTTGTAGAAAACCAGGGGCACGTTTGAGTAGCTTCTTAACCATGAAAACAGGGATGCCCATCTTGCTGCTCAGCCACCCTGGCTTTAACAACGCCAGAAACTTTACCTTTTAAAAATACAGAGGGGATAGGAAGCATTAAGCAATGGGAGGGAAGAGAAATGGAGTTGTTTTCTTTCTCCTCCCCTCCCTTCCCCTCCCCTCCCTTCTCCTTTCAAAGTCTAGGATTCCTCGATTCCCTAATTTTCTCATTAGATTTTGTGGTTCCCTAATTTTTCATCAGTGAATCATGGACTCTAGGCTTTGAAGAACCTGCATAAACCTTCCAGTCCAGCTCCCACCATCCAGAAAGCACTGTACTTGGGCCAAATCCAGATAAATGGGCAGCTCTCCTTTTAGAAAGATGCAGCAGAGTGTAGTCCACTGTGAGCTAAATCAATTTAGAGTAACAAAAGCAAATCCCAAAATAGCAGCTTCAAGTTTATGGAAATGAATCCAAGTCTAAGTGCTTGGGGAGAAATCACTGGGCAGAATAAACAGTGCCGGGAACCCCTGGGGCCTGTGGGAAGGGAAAGGGCCTTGCAGACAGAGCTTTGCAGCTGTGGCTCCCCTTTCGCTCTGGCCCTCACTGAGGACATGGACTAGTTTACATTTGTACTAACTAAGGAATTCGTGAGTCCATTAATTAGCTTAACAGATCCTCTCGCACTTCAATGTAGGCCACGAAGAAGCATTGTGGAGCCATCTTCCCGAGAGTTCTTTACAACTGTGCAGTATTAGAGCGAGAATCAGAGGCTCTGGGGTCCAGGCACTGGATATAGGAACTGGGCGCCTCTTGTGCAGCATCCAGGACAGTGTTTCCCAATGTGGTTCCAAGGAGCACTGGGGATCCGAGGAAAGCGGTGCTCCCTAGTCAAGAAAGGGAAATAAGACTGTGGTTCCTAAAACGTGTCGTTATGGTAAAGGCTCTGAGAAGTCCTGAAAGAGATAACTAAGCTGGTCTTTGTTTAAATCCATTTTCTCAAATGTCCTTGGCTGTGGACTTCCCCACCTTTGCCCACAGTATTTACTGTGAACATGAGCATATCACAAAACAATCACTCTAGAAGTATTGATAGGGTCTCTTCCTTTTACAGAGGAGGCACATAGGGGCCAGGCAGGTGAGACAATGCAGTCAGGAGTCTCGGGATGAGTTACTGGCAGGTGGAAGAGAGGAGAAAGCAGGGTATTTGGAGTGACATACGTCTGTGTTCCAACCTCTGTTTCATAGCTTTCTAACTGTGGGACCTTGGATGATATTTTTACTTCTTATGAACCTGGAATTTTTTACCTGTAAGATTGTAAGGCAATACAATACTGGTCTCACTGAACCGTTACCTGCTAAGTGTGTTATGAGTTGGTGGTTAGATGAGAGAGAGAAAGTCCAGAGTCCAGGCATGAGAACAAGGACCAGATGGGTGCCAGACTAACGGTGAAATGACTGAAGGCTCCTAGTTTGGGCCGAGGGGAGTTGTGGGATTGATTCTGGACTAGAGTCCAGGACAGCGAGCACTACTGTAGAAGGAGGAGGCACCCCGGCAGGGAAGGCAGGGCTGCTGGCAGTTCCCCGTTAGGAAGCACAACTAGAAGGTGGAGACAGGCCTCACTTTCAGACAGCACAACTCCTCTCCCAAAGGTTACAAATCAGAACAGCTGGACTGGGGCGGGGGACGGAGTCTAACCCCGCAGTGGTAGATCCTGGTGGGAGGCAGTCATTCTTTTTTTGTTTTTTTTTTAGTTCTCCAGCTTTTATACTGTTTTTCTTTTCTTATTTATTTATTTATTTATTTATTTATTTTTTTGCTTAAAGTATTACAAAGAGTATTACATAGGTCTCCTTTTTTTTTTTTTTCTCCCCTTGACATTCCCCCGGCCTCCCCTACCCCCCAGTGTCTTGTGTCCATTGGTTATGCTTATATGCATTCATACAAGTCCTTCAGTTGATCTCTTACCCCCCCATCCTGCCCCCCAACTCTCCCCAGCCTTCCCGCTGTAGTTTGACAGTCTGTTCGATGCTGCTCTGCCTCTGTATCTATTTTTGCTCATCAGTTTAGAATGGTCTTTATTATCCATAAATGAGTGAGATCGTGTGGTATTTTTCCTTCATTGACTGGCTTATTTCACTTAGTGAGGCAGTCATTCTTTACCTTTGTTCTTTGTTTTTATGATGGTGAAGACTTGAGATGTTTTACAGTGTCCCAGATTAAATAGAATGGTGACTTATGTTTTATTAGTTACGTCACACTTTGAATGGACTCTCATGTTGTCCTCTGCTACGCTCTAGATAAATTACATATAGCCTTTCTGGGTGCTGGGATGTTTTAACCTGGGATGAGGATGGTGCAGAGTGATTTGCCTTAAAGCAAACCAGTATGCATAGTTACATAGTGGGTTTTTCCTATTCCAAAAGTCCACCTGCTTATCTTGTGCTTGTCCACACACACAATAGCTACATCCAGGGTCAGTTCCCTTCCCATTTGCTCCCCCAGCTCCTCTGTGCATATTTCTTTGAAAGCACTAAAAAAATATGGAAATGATCTGTGTCTCTCACCCCAACCAGAATGCATTTGCTGAGAGACAAGAACTGAATCCACACATCTGTATCCTCCACCCCCTGCCCACTCCTTAGAGCCAGGGCTTAATAAAGCAAGTTGAGCGAGTAAATGAATGAATATGATGCTCTGCTCTTTTCCATATTCTCCTTATTTAATCCTGTAGATCATTTTTTTCTATAATCTCACTTTATTTTTTTCCAGCTTCGTGAAGATATAATTAACACTTAACAGAGTATACCTTTAAGGTGTATAATGTGATGATTTGATACATGTATATATTGCAAAATGATTACCACATAAGACAGTTAACACATAGATCATTGTTGTTTTACAGATGGACTACCATTTCCATTCCATAGATGAAGGGCAGGAGCCAGAATTTGGCATATCAGAATGACGTCCTCTCTTATAGCACCAGCTTGGCACCCGTGATGCTCGTTCCAGAGGTGACTGTTGCTGCAAACGTCAGTTTCAGAGGCACATTCTCTTACATAACCTCAGTGATTATAACTCTGTGTCGTTTTAGAGCAGATTTCATTTCTAAAATCAGCTCCAAGTCATTTGAAGAAAAGTTTGGTAAAAGGAGGTGAGTGACTCAACTTGAAGATACCATTTCAGGTTCAAAAGAAAGTCTTGGATGACTCAAATCAGAGGTAATCCCAAGGAGAAATTCCAAATATATGGTGAGAAATAGCAATGGCAATGGACTGGGCATCAGGACGTCAGAGGAGAGGACTCGTTGAGATTTGTAAATTCTAGTGCACTTGTTTAAGAGTCTCTTCAATACAGAATCAAACTTTTCAGAGCCAGGTTCAAATAACAAATAAGAGTGATAAATTCAGTCCTTTAAAATGTGCTTTCTTCTCGGGCCCCAGTTCAGGCTCCCACGTTGGTTCCCTTGCAGCCACTGATAACATCATGGGACCCCCCACAGAGCCCTTCCTGGCTTTGTTCTGGGTGTCATTGATGTTAAGCAAATGGGGAAGGAAACACAATTCAGAGCTCACAAAGCTAAGGGGAACTGATTTTCAAGTTCATGACTTTCAAATCCATGGCACAAAAGTGTATGCATTTTAACTAATGAGGTATGTGAGGATGGAGTTACTGCCCTGGGCTCTCTTCTTTCCTTTTAATGGGAAATGCCTTTTAATGAATGTTTTTGAAACGTATTTTACTGCACGAAGGGACTTGTTCCCATGCATTTTTTATTTAATGCCTTCCTACTTGGTGGTGTAAAAAGAATGTGTAAATAAGACCCTGGGAAATCAAAGGTCTCATTAACTGAGTCTATTCAATTCAGCAAACATTTATGAAACACTGTATGTTCCAGGCAGTGTAGCAGGAGGTGGACCGGCTGAGGAGCAAGACATGAGGCACACACTAAAGTAGTTTACAAGATAGAAATAGCATTGGCAAATATTCAAGTAAATGCCAGAACAAAGTGTTAAAAGACAGGTGCAAAAAAGAGATAGGGAAGTAGGTGGGAGGATGACAGAAGACTTCATTGCATAAGTGACATTTTAGTTGAATCTTTCTTCTATGTATGTATGTATGTATGTATTTATTTATTTTTAATCCTCACCTGAGGACATGTTATTTTAAATATATATTTTTATTGATTTTTAGAGAGAGGAAGGGAGAGGGAGAGAGAAATATAAGCATCAATGAGAGAGAAACATCAATTGGCTGCCTCTTTCACACCCCCTACTGGGGACTGAACCTGCAACCCAGGCATGTGTCCTGACTGGGAATCAAACCAGTGACTTCTTGGTGCATAGGTCAACGCTCAACAACTGAGCCACACTGGCAGGGCCCAAGGACATGTTTTTATTGATTTTTAGAGAGAGGGGAAGGGAAAGAGAGAGATAAACATGGACCGATTGCATCCCATTCTGGGCATCAAACCTGCAACATAGGCAAGTGCCCTGACCAGGTATGGAACCTGCAACCTTTTGGTGTAAGGGATCACACTCCAAACAATTGAGCCACCCTGCCAGGGCCATTTTAGTTGAATCTTAAAGGACAAATAAAATCTTGGCTGAATTGAGGATTGTGGGCAGGATGGGAAATCCAGATGGAAGAAAGAGAATAAGTTAAGATTTGGAAAACGCAGAGGATCCTGGTGAAATGGTGCTTTTCCCTGACCCTTGGTGTATGGAGGGGGCGGAGCAGAGTGTAGTTGCTGAAAAATAGAGAATGAGAAAGAATGGATGCCTGAACTAGTCTCTGCTCTCAGGAGATGGGATTCACCTTTCTTTTTCTCTCAGACCTGATTGATTGCAGGCAGCTGTCTTGCAGAAGTTATATCATAAACTGATTCATAGTAAGGTGACTTGACAAATAGTCTTACCTCAGTACTCTTCCTATATGTGTATATCTACACGTTAAAAGAAAAAAAAACATGTTTAGAAACACAATGATCTAGTGGATGGAATTACTCTTTTAGTGGGCTTTTATACCTTGAGCAAGGGGTCTATAAGGAATGTGTTTTGGACCCAGGAACATTGTTGGATATAACACATAATCACAGTGGGCAGGTGAGCACTGGAGAGGGCCTCTGTCTAGGGCTGTGGCATGTGGGGGATCAGGGACAGGAGGCTGTGGACTAAGGCCTGACGAGGGATGGGTGGTTCTACATCTTATCTCAGTATTATCCCCCAGTGAGCATTCATTTTTCCCTGATTCCTTTATTTAGGTGCCAATCTCCCATTTTTATCATCTCCCATCTGTTTTCCTTTAGCTCCACTTGCTTTTTCCAGATCCAACACCATCACATATACACCATATGGCATGATGTTATAATTTGGCCAAAATCAGTAAAATGAAATTAAACTCTTCTTTACATTTTCCTTTCTCTTCCCTTTCCTTCTGTTGCTAGTTAATACACTTTGTGGTTCTGTGGGAGGCTCACACAGCTGGTAGCCTGTTGAAGGAGCCATAAGATGATGTAAGATGCTACTTCAGAAACAAACACATTGATCCTGCAAAATGCCTGAGCTTGACTGTGTGAGGAAATCCAGCAGAGACCTGAACAGAGGAGTCCATGTGATTGTGTCACTAGGCATCCAAGCATATCTGTTATACCATGTATGTCCAGTGTCTATCTGCAAGGCATGAAGTATTCCACTGAAGTGCATTTTCAAAATAATGGCAATGTATCATGTCAGAGATAAAATGAACACTTTTCTATTTGAATCTTTATAAAACACAGCCACTCTCTTGCCTTCACTTGTTTTTAGAGTAGTATAGAAAGAATATAAGATCAACCTTCAAGTACATTTTTTCTTTGTTTTAAACAAAAGCAAGTTTACAGAAAAGTTGGAAACATTGTACAAAGAACTTGTTTTTCCTGAACCATTTGAGAGTTAATTGCTGATGTAAAGCCTCCTTATTCCTCTTGATACTTGTTATATGGTGAATTGTCCTCCTCTGAAATTCATATGTTGAAATCCTCACTCCTGGGACTTCAGAATGTGACTGAATTTGGAGATAGGGTCTTCAAGGAGGCAATTATGTTAAAATTATGCCAATAGGATGTGTCCTAATTCAATATGTCTGGTGTCTTCAGAGGAATCTGTGAAGACACAGGGAGAAGACGGCCATGTGTTAGCCAGGAGAGAGAGGCCTGGACCATCCTTCCAGCATCCCTGCCATATCTAGGTCTGGTTCTGATGCTTGCTCTGTCTCTCAGAATGGTGTTGTTTGCCCTTTAGCACATTTCTGATTTGGGGTTGAAAGCTGGACATGACGTACTGCAGGAAGCAGGCTTTAGCGGTGTGGCGGTGGGTGTGCACGGGGCCATGGTTCACAGTCCTCCGGTTAGGTCTCAGCCTTCAGTGGGCCTCTCCCCTTAGGTGGGGCAGGATGGCTAGAGGGGGCTGCAGTTGGGGATTTCCCTGCCCCCAGGTCTGTTAGGCTCTGATAAAACCACAGCAGGTTAGGGTCTGACGAGATAGTTTCTTCTGAATGCAGACCTTGTTAAACAGAATAGAACACTCCTTTCCCTGCTAAAGCAGGGGCGGATTTTCCTCTGATCTTCACAGGGAGAACCTGGTAGAGCTCCAGGAGGTAGAACTCACCAACATGGGTGCCCCCTTGCCCCCATGATTCAGCCCCCCTTGAGTTTTTAACTCTCAGACTTGTCCACTCTGAGCCTCCAGCAATCTGTCAATTACAGTTCAGTTTTCCTTCCCCCAGCGCTGGTGCCTGCAGAGGTTTCTGCCCTGAAAAGCTGTGATTCGCTGGATCTGTCTGTCAGACTCTCAATTTGAGGGAAAGAGATTTGCCCTGGAACCTCAATTCTCCGACTGATCTAAGAAGACTTGCTGATTTTCAGCTCATCCAGTTTTCACTTGTTAGACAGGATGATGGCTTAAACAACTTACATCTGGACCAGAAATTGGAAGTCTCTGCCTAATGGTTTTGGCTGTTCTGAAATATTTCTCTGCCAGATGATGACCTGTAAGTTAGGTAGACCCCATTCACCCTGGTGGACTAATTTCATGTGTGCTTAGTATGCTTTATGTGAGACAGCCTAGATGACATGGGCTTTGGAGTTGGACAGACCTGTTTGGAAATTTGATGCAACTGATGTCTGCCTTTGACATTAAACTTGACTGTGACCAATGTGCGATTTCGGATATGTTGCTTAATCTCTTTCAGTTTTCTAATATGTAAAGTGGGAATTGGAGTTTACTCCTTAGAGAATTGCTTAACTGTTATTATTTTTATTCCTAATTTAGAAAATAGCAGGTAGGATAGTGAGAAGGTTTCTTCCTTCCCCTCCCGTTTCCTTAATTTCTTCTGTGCCCTGCTATCCTAGTTCACTGCTAAGAGCAACCATCTTTACTACCTCATTGATCTTCCTGTGAAGCCTTCAGTGTCATCCTTGTCTCTATATAACGATAGAATCTATAGGGTTATGTTGTTCCTTCGTGAGTATCAAGGACATCCTGGCATAGGTTTAGATCTGGCTGAAATTTGTAAATTGTTGATGTCTCTGTTTCTGGCCCATTTTCTTTTCCGAATCACTAGAATAATTTGAAACTCCCTATATGTTCCATTTGTACATTATTAAGTAGCATCTGGATTTTAATGACCATGTTAGTCAGAGAGCAGAACCTTATTGAGGATGGAATTAGGTTTGGCTGTAGGAATTCCACACATGCTTTCCCCCAAGGCTTGTTAAGTGAAATGCTTAGCTCTCAGAGGTTCTCATTAGAACATTCTAGGGACAGCTTGATGAGTACATTCAGTTTGTTTCTAGCAACCTTTACTTATGAGATGAGCTAAAAGGGCAACTATTTACTTTTTAAATTTATTTTTATCATTGAGAGTATTACAGATGACCCCTATTTCTCCCTTTTTGTCCATTTCCACCTGGCTCCTGCCCCACTCCAGGCCTTCACCGCACTACTGTCTGTGTCCATGGGCTATGCATTATGCATATAAGTCCTTTGGTTAATCTCTTTCCCTCCCCCTTCCCTCTGAGATTCCTTAGTCTGTTCCATGTTTTCATGGCTCTGGATCTATTTTATTCATCAGTTTATTGTGATCATTAGATTTCACATATAACTGAGATCATGTGATATTTGTCTTTCTCTGACTGGCTTATTTCACTTTGCATAATACTCTCCAGGCTCATCCATGCTGTTGCAGATGATGATAAGAGTTCTCTCTGTTTTACAGCTGCATAGTATTCCATGGTATAAATGTACCACAGCTTTTTTATCCACTCATCTGCCGATAGGCACTTGGACTGTTTCCTGACCTTACCTATCCTATACAATAAAAGGCTAGCCCTAGCCGGTTTGGCTCGGTGGATAGAGTGTCGACCTGCAGACTCAAGGGTCCCAGGTTCGACTCCGGTCAAGGGCATGTACCTTGGTTGCTGGCACATCCCCATTGGGGGGTGTGCAGGAGGCAGCTGATCGATGTTTCTCTCTCATCGATGTTTCTAACTCTCTATCCCTCTCCTTTCCTCTCTGTAAAAATTCAATAAAATGTATTTTTTTAAAAAAAGGCTAATATGCAAATTGTACCCTCCACCAGGAGTTAGACCAGGGGGCGGGGCCGGCTGGCCAACCACCTACGGCTCCTCCCCCTGGCCAGCCCCGACTTTGATCAGCTCCCCCACCCCGATCAGGGGCGAGGCCGGCTGGCCAACTGCCCATGGCCTCTCCCCCTTGCTGGCCCTGCCCTATTTGCCCCGATTGGGGTGGGGCGGCTGGACCCTGCCCATGCACAAATTCATGCACTGGGCCTCTAGTTGTAAATAATGCTGCTATGAACATAGGGGTGCATATGTTCTTTCTGATTGGTCTTTTGAGGTTCTTGGGATATATTCCTAGAAGTGGGATCACTGAGTCAAATGGCAGTTTCATTTTTAATTTTTTGAGGAAACTCCATACTGTTTTTCACAGTGGCTGCACCAGTCTGCATTCCCACTTATCATTGTACTAGAGTTCCTTTTTTTTCACATCCTGGCCAGCACTTGTTGTTTGTTGATTTATTGTGGCCATTCTGGCAGGTGTGTTGTGATACCTCATTGTCATTTTGATTTGCATCTCTCTGATGATTAGTGATAGTGAGCATTTTTTCTTGTCTCTTTGCCATTTGTAGGTCCTCTTTGTAGTAGTGTGTATTTGGGTTTTTTGCCAATTTTTAATAGGATTACTTGTCTTCCTTTTGTTGACTTGTATGTATTCATATGTATTTTGGAAGTTAACCCCTTACCAGATGTATCATTAGGGGATGTTCTCCCATACAGTCAGTTCCCTTTTCATTTTGAGGATGGTTTCTTTTGCTGTGCAGAAGCTTTTTAGTTTGATGTAGTCCCATTTGTTTGTTTTTCTTTCTTTGTGTCTCTTGCTCTAGGAAATATATCTGTGAAAATTGTGCTACATGAGATGTCTGAGATTTTACTGCCTGTGGTGTTTTTTTTTTTCTAGAATTTTTATGGCTTTGTGACTTATATGTAAGTCTTATTCATTTTGAGTTTATTCTTGTCTACGATATAAGCTGGTGGACTTGTTTAATATTTTTGCATGTACCTGTCCAATTTCCCTAACACTATTTATTGAAGAGACTGTCTTTACTCCATTGTATGTTCTTGCCTCTTTTGTTAAATATTAACTGACCATAATGGTGTGGGTCGATTTCTGGGTTCTCTCTTCTGTTCTATTGATCTATATGCCTGTTCTTGTGCCAGTATGAGGTTGTTTTCATTATAATGGCTTTGTAGTATAGTTTGATACCCAGTATTGTGACGCCTCCAACTTTGTTCTTCTTTCTCAAGGTTTCTGTGACTATTTGGGGTCTTTTTTGGTTCCATATAAATTTTTGGCATATTTATTCTAGATCTATTAAATATGCCATTGGTATTTCAATTGGGATTGTGTTGAATCTATAGCTTGCTTTGGGTAGCATGGACATTTTAATGATGCTAATTCTTCCAATACATGAATACGGCATATACTTCCACTTTTTATGTCTTCTTCTATCTCTTTTTCTTAACATTCTATAGTTTCTGAGTACTGGTCTTTTACCTCCTTGGTTAACTTTATTCATAGGTATTTTATCTTTTTTTGTTGTTGCAATGTTAAATGTGATTTTTTTCCAGTTTCTCTTTCTTAGAGTTCATTATTGGTGTATAAAAATGCCATTGATTTCTGGATATTAATTTTGTATCCTGCTACTTTGCTGAATTCACTTATTAAACGTAGTAGTTTTTGGGTGGAGTCTTTAGGGTTTACTATGTACAATATCATGTCAAATGTGAACAATGACAGTTTTACTTCCTGCTTTCTGATTTGGATGCCTTTTATTTTTTTTCCTTGTCTGATCACTATGGCTAGCACTTCCAGTACTATCCTATCTAATAAAAGACAAAAAGGGTAATTAACCATACCTCCGCTATGCTTCCCATTGGCTAATCATTGAGATATGCAAATTAACTGCCTCCAAAGATGGCGGCCGGCAGCCATGCAGCTGAAGCGAGCAGGAGGCTTGCTTGCTCCAGTGATGGAGGAACCCAAGGTTCCCCGCCTGCCGCGGCCTGCTCTAAGCTCCGAAAGCAACAGCTCCAAAAGCAACAAAGTTTCAATTATAGAAGCCAAACAAACCCTAGATACCTGCTTTCAGCCAGCCACGGCCTCAGAGCTGGGAGTGCCAGTGAAAGCAACAGAATTTCAATTATAGAAGGTAAATAAATCCCAGAATAAAAGGAAAAAAGGAGAGGCTGGGAGCTTCAGTCGCAGGCCAGCCTGAAAAAGGCCCTCAGCCCCTCACCCAGACTGGCCAGGCACCCCAGTGGGACCCCCACCCTAAAGGGGGTGTGGCCAGCCTGAAAACAGCCATAAGCCCCTCATCCAGGCTGGCCAGGTACCCCAGTGGGACCCCCACCCTGATCCGGGACACCCTTCAGGGCAAACCAGCTGGCCCCCACCCATGCACCAGGCCTCTATCCTATATAGTAAAAGGGTAATATGCAAACTGACCCTAACAGCAGAAAGACTGGGAATTACTGGTCACTATGACACACACTGACCACCAAGGGGCAGATGCTCAATGCAGGAGCTGCCCTCTGGTGGTCAGTGCGCTCCCACTTGGGGGAGCTCTGCTCAGCCACAAGTCAGGCTGATGGCTGCCAGTACAGTAGTGGTGGTGGGAGCCTCTCCTGCCTCCTCAGCAGTGCTAAGGATGTCCGACTGCAGCTTAGGTCTGCTCCCCGCTGGCAAGTGGACATCCCCCAAGGCTGCTGGGCTGCCAGAGGGATGTCTGATTGCCAGCTTAGGCTCAATCCCCCGGGGAGCAGACCTAAGCCAGCAGGTGGTCATCCTCTGAGGGGTCCCAGACTGCGAGAGGGCACAGGCCAGGCTGAGGGGTCCCTCCCCTCCGAGTGCACAAATTTTTGTGCACTGGGCCTCTAGTGTTGAATAAGAGTGGTGAGAGTGGACAACCCTGTCTTGTTGCTGTTTTTAAGGAAAACACTTTTAGTTTTTTCACATTGAGTATGATGTTGGCTGTAGGTTTGTCACATATGGCCTTTATTATGTTGAGATATGTTCACTCTATTCCCACTTTGTTGAGAGTTTTTATCAAAAATGGGTACTGGATTTTGTCAAATGCCTTTTCTGCCTTTATTGATATGATCATATGACTTTTTTTACCTTTCATTTTGTTTATGTGATGTATCACATTTATTGATTTGTGAATATTACACCAGCCCTGCATCCCCAGAATAAATCTCCCTTGGTTATGGTGTATGATTTTTTAAATGTATTGCTGGATCTGATTTGCTGATATTTTGTTGAGGGTTTTAGCAACTATGCTCATCAGGGATATTGGCTTATAATTTTCTTTCTTTGTTGTGTCTTTATCTGGCCTTGGAATTAGGCTAATGTGGCCTCATAAAAAGAGCTTGGAAGTCTTCTCTCCTCTTGAATTTTTTTGGAATATTTTGAGGAGGATAGGTGTTAGTTCTTCTTTATATGTTTGGTAAAACTTTCCTGTAAATCCATCCGGTATAGGACTTTTGTTTGCTGGGAATTTTTATTTTTTTTAATTTTTATTACTGCTTCAATTTCATTAGTTGTTATTAGCCTATTCAGGTTTTCTGATTCTTTCTGATTGAGTTTTAGAAGACTGTATGTTTCTAGGAATTTGTCCATTTCATCCAAATTGCCCAGTGTCTTGGCATATAGATGTTCATAGTATTTTCTAAAATTAATTCTTTGTAGTTCTGTGGTATAGTTATTTTCCCTCATTCATTTCTGATTTTATTTATTTGGGAACTCTATCTTTTTTCTTGAGGAGTCTGGCTAAAGGTTGATCAATCTTGTTTATTTTTTCAAAGTACCAGCTCTTGGTTTCATTGATCTTTTGTATTTCTTTTTATTCTCTATGTCATTTATTTCCACTCTGATCTTTATTTCCTTCCTTCTACTTACTCTGAGCTTTTCTTGTTGTTCTCTTTCTAGTTTTTTTTTTAGTTGTAGGGTTAGATAGTTTACTTGAGCTTTTTCTTGTTTATTGAGGTAGACCTGTTATACTATAAACTTCCCTCTCCGGACTGTGTTTGCTGTGTCCCATTGATTCTGCATTGTTGTGTTCATTTTCATTTGTTTTCAAGGAGGTGGTTTTTTTTTCTTAATTCTCACCCAAGAATATTTTTTTCAATTAATTTTTAGAGAGAATGGAAGGGAGGGAGAGAGGGGACACACACACACACACACACACACACACACAGACATAGATGTGAGAGAGGCATATCTATTGGCTGCCTCCTGCCTGCACTCCAACAGGGGATAGGGATCAAATATGCAACCCAGATATGTGCCCTTGATTGGGAATTGAACCTGTGACTATTTGGTGCATAGGCTGATGCTCTAACTACTGAGCAACACCTGCCAGTGCTGTTTTAAGGAAGTTTTTAAAATTTTTTCCTTGATCTCATTGGTAACCATTTCATTGATAATAACATGCTCTTTAGCCCTCATGTGTTTGAATGTTTTTGAGGTTTTTATTAATTGTAGTTGATTTCTAGGTTCATGTCATTGTGACCTGAGCAGATGCTTGAATGATTTCAATCTTCTTCAACTTGTAGAGACTTGTTTTGTGTCCTAAAATATGATCTATCTTTGAGAATGTTCCACGTGCACTTGAGAAGGTTGTATATTCTTCAGCTTTGCGATGGAATGTTCTGCAAATATCAATGAAATCTATCTGATCTAGTGTGTCACTTAAGGTCACTGTTTCCTTGTTGATTTTTTGTCTGGAAGGTCTATCCAGTGATGTCAGTGAAGTGTTAAAGTCCCCTACTCTGACTGTATTGCAGTCATTTTCTCCCATAAAGACTCCAGGAGTTTTTAAATATATTTAGGTGTTCCTATATTGGGTGTATATATATATATATATGTTTACTACGTTTAAATTCTCTTGATGGAAGGATCCTTTTGGTATTATGTTTTAAAGTTTATTTTGTCAGATATAAGTATTGCTACTCCTGCTTTTTTGTTGTTATTTGTTTATATTTGCTTGGAATTTTTTTTTCCATCCCTTCACTTTCAGCCTATGTGAGTCTTTTGTTCTGAGGTGAGTCTCCTGTACACAGCATATATATGGGTCATGTTTTCTTATCCATTAAGCTACCTTATGTCATTTGTTTGGGGCATTTAATCCATTTATATTTAAGGTTATTACTGACAGGTACTTATTGCAATTAAAAATATATATTTTTATTGATTTCAAAGAGGAAGGGAGAGAGAGATAGAAACATCAATGATAAGAGAGAATCATTGATCAACTACCTCCTGCTTGCCCCTTACTGGGAGTTGAACCTGCAACCCTGGCATGTGTCCTGACAGGGAATTGAACCATGACCTGGTTTATAGGTGGATGCTCAACCACTGAGCCACATCATCTGGGTCTTATTGACATTTTTATTCTTTATAATTATGTTCCCCCCCACCCCCTCAATTTCTTCCTCTTAAAGCACTTCCTTTAACATTTCTTGCAATGCTGATTTGGTGGTAATAAATTCCTTAAGGCTTTTTTTTTTTTTTTTTTGGTCTGGAATGTTCTTTATTTCATCTTCAATTTTAAAGATAGCCTTGTTGGATAGCGTAGTCTTGTTTTCAGATCCTTGCTTTTCATTTACTTTGAATAATTCATGTCATTCCCTTCTGGCCTTTAGAAATCAGCTGATAGCCTTATGGGAGCTCCTTTGTAGGTAACCGACTGTCTCTCTTTTGCTGCCCTTAAGATCCTCTCTTAGTCTTTAACCTTTGTAATTTTAATTATGATGTGCCTTGATGTGTGTCTCTTTAGGTTCATTTTGACTGGGACTCTAGTGCTTCCTGAATTTGCATGACTTTTTCTTTCACCAGGTTAGGACATTTTATGTCATTAGTTCTTCAAACAGGTTCTCTATTCCTTGCTCACTTTCTTCTTCCTCTGTACTTCTATGATGTAGATGTTGTTTTGTTTCATGTTCTTCCATAAGTTCCCTTAAACTTTCCTCATATTTTTAAGTGTTGTTTTTTTCTTTTGGCTGTTTTAATTGAATGTTTTTTTTCTTACCTTGTCTTCCAAGTCACTGATTCAATCTTCTGCTTCATCAAACCTGCTTTTAATTTCTTACAGTGTATTCTTCATATCAGATATGGTAATTTTCATTTCTGATGGGTTCTTATTCATGGTTTCTTCCTTTTTGAGGCTGATGCAGTTCCCACTAAGTTCCTTGTAGTTCCCATGAAGTTACTTGTAGTTCTTACTAAGTTCCTTGAGCATCCTTATAACCATTACTCTAACTCTGTCTCATAAATTGCTTACCATCATCTCCTTAAGTCTTTTTCTGGACATTCCTCATTTTCTCTCATTTAGAAGTTACTTCTTTGTCTCCTCATTTTAGTTGTCTCTTTGTGTTTGTTTCTATGTATTAGATATACCTGCTATGACTCCCAGTCTTTGTGGGGTGGCCTTTCATATTAATTATCCTGTAGGACCCTGTGGTGCAATCTTCTTGAACTCCTGAGCTGGATGGTCTAGGAGTGACCCTTTTGTGGGTTATTTGGGATCTTTTTGTAATTGAGTTTTGATTTTTGTTGTCCTGCTCGTTGATGGGATTTCCTCTCAGGCTGGTTAACTGTGAGGCCCAACCGCGAGCTTGTCATGCGAGCTATTGTACAGGTACAGTCTCGAGGTGGTTTCTGTCCTTCCTCATTTAAAAGTCTCTTTAGCCAGTCTTCAGCTAGCATTTCAGGGTGAATATCCCCTAGTGTAGTTTAGTTTCAGTCAGTTTCTGGCAGGAGTTGGAGAAAGATCCACTTACTCTGCTGCCATCTTCCAATCCCTCCAAGTTTTGATTATTTAGAGATGGAGTAGAAAGTTCAGCAAGTTCATACCTCTGCTCCTTGTGGCAGCCCAGCAGGATAGTTAGGGCAAATATTTATTAAGGTGGAGCAAGAATCAGGTGAGCATTAGCTGAGTCATGGATTGGGAGTTAGAGCAATTAAAAACTGGTGATGTTGAGCGCAAGGAAGTTGGATTTATTTCCTCCTGTGGTTGTTTCCCAACGGCCTCAGGGGTGGGGGCGGGGAGGGGGAATGAGAACCAAAAGGAGAAAAAGCAAGTGATAGGGAGGAGAGTAGGCAAGAGGTAAGGAGGAAAAAGTGACAAGAAGGAAACTAAACTTTGGGTACTCTTTGTATGTATGTTATGCATTTCACACTGTTAACACATTTTCTTCTTAGAGATCCTGTAGAGTAGCTATCACACATGTTTGTCCAGTATCTGCTTGTGCCATGTACTATGTGACAGGTGTGGTGATGTAATGATTAATGTCATTCACATCTTCCTGAACATGAGGTGTTGACAGTCTAGAACAAACATGTCAAACTCAAAGGCTAACACAGGCCAAATAAACAAGGTTTAAGTTTATGTGGGTTGTAAAAAAACAAAAGCTTCAATTTTCATAGAAACGTAGGTTTATTTCTATAGAGACATGCTGAATACAAAAGGCTGAAATAAATGAGTAATCATTAACATAAAATAATAGAACGCTTTAATAAAAATTAATACTTTTTCTTGAACATTAACTTACCAGACAGTGATTAACTGTACAAATTAATAAGCGTAACACAAATAAACCTATTTTTCTTGTTCTCTGAAAGCAAATATTTCTTGTGCATACCAAACAAGTCAGTCCACGACTTATGACTTGGCAATTGGCTGCTAAAATATTCGCAGCTAGTATTAGTGGAGAAAAATGGTTCACCTGAACGTAAGGCATGTAAGGAAAATAAATGCAACACGATTATAGTAATCAGTTATTAGCTAATGTTGTAATTCATTAATAATTATGTATAACAGGATACTGTAAAAATTAATTTATGAAATTTTTATTAAAACATTTCTTACATACTGTTATAATGGCTGGGCCACAAAAATATTTGTTGTGGGCCACATGCGACCCACAGGCCACAAATTTGACATGCTTGGTCTAGAAGGTGACTCTGGCATTGATTTAGTTTCCATATAGTGCTCTATGTGTCTTAGATATGTATAAAGGACAATGAAGATTTTTAGGGCAGGAATAACCAGTGCTGGGGAAATAGGACTGAGAAGAATGAGGTGAACGTGGGGAACTTTCTAGGTGGAGGAAGCAGTATATGCAAACTCATGAGGGCGTCGAATATCATTATGCAAGTGTGACTGGAACCCAGGGAATGAAAAGGGGAGTGGCCTGATCATAGTGGGCCTTCTGGGCAAGCCTAGTGAGTTTGGGCTTCATGATGAGGGGAAAAAGGCCTTAGCAGAGAAACAACTTGATGAAATCTGTCCTTTAGACAGGTTCCTCTGGCAGTGTTGCAGAGGATGAGTTAGAAGGAGTTGAGAGTGAAGCCTAGGGGTAGCCAAGGAGAATTCTATTAAAATAGTTTGTTTGTTTATTTAATAAAACAGTGGGAATGCTCAACAGCCAAGGAACCCAGTAAGAGAGAGAAGAAGAATTTACATTCTTTTAAAAAAATATATATCTTTTATTTATTTCAGAGAGGAAGGGAGAGGGAGAGAGATATAGAAACATCCATGATAAAATGGAATCATTGACTGGCTGCCTCCTGCATGCCCCACACAGGGGATTGAACCCACAACCTGGGCATGTGCATTGACTGGGAATTGAACCATGACCTCCTGGTTCATAGGTCAATGCTTAATCACTAAGCCATGCCAGCTGGGCTCTATTAAAATAGTTTATATACATTTTGATATCTAATGATAAATGCCTGAATAGGACATTAAGGGGGGGGGGAAGGCAAGGAGTATAATGACTATTTTATTATAAAACTAGAGGCCTGGTGCATGAAAGTTCATGCACTGGAGGGGGGTCCCTCAGCCCAGCCTGCCCCCTTTCACAGTTAGGGAGCCCTCAGGGGTGGGAGGCTATGCCCCCATCACACCTCTGCTGCTGCCACTGCCGGCAGCCCAAGCCTTAGCCGGCCCTGGTTACCTGAGCCTTGGGCGGCCCTGGGCAGCTGGGCAGCCACCATCCAAGGCTTGCCTGTTCCTTGGGCATTGGCTAGGCAGCCACCATCTGAGGCTTGCCTGTGCCTAGGGCCAGCCCTGTGCAGTTGGGGGGCTGAGGGGACTGGGGGCTTCCATCTTTGAGGGCATGGAAGTCAATTAGCATATTCCCTCCTTATTGGCTGTGGGCGCCACCATCTTTGTGACAGTGTGAGGGTCAATTGGCATATTCTCTCTTTATTAGATAGGATAGTAGAACTTAATGACTGGTTTGATGAAATGGGGGAGGTTGAGGGCAATCTAGGATAAGACTCAAGCTGCTGGTCATTGGGATTGTAAGTAATTCACTACCTGTTGTTAAAAGTTAGTGTTAGAAATCAGTCCTGGCAGCAGCAAAGTTTTTCCTATTGGAACCAGTGTTGGGGTGGAACATGTAGATGAGGACCTTTCTCCTCTTCCTCTGAATCCAACTATTGGACCCATCCCATACATACATGGGACAAAAGGAGAAAGCTGTCCAAGTCCAACCCACCCAGTCACATGCACAAATGAGGTGGAATGGCAAGAGAGTGGAAGAGAACACAGAATTTTTAATTTACAGTAATTTCATGCCATCAGTAAATGTGGCTCAGTCTGCATCTTGGATAGAGACCAATATGTTTTGTAACTTTTTCACTTTGAGTTGGGTTGATAGAAACGTAGGAGGTAAATGAAAAAAAAAAAAGAGCAAGAATTTTCTCCTCTATATCCTGGAGAAGAAATAGGTTTGGGATGGGGAGATGATAATCATTTCATTTTTGACACACTGAATCTGAGATGACTGTAAGGCAGCAGGGTAAAAATGTCCCTTACAAAGTTAAATATAGGATTCTGGAGCTCAGGAGGGAGGTCTGGGCTAGAAAGATGGGTTATGGCATTATTAGGAAGCAGGCGATAGTAGACGTCTTGTCTGTGGGTCACTAACAGGGGATGAAGAGCAAACAGTAGGAGCACTACAGTTTCAGGGACAGGTGAGGAAGATAGTTCATGAAGGTGAGTGATGAGAAATTAATAGGTAGGAGCAAAACCTAGAGAGTGTGAGGGCTGGGAAGCTAAAGGAAGAAAGTGCCTTAAAAAAGTTGTCAATAGGGTATAAGGACATATGAGGAGCATGAGGAGAATGATTTGGAACAGCTATACAGAGAAACTGGAGAGAGAGCAGAAACTGGAGAAGTAAAAGTAAAGCATTTTCAAGCTGCCATGAGAGCACACCTGAGAATGGAAACCCCATCAATCACGGAGTCTACATGAAAATGCCCCTCAAAGAACACTAAGATATCAGGTTATAACGGCCCAGGACTGGGAGTTTGTTGGGAGGGTGTAGTGGAAGGACAAAGGACTGGAAGCTGAAAATGATGGGTTCAGGTTCACAAAGAAAGGCAGAAATTTCAGGTGGGGTTGAGAGCTTCTAATTAACTGCAGAATTCAAGTGTCTCTCTTGGGATCTCTGTGAAATAAGAGTAAACTTAGAAAAAGAGATATGGTGGAAAAGCAGGAAGGCGTGGTAATTGTGGTTATAGATGGAAATGTTGGAGTTTAAGGTTTTAGAGGCAGAATCCTTCCTCATGATGACAAGGGCCACTGAGGCTGAGTGAGTAGATTGCAAAGAGGAGAGGAAATCAGAGTTCATTGCCATTGAGGTTAAGGGACCAAGAAGCTGCCCATGTGAATATTAAATTCATTTAAGATCACAGTAGATGCTAAAGCAGAGAGGAAGACACCCTCAGTGAATGTAGAAGCATGATGCTCACTTTGGTAGATTATTAATGAGAAAGGTAAAAACAATTATTAGAGAATTAAGATAATGCTAATACTACTTCTGATATGCTAATACTACCCCTGAATACTAATCCTGTATAATAAAGAGGTAATACGCAAATTGACCATCACACCCTTGCACAAGATGGCCGTGTCCATATGGTCACAAGATGGCCACCACAAGATGGCCGGCAGGGGAGGGCAGTTGTGGGTGATCAGGCCAGCAGGAGAGGGCAGTTGCGGGGAGGACCAGGTTTGCAAGGGGAGGGCAGTTAGGGGTGACCAGGCGGGCAGGGAAAGGCAGTTGGGGGCGATTGGGCCAGCAGGGGAGGGCAATTGGGGGCAATTGGGCTGGCAGGAGAGCAGTTAGGCATCAATTAGGGTGGCAGGCGAGTGGTTGGGGTGATCAGGCTGGCAGGCAGAAGTGGTTGTGACTTCATTATAGTTCAACCACTTCCTCTGCTCAGTCCCACTTCCTTCTTGCCCACACAAAGATTGATCCTGTGGATATTCCCAAATACACCTACTGCACACAAATCTCCCTCCCAGAGTCTGCTTCCCAGAGAACTTGAGCTACAACAAAGGATGAGGGTACCAATTATACTCAAATTAAAATATACATGTAATGTAATTTTTCTCATCAGAATAACAGTGGAATAATTTCATTAAATGAAAATAAGGCATTTTGAAGAGAAAAGGGAACAAGTTGGACTGGAAACACCAGCCATTAAATTTTATTATGGACCTATAATAATTTAAACAATATATTAATGATAAGTGTCCCTCAGCCCAGCCTGCACCCTCTCCAATCTGGGACCCCTCTGGGGATGCCCGATTCACTATCCGGGACTGCTGGCTCCCAACTGCTCACCTGCTTGCCTGCCTGATTGCCCCTAACTACTTCTGCCTGCCAGCCTGATCACCCCCTAACCACTCGCCTGCCACCCCCCTAGCCAGTTTTGCTCAGTGGTTAGAGCATTGAGTGAGGATTAACAACAACAAAAAGACACAACAAAGGCCTCTGGTGATAGAATGGAACTTCATAGTTGTCCCAAATTGAGGCAATAGGACCAGGCCTCTGTAAAGCTTCCTCCTCCACCATTGACCAGTCATTAGATGAGAACCCCCTGGAAGAGGAGGTGGCTTTTTTCAATTGAGGGAGATTCCTGGAAAACAATGCAGCTAATAGCCATGGTAACCAACACTCTCTGAAGCTGAGGGAATGAGTGCCTTGGTCCTGAGGTGGGAAATCTGGTTGACGTGTCACAGCATCCACTACAACAAAATAAGGGCATATTGTATCTTCTTACATATTTTTTAGTTTATTGCGATATAATTGACCTGCAATAAACTGCATATATTTAAAGTGTACACGTGGGTAAATGTGAGAACCAAGATGGCACCATAGGTAAACACTTGAACTTGCTGTCGCACACAACCACATTAAAACAACAGCTAAAAGACAAAATGAATATCATCCAGAACCACAGGAAGCTGGCTGAGTGGAAATGCTACACTAGAAGGAAAGAGAAAAGCGTGTTGAGTCCGGTAGGAGGTGCAGAGGTGTGGAAGTGTGGAGCGATGGAGGTGAGTGTGAAAGGGGCTGGCAGCTGAGTACGCTGTTGTCTTTTTCAATCGGGAGGGAGATACAAGCTCCCGACTACTCTGAACTCCAGTTCTGGACGAGAATTTGGGGACCCAGACTGATACGGAGAGAAACTGAACTGTCTGGTATTGGGGCAGAATGCGATAGCAGCTTTCTCGCAGAGGTGCTTGCAGCATTCATTGTTCCTGCACAGGGCCGCAGGACACAGACCCCGGGACCTGTCTGAGGCAAAGCAGACTGACAGCCATTGCTGTTTGCTCCGCCCTGGTGATTCCCTGAGACCCCGCCCTACCCAATTTACAACCCCACTCAAGCTGTGTGCAGAGGCTGTTGCATACGAATGGCCTGGCCTTTCTCCACCTGAAAACTGTAGCTGGGTCAGAGAACCCCAGAGCTTCCAAAAGAAGGCCTAAGGTGCGTCAGCAGCCTGCATTACTTCACAGCTGTGCCTCATCTGGGCACCTCCAAACCCCAAACAAATAGGAGGAATCTGCAGATCTCTCTGTAGCTTCTGCTGGGTGGCTTCAGCAGTGGCTGACTGTGCACCTCCTTGGAGATCCAAGAGCCAGTCTATCCAGTGGTCAGAGTGAGACCATCCAGATTACATCCATAAGAGACACACTCAGGGGGCAGACTCAGTGAGCGCCAAAGTCCCACTAAAGCAAGTCCTGCCCCATAAGGGTGTCTCCAGCACAGAAGTTCTCCAATTGTAGACACAACTGGTCCTCACAGCCAATTGGCCTGGAGGTCAGTTCCTCCCAGTGATACCAACAGCAATCAAGGCTTAACTACAACAAGACTGTGCACACAGCCCACAAAGGGGTGCACCAAGAGTGTCCACCTCAGGTAATTAGGGAGGCTGAACCACTGGGCCCTATAGGACACTTAACACACAAAGCCACTCTATCAACACAGGGAAGCAGCCAAAATGCAGAGAGAAAGAAACAGGTCCCAAATGACAGAAATGGAGAAAAGCAAACTACTGGATATAGAGTTCAAGGCCACGTTTATAAGGCTACTCAAGAATCTTTTAGAAACCTCCAAGAAATATAGTGAGACCCTCAAGGATATGAAAAAGGGCCAATTAGAAATTAAGCATACACTGACTGAAATAAAGAATAACATACAGAGATCCAACAGCAGACTAGAGGATCCCAAGAATCAAGTCAAAGATTTGAAATACGAAGAAGCAAAAAACACCCAACCAGAAAAGCAAGAGGAAAAAAAAATACAAAAATATGAAGATAGTGCAAGGAGCCTCTGGGACAACTTCAAGCATACCAACATCCGAATTATAGGGGTGCCAGAAGAAGAGAGAGAGCAAGATATTGAAAACCTGTTTGAAGAAATAATGACAGAAAACTTCCCATACCTGGTGAAAGAAATAGACTTACAAGTCCAGGAAGTGCAGAGAACCCCAAACAAAAGGAATCCAAAGAGGACCACACCAAGACACATCATAATTAAAATGCCAAGAGCAAAAGACAAAGAGAGAATCTTAAAAGCAGCAAGAGAAAAACAGTTAGTTACCTACAAGGGGGTACCCATAAGACTGTCAGCTGATTTTTCAACAGAAACTATGCAGGCCAGAAGGGAGTGGCAAGAAATATTCAAAATGATGAATAACAAGAACCTACAACCAAGATTACTTTATCTAGCAAAGCTATCATGTAGAATTGAAGGTCAGATAAAGAGCTTCACAGATAAGAAAAAGCTAAAGGAGTTCATCACCTCCAAACCAGTATTATATGAAATGCTGAAGGGTATTCTTTAAGACGAGGAAGAAGAAGAAAAAGGTAAAAATAAAAATTATAAACAACAAAGTGACAACAAATAATATCTATCAACAAGTGAATCTAAAAATCAAGTGAATAAAAAATCTGACAAACAGAATAAACTGGTGACTATAATAGAATCAGGGGCATAGAAAGGGAATGGACTGACAATTCTCGGGGGGAAGGAGGTGTGGGGGATGCAGGAAGAGACTGGACAAAAATTGTACACCTATGGATGAGGACAGTGGAGGGTAAGGGCAGTGGGTGAGTGGGGAACCGGGTGGAGGGGAGCTGTGGGGGGGAAAGAGGAACAACTGTAATAATCTCAACAATAAAGATTTATTTAAAAAAATAAGGTGTATATGTGGATGTATTTATAAAAACAAAACCACAATAACCACCCCCAAAATGTCATGTCCCTTTGTCATCCACCCTCCCTGGTGCCATCTCCCTGGCCCAAAGAAAACACTCATTTGCCTTCTGATACTAGGGATTAGTTTGCATTTTCTAGAAGTTTTTATTAATAAAAATCATATAGTATGTAACCTTTTTGCTTTTTTTCTCAGCATAATTATTTGGAAATTCATCCACATTTCATGAATTGATAGCTCATTTTTCCTTACTGCTGTCAAGTATCCTACCATGTGGACAGACCATCTCCTTGCTGATGGACTTGTGCTTGTTGTTTTGGGCAATTACAAATAAAGCTGCTATGAACATTTGTGTATAAGTCTTTGAGTGGACATATGATTTTTCTTCTCTGGGTTAATATCTAACAAGTGGAATGGTTGGGCCACATGGGAAGTACATGTTTACCTTTTTTAGCAAACTGACCAACTGTTGTCCAACCATTTTTGTTTTTTTGTTAATTCTCACCCAGGGATATTTTTCCATTGCTTTTTAGAGACACAGAGAGAGAAACATTGATGTGAGAGAGAAACATCAATTGCTTGCCTCCTGCACAGAGTCTGGGATGGAGCCTGCAACTGAGGTATATGCCCTTGACTGGAATCGAACCTGGGACCCTTCAGTCCATTTTACATTCCCAACAGCAGTGAGAGTTTCAGTTCTTCCATGTCCTTTGCCAATACTCAGTGTGGTCAGACTTTTTAATGAGCAATAGCATTGAACATCTTTTCATGCTTATTGTATTTATTTTTATCAGAAAGCTTATTTAACTTCCTGGTATTCCTAAAGATTCTATGTGACTTAATTGGGTTTTATAGGTACACAAATTAATCAGGTGCCAGTAATGATACTTATCTTCTTTCAGTGATGATGTTTCAGTTCCTTTTTTACTTTATTTTATTTAATTGGTGAGAACTTAAATAATAATGGTATGTTTATCTTTTCCCTGATTAACATAATCAGTTTAACATCAAAAGATGATATTGACATTAGAATATTTAATTCTTTAAGTATACAGTGGGGCCTTGACTTAAGAGTGTCCCAACTAACGAGTTTTTCGAGATATGAGCTATCTCTCGGTCGATTTTTTGCTTTGAGTTGTGAGCTAAAATTCGGGTTACGAGCCAGCTTCAGATACCCCACCGCTAGCTGGTGCAGCGAACGTCACGGTGAACACCACAACATCAGCCCAGCATCATGTGTCTCACTCGTTCACTTTTTGATTTGACATACGAGTAATTTGAGTTACGAGCTCGGTCACGGAAAGAATTAAATTCGTAAGTCAAGGCCCCACTGTAATTGTATTCAATCCTAATTTGCTAAAATTTTGTTAAGAAATTGACCTGTAAGTAAATTACATATTTGTCACAATTATTTAAATAATTATATATTTCTCCTTTTTCCATTTTAGATATAAAAATAGAATCAAACACTATATATTATTTCTAAATTTTTGTGGACTTATCCTTTTATGATGCGCATCTTCTCATGCATTTAATACCATTGTATAGCATTATGATTGAAGGCTGCCTAGTAGCCTTTATTTTATAGAGGTATCATAATTTAGTTAGCCAGTCTTCTACTAAATGACATTTAGTTTGCCACTATAAATGTTGTTGAGATAAATATTCTTGTAATTAAATCTTGGTGTACATCTAGGTCTATTAAATTATGCTAAAATTCCTAGACTTGCAATGCTATATTTTTGAATATATTTTTATATTGATTGACTTTTAGAAAGAGAGAGAGAGAGAGAGAGAGAAAGAGAGAGAGAAACATCTATGTGAGAGCACAACATCGATTAGCTGTCTCCTGCTCACTCCCTACTGGGCGGGGATGGAGCCTGAAATCTGGGCATGTGCCTTCACCTGGGAATCTGGAACCCAACTGGCAACTTTTCAGTGCATGGGACGACACCCAACCAGCTGAGCCACACTGGCCAGGACCACAGTTGAATAATTTGAAGGAATTATGTTTACTATAAAATTATCCTCAGGAAAATTAGTGGTCATTAACATGCACACCAATATTCTAACCTGTTTTGACAATTTGTGTATTTTTTTGTTTTCTATTTTAGTGCTTTATTTCCCTTACTTTTTGTCTTTTGTTATATGTACATTATTTGTGGATTCTGTACTTGTAAATTTACCAACTAACTAAAATGGATTTGTAACTTCAAAATCAATTATGCGTAGCATTTTTGCAGTCATACCCAGACATGCACAGAAGAGTAAAAAATTTGAGTCTCCTGACACACATATTTTCAGCTGAGGTCAAACGAAGGGATACTCTACCTTCTTGTTTCAGCTCTCATCGTGTAAACAAGGCTCCTTTGTGTGGTCTATTTAGTGCCGTGTTTTTTGCATTGTGTACCTTCTATTAGCGATTTCATGTTTAAAATAACCCCCAAGCATAGTGCTGAAGTGCTGTTCCGTGTTCCTAAGTACAAGAAAAAAATTGATGTGTCTTATGGAGAACATACAGGTGTTAGATATACTTTGTTTAGGCATGAATTATAGTGCCGTTGGCCGTGAGTTCAATGCTAATGAATCAATATATGTATTAAATAAAGTGTCTTTAAACATAAACACTTTTGTTGTTTTTGTTAATCCTCACCCGAGGATATTTTTTCCATTGATTTTTATAGACCTTTGGAGAGAGTGGAAGGGAAGTGGGGGTGGGGGAGAGAGAGAGAGAGAGAGAGAGAGAGAGAGAGAGAGAGAGAGAGAGAGAGACATAAATGTGAGAGAGACATCAATTAGTTGCCTCCTGCACATGACCTGACCAGGGTGGTGGATCGAACCTGCAACCCAGGTTTGTGCCCTTGACCAGGAACTGAGAAGGCAGATGCCCGAACCACTGAGAAACAATGACCAGGGCCAAAAACACATATTAAATAAGGTTATGTACTAATCAGTTGGTGAAAATGTGACCAGAAGCTTAAAGGATCCTAATCCTATATATTCCCTGGGAGCAGTGGTTCAGTATTTGTTGGGGAGCACCTGAGACTTGGTTGGAAAGTTTGTAAGGAGGACATTCCAAAAAAAGGGAAGTGTGCGGAAGGCCGCCTGCCCTGTTTAACAGAATTCCAACTTAGGGGAGTGCTGAAGGTGGTGCCCCTAATTATTCCTTGACCTTTCCAAACAAGTCTGCACACGCAGACCCCTGGGTGTTTACTGGAATCCTTATGCTTAAATCTTTGGGTGTCCTTGCTTAAAGGCCACTATAAACACATGTGTCTCCCCAAGATTACTTACCCCTACTGATTGTATCTTAAAGATAAACTTTATCTCAAACTGCTGCTACAATAAAAGCCTAACAAGGCAGGCAATCGAGGCTGTCTGGTTCCTTTAACCAGGCAGTCCCTTGGTCTCTCTTTCACAGCAAACGTGTTGGAGTAATCCACTCATCCGTCACTCAGGGTCTGCTGGTCAGCCCTGACAAGTGTTTGCTAATTCAGTGTTCACAACTTTATAGAACATACTTATGTACTGAGAATGAGAATCGACTGGACTGTTTTCTATGGTTCCTCCCCACCCAGAGATTTAGGTCTGCTGTCAACTGGACATCGTCTTCACCACTACTGAGCACCCCCCCCACCCCCCACCCCCAAAGAATCCCTTGCCAGCTGGGTTCCAGCTTAGGTTCTGCCAGTGAGAAGTTGTGGTATGTGATCGGAAGGGGGAAGAGAAGGAGGAGGGCATGTTTCTCCTCCAGCAGCGCCATCTAGATGGTGGTGTTCTGGTTTCTGTGCTACACAGGGTGCCAGCAGCTTCACAGGGAGACTTGCATGGGGCCTGCTTCAGACAGCTGCGACCATCAGTGGTAGCTCCTGCAATTCCTGGGTATCATCATCCCCCCACAGCCAGCCACAGTTTTGCCCGACCTCTGCTTCCTTAGACCTTTCAACGAATCCATAAGCACCTAGTTCCCTGATTAGATTCCACGTTTAAAATACTAGACTAGTTTCCGTTTTCTTGACTTAAGCCTGACTGATACAGTAAGGAGGTATGCCTTCCCCGTGATGGAAGAAGGAAGCACAAATATTTGATGGCCTGACTGCTGGCGCATTCTCCTTTCAGCTTGGACCTTGTGAGTAGAACCCTTCTCCACGCCCTCCCCACTGCCTGCACTGGACTATGCCATGAGCAAGAAATAAATTTTACTGTGATACATCACTGAGATTGTGGGACTTTTGTCTTAGCCTACACTAATACAAATACTTTTTATATATTTCTAAAAATATACTTGAGTCATAGTTCTGTTCTCCAATGACAAGAATGAAACAGTATTTACCAATTCTGTCCTAAGTAAGATGAAAAACTGAACATATTTTATTTCCATTTACTTTCACTCTTATCTATCTCTGTTGGTATAATCTAAAATTTCATCAATTTTTATAATTAATTGTTTTTTGACATTTGCATTCTATTTTGTAATCATATCTGCAACAATTGTTTAGGCTCCATTTGGCATACACCAGATTTTAATGCTCACTGCCACCATCGCAGAGCACAAACTAGCCTTTAATGAGTTCTTTGTTATGTGTCTCGGTTTCTGTGAAAAGCCTTTCAGTACTTGTCTTAAGAAAGATATATATAGAAAATATGCTTCTGAGTCTTTCAATAGCTGATACTGTTTCTTTGCTGTTTTTTTATACAGGACTTGACTGACTACCTTATTCCCTCAAAACTCTAACAGTTGACACATTCATTTAGCATTTAATATGATTTTATGGGTGAACTTAAAAGTTTGATGGGTTTTCTTTCTTTTAACTTTTCCTCTTCCTTAAATGCGTCTATGTTTTTGTGTGCATTTTGTAATCTTGAGATTTATCAATTCTATCATGTGTATGTATGTATTGGTTTCTTGTCATTAGCTTTGCTTGGTACTCAGTGAAATGTTGATACTTTTGGCAGATAGAGCACAGAGTGCTTTATATGTATTACCTTGTGACAACACTATGAGGTGATAGCTATCATGCTTCTCAATTTGCAGATGATGGAATTGAGGTTCAAGGACTCATAGAAGGTCAACAACAGAGCTGAGATTGGAACTTAGGTCTACTTTACACTGGAGTCTGAGCTTTTAGTCACTGTACCATGCAATTCTTTTTAAAGGGAAGAAAAGTGCTCTTTTATTTTATAATACCTACTCTTCTGCTTTTGGTTCCTCTGTTCCTGCTTCTCTTTCAGAGACAAAGCAATTGCCCATAAAGTGGGTCTCGCTTGTCTAGGCTTTCTATCTCCTGGTTTTCATTTTGTCATCCTTTCTTTTTATATTACCACTAGAGGCCTGGTGCATGGATTCGTGCACTGGTGGGGCCCCTCAGTGTGGTCTGTAGGGATCGAGCTGAAACCGGCAGTCCAATGCCACCTGTTGCTCCTGCCTGCTGCTCCCACTCATTCCGGCCCCACTGTGCCTGCCGTGGGCTCGCATCCAGTCTCGGGAGAGGCTCGTGCTGCCACAGTGGTGATTGCTAGCCATGAGCCCTGCTTCTGGTGCCTGTCAGTCAGCTGAGCAACACTCCTGCTGCGGAAGTGCACTGACCACCAGGGGGCAGCTCCTGCGTTGAGCGTCTGCCACCTGGTGATTAGTGTGCATCATAACAACCGGTCAATCTGTTGTTCCGTTGCTTAGGCTTTTATATCTGTAGATAGAGCTTGGTAAGCTTATTCTTTATATTTAGTTTGTGTTTTCTGCAGTTTTGTACCTGTTCTTTTCTGATTGTAAAGCAGATTTAAAATTTTTTATTAAATTTTAACTTATTTTCTTCATCTCATCAATTTCCTTTCTATTCTTCTGCCTTTTAGCCAGATCCACTGACAACTCAATCCTTCCTCATTTTTGTTAAAATCTTGTTTTTCAGTCCGTTTTCTAGCATTTTCTTCTGTTTCATGTATAAAATAGTGCTCAAGAGTCCCCTCTTCCGCCCAGCTGGTGTGACTCAGTGGTTGATCATCAACTGTGAACCAGGAGGTCATGGTTCCATTCCCAGTCAAGGACACATGCCTGGGTTGTGAGCTCAATCCCCAGTAGGGGGCATGCAGGAGGCAGCCAATCAATGATTCTCTCTCATCATTGATGTTTCTATCTCTTTCTCCCTCTCCCTTCCTCTCTCTGAAATCAATATAAATAAATATACTGTGGTCTCTGTCAAGTACTGTACTCTCCATCTTTTAAGTTCCAGTATATTTTAATAGGCCCATGGTGGTTCTACTTTCTTTAATGACCCTCTGATGGGTCTGCCTAGTGCCCTTTGTTTCCCAGAAACAACAGGAGTGGGTGCTGTTAGAACCCTCCTTTTCAATCTTAAGGAGGGATTGTTAGCATACATTTCATACATTTACATGACCTGTTCAGCAGGATGTCATTCTGAGTGGAAAATGGAGACAGTTGATGAAGAGGTGAAAGGGGGAAAAGGGAAGATTTCACTTTTGTGCCATTTCTTTGGTTCCAGGGGCCATCTTTTGGAACTGGCTCTTGTTTGGGCCAGGCTCTCTCCCTGCAATTTTACCTGGCAAGTTCACGAGGCTGCATCTTGGCAGGATAACTTGAGGTGTTGGCATGGGTAATGGTTATGGCAGGGCAGACCATTTGTGGTAGGTCTGGCAGATAGGTGGTGGTTGCTGCTAAGATTCAATTTCACACCATTACTGGGAGAATTGAGGCTGTGCCTTCCACATACAGAAGAAGAACACTAGGATCCAGAGAGCTGGTCTTAAACTCACAGAATCTCATTCCCTTAAGCCAGTGGTTCTTAACCTTTCCTTTAATACAGGAAGGTTTAATGCCACGACCCTTTAATACAGTTCCTCATGTTGTGGTGACCCCCAATTTCATTGTTACAAATTGAACATAATTAAAGCATAGTGATTAATCACAAAAATGATATGTAATTATATATGTGTTTTCCGATGGTCTTAGGCGACCCCTGTGAAAGGGTCTTTTGACCCCCAAAGGGGTCGCAACCCACAGGTTGAGAACCGATGCCTTAAGCAATGGCTCAGCCAAGAGAGGCCCACACAGGTTCAGAACAGTCAGTTTAATGGCTCTGCAGCCAGTTCCATGCCAGCAGATAAAAGGATGGTACTATGTACTTTAAGACCTGGAGCTCTTGCTAGATGGTAAATGTCCTGGCCACACCTTTGGGACTCCTAGTGTGTTACCCAGCCTCTCTCCACAGGACCCACCCCTAGTTGACCATAGGATACTGTTGAGCTATCAGATGTAGGTAATTGAAGTTGGAGAAACTCAGCTCCTCACCCTCAACCTCTCTGAGCTAGTGCTGGTCTTTATTGCAACATGGTATCTGTGAAGAATGCAGACATTTCCAGTCCTGGAATGAAATTTTAATCTCTGTCTCATTTCCTCTCTTACCCACATTACTGACCTGCTGAATGCTTATTGGACTTAACCATTCTTTGTAAAAATATATATTTTTAATTGATTTCATAGAGGAAGGGAGAGAGAGAGAGAGAGAGAGAGAGAGAGAGAGAGAGAGAGAGAGAGAAACATAAATGATGAGAGCAAATCATTGATCAGCTGCCTCCTGCACACCCCCTACTGGGGATTGAAACCGCACCTGGGCATGTGTCCTGACCAGGAATCCGACCTTGACTTCCTGGTTCATAGGTCCAAGGTGTTAAGCAGTTCCTTTAAAAAGTAGTAAAATTTTGTACTCGCTCCCAAAGTATTTAAATAACTTCACACCCATGAACAGTTTAGGCCATAGAACTTCAGTAAGCTTAACCACCAAGCTACATCCACCAGGCCTAACCATCCTTTATTAGCTTTGTAAATGGCAGTTATGTTGATGGTGAAAATATAGAAGCACTAATATCCTTGTTCCAGATGTCAGAACCCTTGACTTAATACCAACAGCTGCAGTGTAGGCAGCAACACCAGTGTTGGACATCTTTTGTTTGCTCTTCCAGATCCTCTCTCTGTCCTTCCCCACCCTGCTCCGTGGCCTGGAGGCTGGCCTATAAGGTCTGGTCTCCTACACCGGTGTGCTGAACCCCACAGAGCTGATGATGTGCATCTCTTCCCGACTTCCATGTTTGGTGAACATAGTAGGAATATTTATCTGTGAAAATTGACAAACATTACAAGTAAGCATGCATGTGCTTGAGTGTGCAACCGCGTGCCCACACACGTGTCGGGCCAGCTTAGCCAAGGGTTTGGTGAGCCTGAAAGGGCGGGGCGGCAAAGGATGTAGAAAAGACAGACAAAGAGAATAAGCTGGGTCGGACCTCCTTTGCCTGGCTAAGGCCACAGAGAGAGACCCAGACAGCAAGCTGAGCCTTTCTTTTATAGCCAGAGGTAAACAAGGTAGTGGTCACCATAGTTAAAGTGTTCTTGTGAGTTTCACTTGTTTTGGCAGCACTTGCTGCACCTCCCACAGCCCATACCAGATAGGATCTAGGGAGCATCATAAGGTCAAGCTTAATTATGCTAAGAGGGCTGTGCCCTTTAAGCTGGGACTTGTTTGTGGCTTTGCCAACAGGTCAGTCTGAAGCTTAACCCTATAGCTGCTCCCTACACACACACACACACACACACACACACTCACACACACTCAGAGTTGTTAAATATTTATCAGCACACACCGGGGGCAGTGTCAATATATCAACAGACTTCCTAGACTTTGGGCTTCTGGTTGGGTTTAGCAGATAGGAGGCCGCTGAAGGGGACTGAAGGGTGAGAAGAGAGTGTGATCAGAGAAATCCATTCTCCTGGCTCCATCCCTGATGGGTCCCCACAGGTTGGCTGCATCCCTGTACAAAGCCTTCAGCTGCGGTCAAGCACCCTCTCCGTGTATTCATCCTCTCTAGAATCCAGACACTTCTTTCCTCTTCAGGCCTATGAGCCATCATGGCTCCAGGTGTGTGTCATCTCTCTCTGGCTTCCCTCAGCTCTACCTACACCAATAGTCTTTTCATGTCACTTGATCCTGTGCCACTTGTTTCCCTCCATGACCTAATACGAAACCTGATCATGTTCAGTCATGTAGACTATTGTTTCCTGGTTGCCTTCACTGGGTCCCCATTTGCACACTGGGTTCCAAGAGCAGTGGTTTTCAAACTCTTCATAGCCTTGCTTGGGCTGTTTTCTTCAAGCGAAACCTTATCTGAAAATTTAATGTACACATTAAAGATTCCTGCCTTAGTGGAATAGGAGATCAAGTGCATTCTGCTCACCTTCCTCGACCCCCAGGTCCTAGGGCATGTTGAAATAACCAATGAAACAGTACAATGGCTATTTGTTTTTAAAGCTTTAAAAAATCTAATTAGAGTCCCGGCTGGTGTGTTCAATGGTTAGAGAGTTGCCCCCACACACTGAAGGGTGGAGGGTTCGATTCCTGGTCAAGGGCATGTACCTGGGTTGCAGGTTTAATTCCCGGCTCCAGTCAGGGCCCCAGGATGCATAAGGAGGCAACCGACAGATGTGTCTCTCTCACCTAGATGTTTATCTCTCTTCCTCTCCCTCCCTCCCTTCCACTCTCACTAACAATCAATGGGAAAAATATCCTCAGGTGAAGATTAGCAACAACAATAATGAAATCTAATTAGAGAGGTTAACTGCTGTGATCTGGACTCGGGAAGTCTTACTGCTGTTCTTTTGGCCCATCCAGGTGCAGGAAGGAAAGACCACACTCCCCAGGTTGCCACCGGCGTGGGGGCAGGCCTTCCTGAGGACAGTGGTCTGAGGCCTTGGAACTGCACACTCTGGGGACTGACCCATTAATACCTGGAACATTTTGTTTCTGGGACTTCGATATCACCTCCAGTCAGAAATGTTAAAAAGCAAAAGAATAAAAGCCAAGCAAACCCCATACAACTTGGGATTTCTCTGCCTCTTAAAACACAATAATAATTGAAATACAAAATAATTGAAATTCATAGTTATGAAAACATTTAAGAACAAAGGAATGTTAGTAATATTTTTGCTCCTTTATTAGCACATTAAGTTACTAGATCTAGCAGCAAGTTTAACACGTAGTATAATTTAAAAGTAGTGGTGATGAGCATTAATGATAATTGGAAATATCTACAGAAACTCTAATATGCAATGAAAACATTAGAGTTGCAGGTACTGCTAATTTTATTGTGGTTTTATCCACTTACTTTTGGCCCATATTCATAAGGGAAGGAAATTGTAGATCTCGGAGAGAGGTTAATAAAAAAAGATGTGATATTTTCCCTCAACCAAACTCACATTCCCAACACTGGTTATTAAACTCTTGTCTTTCAAGCCTCTCCTATCCCCATCCATCTGCCAGAATTCTCTGTGATGCTGGGAATTGGCACACCACGCTTCCCGCCTGACAGCTGATTCCCTATTACAAGGACAATGGCCAAGGAGCAAATAAGAGGGAGACTGGAAGGCTGGAAGAGAGAGAAGCATCTTTATATATATATTTTAATTGATTTCAGACAGGAAGAGAGAGGGAGAGAGAGATAGAAACACCAATGAAGAGAAAGAATCATTGATTGACTGCCTCCTGCACACCCCCATCTGGGGATCAAGCTGCAACCTGGGTATGTGCCCTGACTGGGGATCGAACTGTGACCTCCTGGTTCATACATAGGTTGATGATCAACCACTGAGCCACGCCAGCTGGGTGAGAAGCATCTTTTGTTTTGCCCACTCTCTGTCAGCGTCATGCCAATGATAGTTTCCATCCTAGTAGTGGCAGGTGATTCTTGTAGTTGGTTGGTCCCAGCTTCCAGTTGTTTCCATACCTTTAGAACCAGCCTCATGGTATCCCCTTCAGAGACACCACAAGCAGGTACTCTCTTCTCAGCTACCAAAACAAAGAGCCAAAAGCTGGATGGCTCACAACAACAGAAATTTATTGTCTCGCAGTTCCGGGAGCTAGATGTCTGAGAGGGTGGTGTTGGCAGGGAGTGCTCCCTCTGAGAGCTGTGGGGGAGACTCTCTCCTTGCATCTTCCAGTTCCGGTGCTGCTGGCAATCCAGTCACATGGTTGCCCTCTCCCTGAGTCTCCACCCTGTCTTCCCTCCATCTCTGCGCCCTCATCTCCCCTTTCTATAAGGACAGCATCAGATTGGATGAGGGCCCATCAGAATGACCTCATTTTAACTTGGTTACCCTCCAAATGAGGTCACATTCAGAGGTCCTTGGGGTTAGGGCTTCAACACTTTTTTGGGGGGACACAACTGAATCTGTAATGCACTTCCTCAGTGTCTCACCTCTGTGGAAACCTCCACGCTTCTGTTTCCCTCAGTTTACATTTTGTTGTTCCCCAGCCCTAGGTTGGGGGCTATTTCCTGCTATTATTGTTTCTGTGCTACAAGGTGTCTTCCTTTTGGCTTTCAGCCCTCTGATACCTAATCAATCAATTCCGTATGTAACTTTCTCTATGTTGAAATAACTGTTGTGGTTTCATTTTCCTAACCAGGCCACATCTGGCCTGGACTCCTGAATCATCAACATAGACCCCAGGTTAAGAGGATCTGATGTCTTAACTAGAGGCCTGGTGCATGAATTTGTGCACCGGTGGGGTCCCTCTCCTGGCCTGTGACTCTTTGACATCCCCCAAGGGATCCGGATTGTGCGAGGATGCAGGCCAGGTTGAAGGTCCTCACCGGTGCATGATTGGGGCCAGGGAGGAACCGCGGCAGGGCTCCAGGGTGTGTCCAGCCCATCTCACCCAGTCCCGATGGGCCAGACCCCAGCAGCAAGCTAATCTACCAGTCAGAGCATCTACCCCCTGGTGGTCAGAGCACATCATAGCTACTGGTCAAACGGTCTAACAGTAGAATGGTCGAACGGTCGCTTAGGCTTTTATATACATAGACTAGAGGCCAGGTGCACAAAATTCGTGCACGGGGGGAGGGGTTTCCTCAGCCCAGCCTGCACCCTCTCACAATCTGGGACCTTTTGGGGGATGCGGAGAGGGCCTAAACTGGCAGTCGGACATCCCTCTCGCAATCTGGAACCACTGGCTCCTAACTGCTTGCCTGACTGCCTGATCACCCCTAACCACTCTGCCTGCCTGCCTGATCACCCCTAACCATTCTGCCTGCCTGCCTGATCATCCCTAACCACTTGCCTGCCTTCCTGATTGCTCATAACTACTTGCCTGCCTGCCTCATCGCCCCTAACCACTCACCTGCCTGCTTCATTGCCCCTAACCACTCGCCTGCCTGATCATCCTGGTCTCTGGTTGTTTTGGTCGTTCCGCCATTTTGGTCACTGGGTTTTTATTATATAGGATACCTAATAATATCTAGTAATCATCTCAAGAAAGAATCAGGGATTTAGGTGGGCATTTTTGACTATCAAAACTTATTAACACTTCTAAAGTTTTTGTACCTCTTTCCTTGTTTTAAATGCCTCAGTTGTTCCCTTATCATATCCTTAGAGCGATGCTGAAAGGAAATGGACTCATGCATTTGTCTTCTGAGGCAGTGAGAAAGGAGGGAGCTGGTGGAGGTAAGGGGGTGTTTTGGGTGGAGAGCAACCTCACGGGGTAGAGAGGAGAGGCAGCACCAAGAAAAATGAAAGTAGTTGAGTCCCTGGGACTGGCCATTGAAGAAGAGAACATGGTCCTGGACCTGAGAACTGGCTCTCAGAATCCCACAGGGAAAAGTCTCAGTGTCCTTTCACCCAATTCTCCTGCTTCTAGGAAGCTATCCCAGGGAAATGATCCAAAAGAAAAAACATCTACCCCTGACTCTTCCTAGCCGGTCTGGCTTATGGGTACAAACAAGAGTCCATCAGTATTGATATCCACTGTCCTTGGACTCCTAGTCTACATACACATCTCAGTGACCTCAACCCCCTGCCTTAAAACCCCCATCAGTTCTTAGAGTCTCCTGCAAGGGTTGCACACATGCTGCTTCTGTTCCGCTCCAGCCTGCTGGTGGGGTCCTCAGGCTGTAAGCCACTGGGCGGTGGCACTTTGCTTCTGTCCCCTCTGCTCCACTCACATGGAAAGGCTCCATCTGGGCCATTTTCTTGGGCATGGCAAGTGCTGCCAGTGTCCCCTGCTCTCCCACCTATGGCCACTGCGTTTTCCCACCTGGACCTTCTGCTTCTGCCTATTCACCTCTTCTTTACAAAAGACCAGAACCAGTGAATCTGGCCAGCTATAGAGAAAACACTGTGTCTTTCATTTCTCTTGAGTTCCCATCACTCTCCCCACTAGGCAAGAATGGGCCTGCTCCCCATTGCAAAGCATCTCATACAAGTTTCTGGAAAAATTGCCAGCACCTCGCCCTCAAATTTCCCTTACTCTTCTGGACTCTGAGTAATGCACTAATATGTTCATCATAATATTAGGAGCACTAGTGAAATGCTGAAAGCAATCTAACAGAACATGAGTAGAAAATGATTGGGTGAGTGAGGTGTGTGGTATAACCTCTCATGATATCTACTGAGCCAACGACAATTATGATGACTCCATAACAACATAAAAAAGAGCTTATGATTTAATTATAAATGATAAAAAGAATATGATTCAGCTATATAACAATGACAGATGCCAATGAAATGAATAGAAGAGAAATTTGAAAAATGAAAACCAGTTCAACTTGGAATGTTGGTAGTTTGGGTAAACTTTTTCCTTTACTTGGTGTTCTATTCATTTATCTATAATGTCACTTATTTAATAAAGAATAACAGTTATTAGAGAAAAGTGATAAAATGCTTGACCCTGCCTTGAGATCTTCTTCAAACATCCCTCAGGTTGCATCTGAGCTCCAGGTGGTGGCTCAGCCTTACTAGAGATACGAGGTTGATCACATCTTCTCCTCAGAGTATTTCCAACTGGAAATGCTACAAGCTGTGCAAAGGCCCTGCTCACCTACAGCAGCAACATGTCAACTGAGGCTTCATGAGGGAAGAATAATGACATCTCAATATGGAGTGTTGAACATGAACATGCTGACAATTGCTATCTTCAAAGTCATCCGACTCCCACAACCTGAGTGTCTAGGAAAGAAAGCAACCTGATTGATTGTAAAGATGCTGGAGCTCTTTGACTAGTGCTAGCGCCTATTTGTTGTGTGAGCCTAGTGTTCCTCATGTCAGCCCCTGACCTACCGTGCTGGCTGTCACAGCCTTGCCCCACGAAGAAATGGAGCTGCTCCTTCCTGTTGCTTTGCCTTCACATCCGGGTTTTCCTGTTGTCCTGCCCTTTTGGAGTTATGGCTTTCTCTAATGTCTCTCTCTAGCTCTATGCATTGCTTACTATGATGGAGGTGGGGGTGCTGCCCTTCTGTTTTGACACACGGCCTTGGGAGCAGTGCAGGGTCCCACGCTGGGCCGGACCGTGAGAACTCCAAATCTCATCCACCTGGAGCTTAACTCTGGAATTTGTGGCCACTGACTGCAAGAATTCCGTTAGATAAATCTATACTAATAAAAGAGAAAGATGCAAATTGATTGTCCCTCCACAATACCCACAAGCCACGCCCACCAGCCAATCAGGAGTGGATATGCAAATTAACCTGACAGAGATGGTGGGTTAATTTGCATATGCAGGTGTCAAGCGCCCTGGGAGGCAACAGTGGCCACGGGCTCCTGGGACCATCACCGACCCTGGGAGACAAGGCCGGCACGCCTAGCCATGCCTGTGGGCTCCCGGGACCTTAGCCAGCAGACAGCAGAGTGGGAGAGTGGGCAGAGGGCAGGAGGTTTGGAAGACTTGGCAGAGCAGAAGGCCCCTGGACATAGAGCAGAGCGAGAGAGAGGGCGGCTTGGAGGGCGTGGCTCCCGCTGTCACCCCAGCTTCCTCATCACAGCTGTGGAAACTGACAGCAGGGAGGAGGAAGTCCCACCCCCACAGAATCAGCCAATTAGCCGTTGGTCAGACAGCTCTCAGCGGCCTGACAGCCAGGACTCTTTATCAACTGCATCTCAGACTGTGACAGTAGAGAGGTGGGACTATGTCTAAAGAACAACTGTTGATACAATGTAGCCCTGCCGCTGAAAGATGCCGGCGTTATGGACAGAAAATGTCTGAAGAGCAACATGTGTCTGATCTTGAAAGAAGGCGGCACCTGCGACAGAATGTATCTGAAGACCAGCTATTGGAAAAACGTCCCTCTGATGCCAAAAAACACCAGCGTCGTCGACAGAAAATGTCTAAAGACCAACGTGCCTTTAAAGTTGAAAGAAGGCGGTGGTGATGACAGACTATGTCTAGAGAACAGTCTTCAACAAGTACTACCAATTCTGGTAGGAACTGCCTCCTCAGAGAAAATGGAGTACATGAGGATGCAATTCTCGAACATAGTTGTGGTGGATTGACTGTTCGATGTGAATTTTGCCTATCACTAAATTTCTCTGATGAAAAACCATCCGATGGGAAATTTACTCAATGTAGCAAAGGGAAAGTCTGTCCAAATGATATACATTTTCCAGATTACCTGGCATATTTTAAAAGATTAATGACAAACGAAGATTCTGACAGTAAAAATTTCATGGAAAATATTCATTCCATAAATAGTTCTTTTGCTTTTGCTTCCATGGGTGCAAATATTGCATCGCCATCAGGATATGGGCCATACTGTTTTAGAATACACGAACAAGTTTATCACCATACTGGAACTTTACATCATTCGGATGGTGTTTCTCGGAAGTTTGCTCAACTCTATATTTTGGATACAGCCAAAGCTACGAGTAAAAGATTAGCAATGCCAGAAAACCAGGGCTGCTCAGAAAGACTCATGATCAACATCAACAACCTCACGCATGAAATAAATGAATTAACAAAATCGTAAAAGATGCTACATGTGGTAGAAAAGGAAGCCCACTGAAGCAGCAGCAAAAGGTATTGCTCCCACAGAAGTAACAATGGCAATTAAATATGATCGTAACAGTGGCCCAGGTAGATATTATTCTCCCCGTGTAACCGAGGTTGCTGTCATATTCAGAAACGAAGATGGAGAACCTCCTTTTGAAAGGGACTTGCTCATTCATTGTAAACCAGTTCCCAATAATCCAAATGCCACTAAAATGAAACAAATCAATATCCTGTTTCCTACATTATATGCAATGACATATCCCTATTCTTTTCCACATGGTGAAAAAGGCTGGGGAACAGATATTGCATTAAGACTCAGAGACAACAGTGTAATCAACAGTAATACTAGACAAAATGTAAGGACACGAGTCACACAAATGCAGTATTATGGATTTCATCTCTCTGTGCAGGACATGTGCAATCCTATTTTAAATGCAGGAAAATTAACTCAACAGTTTATTGTGGATTCATATTCAAAAATGGAAGCCAATCAGATAAATTTCATCAGAGCAAACCAATCTAAGTTGAGAGTTGAAAAATATAGTGGTTTGATGGATTATCTCAAATCTAGATCTGAAAATGACAATGTGCCGATTGGTAAAATGATAATACTTCCATCATCTTTTGAGGGTAGTTCGTGAAATATGCAGCAGTGATATCAGGATGCTATGGCAACTGTAACAAAGTATGGCAAGCCTGATTTATTCATAACCATGACATGCAACCCCAAATGGGCAGATATTGCAAACAATTTACAACGCTGGCAAAAGTTGAAAACAGATCTGACTTGGTAGCCAGAGTTTTTAATATTAAGCTGAATGATCTTTTAAATGATATCTGTAAATTCCATTTATTTGGCAAAGTAACAGCTAAAATTCATGTCACTGAATTTCAGAAACGCGGACTGCCTCGCATTCACATACTCTAATTAATTCCCTTTCAATGTGCACGAATTACGTGCACTGGGCCACTAGTATCAATATAAAGTTTTATCTATAGTTATATAGAATATAGTTATATAGAAATATATATATATATGTAGTTTTACTTTGATTCCCATGATTTCCAATATGCTTGACTTGGCATTTTGGCTTACCCATTTTGCCCTGCCTGTTGGATCTATAAGCCTGTCTCTGAATTCTGTAACTCTGGGCTCCAAATACTACATGAGGGGCAGAAAGGGTCTGGCCGCCCTAGCTGGACTCTCCATCTCTCCTGGTTCAGGAACCCAAGTGGACCCAAACGTAATGATTCTGTCTGTGCTCCTTTGGCGAGACAGGGACCGCAACACCTGCTCTCTGAGGCTTACTGAAGTTCTATGGCCTAAACTGTTCATGGGTGTGAAGTTATTTAAGTACTTTGGGAGAAAGTACAAAATCTTACTACTTTTTAAAGGAACTGCTCAACACCTTGGACACTATGCTCTCATGTACTGCGATTTTTCCAGGAGGCTCAGTCCCAGGGCTCACCAGCAGGCCGTGAAGCCCTCTGACACGAGAGGACTTGGGTCCCAGACCGGGTCTGCCACATTCCAGGTGTGTGACTGGGCCTCACATGTCCTCATCTCTAGAATGGGGATGACACTCTGCCTGCCGAGGGTGTTGTGAGGATCAAATGAGGTGCCGCGAGAGTGTAAACAAGCAGGCGGTTGCTATGTAATTATTGTAGGAAGTACAGCGGAGCATGGGCTAGGGTTAAAAGGTCATGGAGATCCTATCAGACAGCACAGAGAGGTAATGACTGTGGCAGAGTCAGTGCTCGTGGCAGCAAGTCCCGGAACTGCTGGGGGGGGGGGGGGGGAGGGAGGCGGCAGGGAAAGGGTTAAATTAGGTCCTCTCTGGGAAGGAGCTGACATCAGGTGGGCTTTCCCAGCCCCTGCAGAGGGGTGGAAGGAGGAACAATAGGGACCTTCAGTCCTGCTTCTGGGCCTGCGATCCCAGCTGGATCAGAGAAAGAAGCCAGCTCTGGCACCAGCTGTCACCAAGCCCCTGGGAGAAGTCGTGCTTCCCAAAGCCTTTCACCCTCGAGACCTCATCACAAGGGTGGGCTACATGCCCCTTCACCAGTCAGACCCTTGTGGTGGGAGAAAACCGGGGGAGGAGTGCTGGCCCGCTCCCCCCGCCTCCCCCCCGACGCGGGGGTGGCCCTGAGCTCTCGGGCTGAAGTCTCAGCAAACCGCAGGGAGGGGAGGGGCGGGAAAGGGGCGCGGCCACAGGTCTGCGCAGGGCCTTCCGGATGAGCAGATTAGTCTGTGCGGGGAGGAATCTCTCTGGCAGGGCTCCTCCTTGCTTCGGTGACTTTTGATTTCCCGAGCTCCTTGCAACTGCCTGAACTTATTTTCTCACCTGTAATAAATAGCTTGTTAAAATGACATGAACAATATAGTAAAGAACTTGCTAATTATTCAATAAAGAGTAGCTGTTGTTGCCACCGCCCGTCAGCAGCCGGCTCTGTGCACACGGCTGTCCGCGCTGCCTCCTGCAGCACCAACGACAGGACCTGGGCGCGGCGAGTCCGAGGCTCGTTAGCTCCACCGCCTGGGAGGGGACGGCAATACGTCTCGCCGCCTGAGAAACCGGGCCTGTGTGCTGGGATCAGAACTGGGGGCAGCCGTCACGGCTCAGTTCCTGCCTCCTTCTTCCCCGCGCACCCAGGCTCCATGCTGATCCACCGAAGAATTAAATTTCTGCTGTTTCCTTGCCCAGCACTCCTGTCAGCACAGGACTGCAGGCACTGGCTGGGCCCCAACCGGGCCACCTACCTGGCTCTCCCTCCCTTCATCGCAATGGCTCTCAAGAGGCACAGACTCTCCTCCTGGGGGCAACTGGGACTTGGTGGGGGCATTTTTACCACAACAAAGGGGAGCCCTCCTGGCATCGGCCAGCAATTTTAGGCGCCCTGCAGGGTGTGGGGTAGTCCTGCACAACATTTCCTCACTCAACTTTCAAATGTTCTGTGGGGCATTCATATAAATGAAAGCCCATTTATTATGAGTTATCAGCTAAGATCGGACTCCATTTTATGTATAAACACACCTCATCCCCCCTGTTTCCAATACTTTTTTTTTGGTATTTTATTATGGTGGTAAAAATATATGACATAAAATTTACCATTTTAACGTGCATAATTCAGTGGCATATAAATACATTCACACTGTTGTGCAATCATCACTGTTATCTATTTCCAAAGCTTTTTCATGACCCCAAACAGAAACTCTGTGCCCATTAAGTAATAGCTCTGCATTCCCCCTGCCCCCAGCCCTTTAAAACCTCAAATCTACTTTCTGACTCTGTGAGTTTGCCTGTACCTCATATGACATCTGTCTTTTGTTTTATTAAAAACTTTACTAAGAGTTTTCATCATATAGGAAAATCACCATCACCAGTGACAAGACCACATGTGGTATTTGAATCATCAGTAAAAGTTATGTGCATCATTCTGTCACTGCTACATTCAACATGGCTGCAAGCATTCGACACTTCAATACATGTTCAAATGCCATCATGTCTGAACATTTGCATTGTGAAATACATAGTATTTTATTATATTTGATATTTCTTTTTACTCCTCGGTTAAGGTGTTATCTTTTTAAAAAATTATGTATAGGTAGCTCAAATAAGCTATTCATTTCATTTTAGGTCAGTAAAGGGGCATTGTAAAATGTTTATTATAAAAAGTGTCATTGGGAGAAACCAAGATGGCAGCATAGGTAAACACCGGAAATTGCTGCCTCGCACAACCACTTCAAAAATTCAACTAAAAGACAAAACGGACATCATCCAGAACCACTGGAAGGCTGGCTGAGTGGAAATTCTACAACTAGAAGGAAAGAGAAAAGCTCACTGAGACTCAGAGGAAGTATGGAAGTAAAGTGCAGAGGTACGGAGGCATGTGCAGAAAGGGCTGGCAACTGAGGACGTGGTTGTCTTTTTCAATTGGGAGGGAGTCACAAGCTCCCAACTGAACTGAACTCCAGTTCCGGGCGAGTCTCTGGGGACCCAGACTCCTACGGGGAGAAACTGGACTGTCTGGCATTGGACGGGACTCGAGGGCGGCTTTCTCTCAGAGGTGCTTGCAGTGATTACCGAGGAACACAGAGACCTGGGGCCTCTTAGGGCAGGGCTGAGGATCAGCCATAGCTGTTTGCTCTGCCCTGTTGATTCCCTGAGACCCCGCCCCACCCAAGCTGTGCGCAGAGGCTTTTGCATATGAATGACCTGGCTCTTTGCAATCTAAAATTACCTAACAAACTGCAGCTGGGTCAGAGAGACCCCAACATCCAAAAGAAGGCCCAAGGCCCCACAGCAGCTTGCATTGCTTCACAGCTGGGCCTCATCTGGGCACCTCCAAACACCAAACAAAGAAGAGGAATCTGCAAATCTCTCCGTAGCTCCTGCTGGGTAGCCTTAGGCAGAGGCTAAATTAGCACCTCCTTAGAGATCCAAGAGCCAGTGTACCCAGTGGTCAAAGCGGGACCATCCAGATTACAACTCCTCAGATCCATAAAGGACACACTCAGGGGGCAGACTCAGTGAGTACTAAAGCCCCACTGAAGCAAGTCTTGCCCCAGAAGGGTGTCTCCAGCACAGAAGTTCTCCTGCCATAGACACAGCTGATTCTCAGAGCCAATTGGCCTGGAGGTCAATTCCTCCCAGTGATACCTACAACAATCAAGGCTTAACTACAACAAGACTGTGCACAAAGCCCACAAAGGGGTGCACCAAGAGTGTTCACCTCAGGTAATAGGGGAGGCTGAGCCACTGAACCCTATAGGACACCTAGCACACAAAGCCACTCTATCAACACAGGGAAGCATAAAAAATGCGGAGACAAAGAAACAGGTCACAAATGACAGAAATGGAGGAAAGCAAACTACTGGATATAGAGTTTAAAACCACGGTTATGAGGTTTTTCAAGAATTTTCTAGAAACTGCCGATAAATTTAGTGAGACCCTTGATAAATCTAGTGAGACCCTCGAGGATATGAAAAAGGACCAACTAGATATTAAGCATACACTGACTGAAATAAAGAATATTATACAGAGATCCAATAGCAGACTAGAGGATCTCAAGAATCAAGTCAAGATTTGAAATACGAAGAAGCAAAAAACACCCAACCGGAAAAACAAAAAGAAAAAAGAATCCAAAAATATGAAGATAGTGTAAGGAGCCTCTGGGACAACTTCAAACGTACCAACATCCGAATTATGGGGGTGCCAGAAGAAGAGAGAGAGCAAGATATTGAAAACCTATTTGAAGAAATAATGACAGAAAACTTCCCCTACCTGGTGAAAGAAATAGACTTACAAGTCCAGGAAGCACAGAGAACCCCAAACAAAAGGAATCCAAAGAGGACCACACCAAGACACATCATAATTAAAATGCCAAGAGCAAAAGACAAAGAGAGAATCTTAAAAGCAGCAAGAGAAAAACCTACAAGGGAGTACCCATAAGACTGTCAGCTGATTTCTTAACAGAAACTATGCAGGCCAGAAGGGAGTGGCAAGAAATATTCAAAGTGATGAATACCAAGAACCTACAACCAAGATTACTTTATCTAGCAAAGCTATCATTTAGAATTGACGGTCAGTCAGATAAAGAGCTTCACAGATAAGAAAGAGCTAAAGGAGTTCATCACCTCCAAACCAGTATTATATGAAATGCTGAAAGGTATCCTTTAAGAAGAGGAAGAAGAAGAAAAAGGTAAAGATACAAATTATGAACAACAAATACACATCTATCAACAAGTGAATCTAAAAATCAAGTGAATAAATAATCTGATGAACAGAATAAACTGGTGAATATAATAGAATCAGGGGCATAGAAAGGGAGTGGACTGACAATTATTGGGGGGAAAGGGATGTGGGGGGTGCGGGGAGAGACTGGAAAAAAATCGTGCACCCATGGATGAGGACAGTGGTGGAGGGTAAGGGCAGAGGGTGGGGTGGGAAGTGGGTGGAGGGGAGCTATGGGGGGGAAAAAAGAGGAACTACTGTAATAATCTGAACAATAAATATTTAATTTTAAAAAATAAAAAAAGTGGCCTTGGGCCCCGTGGGGCTGAAAATCAATAATTTCTCTCCTGCAGTCACTGACAAATGACCAGCACGAGAAAACACGTCTCTGGGAGTGAGGTGCTGTTGACCAACTTTGAATACTGTCTGTGCTTACAATCTTACATAGCCAGCTCCACCTCCCAAACAGGAAATCCTCAAACCGTTGAACTGATTATCTCTTTGGTCACCACTATCGGACTATTATGGTCTGGGCAATGCAGTGAGGGAGGGAATTTTTCCCCTGTCCTCAACGTTGACCATTGCAATTACTATTATTTCTAACCGTAATGATGGACTTAGGCATCCTAACAAAGTTCACTTTAGTTCAGTTCACATTGCACTTTTCCCTTCTGCAATAGTATATTACCGATGAAAATCCGTTCTTACCACTTTAGTCTGCCTTTGTTTATCTTGACACTATGGAAAGATTATTGTCTTGCCCATTTCTTATAAAGTATCACCTTGTTTTTTAAAAACATCAGTGAATGCAGCACAAAGTGTCAGGCAGATCTTGCTCATCTATCAGTCATATGAAGCACTGCAAAAATGACCAGCAGTGGAAGAGTTGTATCTCAAACCTATTTAAATCCTCTGTCGAGACTTTATGAGAAACTATTCAAACAGAAAAAGAAGCTGATCTGGATTTCAAAATAATTCAGCTATAATTTTGGAGAGACAGGAAGATGCCATTTTGAAAATGGGATAAACTCTATTATTAGTCACTCTCTTGGGAGGTAACAAAGGCAAAGAATTTAACTAAGATTAGAGCTAAGCAACTCCAGGGGGAACAGACGTCACCTCGGCCCTTTTCTGCTCTAGGTGACTGCAGTGGTTCTAAACCGTGGCACAGGAGTTTAGAAACTCTTGGATTCCTCAGTTTCTGATTCTGCAGGTTTGGTGGGGCCCGTAAGCCTACATGTAGGTCTGATAGCAATCTCCCTTCGTTCTGAAATTATCTGCTGGGAAGAAAAGTTTTGGGCTGCTTCCTGGCAGCTCTCAGCTAAACTGTGGGAAGCCCCACTTTGTTTCTGATCACAATCCTGCTCCTTCTGGCTGGTAGTGAAGGTGGACGTGGGCAGGACACCCTTGGCTGTCAGACTCTAGATCCCCAGTGTTTTTACGCTGAGGAAGTAAGGGGCTTACTCCCAGAACACAAACAACTCGGCCTTGAATATGATACATCACGGTATACTCTTTGGTCCATTGTTATAGGTTGAATTGCGTGCGCCCCCCTCCCCCCCATGTGACCTGATAGGGTCTTTATAGAGGTAATCAGTTAAAAAAAAGTTCATTAGTGTGAGCCCTAATCTAATACAACTAGGGTGCTTGTAAGGAAGCTTGGGCACAGGCACACATACAGGGAGAATGCCATGTGAACATGATGGCCACCTATAAAACCAGGAGAAAGACCTGGAACAGATTCTCCTCAGAAGAAGCCAACCCTGCTGACACATGGATATTGGACTTCTAGCCTCCAGAGCTGGGAGACAATACATTTCTTTTGTTTAAGCTGCCCAGTCAGTGCCACTTTGTTGTGGCAGGTCCAGCAAATGAATACAGTTGACCTTTGAACAACATGGGGGTTAGGGGCACTAATACCCCATATAATCAAAAATCTACATAGAACCTAGGACTCCCCCAAAACTTAACACTAATAGCCTACTGTTGACCACGGAAACTTTACTGATAATATAAACAGTCCATTAACTCTTATTTTTGTATGTTCTATATATTATATACTATATTCTTACAATAAAGTGAGCTAGAGAAAAGAAAATATTAAGAAAATCCTAAGAAGAGAAAATACATTTACAGTATTAATTGAAAAACCACACACACATATAGTGGACCCATGCAGTTCAAACCCGTGTTGTTCAAGGGTTAACTGTACATCCACTTACTGCTGGAATTTTCCTTAGGCCCTACCCTCCTCTCCTGTCATCTGGCTTTTCCCTTTTCCTTCGCTCCCCCTCCCTTCTCTTTTGTTCCCTCCCTGGTCCCACTCCTATTTCAGCTTATTTCTTATGCACAACAGTTAGCTATTTCTTTGCTCCTGGTCTTCTAACCTCAACTCTCAGATGCTGTCCCCTTTCACCCTGTATATCTCAAGATGTTTTTCTAAACAGGAGGTCCCTTTCCTAAGAAGAACTCTAGTGGCAGTTGTCAAGAAAATGGCTTTTTTAAAATCTGCTACACATAATTGTTTTTATTTTTTAATTTTTTTAAATTAAATATTTATTGTTCAGATTGTTACATTTGTTCCTCTTTTTTCCCCCCATAACTCCCCTCCTCCCAGTTCCCGCCCCACCCTCTGCCCTCACTCCCCACCCACTATCCTCATACATAGGTGCACGATTTTTGTCCAGTCTCTTCCCGCATCTCCCACACCCCTTTCCCCCCCAAGAATAGTCAGTCCATTCCCTTTCTACGTCCCTGATTCTATTATGATCACCAGATTATTTGTTCACTTGATTCTTAGATTCACTTGTTGATAGATGCATGTTTGTTGTTCATAATTTGTATCTTTACCTTTTTCTTCTTCTTCCTCTTCTTATAGGATACCTTTCAGCATTTCATATAATACTGGTTTGGTGGTGATGAATTCCTTTAGCTTTTCCTTATCTGTGAAGCTCTTTATCTGACCTTCAGTTCTGAATGATAGCTTTGCTGGATAAAGTAATCTTGGTTGTAGGTTCTTGGCATTCATCACTTTGAATATTTCTTGCCATTCCCTTTTGGCCTGCAAAGTTTCTGTTGAGAAATCAGCTGACAGTTGTATGGGTACTCCCTTGTAGGTAACTGAGTTTCTTTCTCTTGCTGCTTTTAAGATTCTCTCTTTGTCTTTTGCTCTTGGCATTTTAATTATGATGTGTCTTGGTGTGGTCCTCTTTGGATTCCTTTTGTTTGGGGTTCTCTGTGCTTCCTGGACCTGTAAGTCTATTTCTTTCACCAGGTGGGGGAAGTTTTTTGTCATTATTTCTTCAAATAGGTTTTCAATATCTTGCTCTCTCTCATCTTCTGGCACCCCTATAATTCTGATGTTGGTACGCTTGAAGCTGTCCCAGAGGCTCCTTACACTATTTTCGTATTCTTTTTTCATTTTGCTTTTCCAGTTGGGTGTTTTTTGCTTCTTCGCATTTTGAATCTTTGACTTGATTCTTGTGCTCCTCTGGTCTGCTGTTGAGTGTCTGTATAACATTCTTTATTTCAGTCAGTGTATGCTTAATTTCTAGTTGGTTCTTTATCACAACATCGAGGGTCTCATTAGATTTCTTGAGGATCTCACTACATTTATCGGCAGTTTCTAGAAAATTATTGAAAGACCTTAAAATTGCGGTTTTTAGCTCTATATCCTCCATTTCTGTCATGTTTCTTTGTCTCCGCATTTTTTATGCTTTCTTGGTGCACCCCCTAGTGGTCTTTGTGCGCAGTCTTGTTGTAGTTAAGCCTTGATTGTTGTCGGCAATACTGGGGGTGATTTGACCTCCAGGCCAACTGGCTATGACAGTCAGCTGTGTCTGCAGTGGGAGAGCTTCTGTGCTGGATCTCTAGGGCTGTGCTAATCTAGCCTTTGCCTGAGGCTATCCGGCAAATGGCTCTGTGCAGAGCTTGGGGGGGCGGGGCGGGTCCCTGGGGATCTACAGGGCGGGCGGAGCGAGCAGTTATGGCTGCTCTCAGTTCCGTCCCTAGGGGCTCTGCCTCACAGAGTCCCAGCAACCACTGCAAACCTCGGAGAGAAAGCTGCCTTCGAGTTCCGTCCGAAGCCAGACAGTCCCGCTTCTCCCGTTTGAGTCTGGGTCCCTAGAGACTCGCCTGGATCTGGAGCTCAGAGTCTGAAACTCCCTCCCGATTGAAAACAACAACCGCGCCCTCCGCCGCCAGCCTGCTCCGCGCGCACTCCGCACCTTAGTATTTCACTTCAGCACTGCGCCTCCTCTGAGTCTGGGTGTGATATTCTCTTTCCTCCTAGTTGTAGAATTTCCACTCAGCCAGCCTTCCTGTGGTTCTGGATGATGTCCGTTCCATCTTTTAGTTGTATTTTTGATTGGTTGTTCAAGGCAGCAATCTCCGGCGTTAACCTATGCCGCCATCTTGGTTTCTTTCCACATAATTGTTTTTAAAGCTCTTAAGATTATTCTGATGCACATACAGGCTTGAGAACCACTTCTCTAAAATGATTTGTGTCACTGATGCTCACCTGGAAGAATCCTGTGCCTATACAATATCAAGGACCTGTCATTCAAACCAAAATTCATGTGATCAACCCGTATTTGTAATGATGTTTGTATTCCTGAATCCTTTTGTAGAAAATGTACCACCAGCAGCAGCAGCAGCAACAACAACAAGAAAAATCTTCATTTGAACTGGCATTGACAACTCTTATGGACAGAACTGTATTCCCTCTAAATTTGTGTGTTGAAGCCCTGGGCCCCCAGTGTGACGGTGTATAGGGGTGGGGCCTTAAAGAGATGGTTACGTTAGAATGGATCTATATGCGTGGGCTCTAATCTAGTATGACTGGTGTCCTCATAAGAAGAGGAGATAAGGACACAGACATATACACAGAAGAAAGACCATACAGGGACACAGAGAAAAGGTGGCCATCTGCAAGAAAAGGAGAGAGGCCTCAGGAGAAATCAATCCTACTGATGTCTTAGACTTTCAGTTTCCAAATAAAATATCTGTTGTTTAAGCCACCCAGTATGTGGTATTTTGTCATATCAGGCTGAGAAAACTAATACAATAGCCAAGTCCAAAGCACTCTGCTGAAGTATAATGTGATTTTTTAAAAAAGAGAATGAAAATGTGCCCTGGCCAGTGTGATTCAGTTTGTTGCGCATTGTCCTGTGACTGAAAAGGTTGCTGATTCAATTCCTGGTCAGGGCACATGCCTGGGATGTGGGCTCGATCCCCGGTAGGGGGCATGCAGGAGGTACCTGATTGATGTTTCTCTCACATTGGTGTCTCCCTCTCTCTCAAAATCAATAAAAAATAAGAAAAGGAATGAAATGGAGACAAGCAATTTATCAGATATAGAGTTCAAAGTAATGGCTATAAGAATGCTCAAAGAAATTAGAGACAATTACAAGGAACTTAGTGGGAACTATAACAGCATGAAACAAGAAATAGAAACCATGAATAAGAATCAGTTAGAAACGAAGAATAACATATCTGACATCAAGCATACACTAGAATGATTAAAAAGTAGATCGAATGAGGCAGAATATCAAATCAGTGATTTGGAAGACAAAGTAAAAAACAAACAAACACCCAATTAGATCAGCAAAAAGAAAAAAGAATTAAAAAGCAGGAGGGTAGTTTAAGGGACCTTTGGGACAACATGAAACATAACAATATCTGCATCATAGGGATGCCAGAAGGAGAAGAAGAAACAGAGCAGGAATAGAGAACCAATTTAAAAGAATAATGACAGAAAACTTCCCTTCCCTGGTGAGGGAAAGTCACACAAGTTCCGGAAGCAATCAAGATGACCCCAAAGGTACCCATAGTTATAAAGAAAAATAAGGCAATAAATAACTACCTATCAATAATCACCTTCAATGGAAATGCACTAAATGCTCCAATCAAAAGACATAGGGTAGCTGAATGGCTAAGAAAACATGACCCATATATATGCTATCCACAAAAGAGCCACCTCAGAACAAAAGATTCACAAGACTGAAATTGAAGGGATGGAAAAAAATTCCATGCAAATGGAAATAAAAAAAGAGCTGGTAGCAATACTCATATCTGACAAAATAAACTTCAAAACAAAGGCCATAACAAGAGCCAAGGGAGGACACTACATTATACTACAGGGATTGGTCCAACAAGTGGATATAATCCTGGTAAACATATATGCACACAATATACGAGCACCTAAATATACAAAAAACAAACAAAACAAACCTCTTGGAAGACTTTAAGGAAGAGATCAATAGCAATATAGTCATGGTAGGGAACTTTAACACCCCACTAACATCACTGAATAGATCTACCAGACAAAAAAATCAAAAAGGAAATAATGGCCTTAATGACACACTAGATCAGATGGATTTAATTGATATTTACAGAACATTTCATCCCATATACAATCTTCTCAAATACACATGGAACATTCTCAAAGATAGACCACATGTTAGGACACAAAATAAGTCTTAACAAATTCAAGAAGATTGAAATCATATCAAGCATCTTCTCAGATAACAATGGCATTTAACTAGAACTTGACTATAAAAAATTCCAAAACTTTCAAACACATGGAGACCAAATAACTTATTAAACAATGAATGGCTTACCAGTGAGATCACAGCAGAAATAAAAAACTTCCTGGGCCAAATGAAAATGAACAGACAACCCAATATCTAAGGCACACAGTAAAAGCAATTCTGAGAGGGAACTTCATACCATAATAGGCCTAACTCAAGAAACAAGAAAAAGCTCAAATAAACAAGCTAACCCTACAATTAAACTAATTAGAAAGGGAACAAGAAAAGCCCAGAGAAAGTAGAAGGAAGGAAATAATTAAGATCAGAGCAGAAATAAATGGCAGAGACTAAAAATCACAATGCAAAAGATCTATGAAACCAAGAGCTGGTTCTTTGAAAAGATAAGAATAATGAACCTTTAGCCAGACTCATCAATAAACAAAGAAAGAGGACCAAATAAATAAAATCAGAAATGAAAGAGGGGAAGGAACAACTGACATCACAGAAATACAAAGGATTGTAAGAAAATACTTTAAATATCCATATGCCAACAAACTGGACAACCTGAACAAAAAAGGACAAATTCCTAGAAACATACAATCTTCTAAAACTCAATCAGGAAGAATCAGAAAACCTGAATAGGCTGATAACAACTAATGAAATTGAAGCAATAATAAGAAAAACTCCCAGCAAACAAAAGCCCTTGACTGGATAGCTTCACAGGTGAGTTTTACCAAACATACAAAGAAGAATTAACACCAATCCTCCTCAAATTATTCCAAAAAATGCAAGAGAAGGGGAGACTTTCAAGCTCTTTTTATGAGGCCAGCATTATCCTAATTCCAAAACCAGATAAAGATATTACAAAGAAATAAAAATACACACCAATATTTCTGATGAACACTGATGCTAAAATCCTCAAAAAAAATTAGCAAATAGGATCCAGTCATACATTAAATAGATCATACACCATGACCAAGTGGGATTCATTCTGGGGATGCAAGGATGGTTCAATATTTGCAAATCAATAAATGTGATAAACCATATAAACAAAGTGAAGGATAAAAATCATATGATAGACACAAAAAAAACATTTGACAAAATCCAGCACTCATCTATACTAATAAAAGAGTAATATGCTAATTAGACCAGGTCGACCAGACATCTTCCAGACGTCCAAACTCCTTCTGGACAAAGCCACAGTGGCGGGGGCTGAGGTAGAGGCAGTTAGGGGTGATCAGGTTTGCAGGGGAGCAAGCAGTTAGGGGTAAGATCAGGTCGGCATGGGAGGGTAGTTGGGGGTGATCAGGTTGTCAGGGGAGCAGTTAGGCGGCGATCAGGTTGGCAGGGGAGCGGTTAGGGGGCAATCAGGCCGGCAGGCAGAGGCAGTTAGGGACGATCAGGCAGGCATGTGGGCGAGCAGTTAGGAGCCAGCAGTCCTGGATTGTGAGAGGGATGTCCTAGATTGGAGTGGATGCAGGCTGAGTTGAGGGACACCCCCCACCCCCATGCATGAATTTCATGCATCAGGCCTCTATGATAAAATGCTTTTATCAGGAATGACTGCTTTCAATCTCTTATTCAACACAGTACTGGAAGTCCTAGCCACAGTGATCAGACAAGAAGAAATAAAAGGCATCCAAATTGGAAAGGAGGAAGTAAAACTGTCATTTGTGGATGACTTGATATTGTGCATAGAAGACCCTAAAAACCAAAAAACAGTAAGATTTAATAAATTTGGCAACATAGCAGGATACAAAATTAACATCCCAAAAATGATGGCATTCTTACACACCAATAATGAACCCTCAAAAAGAGAAACTAAAAAAGCAATCCCACTTACCATTGCAACAACAACAACAAAAATAAGTTATCTGGGAATAAACTTAACCAAGGAGGTAAAAGATCTGCACTTGGACAGGACAACTATAGGACATTAAAATAGAGGAAAATACAAATAAGTGGAAGCATATACCATGGTCATGGATTGGAAGAATTCACATAATTAAAATGTCCATACTAACCAGAGCAATCTACAGATTCAATGCAATCCCTATTAAAAATACCAATGGCATATTTAACAGATCTAGAACACATATTCAAAAAACTTCAAATAGCCACAGCAATCTTGAGGAAGAAGAACAAAGTTGGAGGGATCACAATACCAAATATTGTAGTATACTACAAAGCTATTGGAATTAAAACAGCATGGTATTGGCATCAGCACATATAAACCAATGGAACAGAAGAGAGACTTCAGAAATTGATCCACACCAATATGCTCAATTAATATTTGATAAAAGAGGTAAGAACCTACAATTGAGTAAAGATAGTCTCTTCAATAAATGGTGTTGGGAATGAAACTAGACCACCAACTTCCGCCATACTGAAGAATAAACTCAAAGTGGACAAAAGACTTAAATGTAAGTCATGAAACCACAAAAAATTCCAGAAGAAGACACAGGCAATAAAATCTCAGACATCTCACGTAGCAGTATTTTCACTGATACATTGCCTAGGGCAAGGGAAAGGGGAAAAATTAACAAATGGGACTCCATTAAACTAAAAAGCTTCTGCACAGAAACAGAAACCACCAACAAAATGAAAAAGGAGCCTACTGTATGGAAAAAAATATTCACCTATGATACATCTGGTAAGGGGTTAATTTCCAAAATATATTAGAAGTTATATAACTCAACACCAGGAAGACAATCATATTAAAAAATGGGCAAAGGACCTGAATAGACACTTATCCAAATGGCCAATAGACATATGAAAAAATGCTCAAAGTCACTAATCATCATGGAAATGCAAATTAAAACTACAATGAGGTGTCACCTCACATCTGTCAGAGTGGCTATCATCAATAATTCAACAAACAAGTGCTGGTGAGGATGTTGAGAAAAGGGAATCCTAGTACACTGCTGGTGGGAATGCAGACTGGTGCATCCACTGTGGAGAACAGTATGGAGTTTCCTCAAAAAAAAAAAAAATGGACCTGCTGTTTGACCTAGTGATCCCACTTCTGAGAATACATCTTAAGAATCCTGAAATACCAATCAAAGAATATATGCACTCCTATGCTCATAGCAGCATTATTTACAATAGCTAAGATCTGGAAACAGCCCAAATCCCCATCAGTAGATGAGTGGATTAAAAAAAACACAACAAAAAAAACCTGTGGGACATTTACATAATGGAATACTATGCAGCTGTAAAAAAGGAGGATTTCTTACTCTTTGAGACAGCATGGAGGGACCTGGAGATGATTATGCCAAGTGAAATAAGCCAGTTAGAGAAATATAAATATCAGATGATCTCACTTACTAGTATATGTGGAATTTAATGAACAATATAAACTGATGAACAAAATAGGTCCAGAGGTATGGAAGCATGGGACAGAATAATAGACCTCAGTGGGGAGGAGGGGCGGAAGGGGACAGGAAGAAATTAGCCAAAGAACATATATGCATGTATGCATAACCCATGGATACAGATAATAGCCTGGGTAAGGCCTGGGCTGGGGTTAGGGTTGGTTGGAGTGGGGGCAAAAAGAGAGAAAATGGGAGACATCTGTAATACTATCAACAATAAAGTAAAATAAATAAAAGAATGAAAATGATTATAAAAGACTTTTACTTAGTAAGGGTAACAGGAATACTATTTTGAAATATTAAACTGACATGTTTTTCATACCCCAGGCAATCATGTACCCCACAGCCTTCTACCATGAATGCTAACCCATGAACTGCAGGGGAGGGGAGAGTGGGCAGTGCCTGGAATAAGGAGGCCATTGACAGGCTTTGATTTTCAAAAGCTGATGTTGTTGATTCTATATGGAAGTAATAGTTTCGAAAGCCAGGCTTTACACAGAGAGAAAATGTTTATTTTCTGAATTTTAAAAGCTGCCTTTATATATGGGCAGTTGTGTGGTCTGGCATTTAGACATATAAGCCATAGGCCGAGAGAACTTAGGCTATTTCATAAGGGAAGTGCTGGCCGGACAGGAAAGATAAAGGTAAAATAATCAGACATCTGTGTCTAGGCTTCTTCCCCGCAAAGAAGGCCATGTTCTGGGTCGTTTGAGGGACCCCCCAGCAGTGGCTTTGCTGCAGGTACAGACTGGGGAAATGTCAAGTCCCAGAGAATTGCTGCATCCAACATGGTGGCACCCAGGTGGTGAGTTAGAAAGGGCTTAGTAAAGGGCCTGGGCAGAGGGTAGAGACAGTCACACCCTGCCAGTGTTCCCTGGCGCCTGTGTGGCATAGAACAGATCCAGTCTGTGTGTTTCCAGCGGAGAATGTAGAAGGTTGCTGGACTGAGAGCCAGCAGACCTACTCTCCGGCCCCCCGGGGCACCTGGGACCTTAGCAGAGGCTGCGGTGGGCAGCCAGGCCAGGGGATGAAGGCGGACATTGTTAAGATTCAGAGCAGTCGCAACACCAGCGAGAACCAGATAGAGCCGAGCTGGCGGAGGAGACGCATGACCAGGTGGAGGAGAAACCGACTCTTGCACAAGGATCTGAGATTTCTCCTCAGGAGCTAAGCTCCAGTAAACTCTTTCCTACAATACCTGAAGCGCAAGCGGGAGTGGGTGGTGACAGGAATCTTGAAAGATGATTTACCTGAAAGAGACCAAAGTAACCCATTTAAGATGATGTTAAACTGGAAAAGAGACATATTTAGCTGGCAAATTTGTACACCCTTCCCCCAAGCCCCACCCTTTGCCGCTTCAAGGAAAAGTGGAGTAACTTATAGAGAACAAAGAAGTAACCTTTCCTGGGACTTCTGCGCGCAGGAGACAGGGTTTTCAACGCACGGCACCACGTGCGTGATTTCTTCTGACTTTTCCAAGGATTTGACTCACCAGCTTTTGCCTCTGAACGTCTTTGTAGGTAAATAAAATCAAGAAAGAAAGGATGACTCCTCCTTAGATTCTAGATTTAAGATTGCTTATTCTCTGTGGTATGCAGTTACTTTGCTCCCGAATAATGAAGTGTGTCCTAATAATATGCAAACATTTTGAATTTTTTGTTTGTTTATCTTACTGGGCTAATATAGAAAGTGGCAAACATTTTCTAAGGATCAGATGGTATTTTAGGCTTTGCAGGCCACTTGATTGGTTGCAACAATTCAGTTTTGCCACTAGAGTGCAAAAGCTGCCATAAATCATAAGCAAATGCACCGGCATGGCTGAGTTCCAACAAAACGTTCTTTATGGATACCAAAAGTTGAATTTTATATGATTTGCACATGTCACAAAGTGTTTTTTAAGTTCCTTCCCCACCCTCCAACCATTGAAAAATGTAAGAACTATATTTAGCTTGCAGGCTGTACAAAAACAGTCAGTGGGTGGGATTCGGCCCTTGGTCTGTAGTTCACCAATCCCTGGGTTTACAAAGAACCTTAAATATTTTATACATAAACTAATGCACTTTACTCCATCCCTAATTTTTCAAAATCAAGATGGCAGATAGGATTTTTTGAGGGTGAGGTGGGGAAAAGGGATGCAAAAATCAGTTATCAGTTTGGGTCCAGGCCTGGATATTTGATTAAAAAAATAAATCAGATGTTGTTGGTGTCGTGCAATTTCCCTTTTTTAAAGTCTGTTTTTGCCAGTGGTGATGTTAGAACATGCTCCTTTGGTGAGGACATAATGAGATCACTGCCGTTACACTGACACATGATGCTGCGGGAGCAACCTTCACCAGCTGCCAGGCTTCGGAGAATCTGAAAAGAGAAAAGGTCAGTTTCTTTAATGTTATTTAACTCCTTACACTGCTGCTTACAGCAAGAAAAGCACTGGCACACGTGTGTGTGTGTGTGTGTGTGTGTGTGTGTGTGTAGTGGGGAGAGGATGACAATGAGAAGGCGATGTAAGGGATGTCTTTCCTTTCATAAAGGCACTAATCCAATGCTTAGATTCAGTTCTTTGCTGGGTAGTCTGCAGACCACCATTATTTATTATTCAAGGTTGGCCTGTAGACTCCTCCATCACAAGTAAAACTGGCTGCTATGATCAGTCAGTAGAGCCCAAGGTTGACAACAATATAGCCCAAGTTTCAGGATATTACAGAGATAAAAACTGGGGAGCATCTACCTACGGTGGCCTGGAAGGGAGAGGAAGAACAGCTCAAGGAGGGATGGGAGAATGCCAGTGGCCAGGAGTGCTGACACAGACCCCAACTTCTCACTGAAACATAGTCATCCCTTGATAGCTAAATCTTACTCTTTCCTTAAAATGTGCTAAATAATTTTTTAGAGAGTGAGAGCCTTATGTTTATAAGTGGGAAAAGTAATAGTGCTTCTCTGGTCATCTAAAACCTCAACTATCTTTTTTTCCTGAAAATTAAAAATAAAAAACCTCTAAGATACTCTTAGACATCTATAAAAAACCCACTAGATATATCTGAATAACAAAAGCATTTTGAAGCCTCAATTGCATACCAGTTAACCAACTCTTTAGTGGGTCTCTTTGTGGGATATATACAGCATTATGGAGCCACATAAGTTACAATTATGCTTTCCCTCTATGCCAGTGGTTCTCAACCTGTGGGTCGCGACCCCTTTGGCGGTTGAACGACTCTTTCACAGGGGTCGCCTAAGACCATCCTGCATATCAGATATTTACATTACAATTCATAACAGTAGCAACATGACAGTTATGAAGTAGCAACGAAAATAATTTTATGGTTGGGTCACAACATGAGGAACTGTATTTAAAGGGCCAGAAGGTTGAGAACCACTGCTCTATGCCATGCACTACAATACAAGTCAATAATGAAATAACATGCCCAAAGCATTCAAGTGTCTATCTACACTGGACCCAGGTTGTTTCTGTTGTGCCGGCGGGTGCCCTGGGGATCTAACATGGAACCATGAAGGTTTCATTCCCAGCAGAGCAGGAGGGTGACAGCACTCTGCACCTGCAGCTGGGCTCAGGGCAAATTTTCTTTTTAAAAAAATTCTTATAATTTAATTCTTTAAATTTTTTTTAAAAATTCTTTTTATTTATTTTCAATTTTAAAATCTTTATTGTTGAAAGTCTTACATATGTCCTCTTTTTCCTCCCATTGAACCCTTATAGCCCACCCCCATCCCCCACTCTAGGCCTCCACTGCAGGGCAAATTTTTTACACGAAAATTTCAGATTTGGATAGTGGATTTTGGGTGGATATTTTTTTAAAAGTAGCATATTTTCTGAACAGTGCAATTTCAGATAAAGATATCTATTTTTGTAAACTTTTGTGTTTAAACTTGCCAATCATGATAAACTAGTCTTGGCGTCAACCTAATGCCAGGCCTTGAAAGGAGTTTCTACTCAGAATAAGGTCTAGGGAACCACACAGAAAGCAAATGAATGAACCACTCATGCTCAGCCTGCTGCCCGCTTGCAATAAGGCAACCCCTCTTAGTCCTCACCCTGGATCAAAAATTCAAGACTTGAACCAACCAAATAATGGTAATGTCATCTCTCTCTCTCTTTTTAAAAAAATATATTTTATTGATATTTTACAGAGAGGAAGGGAGAGGGATAAAGAGTTAGAAACATCGATGATCAGCTGCCTCCTACACACCTCCTACTGGGGATGTGCCCGCAACCAAGGTACATGCCCTTGACCAGAATCGAACCCGGGACCCTTCAGTCCGCAGGCCGACGTTCTATGTATTGAGCCAAACCGGTTAGGGCAATGTCATCTCTCTTAAGCTGCTTTCTGAGGCAGCTATAGCGTGACCAGCATTCCACCCTCTCAATCCTCACCTTCTATGGCTACAGTTTGTAACATATCCATACCGCTGCAACTCCAGAGATGGACGGGAAGGGTGCATGTGCCAGTGTGTGTGTGTGTGTGTGTGTGTGTGTGTGTGTGTGTGTGTGTGTGTGAGAGAGAGAGAGAGAGAGAGAGAGAGAGAGAGAGAGAGAGAGAGAGAAATAATAAGGAACAGAAGTACCCTACAAAGAACAATGAGTCCCCTCAAGGAAATGCCATAGGTAAAGTCAGAGACAGGAGGAGGGTTGGTCCCCTTATGTATTTCAATTAGTAATTAAAAAGAAACAGGCAGAGGAGGTGGAATAGGATTCCATTTAACCCAGTAAAGACTGAGTAGATGATGACTTCCTAGGGAAAGGAAATGGGTTAGTAGTCATCTACATCGTCCCAATAGCCAACTGAGGGTTTGAGAAGTCCTAGTTATGTGAAATAATAGGTTTCTTTACCATGTAAACAAATCAAGCCAGGATTTTTGGTTAATTGTCATCAGTGACAGCTTAAGTTTGGGAATGTAATCAGAGCAACAGCAAAATGAAAGCCTTCATTTGAAGCTACAAAGCCCTAGAGCTGATACAGTGAAGAAGCTTCATTAGTGATGTGAGAAACCAATCTGAAAAGCTCTTGAAAAGTATAAAGAAGGAGATAAGTGTGAGGGATGATTAAGATAATAAAAATGGATGATAGAGTTTGGAGATTCAACCCCAGGTTTCAGGGGCTCCTTAAGAAACAGGACAGTGGAAACAGAAGCAATAATCAAAGTTGAAATTGAGCCAATGTCACCCCAATAAATTCAATAAAAAAGGATAAAATTGAAGACAGCTTTTTGAAAAAAGTATTGAGTATGTGAATAGAAAAGAATCATCATGATTCAAAATGAGTCTCTGAAACATCTCACTTCCTGGAAGAAGTTTTGAATGAGAAAGATAAAAAACATTATCTTATATCACCAGTGCATTTTTCTTGGAAAAAAAAAAAAGGCTTAATACTGCCAACTTAAAGATAAATCCAAATTAAGAACACAGGCTTGAGTAAATCATCCTCTAAAAAGTTCTCAAAGTAAAAATCTTTCTTGGTTTGGGCTCAAACTCAGGAATTCACATGGGCTGTGTGCTTTCTGGATAATTCTACTGCCTTGGATAAAACTCAACACATGGGGTCTTTCCTCAGCTATTCTTCTTTTGCTTCAACTCCTTCCTCGGGCCAGAAAACACATTTCTTTCTTTCTTTCTTTCTTTCTTTCTTTCTTTCTTTCTTTCTTTCTTTCTTTCTTTCTTTCTTTCTTCCTTTTTCCTTCCTTCCTTCCTTCCTTCCTTCCTTCCTTCCTTCCTTCCTTCCTTTTAAAAATGTGGCACATTTTTTTTAATTTTAGTTTATCTTTATTGATTTCAGAGAGGAAAGGAGAGGAGAGAGAGATAGAAACTTTGATGATGAGAGAGAATCATTGATTGGCTGCTTCCTGCACACCTCTTACTGGGGATTGAGCCTGCAAACCAGGCATGTGCCCTTGACCAGAATCAAACCCGGGACCCTTCAGTCCGTAGGCCAACGCTCTACCCACTGAGCAAAGCCAGCTAGGGCAGAAAATACCTTTCTTGTTTCTATCCTCCTACCCATGGATAGCATGTTTCACTTTGTTTTGTTGTTAGTGCTATGACCACCTAAAATAAGAACTGATGTTGATATAGTCTAGCTAAAAATGGCTTTATTTTATATGTTTGGAACTCTGGGCTAAGATAATTAAAAAAAAACAACACACATTTTTTTCTACCTTCTAGGCAGAACTGCGTAGACCAAGGTAATATATATATTTTCATAGTTTTAGAACTCAAGTAATGATTTTTTTCCTGAATCTAAAAACTTCTATTACAGGAGTTATTAATTTTTAATTAATTAATTTTTTAAAAATAGTATTTTTTAGAGCAGATTGTAGGTTCACACTAAAATTGAGAGGAGGATATAAAGATTTCCCACAGACCCCCACACACTCATGGCCTCTCCGGTTACCAGCATCCCCCAACATCCAGAATGTCATATAGTCAGAATCATACAGTGTGTAGCCTTTTCATATTATGCATTTAAGGTTCTTCCACATATTATCATGGCTTGATATATCATTTCTTTCTAGCTCTGAATAATTTTTCTCTGTCTGAATGAACCACAGTGTATTTATCCATTCACCTACTGAAGGGGATCTTGGTTGCTTCCAAGTCTTGGCAATTATGAATAAACAACTGTGTGCAGGTTTTTGTGTGAACATAAGTTTCATCTTCTTTGGGTGAATACCAAGGAGTGTGATTGCTGGGTCCTATGGTAAGGGTATGCTGAGTTTTATAAGAAACTGTCATACTGTTTTCAAAGTGGCTGTACCATTTTGCATTCCCATCAGTAATGAATGAGCGTTCTTCTTGCTCCACATCCTCTCCACCATCTGGTGCTGTCGGTGTTCTGGATTTTGGCTATTCTAATAGGTGTGTAGTGGTATCTCATTGTTGTTTTAATTTGCATTTCTCTGATGACATATGATGTACAGCATCTTTTCATGTTTTTTGGGGTGTTTTTTTTTTGCCATTTGTATTCTCTTCTATGGTAAAGTATCTATTAAATTCATTTAAATTGGGTTGGTTGTTTTCTTATTAAGTTTTAAGAGTTCTTTGTATATTTTGGTTAACAGTCCTGTATCAAGTATGTATTTTGCAAATATTTTCTCCCAGTTTGTGGCTTGTCTTTTCATTCTCTTAACATTGTCTTTCACAAAGCAGAAAAATTTAATTTTAATAAAGTTCAGCTTACCAATTTTTTCCTTCATATGGATTATGCCTTTGTTATCTTATCTATGAAGTCATTGCCAAATGCAAAGTCATGGAGATTTTCTCTTATGTTATCTTCTAGGAGTTTCATCGTTTTGCGTTTTACATTTACATCTGTGATCCATTGTGAGTTAACTTTTGTGAAGGGTATAAGGTGTGTGTCTAGATTTAATTTTTTGCATGTGGATATCCAGTTGTTCCAGCACCATTTGTTGGACAGACTATCTTTGCTCCATTGTATTGCCTTTCCTCTGTCAAAGATCAGTTGGCTATATTTATGTGGTTCTAATTCTGGGCTCTCTGTTCTGTTCCATGGATCTATTTGTTTATTCTTTTGCCAATATAATTTCTTTTTATTTGTTTTAGTTTTGACAAACTAATATGCCACCTGGTGGTAATCATGTTCCTCTTTTTCTTAATATTGTTAACATATTTAGTGACCATATTACTGTTGTATCACACAGACTTACAGTCACCCATAAGCCCCTGTGAAGTCCGGTCCTCCCAGGCACCTAAGTGCTCACCTTCCCTAGGTGTTCTCCCTCTGTTCCCTCTGTCCTCCCAGGCGCTGGCCTTATTGACCCCTCTACCATCCTGCCAGCATCCTCGCTTCCTTCTGGCAGTGGGTGTGGAGGCAGCATCAGCCCCTCAAATCTTTGTGTCACTTAAAGGACATCAATTCTCACAAAAATAAGTACAATGTAACCTTGATCTCTGATCTTAACTCATTCCAGAAGGTTGTTTGAAAAGTTAGTTAATCAAAATTTGAATCATGTTTCCCCATTAGAAATCATGTAAATTGAATTAATTCATTCCAGGCCCCCAAGTGAGTCTTTGTTTTAACCTTCCTTATATACAGTACATGTCTAATGCACTGTTTAATCTGTAAACCAACACTTCTTTTCTTAACTTTTTTGACCCACCCCCTACTGGCCTTAAAGGAGTCACTTTCAGCTTCCATTCCAGGGGTGTCTTTCAGGAGATCAGTATGCCGCATCTTCACTTTCTCATACATCACGGCCTCTGAAATGCTGTCACGGGCTGCTTTTCCTTTATCCAAATCAACAGTTTTTCTACCTCTTCAATTGCCTGTGATCATTGTTTCTTTCAAACCCTTAGAACATTAGCACTCTGGATGGCCTCTTTATGTTTTAAAATTGTGCTACACATTTATTTTGCCAACAACAACAGAGCCCCCCCCCCCCCCAAAAAAAACCCACAAACAAACACACACACAAAAATACACAACAACAACAGGACAAAAAACACAAAACAACCAAAAATCTACAAAAATATTCACAGCACAATTTCCTGAAATGTTAACAACATGAGGTTTAGCGGTAAAGTGACTCACACTCTCTCCTTTGACCAAAAGATATGCTTTTTGGTCATGCTGATGTATCAACATGAAAGGGTTCTTAGATCGAGAGCCAGAGTTTTGTTTAATAACCAAGACATTTTTTCCCCCATAAACAACTTGGTTGAGAACTGTATTGTTTGAAATGAGAGATGTTTGAGAACCGAAGTTTGACTGTAGGTGCTATCATCACTACCCCCATTTCATAGATGAAGAAACAGGCATGGAGAGATTAAGAAACTGGATGAAGGACATAAAGTTAAGATCTGGTAGAACTCTAGATCCCTCAGCATTGTCTTTTCTTATTTGTGTTTTTAGGATGGGAGCTCATAGATCATAGGCTGTGTGTTGACCAGGAGGAGGGATTAAAACATGTGAATGACACACATATTGCACTCCACCTCAGAACAGACCTAAAGGAGTAGGCCCAGCTGATGTTAGTACAAGGAAGTCCATGCCCAGTTCTAGAGTTAGGTGATGGGCTGGGAAGCAGGCCATTCTGGGAATTCCAACCAGAGGTGAGGGGCAGTCTTTGGGACAGGTGGAGGTTATATGACAAAGGAAAAGCCTGGAAACAAAAAATATAATGAAGCAACCAGGTGTTCACCAGTAGAGAGTTCTGGGGCAGGTCATTCCTCAGAGCACTAGTGAGCAAAGCGAGGGTTCTGACTACCAGGCATATTATTGATGCAGGATCTCAGATGTTAGGGACTTAGGGTGCTGATAAATAGGCCCTTTTCTCTACCTGAGTTTGGGTCTATTTGAGAGACAAAAATCAGGCAATGGAGGCCAAAGTATCATCTTTCTTACTGACGAAGCTTTGAGGAATGTGGCTTATATTAGTAGGTGAGGGAGCTTCCTTACACTGAATCCCAGAATAAGGTGGACTTTCCTCCAGTCACAGCAGCCGTTGGCCACCCTGGCCTATCCTATGGGGGACAGGACTATCGCATCACACAGAAGAAAGTAGAGCAGGACTCGTGCTATCTATGGGCAGCTGGAAGCTGAGCTGATTATGCTCAACATGTTTTTGTTCTCAAATAAGTTGCCCTCCTCCACAAGGGTATACCAGTGGGGTTTCACTACTAGTACATACAAGGAACCAGCAGAAGGAGGAAAAATTCCCCTCCTTGCTGCCTTCGTTAACATGGGACACTGGGGAGCAAGACAGACACAATCGGTAGAACTGATGCAAAGTGAAGGACAAGTTACGGAACTAAGGCAGAGGTTCACTTGCTTGAACTCAAACAAAGGTCAGGAAGTCAATGACAGTGTTGCAAGGTTAATTTCTACATATTGGGCCAAATTCCCAGCCCAGAAAAATCACCAGTTGCAACAGTCTCCTAATGGGTTGCTCTCTGTCCACTCTTGCCCCACTATAGTCCATTTGCCAGAAAGAACTTTCTTAATTCAGACCTCACCCACTAAAATCCCTTCAATGGCCATCCACAGCATGGCCCACCAGATAGCACACCATCTATCTCTACCCAACTCTCCCAGCTCATCTCCTATCTTCTCTATCCTTTTATTGGCTTTAGCCACACTGGTCTTATTTTGGTGCCTGGGACACTCCAAAAGTTGTTTCTGCCTTAGTGCTCTCTCATCAGTCATTCCTTTGGACTGTGTTCCAGTTCTATGCTGCTGCATAACAGATTACCTCAGAGTTTAGCAGTTTAAAACAACAACCATTTCATTATTTACCACAATTTTGTGGGTTAGGAATTTGGGCAGGGCTCAAATGAGCAATTCTTCTATTCCAGGTGGTGCCAATGTCAGTCACATGCTGGTATTCAGCTGAGGGTCTAGGACAGTGGTTCTCAACCTTGGCTGCACATGAGAATCACCTGGGAATCTTTTTAAAATCCTGATTTCTGGGCCTCAGCCTCCGGAAATTCTGTTTCTTTGTTACTAATGTTGTGGTCTCACCCCATAACAAAGAAACAGAATTTCCGGAGGATGAGGCCCAGAAATCAGGATTTTAAAAAGATTCCCAGGTGATTCTAATGTGCAGCCAAGGTTGAGAACCACTGGTCTAGGATGACTTCACCCACGTGTCAGACCCTGGGTAGGGATCAGGAAGGTTCTAGAAAGTTCTGGAGGGTTTTGGAGGACTGGACCCCTCTCTCCCTCTCAGCATTCTTAGGATCTCTCCACTTAGAGTCAGGAGTCGGACCTATTAACTGGATTTCTGAGTGAGACCTAGGCAGCAATATATTGTGAAGCTGTCCAGGTGACTTCATTGCAGGCTAGGTTAAAATACATGATTTACAATATTTCTTCCATTCTGTAGGTGGTCTTTTCACTTTCTTGATAGTGCTCTTTGATGCATTAAAGTTTTAAATTTTGATGAAATCCAAATTCTCTACTTTTTTTCATTGCTTTTATTGTCATGTCTATGAATCTACTGCCAAATCCAAGGTCATGATGAGTTACCCATATGTTTTCTTCTTGGAATTTTATTGTTTTTGTTCTTACATTTAGGTCTTTGATCCATTTGGATTCAGTTTTTGTAAATGCAGATGGGTAGGCATTGGAATCTTATAAAGCTTTTGTAATGATTCTACTGATAGCCAAGGATGTGAATCAGTGCTCTGAATAGCTGAGGAAGAAGAACTGCATAGGAGCTGCGGCCTTTTATGGTGCCTTAAATCATCTCTGCGAGCATGTTACGAGGCCACGTGTGTTAGAATCCCTTAGTGTGCTTGTTAAAAATGCAGTTTTCTGGGCCCCAATCCAGACCAGTGAAACAGAGTCACTGGGATTCGAGACCAGGAACTTGAAATTGAGAACACACTTCCATGTTTTAAAATGTGGCTCTTGCATGTACTACTTGAGAACTACTGCTCTAAATTCCCCACTATGAACCTCAATAATATTTGTGTGGAAGCTATAGAAAGTAGGAGGTTGAACCTAAAATGTTTTGATTCTCTAACATAATTCCTTCAGAAAAGAACTATTATAAATTTTCACTTTGTAATTTGCACATTTGCCTAAAAATAGGGAGTATGGAGTGCAATTATGTAATATTTTAACAATGTACAGATTGTCTACCTACAACATTCATATACTCATTCCATAAAGGTACCAAAATAGTTTTATCCAAATGACTTTGTATCTTTAAGAAATTAAACTTCTTTCCTGTTTTTAGCAAAGTAATTTTTTTTCTTATAGGATTCCAAACCTCTCTAACGTCAGTAAAAGACATTTAATCCTCTCTCCATTTTATTTTTCGGCATTTCCATGGCAGGCAGCTTATTCCCCTCTAGCTGGCGCTCCTAGGCTGTGCACTGGGCTGCAGTGACATTAGGAGTACCACCCATTATGAACACACGATACAATAAGATGATAAGTTATAGAATTATACACCTGAAACCTGGAACTTTATTGATCCGTGTAGCCCAATAAATTAATAAACATTTATTTAAAAGATGCAAAAACAAGCAAACAAAATATAAAAGGGGCAACACAAAGGAGTTCTTTAAATCTTTAGAATGGTTCTGTATCCTGTCTAGTTATGGTGGTTACAAGAATATGTGTGTGGGAAAATATTCATAGAACTGTGTGCCAAAAATAGTGAATTTTACTGCATGTAAAAATTTCATAAATGATTCAAAGGAATACCGTGGTCAGCAAACTGCGGCTCGCGAGCCACATGCGGCTCTTTGGCCCCTTGAGTGTGGCTCTTCCACAAAATACCACGTGCGGGCGTGCACGTACAGTGCGATTGAAACTTCGTGGTCCATGTGCAGAAGTTGGTATTTCAGAAGAAGAAGAAAAAAATACTTTCAGCTTTATCAGTTCATTTGTTTGTTATTCTGAAGACATTTTTATCCTCTGAAGTGACTACAAATTGGAAAGCATCTAGACTTTTTGATTGTTTTAAAGAAAACCACTTATGTAAGTGTAACCCTTGTGCGAGATCTAGAACAAAGCATGCTGGAGCAGAGAGGCAAGAGAGCAGAGGAAGGGTGAGCTGGTATTGACTCAGGGGCAGGGTATGGCTTGGGTAATAGCACTGGATTAGTTGTCCACCAAGGTGATACACAGTATAAGGCACAATGTCCCGATGCATGGCAAGCTTAGGCTACATGTTACTAAGGATCAAAACTTGTATGTCCAGACCAGGGAGTGGTGTGTGACAGCTAGCGGTTCCAGACATGTGCCTCCAGCTAGAGCAGCAATTTTCAACTGGTGTGCAGCAAGAACTTTCCCTTAGACAGTCAAATGAAAAAATGACAACAGCCAACACAGTAATAGCTTTCCGGTGTGAACGAATCAAAATTATACCTATTTTTTTTTGTCAGATTGGCAAAAGATATATTTTTTGGTGTGCCGCAGAATTTTAATGATTTGTTAATCTGTGCCATGAGACAAAAAAAGATTGAAAATCGCTGAGCTAGAGGAATATATGTACATTTGTCACGTTAACCCCTCAAGGGCAGGGAAAGCAGGAAATAGGCAGTGAGCTTTGACACTCAGGGGAGCTGACAGAGGCATTGGGAGCAAAGCCAAGCAGGCCAGGTTCAGCGCAGGACACGGGCCTTAGGGGCAAGTGGGTGAAAAGCATGGGAACTGGGAATTGAGGCCGAAGCCCAGGCAAATGAGCCAAGCAGATGCCATGTTTCAGGAACCCAGTGGCCACAGCATCTACTGTCATACTAGCTTGCCTGGAACTCCTAATCAGAAACCTGGCCAATGCACCACACGAATGGCTGGATCTACCCCTTACGAGTAGCAATTCATGCTTTGGAAAGGGCTTACTTTGAAAAGAGAAGAACATCAACAAATCAAGGTTTTACAGTATTTCAAAATGCCATATTGAATTGTACCTGAATTAATTATGGTTTCAGGAGAGGGAGCTTTTTAGAGTCTAAGAGAGCACCTTGGTCTCATTTGATGCTTGTACTGTTTCTACATCTCTCTCCCTGCTGCCCCCCCCCCCCCCCGCCCTGCCCACACACACACACTTCAGACACTGGATACTCACAGGGAAAGTTCTCTTCTCATGGACATTTTCAATACCTGTTTGCTAGTAGACTCTGTCTTCTTCCAGAATTATGTTTCCTTCCTCCTCAGGCCTATTCTTGAGCCCATCATTTGCAGATTTACCCAAGTGATGAGTAATGTCATTCTCTTCCTCATTTCCCTGGACTGTCTTCTCTAGCTCCTGCTACTGGGTCTCCTGATAGTTTCCACTCCTAGGTCTGAACCTAACGTAGGAATTATATCCATAACTTTATCCCCTGCACCCAACCCACTCTGAGGAGCAAGCCCAGGGTGCCAGCCCAGGCTCCATGCACAGGGCTCCTTCCTCCCAGTGTTGACCTAACTCACACTGTTGGGATTCTGTCGTGGTTCATTTTCTATAGTTTTCCCAATTTCTCTACCTACTGCCTGAAGCTCCCTGAAGAAGCTGAGTTTTGCTATGAAGCAACGGAACTTGGCAAGAGTCCTGATTGCCTGTCTAGTTCTTGCTAGTTACATCCTCAGAGGCAGGAGAGCTAAGAAGAGCCCTAGCCACTAGCTGGTCATCTGGTGCTTCTTGGCTAATCTTACAGAGTGCCACTCTGCTCCGCCTGTGTCTCTCTCCATTACTGCCGTGAAACTCTTCTGGCCGCATCCCACCCTCCCGATACTACTGCTTTGCTTAGTAGTAATATGAGCTTGCCATGTTTTTTAGCCCTTCCTACCTCCTTTCAGAATGGTTTTATTTTTTTTTGCTGCTGTTTCTAATTAAGTTAATTATCTTAACTTATTTTGCACAGCTTGGACTGTGTAAAACGCCCAGCTGTCCAGTTTTTCTGCTCTATTGCTTGTGCTCATAGTGGTCCCCATAGCTTGTAAGGAAAAGCAGTCCATACCGGAGGCATCACACTGTGGTGAGTAATATGTTGGCCAGGAGGGTGTCTAGCTCAGAAAGAGGCCAGTATCCAACTGCAGAATGGCCACCTGCTCAGGCAAGTCGTCTCCTAGAAGGTGACCCTCTGGCCTGGTGTTTGTCCTGACGGTCGCCTTGGCAGAATAGCTGCGAATGACTGTGAAGTTTATGCACCGCACAGCTCCAGGGAGGAGCATTCCTATAGACTCCAACAGCAGTGTCTCTCCTGTGGTTGTGGAGCATATGACCTGCAACTGAACTTGGGGATTCTGAGCCTCAGTCACCAGGTGATGCCTGTCCCCAACTGTCCTTACTCTGCTCAGAAGCACTGACACCTCCTGGGTGGCAGGATAATACTGGAATTGCTGTTTCAGGAGGGGGTTTAGGGACCCAGACTTCCTTTCTGCCCCCCACCCCGCCCACTCCCTTGTGCTGGTTTGGCCCCAGGATACTACTCCCTCCTCTACTGAAGGCCTCTGAAACACAGGGAAGATTTTACTCTTTCCCAGGAGATAGAGTGTAATTGGCATTTTAAAAACCAAAGGCCAAGGAAACTAAGGCGAAAATAAACAAATGGGACTATCTCTCTCTCTATATATAAAAGCCTAAGCAACTATTACGACCAGATGGCCAGACAACTGGTTGGTAGCCATGATGCACACTGACCACCAGGGGGCAGACACTCAATGCAGGAGCTGCCCCCTGGTAGTCAGTGCGCTCCCACAGCCAACCTCCTGTGGCCGGCCAACCTCCCATGGTTCCTCCCCCTGCCGGCTGGCCCCGATTGGCCCCGATCACCGGCCAAGCTGAGGGACCTCACTTGTGCACGAATTCTTGCACCAGGCCTCTAGTATCAAAATAAAAAGGTTCTGCACAGAGAAAGAAACCATTAACAAAATGAAAAGGGAGCCCACTCTATAAGAGATCATATTTGCCAATGATACATCTGATAAACGGTTAATCTCTAAAATATATAAGGAACTCATACAACTTAACAAAAGAAGACAAACAATTCAATTAAAAAATGGGCAGCTCGCCAAAACCGGTTTGGCTCAGTGGATAGAGCGTCGGCCTGCGGACTGAAAGGTCCCAGGTTCGATTCCGGTCAAGGGCATGTACCTGGGTTGTGGGCACATCCCCGGTAGGAGATGTGCAGGAGGCAGCTGATTGATGTTTCTCTCTCATCGATGTTTCTAACTCTCTATCTCTCTCCCTTCCTCTCTGTAAAAAATCAATAAAATATATTTTAAAAAAAAATGGGCAGCTCTAGCTGGTTTGGTTCAGTGGGTAGAGCATATGCCTGTGGACTGAAGGGTCCTGGGTTTGATTCCCATCAAGGGCACATGCCCAGGTTGTGAACTCGATCCCCAGTAGGGGGTGTGCGCAGGAGACAGCCAATCAATGATTCTCTCTCATCACTGATGTTTCTATCTCTTTCTCCCTCTCCCTTTCTCTCTGAAATCAATTAAAAAATATTTTTAAAAAATGGGCCAAGGACTTAAATAGACACTTTTCCAAAGGAGACATACAGAAGGCCAAGAGACATATGAAAAATGTTCAGTCACTGATCATCAGAGAGATGCAAATTAAAATGATGATGAGGTATCACCTCACACCTGTCAGAATGGCTACCATCAACAAATCAACAAATGACAAGTGCTGATGAAGATGTGGAGAAAAGGGAACCCTAGTACACTGCTGGTGGGAATGCAGACTGGTGCAGCCACTGTGGAAAACAGTGTGGAGCTTCCTCAAAAAATTAAATATGGATCTGCCATTTGACCCAGCGATCCCACTTCTAGGAATATATCCTAAGAAACCCAAAATACCAATCAGAAAGAATGTATGCACCCCTTATGTTCATAGCAGTGCAATTTACAATAGCTATAATCAGGAAACAGCCCAAGTGCCCATCAGTAGATGAATGGATAAAAAAGCTGTGGTACATTTATACTATGGAATATTATGCAGCAATAAAAAAGAAGGATCTTTTACCCTTGAGACAGCATGGAGGGACCTGGAGAGTATTATGCTTAATGAAATAAGCCAGTCAGAGAAAAACATATATCACATGATCTCATTTATATGTGGAATCTAATGAACCAAATAAACTGATGAACAAAATAGATCCAGAGACATAGAAGCATGGAACAGACTGTGGAATCTCAGAGGGAAGGGGGGAGAGGGGGGATGGTGGATTGGTGGGAAGATATCAACCAAAGAACTTGTATGCATATATGTGTAACCTATGGACACAGACAATAGTGTGGTGAAGGCCTGGGATGGAGCGTGGGGGTGGGTTAGAAGAGGTCAATGGGAGGAAAAGGAGACATATGTAATACTTTCAACAATAGAGAATTATTAAAAAACAAAACACACACACCACCCAATAAAGACAAAAATAAATCTATCTACCTATCTATCTATCTATCTATCTATCTATCTATCTATCTATCTATCTACCTATCTATCTACCTATCTATCTATCTAAAAGCCAAAGTGACCATTACAACCCGTAGACTGACAACTGGTCATATGACGATGCACTGACCACCAGGGGGCAGATGCTCAATGCAGGAGCTGCCCCCTGGTGGTCAGTGCACTCCCACAGCCAACCTCCCTCAGTCCCTCCCGCCGGCTGGCCAGTCCTGATCGGCCCCAGTCACTGGCCAGGCCCAGAGACCCCACCCATGCATGAATTTGTGCACCGGGTCTCTAGTAAATAAATAAAACACCAAAGGCCAGCCCGCCCTATCTGCGTACTTCTCCTTTTGGACCCTTCATCACAAAAGGCCAGTACAGCACCCCATTCCAACACAGGCACGATCATCCCTTTCATTTCTAGAATAGGAACCGAACAAAAAATGAATCCTCCACAGGGTGTTCTGTCTGCTCCTATCAAAGACTGGTATTCTGAGTCTCACAATAATGACTGTGATTAAGAAGAAAAAAAACAAAAAACAGGCTTCCATCTTGACACTGATGACTCCTGGAACTCGAGCAGGAAGCGAGGATGGCAGTGGCAGCATTTTCAGAGCTTTTCTGGGAAGAGATCCTCCTCTCTCGGGAGTGAGTGAAGGCAGTCTGGCTGTTCGCTTAGCTCTCAGCATGCACCCCATTCATAAACCCTCCTGCTCCTCCATCCCCCTGCAGCAAGGCTGGTGGTCGGTGAACTCTTCTTTACTTGCTGACGTTTATTGAAAACCATAAATTGTTGGTGATGAAGTTTTCCTAAAGAGAGGAAGTAAAGAATACAAAGGAGTAGTGAAAAACAGGGGCTACTACTACAGGGCGCCCGGCAGGAATAGATTTCTGGCAGTTCTATCAGGGAAACTTGCTCAAGTGCAGCGTTTGCAGAATCTGAACAGAAAAGACCACACACAAGCGATTGTGAAGATACACTTTTTTTTTTTCAGTCAATCTCCCAACCCTAGTTCCAGGAAAAGGTTTATCTGATTTCTTTTACTATATATCAGAATTGTCATTTTAAGAGTTTCACATTAAGTGAATCATACAATATGTACTTTTTTGGGTCTGGCTTCTAAAGAACATAATTATGTAACTCAACATAATTATAGTCATGTGTTGCTTAAAGACAGGGGTATGTTCTAAGAAATGTGTTGTTAGGCAATTTTACACAAACCAAGATGGTATAGCCTGCTGCACACCTAAGCTAGATGGTATAGCCTATTGATCCTGGGCTCCCAGCCTGTATATCATGTTACTGTACCGAATACTGCAGGCAATTATAGTACAATGGTAAGTATTCGTGTATATAAACATACCTAAACACAGAAAAGATACAGTAAAAATATGGTATAAAAAATAAAAAATGGAACACCTATGTAGGGCACTTATCACGAATGGAGCTTATAGGACTGGCCCTCAGTGAGTGCGTGGTGAGTGTGAAGGCCCAGGACACTACTGTGCACTGCTGTACCAGTAAACGTTATAACACTGTACACTTGGGCTACACTAAATTTATTTATTTAGTTAGTTTTAGTTAATCCTCACCTGAGGATATTTTTCATTGATTTTTTTTTTTTTTTTAGAGAGAGAGTGGAAAGGAAAGGGAGAGCAGAGAGAAACATCGATGTGAAAGTGACACATCAATTGGTGGCCTCCTGCATGCACCCTGCAACCGACATCTGTGTCCTTGACCAGAATCGAACCCAGGACCCTTTTGTCTGCAGGCCGACGCTCTATCCACTGAGCCAAACTGGCTAGGGCTAAATTTAATTAAAAAATTTTCTTTCTTCAATAATAAATTAACTTTAGCTGACTGTAACTTTTTAACTTTATAACCCTTTTAACTAAAAAAAATTTTTGACACTAGCTTAATACACAAACACATGATACAAATGTACAAAAATATTTTCTTTCTTTATGTCCTATTCTATGATCATTTTTTATTAATTTTTTTTTTCTTTTAAACTTTTTTCTTAAAATCTAAGACACAAGCACGCTCATTAGCCCAGGCCTAGCAGCGTCAGGATCATCACCATCACTGCCTTCCACCTGCACACCCGGCCCCACGGAGGGTGATCAGGGGCAGTAACACCCCTGGAGCTGCCCTGCCCTGTGATGGCAGCGCCTCCTCCTGGGGCTCCTCCTGGAGGACCTGCCTGAGGAGCGGCCGGAGGGGGTGTCACTCTTCAGAAATATGTCCGTGGTGGTTTGCTTGGTTCCGTTCTCTTTTTTTAAACCACAGATTTGCTTGTAAGTAGGTAATGCGCCATTAACAGTCCTCAACTTTTCAGTGTTGGGGTCCATGTTTTCAAAATGTTAAAGGAGTTTGTTGAGTTCTGCCCCAGATTCTGCTAAACATTTTTATTGATTTCAGAGAGGAGGGAAGTCTACCTCTCGGGAGATAGAAACATCAATGATGAGAGAGAACCAGTGATCGGCTACCTCTTGCACAGCCCCTACTGGGAATCGAGTCTGCAATCCAAGTATGTGCCCTGACCAGGAATTGAACAGTGACCTCCTGGTTCATAGGTCGATGCTCAGGCACTGAGCCACCCCGGCCAGACTCTGCTAACCCCTTTACTATGAACTTTCTTGGGGGTTCTCCTTGTCCTCCTGCAGTTTCCTTTTCTCTTGCCTCTCCTTCAGCTATGCCTTCCTGCTCCAGTTCCAACAACTCCTCACTAGCCAGCTCCTGAGGAACCGCCTCGAGGGGCTCCTCAATGTCACCCTCATCCACACCCAGGTTACGGTTGTTTGCTGTCCCAACCACACCTTGTTGCCTTGTGCAACCTTTGCGCTACAACCTTAGAACGGCTGTGATGTCAGTGGGCGATAGGGACTTTTTGGCTCCATTTTAATCTGATGGGACCATCACTGGCATGTGTGGTCCGTCGCTGACTGACACATCGTTGTGCAGTGCATGACTGTCTGTTGTGATTAACCCGTGTTGTTTTGTGTATCAACAGTTTATTCCTTTTTATTGACCAACAGTATTTCATCATAAGAATATATGACATTTTGTTCAGCCATTCATCAGTTGATGCAACATTGGATGGTTTCCAGTTTTTTGGCTACTGCAAATAAAGCTACTATAAATATTTGTGTACAAGTCTATATGTAGACACATAGTGTGTTATGAAAAATGGATGCACACACTTTAAAGGCAGTGTTCATTAAAATACATTTCATTTTTAAAATTGAGCTGTCAGCTGTTCAAGTGTGTATACATTTTTGGGGGGCACCCTGTACGTCTTCATTTCTCTTGGTTAAACGCCTAAGAGTAGAATTGGGTTGTCTGAAAAGTGTGTGCTTACCTTTAAAAGAAACTGCCAAACTTTTCCCAAAGTAGTTGAGTCACTTTATTTACATTAGTGATATGTAATAATCCCAGTTGTATTATCAGTCTTTTCAATTTTAGCCATACTAATTGGTGTGTAATGGTAGCTCATTGTGGTTTACTGACTTTGGATAATTTTTCATGTGCTTATACATCTTTTATTAAGTGTCTGCTAAAATCTTTTGCCCATTAAAAGTAAGTTGTTTTTATTATTGAGCGGTAAGAATTCTTTTAATAATCTGAACACCTAATTTTTAAAATTTATGAATATTTTCTCCCAGTCTGTGGCTTATCTTTTCCATTTTGTAATGGTTTCCATCAAAGAACAGCCATTTTCAATTTGATAAAATATAATTTAATCTTTTTTTTTCTTGTAGTATGTATTACTTGTGCCTCATCTAAGAAACCTTTGCCAATCATAGGGTCATTTTTTCTTTCTAGAAGATTTGTAATTTTAACTTGTATATTTAGATCTCTGTTCCAGTTCAGGTTTTGTGTGTATGGTGTAAAGTATGGGTGAAGGTTATGTTTAATCCATTTGATATGGTATGGGTTGAAGTCTACCAAATTGTTATTATTTGTTTAATCTATTTTTGATTCCTCTGTTTCTCCTTTCCTGTCTGCTTTTGACTAAATAAAATTTTGTTTAGTATTCAATTTTAATTCATTTATTAGGCTTTTAACCTACACTTTTTAATTTTTTTTAGTGGTCACTCTAAAAGTTACATTATGCATCATTTACTTATCTTAGAGTTAATATTGTACTATTTCACATAAAATATAAATATCTTACAAAAAATTAGTTCCATTTGCTGCAGTTGTTCTAGTTATTATGTCTACTTAATAAGTGACCCCAAAATTTAGTAACAGACATTTATTATGCTTGTGGATTCTTTGGGTCAGTAAATAGGGTTCCTGGACCCAATTCCAACATGGGGTCAACACACAATCTTGGACATCAGCAGGTGTCTCAGAATTGAACTCAATTCCAACACTATATACCCTGAGATTGCATCAGATTCCACAGGTTAAGGATTCAGTTCTGCAAGACTATTCCCCCCCCCCCCCACACACACACCACTACCACCATATTTCAGATGTTAGCCACAAGCCTAGGCTCTTACCCATGCTTCTGACCAACAAGTTCTAGACTGGAGGTTCCAAAAACTCCTCCCAACTCAGAATGGCAATCACAAGTCCAGGTTGTTACCTGTACTTCTAACCATCTGGCTATAAATCAGAGGTTCTCTTGACCCTCTCCTTGGTTTTGATTAATTTGTTAAAATAGCTCACAAAACTCAGAAGAAAGTTACTTACTAGATCACCAGTTTATAATAAAAGGATATAACTCAAAAACAGCTGGATAGAAGAAATACATAGGGCAAGGTTTGTGGGAAGGGGCACAAGGCTTCCAGGCCCTCCCTGGGGATGCCTCTCTCCTAGGACCTTCACCAACCTGTAAGCTCTCCAAATCCTGCCCTTTTGGATTCTTATGGGGGCTTTATTATATAGTCATGACTGATTAAATCATTGGCCATTGGGCAATTGATTCAACCTCCAGCCCCTCTTCCCTCTAATTACACGGTTGGTTCTCCTGGCAACAAGCACCCCCATCCTTAAATGCTTAGTAAAAGTTACCTCATTTAACAAAACAAAAGACACCCTTTTCCACTCTCAAGACTTAGGACATCCCAAGAGCTGGGGAAGCTGTGAGTCAGGAATTGTGGTTGAAGACCAAATAGGCAGGAAAAATATATTTTGGTCATGTGACTTATCCTATATAATAAAGAGGTAATATGCAAATTAACCCTCATGCCCTCACAAGATGGCTGCCTATGACCAGGCCGGCAGTGCGGTTAGTGAGGGATGACCAAACAACTGTACAAGCAGGCAGCATGAGGTGACAAGGCTGGCAGGGGGGTTAATGGAGGATGGCCAAATGACTGAACAAGCAGGCTGCGTGGGCAACCAGGCTGGTGGGGGGGCCATGAGGGGTGACCAGGCCAGCAGAGGGGGGCAGTTGGGGGTGACCAGGCCAGCAGGGGGGCAGTAAGAGGTGACCAGGCCTGTGTGTGGGGGCAGTTAGGGGTGACCAGGCCAGCAGGGGAGGCAGTTGGGGGCAATTAGGCTGGCAGGGGGGGCAGTGAGGGGTGACTAGGTTGGCGGGAGGGCAGTTGGGGGCAACCTGGCTGGCAGAGGCAGGCAGTTGGGGGCGACCAGGACAGCGGGGATGGGGGGGGAGCAGTTAGGTGTGACCAGGCAGGCTGGCAGGTGAGTGATTAGGAGCCAACAGTCCAGGATTGTGAGAGGGATGTACGACTGCTGGGGATCGGGCCTAAATAGGCAGTCAGACATCCCCCAAGGGGTCCTGGATTGGAGAGGGTGCAGGCTGGGCTGAGGGGACCCCTCCCCCCACTGTGCACAAATTTTGTGCACCAGGCCTCTAGTATCTCTTATAAGTCACAATATTGCAGTTAGAAATTTGGAGAAGGAAGAGTGAGGATAAATTGTCTCTGTTTTTTAACATCCAGTAACTCAGTCAGAAGACTTGAATGCTGGGGCTGGAATTATCCAAGGGCTCATTAATTTGTATATATGGCAGTTGACTCTGGCTGTTGGTTGGTACCCTAGCTGGATCTGTCAGCTGAAACACCTACACATGGCCTCTCCATGTGGCTTGAGCAGCAGCATTAGGGCTGCATTGAGCAGCAGCATTAGGGCTGCATCAGAAGGATAATTATTTTGAGAGAAACATAGAGTCAGGTGAAAACTAAACTACCCTCTCTGACCTCACTTTGGAAGTCACGCAGGCTATATTTTGCCACATTCTATCTGTCAAGGCAGCTGCGGCATAGACCAGGCCATATTCGAGGGGAGGGATTTAGACTCCGCTCTCTTATGGAAGGAGTGTCAAGGACCAGCTCAAGGACCAGAAGTATTGTTATGGCTTTTTTTGAAAAATATAATCTACCACAGTCTGTCCTCTAGCTACAACAATACATCTGTCTCACACGCCAAATATACTAACTTCTCCATGACTTCCTAAAGTCATCATTTTATGGCATCAGGCTCAGTCTCCATGTCTAGGATCTCGTCACCCAAATCAGGTCCAGCTGTGGATGAGGTGCTGTGGGTGTGCTCCTATCATACCTTGAGCTGAAGCCCTGTAAATTAAAGGCACAGTTTTCTGCTCCCCCCACACCAAACAAATAGTGGTGAGACAGACATATGCTAAGCAGTACAGACATTGTCATTCAAAAGGGGGGAGAACGTGGGAGGCACACAAAAATCACTCGTCTGTGGTAATTCTGAAATCCTACCAGACACATTTCCATATCCTTGATCAGATTCCTGCCCTTCTGTCTGCGAATGAATTTCCATTGTTCTGCTCTTTAAGTCATCCTTTCTTTTTCATAAGAAATACCTCGTGCTTGCAGCTGTAGTTTTTCAGCTGTTTCTTGTAGTGGTTTGAGGTCTATGGGCTTCTTTTCATTTTTATGTCTCTTTTAATTCAAGCCGGTAGTGTTTGCACTACAATTCTTGTTACAACTTTGAGATCTTTCTATGAATTTATTATAGATCACCCTAGGGGCACTGTGCATGAATTCATGCACCTTGAAAGGAACTGTGGGCCATGAGGCTGCAGTGGGCACAGGGGAGCATCTCGGCCCATCCTCACCCCCATCCAGACCCTCCTGCTGCTGCCCCTGGTCCCATGTCTGCCAACAGCCCTGCTCCCACCACCACCGCTCCCACGTGCTGATGGTGCAGAGCGACTGGGGCCGGTGCCATCAGCAGGTGTAAGTGGCAGCTGCTGCCCTGATTGCCCCACAGGAGCAGGGGGAGGTGGAGAAGCCCTCGGGTGCAACTGGGGCCGGCAGCCACCACTCACACCTGCTGACGGCGCTGAGCGATCAGGGCCAGCATCGGGTGCTGGCAGCAGGTGCCATCAGTGGCTCCAGTGCCAGCAGCGGGTGTAAGTGCCGGTGGGACCACGGTGCATGGGAACAAAGAATTTTCAGAGGCTCCCCCAATGACAGCAACTGGTGCTCCGCCTTGGTCTGACGCCCCTGATCACCTGCTCCACTATCCCACTGTGGCTGATGCCTGCCATGTTCTGCGTGCACTTCCTGGTGGTCAGCATACGTCATAGCAACTGGTTGTTTGGTTGTTCGGTTGTTCCGCCGTCCGGTCTATTTGTATATTAGGGTTATGTATATAGACTAGGGGCCCAATGAATGAATTCATGCACCTTGAGGGGAACTGTGGGCCGTGAGGCTGAGGTGGGCACAGGGGTAGGTCTTGGCCCATCCTCTGTGCCCCTGCCTGGCCCCTCCTGCTGGGGCACCTAGTCCCCTCTCTGCCAGCAGCCCCGCTCCCACTGCCTCCTCTCCCACTTGCTGACGGCACCGGTCCCACTCCCACTCAGTGATGGCGAGGAGCGATTGGGGCTGGAGCCAGCAGTGGGTGCGAGCAGCAGCTGCCGGCCCCGATTGCCCCTCAGGAGCAGGGGGAGATAGAGAAGCCCTCAGGGGTGATCAGGGCTGGCAGCTGCCACTCACACCCGCTGATGGCGCCGAGCGATCGGGACCAGCGCTGGCTGCTGGCAGTGGGTGCAGTGCCAGCTGGGACCATGGTGTGTGGGAGCAAAGAATTTTCAGTAATCACCAGAGGCTCACCGCGATGGCAGTGACCAGTGCCCTGCCTTGGTCTGGCACTCCCGCTCACCTGTTCCACCATCCCTCTGCAGCCGGCACCTGCCATGTTCCACGCGCGCCCCCTGGTGGTCAGCGCACATCATAGTGACTGGTTGTTCAGTTGTTCGGTTGTTACACTGTTCAGTCTATTTGCATATTAGGGTTTTATATATATAGAATTATTATACAAAAGTCATACACTGAAATTTCATCAAAATAAATTATTCTCTTTTTGTAGATTTCTGTAAGACTGCCAAGGGCCAAAACCCTTAAAATTCTTAGACACATTATTGTTACAGGAAAATATTTGTAGCACGTTCTTAAGAGAGCCTTTGGTCTGACGAATTCTTATAAGTACCCACTTAGATCTTTCTGAGGTCTTAACAGATTGGGAATATAAACCAGATTTTTTAACCCAGTAAGTCCTGGATCCTTCATATTTTCTATATATTTCACTTGAAAATGGAATAATTCATTTTCTAGCTCATCTCTGTCCTCTCTCATTTTACTATAGGAAGCTAGAAGAATGTAGGCAGCACTTACAACGCCCAACCTGGAATGCTTAGATGCATCAGAGATTATTAGATCGCTTTACATTTTACACATTATCACAGGCAACAGAGTTGCAGGTTTTTCTACTAATGTATAACAAAGCTCTTTTCTTCAATTTCCAATATTTCCTCTATGTGTCTTCAAGTCCTTAACGACAAATTCCTGAAGAGTCATCAGACTTCTGTTAATAGTTTCTGAGGCCCTTTACACTTTCATTAACACTCTTCTCAAGATCCCCCCAGCCTCTTCCCACTGTGTGGTCCCAAAGCCATTCCCACATGCCTTTGTTTAATTAGATTGTTTTGTTATTACAAAGCCCCCTATTCTCTGTTCCAGTAAATTTGGTTGCATCACAAATTAACCAAAAATTTAGTGACATAAGTAAACATTTATTATGCTCATGAATTTTGTGGATCTAGAACTTGGACAGGAGACAATGGGGATAGCTTGTTTTTGCTTCCTAATGTTGGGAACTCAGCCAGAGGACTTGAAAGGTGGGGCCTGGAAACTTCCGGAAGATCTTTCATTCCTATGCCTGGCAGTTGATGCTGGTTCTTGGCGGGGACATTGGCTGATGCTATCGGCTGGAACACTTGCACCTGGGCTGTCCAAGTGGCCTGGGCTTCTTTGCAGCGTGCTTTCAAGGGTTCCAAGAGGGAGCCTCCCTAGAGAGAGAACCAGGTGAGGGGCACACTGCCCTTTATGCCTTAGCTTTGGGAGTTGCAGTACAACTGTATCAGTGATATGCTCACAGGATTTTAATATATAGAAGTGACTGAGGGATGACATTGAGAAGTCAATGTCATTGAAAGAAGAATTTATTCCTTACAGTTTTCAAGAGAAGGGAGCATGCCATGCTATTCAAGACCAGGTGGGGAAGCACCAGGTTTGGTTAGGAGGCAGAAGCAGGGCAAGGGGAAAGCATGGCTGAGAGTTCTTACTGTGTTTTCTGTAGAAAAGGCCGGGAAGGCCAGGGAAAACAGTTTAGGATTGAAGAGTGTGAGTGTCAGTGGGCTCTGGACTATAGGCGTGGTTTTTAGTATCTGACTCTAGGTGATTCAGAGCAGGGAAAAATTTGGCTGTGTGTGTAAGAATTAAATAAAGGAGGTGTTTGAGAATATGGACTCGGGCATGGTTGGTTCGCATATAAAGGCATGTTTCCCCCCGATTTTTTATTATCTTGGGAATTGGCGAGACCTATGAAGAGCAGTCTGTCTTCAGCCAGCACAGCACCCTAAGATGTCAAAACACAAAATAAAAATATATTATTTTTAACCACATTCTAATGATTAAGGAAGTCATAAAGTCCAGCTCATATTCAAGGAGAGGTTAGACACCAACTTTTAAAAGAAATTATCTAGAGTCTGGAAGGGCATGTGGAACTAATATTTTTGTGGACATTAAAAAATATATATAAATTACCTCAAGTGTCCTTTTTATTATTGTTGCCAAGTATTTTATTTCTGGATAGGTTATAAAACTGTGCTATTCTATTTGCTTTAAACAGTCAGTTGCTTTAAACAGTCAGTTGCCTTTTAAACAAACTGAGAGAAGAAAAAGAAGATAACACTTTATATTTATTCTTTTATTTACCCTTTCCAATATTTTTCATCTCTTCCTGTAAATCCATAATCTGTAGACCCAGAATCAGTTCCCTGCAACCTGAAGAGCTTTATTTGACATTTACGGTAGAGAGTGTTTATTTAAAAAGTTATTTTAGCTTTTGTTTATCTAATGATTTTTTTGTGACAGTCTCATTTTTGAAGAATATTCTCATTGGATGTAGAATTCTGGACGAAGAGATTATTTCTCTTTACCGCTTTAAAGATGTCAGACCCTTAGCTTATGGCTTCCCTTATTTCTCCTAAAAGCCAGCCATATTTTGGATCATTGTTTCTCTGGATGTAATGTCTTTTCTCTCTCTCTCTCTGACTGTTTCTTAGGTTTTTCTCTTTGGCATTTTCAAGAGTTTGGCTATGATGTTCTAAGGTGGTTTTTTCTTTGTATTTCTTCTTCTAGGGGTTTACTGAGCTTTGATTTATAAATTGATGCTTTTCATTATTTTGAACAAATTTTGATAATTATTTCTTCAATTTTTTCTTTTTCTTTTCCTCCTTTCTTTCTCTACCTCTATTCACTAATACCTTAGATGACTTTATATTTCCCCAAAGGTCATTAAGGCTCTATTAATTTTTTCCCTAAATGTCTTTTCTGTTTTTTGGTTTGGACAATTTGTATTCATCTGTCACTGATCATTCCTTCTGTCTTTATGCACATCCAGTAAACTTTTCATTTCAGTGATCACAGAACATGAGAATTTTTTTGTGTGATTGATTTCTTTTTTTTATTATTATTATTAGTTAAGGTATTACAAATGTGTCCTCATCCCCCCCCCATTAACCCCCAACCTCCCCCACCCCCTGACCCCGCTCACTCATGCTCCCATCCCCCTGTTGTCCATGTCCATTGGTTTGGCTTATATACATGTATACAAGTCCTTCGGTTGATCTCTTCCCCTTACCCCCGCTCTCCCCTACTTTCCTTCTGGGGATTGATAGCCTGATGGCTGTTTCTCAGTCTTTGGATCTGTCCCTTTTCATCAGTCTATGTTGTTCTCTATAATCCACAAATGAGTGAGATCGAGTGGTATTTATCTTTCTCTGACTGGCTTATTTCACTTAGCATAATGCTCTCCAGTTCCATCCATGCTGTTGCAAAAGGCAAGAGTTCCTTTTTTTTTTTTTTTTTTTTTTTTTACTGCAGCATAGTATTCCATTGTGTAGATGTACCACAGTTTTCTAATCTACTCATCTGCTGATGGGCACTTAGGCTGTTTCCAAATCTTAGCTATGGTGAATTGTGCTACTATGAACATAGGGGTGCATATATCCTTTCTGATTGGCGTTTCTGGTTTCTTGGGATATATTCCTAGTAGTGGGATCACTGGGTCAAATGGGAGTTCCATTTTTAGTTTTTTAAGGTAGCTTCATACTGTTCTCCACAGTGGCTGCACCAGTCTGCATTCCCACCAGCAGTGCAGAAGGGTTCCTTTTTCTCCACATCCTCTCCAACACTTGTTGTTTGTTGATTTGTTGATGATAGCCATTCTGACAGGTGTGAGATGATAACACATTGTCGTTTTGATTTGCATCTCTCGTATAATTAGTGACTTTGAGCATGTTTTCATATGTCTTTCGGCCTTCTATATGTCCTCTTTTCAAAAGTGTCTATCTAGGTCCGTTGCCCATTTCTTTATTGGATTGTTTATCTTCCTTTTGTTAAGTTTCATGAGATCCCTGTAAATATTGGAAATTAAATCCTTATCGGTGGTATCATTGGCAAATATGTTCTCCCATGTAGTGGGTCTTTTTGTTGTTTTGTTGATGGTTTCCTTTGCTGTGCAAAAGCTTTTTATTTTGATGTAGTCCCATTTGTTTATTTTCTCTTTAGTTTCCATTGCCCTAGGAGTATTATCAGAGAAGAAATTCCTTCGGCATATGTTTGCAATTTCGCTGCCTGTGGATTCCTCTAGTATTTTTATGGTTTCCCGTCTTACGTTTAAGTCTTTTATCCATTTTGAGTTTATTTTTGTGTATGGTGTGAATTGGTGGTCTAGTTTCATCTTTTTGCATGTATCTGTCCAATTTTCCCAACACCATTTATTGAAGAGACTGCCTTGACTCCATTGTATGCTCTTGCCTCCTTTGTCGAATATTAATTGGGCATAGTGGTTTGGGTCGATTTCTGGGGTCTCTATTCTATTCCATTGATCTATATGTCTGTTCTTGTGCCAGTACCAAGCTGTTTTAAGAACAGTGGCTTTGTAATACAGTTTGATATCTGGTATTGAGATCCCACCTACTTTGTTCTTCTTTCTCAGGATTGCTGCAGCTATTCGGGGTCTTTTTTTATTCCAGATGAATTTTTGGAACGTTCGTTCTAGATTTGTGAAATATGCCGTTGGTAATTTAATGGGGATTGCATTGAATCTATAGATTGCTTTGGGTAGTATGGACATTTTGATGATGTTGATTCTACCAATCCATGAACACGGTATGTTCTTCCATCTGTTTATGTCTTCCTCTATCTCTTTTTTCAGTGTCCTGTAGTTTTTGGCATATAAGTCTTTTACCTCCTTAGTTAAGTTTATTCCTAGGTATTTTAATTTTTTTGGTGCAATGGTAAATGGGATTGCTTTTGTAGTTTTACTTTCTGTAAGTTCACTATTGGTGTAAAGAAATGCCATGGATTTCTTAGCATTAATTTTGTATCCTGCTACGTTTCCGAATTCATTTATTAAGTCTAATAATTTTTTGATGGAGTCTTTAGGGTTCTCTATGTACAGTATCATGTCATCTGCAAATAAGGACAGTTTTACTACTTTTTTTCCATCTGGATGCCTTTTATATCTTCTTCTTGTCTGATTACAACGGCTAGTACTTCCAGTACTATGTTGAACAGGAGTGGTGAGAGGGGGCATCCCTGTCTTGTTCCTGTTTTTAGGGGGAATGGTTTTAGTTTTTGATTATGATGTTGATTATGATGTTGGCTGTGGGTTTGTCATATATGGCTTTTATTATATTGAGGTATGATCCCTCAATTCCTATCTTGCTGAGAGTTTTTATCAAGAAAGGGTGTTGGATTTTGTCATATGCTTTTTTCCGCATCAATTGATATGACTATGTGGTTTTTTTTTCTCTCAATTTGTTTATGTGATGTATCACATTTATTGATTTGCAGATATTGTACCATCCTTGCATCCCTGGGATAAATCCTACTTGGTCATGGTGTATTATCTTTTTGATGTACTGCTGGATCCAATTTGCTAGGATTTTGTTGAGGATTTTGGCATCTATGTTCATGAGGAATATTGGCCTATAATTCTCTTTCATTGTATTGTCTTTATCTGGTTTTGGTATTAGGGTGATGCTGGCTTCATAGAATGAGCTGGGAAGTGTTCCTTCCTCTTGGATATTTTGACATAGTCTGAGGAGGATAGGTTTTAGGTCTTCCTTGAATGTTTGGTATAACTCCCCTGTGAAGCCGTTTCGCCCAAGGCTTTTGTTTGCTGGGAGCTTTTGGATGACTGCTTCGATTTCCTCCATAGTTATTGGCCTATTGAGATTTTTAGATTCTTCCTGGTTAAGTTTTGGAAGGTTGTATTTTTCTAGGAATATGTCCATTTCCTCCAGGTTGTCTAGTGTGTTGGAGTAGAGTTGTTCATAGTATTTTCTAACAATCCTTTGTATTTCTATGGGGTCTGTTGTTATTTCTCCTCTTTCATTCCTGATTTTGTTTATTTGGGTCCTCTCTCTTTGTTTCTTGGTGAGCCTGGCTAGAAGTGTATCAATCTTGTTTATCCTTTCAAAGAACCAGCTCTTGGTTTTGTTGATCTTTTGTATTGTTTTTTTGGTCTCTATGTCGTTTATCTCCGCTCTGATCTTTGTTATTTCCTTCCTTCTGCTTACAGTGGGCTTTTTTTGTTGCTCTCTTTCTAACTCTTCGAGTTGTAGAGTTAGGTCATTAATTCTCATTGTTTCTTGTTTCTTGCAGTAGGCTTATAGAGCTATGAACTTCCCTCTCAAGACTGCTTTTGCTGTGTCCCATAGGTTTTGGATTGTTGTGTTTTCATTGTCGTTTGTTGCCATGATGTTTTTTATTTCTTCTTTGATCTCACTGGTAACCCAGTCGTTGTTTAATAGCATGCTATTTAGTCTCCATGGAACATGCGAATTTTTAATAATTCTAGAATTTTTATTTTATTTCCATTTATAATGTTCATTTCTCAGTTTAGATTCCTCATCTGTTTCCTTGTTATGTCTGTTTTTTCTTTTAGATCCTTGATCATCTTTATAATGGGAGTATAATAATTTAAAGTTCTTTTCTGCCCATTCCAACATCTGGGTCATCTTGGAGTCTTTCTATTTTTTAAAAATTATTATCATAAGGCACACTTTCTCATTTCTTTGTATATCCAGTAATTTTTTATTATATGCTGGACGGTGTGAATGATATGACATAGATCCTAGATTATGTTATCCACCACTAAAATTGATGAGTTTTGTTTTCAATCCTGTCAGGTTGTTTTCATTCTTTGTTGAGATTATTTTGACTTTAGCTTTAGAGCATTGTCCTTACTCTAGATAGGAGTCAGCAAACTTTGGCTTGTGCACTAAATCCAACCTATGGCTTATTTTTGTGGAGCTTATAAACCAGGAATAGTTTTTTACATTTTAAAAGGAAATATTAAAAGAAAAAATATAAGAGCAAAAAGAAGAATAGACCAAGATTGCATGTAGCTCACAAGTCTAAAATATTTGCTATTTGGCTCTCCATAGAAAATATTTGTCAACCACACCTCTAGGGCGTGGGGCATTTTTAAAGGTTTGGCCTTCAGGGTCTCAACTAAATAAGTGCCCAAGATTCTCAATGAGGTCTCTCTCTTATGTAACAGGCTGAAACTTCAGCTTCCTTCAGAGGCACAGACTCTGCTATCCCTTCAGCTCTCCACCCCACAGCGATTGTTGTTTCCTAAGCCTAATGGAATCTCACTTGGTACGTGCACAGTATGGCCAACTGCTCACAGGGGAGCCTCGTGCAAACTTCTGTGCTTCCCACCCCATCCCAGTGGACTCTGTCCTGAAAAATCTAGCTACTTTCATAGCCCTAAACTCGAATCTCTGTCTCCTCAGCTCAGTGAGGTTGCCATGTTCTCCTAAAGCTCCATCCCCGCACCCTGGTCAGGAACGTTCCCCTCAACTGAAAGCCAGGGCCACTGAGGGCTTCACTGATGTGCTTCCTTTCTTAAGAACCACAGTCCTTCTCTGTCTATTGCACAATATTTAAGAACGGTTGCTTCATACATTTTGTCTAGGTTTATTTTATAGTTGTGTGTTTTAGGGAGGCAATTCCAGTGTCTATCCTTTTGTTTGATATGGAAGTCTTTGGTTGATATGTCCTTTAAGTCTATAGTACTTGAAAGGCTTCCCCTTTATCTTTTTAAAAAATATGTATTTTTATTGATTTCAGGGAGGAAGAGTGAGGGAGAGAGAAATAGAAACATCAATGATGAGAGAGAACCATTTACCAGCTGCCTCCTGCACTCCCCCTATTGAGGATGGAGCCCACAACCCGGGGGCGTACCCTTGACCCCAATCGAACCTGGGACCCTTCAGTCCACAGGTCGATGCTCTATCCACTGAGTCAAACTGGCCAGGGCCCCTTTTATCTTTTTATCCATCCCCGCCCTCTGAGATTTATCTGTTGAAGGAACTGTATTATTTGCTTGATTTTTTTTTTCATGGCTTGAATTTGCTGTTTTCTTTTCTATTGTGTCATTTAATTTGGTTTCTGATTTCCTGTAAATTGGTAGTGGAGTTTAGAGGCTTGATGAGATTTGGTTTTGAAACTTTTGGCAATACTTCTTCACAGTAGCTGTGTGTTACTCTATCAGGAGGCACACAAGGTCCAGTGATCTCTCTTTTTTATATATTACTAGTGCCCTGGTGCACGGATTCGTGCACATTGAAAGGAAATTAATTAGAAGGTGGCCGGTGGGGCGGACCTGGGCAAGATGGCCCTTGGAAACTGGTATCCTTAGGTTAAACAATATTCAGAGACTAGTTGCAATATTTTAAAAGGATTTTTAGACATTAGTTTATCCTTTAGAAAAAAGGTTTATTCACTATAAAACTCAAAATGTTAACTATATATTTTTTAAACTTTTGATTAGAATTTTACCATTCAATATAATTGAGCATTGATTGGGCACCTGCTGTGTACTAGGTCCTTCATGGCAGGGACATTGGCTATCCTAGGAAAACACAAATAGGGAATAACCAATAATTGAAGTTTAATGAATAAATTCTTTCAAAACATGAGGGCTATGGAAGAAAAGCAAGAAGATGAGAAAATGTTATGGCATTTCTTGCTGGCACGGACCGTGTCTACTTATTTCTGTGTGCTCAGCACCAAGCTCAGTGCCTGGTGCCCGGCAGGCACTCCCGTGATTGATTAAATAAAACGGAATTGACAGGAAGCTCTGGATGCTGACGAGGCTGGGAACCACTGCACCACAGACTCCCTTTCTCTGGTGACAGAGTTTTAAGCTCCTTTGGGAGGCAGTGAATCAAAATGTTGTATATTTGAGCCTATTTTTTAGAGAGATGACCCATAATTTTAATCAAACTCTGAGATGATTCTATAACCACACTCCTCCCCAATTAAGAAACATTATCTTTACTAAAATATACTCCTGAAAATAGGTTTTTACCAAGAAAAAAATATTTTATTCACTCAAACACTCCCTCAGACCTAGATTTTAGGAAGGAAAGCTTTCTCCCTTCCCAAGTGCTTTAGAGATTATTGGTGAAGAAAGAACCCCAGGTGGAGGTTATGTGCTAATAACATTCACCAGCCGGAAGCATCACCTATTCTTGGGTGTTCTGAGCGGCTCAGCAGTGTGCGTGAACTGTCATCGTGGGCTAGACATCTGCAGAAAGGTTCTCTCTGAGGTCACACACGCTGGGAACAGTCCCTGCAGTGACCCAGCCACTGCAGGGGATGCATGAGCCTGTGGGAAAGATCAGGCTGGGTACCTGCCAGGCCTGGCTGGAGAAAATTGCGCATATCACAGCATTGCTGCCCACAGGCTCCCGGGTGGGCTGTCTCAGGGTGGTTCCATTTGCACTAGCTGCTCTGGGCGTGGTACCCTACCGGTCATGCTGCTGCAAATCATTAATCTGCACACACACACACACACACACACACACACACACACACACACACACGTCCAGGATCAACGGGGCCTTTTTATAACAAGCCACAAAAAATCTCCCAAAACCCAGAAATTGAAACTCATAACTTAAGTTTTGAGGAAAGCTATATGCAAATGAATCTTACAAATAAAGAAAAGAAATACTGACATATGTTTTTGTTTGTTTGTTTTTTAAATTAAGATCAGTTTTTACCCCAAAAGCACTGTCGAGAAACCTTGAGAGAACCAGCAGGCCATCTTGCGTTCAGTGTGCTGCTAGCTCTGCAGGCTGGTACCAAAGAGGATGTGGAAATGTCCACTAGATGGCGCCCCAGTCCAGGCAAATTGTCCCCAGCCTTGGCAAGGAGGCAGATTTTGGCATTAATGCCAATATCCTGCAGGCAAATTAACACAAGGCCTATTGATTCCTCACCTAGATATTTCAGTTTCTACTACAAGAATTCCCTTTTCTCTGCCACTTTATATTCAGCTTAAGAAAAAGCAGGGGGGAAAAAAGCCAACCACTGATGTTTCCTCATTTATTTGACTGTGTTTCTAAAAAGATGTTTGTAAACTCATCTTACACACTTAGGGAAATGATTCTCAAATCATTGGCAATGATTCCTACCATTTATCTGTGTAGTAGGAAGAGCCATGAATGTGGAGTTGAAAAAGGCATTTTGGGGACTTGGCTCTTCCTGTGGCGTGGGGACTCAGTTTCCTCACTGAGGGTCACAGTAATACTTACCTGACTAGTTATAGAACAACGGTGACAAGAAAGAACTCTTCTTTATTCGTTGGTGATGCAGGCTAAAACATTTACTGCTGAAATCAGATGTAGAATTTATTTATTTATAGGGAGACAGAAGGGGAGTGGAAGAAAGAAGAGCTAAAGTTTGAAAATGAGTGAGCGTTCATATTAGTGTGCCTACTCTTTTGTATGTTTAAAATATTCTGTATAATAAAACCCTAATATGCAAATCGATCGAACAGCAGAATGACCGGTCACCATCACACGCACTGACCACCAGGGGCAGACACTCAATGCAGAAGCTGCCTCTTGGTGGTCAGCGCGCTTCCACAGGGGGAGTGCCGCTCAGCCAGAAGCTGAGCTCAGGGCTGGCAATCGCAGCCACCACTACAGCTACAGGTGGGTGGTAAGGAGTGAGAGCCCTGGACTGCAAGAGGGGTGTCTGACTGCTGGCTTACATCCCCTGAGGGGTCCTGTACTGTGGAGGGCACAGGCTGGGCTGAGGGACCCTCCCCCCCAGTGCACGAATTTTGTGCACTGGGCCTCTAGTTCCGTAATAAATGACTAGAACCAATTCTTTCAGTACAAGGATGGTGTAAGGATGGAGGGAGGTATTATAAAGTGCTAAACAATTGTAAGTTATTGTTTATCTCTTCCGGACTTCAATTGTCTGTATAGTGAGGGATTTGGACTAGCAGAGCTGTAAGATCCTTCCACCATCTAATTTTTATGATGGTCTAATGCCAGCTTATCTTGTAAGTGGCATTACAAGAACAGGCTCTCCTCAGTCATGTCTCTGCTCTCCTGGGGATGCCTTCCTTGGCCGTCCTATCTAAACCCCTCACCCTATGACCTCACCCTCAGTCTTAGATTTATTTTCTTCATATTATTTGTTACTCCCAGTGTTATGGGTTGACTGTGTTTCTCACCGCCCCGCCCCTGCCCTCCCCCCCCCCCAATTCATATGTTGAAGCCCTAACCCCCAATCTGACTCTATTTGGAGATAGGGTTTTTCAGGAGGTAATTGAGGTTAAATGAGATGATAAGAGTGGGGCCCTGCCCTGGCTGGTGTGACTCAGCTGAGTTTCTTACCATGCACCAGCACTGAAAGGTTGCCAGTTCAATTCCTGTAGGGGGTGTGCAAGAGGCAACCAATCAATGTTTTGTTCTCACATCGATGTTTCTTTCTCTCTCTCCCTTCCTTTCTCTTATAAAATAAAAAAATAATAATAAAAGAGTGGGGCTCTAGTTCAATAGGACTGTTGTCCTTATAAGAAGGGGAAGAGACACCAGGAATGCACAGGCACAGAGCAAAAGCCATGAGAGAACACAGCAAAAGGTGGCCATCTGCAAGCCCAGGAGAGAGGCCTCAGCAGAAACCAACCCTGCCACCACCTCCATCTTGGACGCCCAGCCTCCCCACAGCTGTGTTTCTGCTGCTTAATCCACTTAATCTGTGGTATTTTGTTACGGCAGCCCGAGAAGACCAGTATAACCTGAGGTCATCTTTCTTGTTTATTTCTGTGTTTCTAATCTGACTCCCCAGCCAGAATGCAAACATTGTGGGACAGTGCCTGGCACAAGGCAGAGCACCAGTGAGCAAGCTGAATGCACCTGGATGGACTGAAAAGATTTGAGGCACTCATTCTACACTTATTTATTTTGTAGGGGAAGGTCCTGTGTCAATTAGACTTGCCTCCCCTTGAATTGTGAATTTTATAAACATGAAGGCACATGAGATGCTGAAGGGGCGGTATCACTGAAAACGTTGTGGTCCTGCCCTGTCAGCCACTCTTCACCATGAGCACCTCGGGCCCCTTAAAAAATTCAGCCGGGGTTTAGGAACCAGAATGTTCTGCATCTGGGCATGATGCCAGGTTGTTGAAACACACTCCAGCCATGATCAAACCCCTGTCCTGTTTGTTTGGACCTACTATATAATTTCACTGGAATTTATATCATCAGAAGAATAAAAAATCAGGCTTAAAACCAGGACGATCGCGTTCCCACTCTCCTGCCAGGACGTTCGAGGACAGACTTCCCCTGTACGGCCGAAGGATCTTCTCTGAAGACAAGACTGTTAATCACAAGCATTTGCCACTGTCACAATTTAAAATAATGAAACATTTTATTTATTTGCATCTTCAACATCTTGTTTTTAAATAAACTTTATTTTGAATTCATTTTTGATTTACAGAAAAATTGCACAGATAGTAGAGAGATACACCCTTCACCCAGCTTCTCTTAACGTGACCATCTTACATTGCGATGGAACATTTGTCAAAACTGAGAAACTGGCATTGGTGTGTTAGTGTTGACCAAACCCCAGACTTTGTTTGGATTTGAGCAGCTTTTCCATTTCTGTCCCTTTTCTGCTCCAGGATCCAGTGAAGTCGCACACTGCACTGAATTATTACATCTTCTTAGCCTCTTCCAGGCTGTGAGAGCGTCTCAGTTTCTCCTTGTTGTTAATTATCTGGACATTCTTGAGGAGAACTGGTCAGTTATTTCTTAGAGTGCCCCCCAATATGGCTTTGCCAGATAACTTCCTCATGATTAGAGTGGGGACCTGGGGATTTGGAAAGGTGCTTATTGGCATGGAGCACTGGTCTCATCACAGGATGGCCTCAGGGCATCTTGGGTGATGCTAACCTGACCACCTGGTTAAGGTCACGTTTGCTGGGTCTCCCTATTCTAAAGTTACTGTTTCCCCCTTCCTTGTCTATTCTTTGGAAGCAACTCACTAATCCCACCCCAACCTCCTGGAGGGGGTTGGTGTCTATCCTATATAATAAAAGGGTAATATGCAAATAGACCGAACGGCAGAATTACCAGAATGCCCGTGACCCCTTGCCCTGCCTGGCCTTGCCCCCCAGTGGCCCCCCATCCCGATCGGAGGCAGGGCTTGCCAGCAAACCACCCAGGGCCCCCCTGCCCCAGCCGGCCATCCCCAAATGGCCCCCATTGGGGCAGGCTGGCTGGACCCCACCAGTGCACAAATTTGTGCACCGGGCCTCTGGCCCTGTATAATAAAGAGGTAATATGCAAATTGCTGTCATACCATCACACAAGATGGCCACCCCCATGTGGTCACAAAATGGCCACCATAAGATGGCCAGCAGGGGAGGGCAGTTGTGGGTGACCAGGCTGGCAGGGGAGGGCAGTTGGGGGCAACCAGGCCTGCAAGGGAGGGCAGTTGGGTGGGACTAGGCCTGCAGGGGAGGGCAGTTGAGGGGGGACCAGGCCTGCAGGGGAGGACAGTTAGGGGGAACCAGGCCAGTAAGGGAGGGCAGTTGGGGGAGGGTTGACCAGGCTGGCAGGGGAGGACAGTTGGGGGTGACCAGGCTGGCAGGGGAGGGCAATTGTGGGGGGGACCAGGCCTGCAGGGGAGGGTAGTTGTGGGCAATCAGGCCAGCAGGGGAGGGCAGTTAGGGATGACCAGGCCTGCAGGGGAGGGCTGTTGGAGGTAACCAGGCTGGCAGGGGAGGGTAGTTGGGGGCAACCAAGCCTGCAAGGGAGGGCAGTTGGGGGGGGGGCCAGGCCTGCAGGGGAGGACAGTTAGGGGCAACCAGGCCAGCAGGGGAGGGCAGTTGCGGGGAGGGCAACCAGGCTGGCAGGGGAGGGCATTTGGGGGCAACCAAGCCTTCAGGAGAGGACAGTTGGGGGTGACCAGGCTGGCAGGGGAGGGCAATGGGCGGGGGACCAGGCCTGCAGGGGAGGGAAGTTGGAGGAGACCAGGCCTGCAAGGGAGGGCTGTTGGGAGCAACCAGGCTGGCAGGGGAGGGCAGTTGGGGGTGACCAGGCCTGCAGGGGAGTGATTAGAGAGTGATCAGGCTGGCAGGCAGAAGTGGTTAGGGCAGTGGTTCTCAACCTTCCTAATGCCACGACCCTTTAATACAGTTCATGTTGTGGTGACTCCCAACCATAAAATTATTTTCGTTGCTACTTCATAACTGTAATTTTGCTACTGTTATGAATTGTAATGTAAATATCTGATATGCAGGATCTATTTAGGCGACCCCTGTGAAAGGGTTGTTTGACCCCCAAAGGCATCGCGATCCACAGGTTGACAACTGCTGGGTTAGGGGCAATCAGGCAGGCAGGCAGGTAACATTCCTCTCACAATCCACAGGGATCGAGCCTAAACTGGCAGTCGTACATCCCCCAACGGGTCCCAGATTAGAGAGGGTGCAGGCTGGGCGGAGGGACACCCCCCATGCATGAATTTTGTGCACCGGGCCTCTAGTATATAATAATTGGAGTTCCTCTGTAAGCAAGATATATCCCTTCTCCTCATTTATTTATTTATTCAATTATTTATTTCCATCATTATTGACACTTGTAAAAACTAATGATTTTATGCCATTGGCACAATTCAGTCTACATGTAGACAGATGCTGAATGCTAAGTTGTTAAAAAGTGAACATTAATTGAGGTGCTTCTTAAGGTGAGAGCAAGACCTGTCCAACTTTTCCCACTAGGCACCAGCTCCATGCTCTGCTCAGTGCCTCTGGGGGGCTTGGCTCCCTGTGCTGCGTTTTCTGACCTGGCAGGTCTGGCACCTGGTGACTGCAGCACCACCCTGCCCTCATTTGGGTCCCCAATTTTCATTCCCTTCCACTTTATTTATTTATTTGAAAATTTATCTTTATTGCTGAGAGTATTATTTATTATTGTTCTTATTTTTAATCTCCCTCTCCAACTCCTTTTAATAAACTGTTTTTCAAATTCTTAAGGAAAGTTTATTTAGAAAGTTACAGGGGTAGTAGGAGGGCCCTTGGCACTTAGGAGAAACAGGGAGAGAGATGGACCTTGAGCGAGCGTGAAAGAGGGAGGACAGGTTTGGGCATGCTCTGGACAGAGAGCCCCTTTGGGGGAGAAGGGGGTGGGGAAAGGCATGGGTGTGCTTCAGAGAGAGAACCACCTAAATCAATTATTTTAAATAATTAATTTTAGATTAACAAAAAAGTTGCAAACGTATTGGACAGTTCCCATGTACTCCTTGGCCACTTTCAGGTTCCCCCATTATTTACATTTTACGTTATCATGGCACATTTGTCAGAACTAAGACAAGCGACATGGGAGCACTTCCCCACTGACCTGAGTCCCAGGGGCTAGGCCTGCCCACTTGCTGACCCTCCCCTCAGGCATCCCAGTCCAGTCTAAAGCCCAGTTCTATTTACCCAAAGCTGGAGCCAGACCTGGATACCCCATCAAATCCCATGTTCAGACAGAAGTTGCTCCCAAGACATATATCTCAAAGGATTAACTAACAGGCACCAAATACCTTTTAGGTTTTGGGGAGTACTTCCTGGTCTTTAATATTTCTTTCTTTATATTTATTTATTTATTATAATTTTTAAAATTAATTTTTATTGTTGAGAGTATAGATGTCCCTCTTTTGTCCCCACCACCTGGTTCCTGCCTCGCCCCAGGCCTTCGCCATCCTATTGTCTGTGTCCATAGGTAACGCATATCTACACTAATAAAAGAGAAACATGGTAATTGGCGTACAACCACTACCCTTCCCATTGGCTAATCACGGCGATATGCAAATTAACTGCCAACTAAGATGGCAGTTAACCACCAACAAAGATGGCGGCTAATTTGCATACTGCAGGCAGGATGGTACAGCACCATCAGAGAGTGGGTTGGGGGTGTGAGTGTTGGAGGTCGCCCGGGACCGATCCCGCCGGCAGACCTGGACACGGGCCGGCGGGGCGGCTGTGGCATCCGCCCGCACTCACGCCCCCAACCTGGACCCGATCCCGCCCGCAGACCCGGACACGGGCCGGCGGGGCAGCTGTGGCATCCGCCCGCACTCACGCCCCCAATCCGCAAGAGCGGGTTGGGGGCCTGAGTGCAGGCGGTCGCCCGGGACCGATCCCACTGACAGACCCGGACGCGGGCCGGCGGGGCGACTGCGGCGTCCGCCTGCACTCACGCCCCCAATCTGGACCCGATTCCGCAGGCAGACACGTATAGGCATGGCTGAGGGACCCCCCCGAGTGCACAAATTTTTGTGCACCGGGCCTCTAGTATTCATATAAGATCTTTATTTAAACTTTTCCTGCCCTCCACCCCTTCCCTCTGAGAATTGTCAGTCTGTTCTCTTTCTGTTCATTAGATTTCTTTTTTGTTTATTTTGATTTTTAGATTCAATTGTTGATAGATGTGTATTTATTGCCTTTTTATTGTGTGTGTGTATATATATATATATATATGGCCCGGTGCATGAAATTTGTGCATGGGGCGGGTCCCCGATCCTGGGAATTGGGCCTAAACCAGCAGTCGGACATCCCTCTCACAATCTTGGACTGCTGACTCCTAATTGCTCATCTGTCTGCCTGCCTGGTGGCCCCTAACTGCCCACCCCCGGCTGGCCAGATCACCCCTCACTGCCCCCCCGTCAGCCTGGTCTCCCCCAACTGTCTCCCCCCCACCCCCCTGCTGGCCTGGTTGCCCCATGCAGCCTGCTGTTTAGTCATTTGGTCATCCCTCCCTAACCCCCCTGCTGGCCTGGTCATAGGCAGCCATCTTGTGAGGGCTTGAGGGCTAATTTTCATATCACCTCTATTATATAAGATTTTGTTTTTCAGATTAAAAAAAAAATTCTTTATTGTTTAAAGTATTACATATGTCTCCTTTTCCCCCCATTGACCTCTCCCTGGCCATTCTGACCTCCCAGCACATGCCCTCGCCCCCCTACTGTCTGTGTCCATTGGTTATGCTTATATGCATGCATACATGTCCTTTGGTTACTCTCTTAACCCCCTTGCCCTCCACTGTCCCTCTGAGATTGAGTGATCTGTTCAATGCTTCTATGTCTCTGGATCCATTTTTGTTCATCAGTTTCTGTTGTTCATTATATTCCACAAAGGAGTGAGATCATGTGGTATTTATTTATCTTTCTCTGACTGGCTTATTTTGTTTAGCATAATGCTCTCCAGGTCCATCCAGGCTGTTGCAAATGGTAAAAGTTCCTTCTTTTTTACAGTAGCGTAATATTCCATTGTGTAGATGTACCACAGTTTTTTAATCCACCGGTCTGCTGATGGGCACTTAGACTGTTTCTAAATCTTAGCGATGGTGAATTGTGCTACTATGAACGTAGGGGTGCATATATCCTTTCTGATTGGTGTTTCTGATTCCTTGGGCTATATTCCTAGAAGTGGGATTACTGGGTCAAATGGGAGTTCCATTTTTAATTTTTTGAGAAAATGCAATACTGTTTTCCACAGTGGCCACACCAGTCTTCATTCCCACCAGCAGTGCACGAGGATTCCTTTTACTCCCCATCCTCAGCCAGCACTTGTCATTTGTCAATTTGTTGATGATAGCTATTTTGACAGGTGTGACATGGTACCTCATTGTCATTGTGATTTGCATCTCTTAGTTAAGTTTATTCCTAGGTATCTTAATTTTTTGGTGCAATGGTAAATGGGATTGTTTTTGTTTGTTTTTTTTTGTTTCTCTTTCTGTAAGTTCATTATTGGTGTATAAAAAAAGCCATAGATTTCTGGGTGTTAATTTTGTATCCTGCTACCTTGCCAAAATTGTTTATTAAGGCTAGTAGTTTTTTGGTGGAGTCTTCAGGGTTTTCTATATACAATATAATGTCATCTGGGAATAATGACAGTTTTACTTCTTCTTTTCCAATTTGGTGCCTTTTGTTTCTTCTTCTTGTCTGATTGCTATGGCTAGCACTTTGAGTACTATGTCAAACAGGAGTGGTGAAAGTGGGCATCCCTGTCTTGTTCCTGTTCTTAGGGGAAATGGTTTTAGTTTTTGCCCATTGAGTATGATGTTGGTTGTAGGTTTGTCATATAAGGCTTTTATTATGTTGAGGTATGATCCCTCCATTTCCACTTTCTGGGAGTTTTTATCAGGAATGGGTGTTGAATTTTGTCAAATGCTTTTTCTGCATCAATTGATATAATTATGTGATTTTCGTCTCTCAATTTGTTTATGTGATGTGTAACATTTATTGATTTGTGGATATTGTACCATCCTTGCATCCCTAGAATAAATCCTGCTTGGACATGATGTAAGAACTTTCTAATGTAATGCTGGATCTTATTTGCTAGAATTTTGTTGAGTATTTTAGCATATATTTTCATCGGGGATATTGGCCTATAATTCTCTTTCTTTGTGGTGTCTTTATCTGGTTTTGGGATTAGGGTAATGCTGGCTTCATAGAAAGAGCTTGGAAGTGTTCCTTCCTCTTAAATTTTTTATTGTTTATATTTTTTATCTTTATCTTTTTCTTCTTCTTTCTCTTCTTAAAGAATACTTTTCAACATTTCATGTAATACTGGTTTGGTAGTGATTAGCTTCTTTAGCTTTTTCTTGCCTTTGAAACTCCTTATCTGACCTTCAATTATAAATGATAGCTTTGCTGGGTAGAGTAATCTTGGTTGTAGGTCCTTGCTATTTGTCACTTTGAATATTTCTTACCACTCCCTCTGTCCTGCATAATTTCTGTTGAGAAATCAGCTGACAGTCATATGGGCACTCCCTTGTAGGTAACTAACTGTTTTTCTCTTGCTGCTTTTAAGATTCTCTTTTTTGTTAGCCCTTGGCATTTTAATTATAATGTGTCTTGGGGAGAAAACCAAGATGGCGGCATAGGTAAACACCGGAGTTAGCTGCCTCGAACACCACTTCAAAAATACAACTAAAAGATGGAACGGACATCACCCAGAACCACAGGAAGACTGTTTGAGGGGAAATTCTTCAACTAGAAGGAAAGAGAACAGCATACAAGACTCAGAGGAGGTGCAGTGCGGAAAATACAAAAGTGTGGAGGTAGCGGGCTGGTATCTGAGGGCGCAGTTGTAGTTTTCAATCGGGAGGGAGTCTCAGATTCTGAGCTCCAGTTCTGGGTGAGTCTCTAGGGACCCAGACCCAAATGGTAGAAGCGGGACTGTCTGGCATCGGTCGGAACGCGAGGGCAGCTTTCTCTCCGAGGTTTGCAGAGGTTGCTGGGACTCTGAGAGGCAGAGACTCTGGGGACGGGACTGAGAGCAGCCATAACTGCTCCCTCCACCCGCTCTGTTGATCCCGTGCCACCCGCCCCGCCCAAGCCCTGCGCAGAGCCATTTGCCAGATAGCCTCAGGCAAAGGCTAGATTAGCACCTCCCTAGAGGACAGAAGTTTTCTCACTGCAGACACAGCTGATTCTCACAGCCAGTTGGCCTGGAGGTCATATCCCCCCAGTATTAACTACAACAATCAAGGCTTAACTACAACAAGACTGCGCACAAAGACCACTAGGGGGTGCACCAAAAAAGCATAAAAAATGAGGAGACAAAGAAACAGGACAAAACTGTCAATGGAGGATATTGAGTTCAGAACCACACTTTTAAGGTCTCTCAAGAACTGTCTAGAAGCCGCCGATAAAGTTATTGAGATCTACAAGAAATCTAATGAGACCCTCGATGTTATGATAAAGAACCAACTAGAAATTAAACATACACGGACTGAAATAACGAATATTATACAGACTCCCAACAGCAGACCAGAGGAGCACAAGAATCAAGGTAAAGATTTGAAATGTGAAGAAGCAAAAAACACCCAACCAGAAAAGCCAGAGGAAAAAAGAATCTGAAAATACGAAGATAGTGTAAGGAGCCTCTGGGACAGCTTCAAGCGTACCAACATCAGAATTACAGGGGTGCCAGAAGATGAGAGAGAGCAAGATATTGAAAACCTATTTGAAGAAATAATGACAGAAAACTTCCCCTACCTGGTGAAAGAAATAGACTTACAAGTGCAGGAAGTGCAGAGAACCCCAAACAAAAGGAATCCAAAGTGGACCATGCCAAGACACATCATAATTAAAATGCCAAGAGCAAAAGACAAAGAGAGAATCTTAAAAGCAGCAAGAGAAAGAAACTCAGTTACCTACAAGGGAATACCCATACGACTGTCAGCTGATTTCTCAACAGAAACTTTGCAGACCAGGAGGGAGTGGCAAGAAATATTCAAAGTGATGAATGCCAAGAACCTACAACCAAGATTACTTTATTCAGCAAAGCTATCATTAAGAATTGAAGGTCAGATAAAGACCTTCACAGATAAGGAAAAGCTAAAGGAGTTCATCACCACCAAACCAGTATTATATGAAATGCTGAAAGGTATCCTTTAAGAAGAGGAAGAAGAAGAAAAAGGTAAAGATACAAATTATGAACAACAAATATGCATCTATCAACAAGTGAATCTAAGAATCAAGTGAATAAATAATCTGATGAACAGAATGAACTGGTGATTATAATAGAATCAGGGACATTGAAAGGGAATGGACTCACTATTCTTGGGGGAGAAAGGGGTGTGGGAGATGCGGGAAGAGACTGGACAAAAATTGTGCACCTATGGATGAGGACAGTGGGGGGGTAAGGGCAGAGGGTGGGGTGGGAACTGGGTGGAGGGGAGCTATGGGGGGAAAAAAAGAGGAACAAATGTAATAATCTGAACAATAAAGATTTAATAAAATAAAAAAAAAATAATGTGTCTTGGTATGGTACTCTTTGGGTTCCTCTTGTTTGGGTTTCTCTGTGCTTCCTGCACTTGTAAGTCTATTTCTTTCACCAGGTAGGGGAAGCTTTCTGTCATCATTTCTTCAAATAGGTTTTCAATATCTTGCTCTCTCTCTTCTGGCCCCCCATAATGCAAATGTTGGTACACTTGAAGTTGTCCCAGAGGCTCCTTACACTATCTTCATATTTTTGGATTCTTTTTCTTTTTGCTCTTCTGATTGGTGTTTTTTGCTTCCTCATATTTCAAATCATTGATTTGATTCTCTGAATCCTCTACTGTTGAATCCCTGTATATTAATTATTCTTTATTTCGATCCATGTATGCTTAATTTCTGACTGGTCCTTTTCCTTTTTATTTTTTTTGCATTCTTACTTAGATCTGTGAAAGTGTCACTCTCATTGAAGGTCTCATGAAGATTCTTGAGTAACCTTATAACCATTATTTTGAACTCTATATCCAGTAGTTTGTTTTCTTTCATTTCTTTCATTTGTAACATGTTTCTTTGTCTCCACATTTTGGCTGCTCCCCTGTGTTTGTTACTATGTATTGGGTAGAGCTGCTATGTCTCTTTGAATTGGTAGAGTTGTCTTGTGTAGTAGGTGTCCTATAGTGCCCAGTGGCTTAGCCTCCCCAGTCACCTGAGCTGGGCACTCTAGGTGCATCCCTTTGTGGGCTGTGTGCACAGTCTTGTTGTAGTTGAGACTTGATTGCTGTTGGTGTCACTGGGAGGAATTGACCTCCAGGCCAATTGGCTGTGAGGACCAGCTGTGGCTACAGTGGGAGAGCTGCTGTGCAGGAGCCACCCCTGTGGGGCAGGGCTTGCTTCACTGGGGCTTTGGCGCTCACTGAATCTGCCCCTTGAGTGTGTTGCTTATGGATGTGTAGAGTTGTAATCTGATATGTTCTGATGCTGACCACTGGGTGCACTGGCTCTTGGGTTTCTAGGGAGGTGCAAAGTCAGCCACTGCCTGGGGCACCTGACAAGAGCTACAATGAGATCTTCAGATTCCTCCTATTTATATTGGTTTAGAAGTGTCCAGGTGAGGCCCAGCTGTGAAGCAAGGTGGGCTGGTGCTGGTGCCGGGTCTTGGGCCTTTTATTGATAGGGTCTCAGGGAATCACCAGGGTGGAGTAAACAGAAGTGGCTTCCAGTCAGTCCTACAACTGGAGAGGTCCCAGCATAGGACCAATAACCCCTGTAAGCACTTCCATCTGGGAGAAAGCTGCCCCTGAGTTCCTGCTCAATGCCAGACAGTCCAGCTCCTTCTTGTATGTGTCTGGGCCCCCCAGAGCTTTGCCCTGATGCTGGAGCTCAGAGGAAGTGGAACCTTGTAAATTCAGTTCATGTGCTGGCCCTTTAAGAGGAACAGCTGGGTCTCCAGCAGCCTCTGTGTTACTGAGACCCAATCCCTACTGGTTTTTACTGCCTGTAGTTACAGGGACTTCTTTTCCCAACATTGAGTGCCTGGGCTGGGGATCTGGTGTGGGGCTGGGACCACTTGTTCCTCAGGGGGGCCTCCACAGAGATGAACTCCTGATTAAAAAAGTGGCACAAGCGAGTGCTGGACCAGCCCATTCAGCACCTCCGCACCCACTACTAGTCTCAGTGTGCTTTCTTCTTTAATTCTCTAGTCGTAGGACTTCCATTCAGCCATCTTTCAGCTGGTCTTGGATGATGATTGTTCTGTATTTTAGTTGTAATTTTGATGTGGTTTTGGGAGGCAGTGAGTACAGGCTATGCCGCCATCTTGGTTCTCCAATATTGCTCTCTTTATTTTTATTTTTTAAAATATATTTTGTTTGATTTAAGAGAGAAAGGGAGAGGGAGAGAGAGATAGAAACATCAATGATGAGAGAATCATTGATTGGCTGCCTCCCACACGCCCTATACTGGGGATCTAGCCTGCAACCCCGGTATGTGACCTAACTGGGAATCAAACCGTGACCTCCTGGTTCATAGGTTGATGCTCAACCACTGAGCAACACTGGCTGGGCCCCTTTTTTGTTATGTACAGGACGATGCTCCAACCAAGACACACCAGCCAGGGCTCGTCTTTAATATTTCAATGAACCAATACATGCATGTAACTTACTGTTGTCCTTTTTGGTTTCATAACCTATAGTCATGCAGTTATTAGCTTTCATCTTTCAGAATATAGTGACTAAAGATATTTCCTTTCCCATATCCACTTCTATAACATTTATTAATTACCACAGCTTCTCTGCCATCCAGTCAGGATTTGGGGGACTAAAAAGGCCTAGACCGGCATGCAAGGAAGTTGAAACAGAATGAGGGAGAGAAAAGGCCCATAATCATACCTATGATGAAGGCAGAACACAAGAGGGAAGTTTCAAAGGCATACAAACTAATTGTGTCACTGTTCTGTAAAGTCCTGCAGGGGCTTCCAAATACCTTCAAGATTAACAGTGCTCTTGGAATCCAAGTCCTCCAAGATGTGTTGCTATTTTCCCTCTTATCTTCTGAATGCCAGCCATGGAGCACTTCTTTCAGATCCTGGAAGTGACGCGCTTATCTCTGGACACTTGCCCCTGCGGTTACGGTGCCTGGACACCATCACTCCTTCCCTGACAACTGCTGCGCATGTTCAGAAATGCTCTCAGACCTGGGCTAGGCTAGAACCTCTTGTCACGCCTCCCAAAGCATCCTGATGGCTCCTTTCCTAACAAACATTACATTTCATGGTGACCACTGTATACTGCCTTCCCGGCAGGAACTCCATACCGTATTCTCTGCCAGGTCTCCCGTGCCCAGAACAGAGCCTGGGCCATCCTGCATTCAAGAAATATTGTGGAATGAATAAATGAATGAATAGAATGAGAGATAAGTGGATAAGAAGTATAAAGAAAGTGTTTTTAGGGTTTTAGAGGGGAGAATGGGGATTTAGTTGGTGAGATCAGGACATTTTCCTGTGGGAGCTGCTATCCGCGCCACCTGGCAGCATGGAAAGGCTGAAGGGCCCTTCCATGACATTTCTGATAACAATCAGCAAAAAGGAGAGTGTGGAAGCAGGAGAGAGGGGCAAGTTAGGGCAACAGAGAGTAATCCAACGTGGCAAAAGTCTGGGAAGGATGCGAGGCAGAAAAGGAAAAGAGCACATTATTCCAGGGCGGCTCTTTTGTAGGTAGGTGAACTCAATTGCCATTTAGTAAATATTTTTCTTCCTTTTTTGTCTCTAGATGTGGCCCGCATGGTTGTTTCCTCAGTCATTGTCCACAGGACTCAGAGACCAGTAGGAAAAGTGGCACAGACTCAAGGCCCGGCTTTCTCTCCAACGGTGAGAAAAGGAGCGGGTACTTCCTGGGGCCTAGCCCTGTGCTCCTCTAGTCGCCTGGATAGAGCCTCAGGGGGTACCCATGTTGGGTTAAAATGGAACAAGGCACTTCATGAAATACTGAGCCTCTCACCGCTGCAAACATTTAACCCAAGGCCTGATGACAATCTTCCCCCAAGTACAGTGATAGGATCAGAGTTTAGACTAGACAATGATTTACTTTACATTAAAGTCTCCTTCTCATGTAAGATCAGAAGAAGAAAACTAGTGGGGTCACTTCTGGAAGGAGCTTGCCTACAGGTTTGGGGCTTGGAAGGACGTCGGCAAGAGAGAAGGAGGGGCTTCATCTTGTTGGGAGAAGTGAGAGCTGTAACTGTGGTGTGAGTGAGTTCACCGAGGGAAGGAGTGTGAAAAGACAGGGAAGAGAGCTGAAGGCAGAAACAGGAGGTGCTCCTGGGACGGCGGCAGGTGGGGGATGTGCAGAAACTCACAAAGGAGATGCTATTCCGTGCGCTCAGGTCCACCAAGGACAGGGTGGTGGGTGGTGCTCAGAGGATCATTGCCTCACCTTGAGAAAGCAGTTTCAAGAGAGTCTCGGGGAGAGACCAATGGAGAAGGTGAGGGAGAGTAAGGGAGGGGGGATGGCGAAGGTGACTGTCGTTTTCAGAAGTTGGGTGGTTAAGAGCTGGGAGCAGAAGCCTGTGGAAGAAGTGGGTGAAGGAAAAGGGCTTTGGTTTCATTTTAGTAGAGAGTAACCATGGTCCTTTTTAAACACGAGGAAGGAGGTACAATCAGGCGAGAAGAAGCCAACGAGGGTGGGCAGAGAGGTGACAGACTGTGGCTGGTGAGAAGTGCTGGGTGAGAGGTTGGCTTTGGCAAAGAGGACAGTGCCATCCTTCGTAGAGTCCACAACATTAGAGAAGAGGAAGGTGAGGATTCAGAGAGATGGGCCGGCCAAGGCAAGATAACAAGATCCATTGAGCTCAGTGAAATTGGAGATGAAGTTATTCCTAAGAGTGGAAAACAGAGAATGGCCAGGAGTCTTCAGACAGGAGATATGGAGGCATTTGATAGCAGAAAATGAATTAAAGAATTACCACGCGTCCATGGGGACGCATGCAGACAACGGGTTTGTGGCCTTTCTTCACTGTGCTCTGCAGCAGAAAAGGAGGAGATGAAGTCAAGCCACGTTGGGTTCCCTGGGTAGGAGTCATCAAAAAGAAAGAGGTGAGTGAAGTCACAAGGTGAGCCATGGGATTAGAAGCCAGGAGGAGGAAGACAGCACATTCAGGTGAGGAAGCAGGAAGGAATGTGTTTGTGATGGGCCACCTGTAGCAGGTGGATCTGAGGCTTCAGTAGTGACTTGGGGCTCTGTTCTCGATCCCAAGCTTACACATGGCACAGGAGCCGGACACTCAGACTCTGTCGATGGTGGGGACAGCATGGTCATGGAGGTGAGGTTTGGGGAGGATGAGAAGTAAGATGGCTGATGCCTGGGTGAACCAAGAGGATGGTCCACATTTTGCGGATCTCAGAACGATTTGGGGGAATCCAAGGTGGTCTGGAATTCCCAATAAGGCTGAAGCCAGAAAATATAGTCTTTTGAGATTCCTATTGTGGGGGTCATCTCCGAGTTTCAAACTTGCAAACACAGAACCGCCTGGCAGTTGTGATGCCACATGAAAGCCAAAGCCATACCTCCCCCTTGGTCCTTCTGGCCAGCTGGGCACCTCAGATGAGAGCTGCGCCCAGGGCTGCACCATCTGCTGTTGGCTCACCTGCTGCTACACCCCAGCAGCCAGATCTAATGGCCCAGATGGCAACCACTGCAGCTGGTGTGGCTGTGGGCTCTGCTGTCTGCCCCACAATAGTTCATGCCATTGCTGGGCTTCCGTGAGGAAGTAATGCTGAATCCTCCAGGCCTGACCTCACCCAGGAGCCTCAGGGAACTCAGCCGGCTAACCACCAGCAGCAGCAACAACAGGCTAGTGTGGTCACCACGAGATGAAACAGTGTTCGGCATGTGCCCAGAACCAGGGAGACCTCAGTGAAGTGCTGAAACAGTGCGATTCTACAAATAGATTAGTCTAATCAAGAAGTTAAGATTGAAAACATGAGAAATCATCTCTCATGATCAACTTCATTTAGTATAAAAATATAATTCATAGGAAAAGTATAAAACTACTTTATACTTTATACTCTATCATTATTACTAGTAGTTTCCTTGCCTCAGAATTGCAGTGGACCCGGCCAGTGTTGCTCAATGATTGAGCATCGACTCATGAACCAAGAGGTCATTGTCTTGATTCCTGGTTGGTGCACATGCCCAGGTTGTGGGCTCGATCTCCAGCAGAGGGAGTGCAGGAGGCAGCTGTAGATGTTTCTCTCATCAATGTTTTTTATCTCTCCTTTTCTCTCTCTCTAAAAACCAATAAAACATTTTTAAAATTGATTTCAGAGAGGGAAGGGAGAGAGAGAGAGAGAGAGAGAGAGAGAGAGAGAGAGAGAGAGAAACAGCTTACCCAATAAAAGAGTAATATGCAAATAACCATCACTCTGTGACAAAGATGGTGGCACCCATAGTGGCGGGGGATGGGGGGGACGCTGGTGGCATTGCCCTGGCGATACGAGCCCAGCGTTCTGCACCCCAGCCGTGTGGAGGGAGGGGTCAGGGACCCAGCATCCCATGCTCTGGTCATGTGGAGGGAGGGGCCAGGGACCCAGCATCCCATGCTCTGGCCATGTGGAGGGAGGGGCCTCTGGCCAGAGACCAGGGTGTGGGACAGTGGCATCATTGCAGGCCGGGCGGAGGGACCGCGCCCCCCCCCCTGCACAAATTTTGTGCACCAGGCCTTTAGTCAATGATAAGAGAGAATCATTGATTGGCTGCTTCCTGCACACCCCACACTGGGAATCGAGCCTGCAACCCGGACATGTGCCCTGCCCGGGAATCAAGCCATGACCTCCTAATTCATAGGTTGATACTCAACCACTGAGCCATGCTAACTGGGCAAAACATTAAAAAAAAAGTATTGCAATGGAAGAAGGTCTTTTTACTGTATAGAAGTTTACTGAGATGGTATTGAGTTTGGGGCTGGACAAATGTTTGTGAGGTCTCCTTAAATCAGCTTTTGTGATGTTACTTTCTATGAATCAATGAGAATAAAGTGATTTTCTTTAGAAAAAAATCCTACTGTGACTATTTTTACTGCCATGCTGGTGTGGATGGAGGAACATAGGAAACAGTAACTACCTCATAGAACTGCGTAAGAGTCAGATTTGATAATACAGGTGAGCCATTCACATGGTGTCTTCTGGGCACTTGGTTCCTTCACCCAGGCACTCAGCTTCATGCTAGGTTTTGTAGAGAAACAAAAGAAATGACACATGGGTGCCTTTTACAAGGAGCTTGTGTTCTAGTTGGGAGAGAGAGCAAAGGTGTGCCACACAGGCCTACCCCACATGGCAGTGGCGCCCAACTGCCCGCCTGTGTACTCGGCCCCTCTCTGATTGACACATGCCAACCCTGGTACAACTTAGGCACAGTTATGGATACAAGAATTCAGTGGAGGGAGTTGGATTGGCTTTAGTAATTCAAACGGCTTCAGGAAGGTCCCATTTGAGGTGGGTCTTGAAATAAGGAGGTGGGACTTCGAAGGCTCACAGCTGGAGAATTAGGATAGGTCAAGACACAGTTTGTTTTAATGCATCTGGAATGTATGTAATACTAATAATGAAAATACTATGAATAGTGATGATGATAGACACATAACGAGAGTTTCCAAGGTGTTAGAGAATGTGCTAAGCGCTCAACGTGAATCATCTCACCTCACAGCAATCCTAGGAGATAAATCATTAGAGTCCTTTTGGCTGCAAGTCACAGAAACCTCAACTCAGTTCAGAGATAAGGATTCTCTTGGCTCATGTAGCTGGATATCTGGACGTAGGGTGGGCTGCGGGCAGGGTTTTGTCATAGTCTGGCTCCAGCTCCCATTTCTCAGTGTACTTCCTCGTACTGCCCTCCCCACGCATCGGCTTCAGTTCCCCTCAGACAGGAGAGCAGCGCATCCTCTACCCTCCTGGGGAGAGGGAGGCGGCATCCCATGGCTTTCTACCAAGAGGCAAGGAGCTTCTTTTCTAGAAGCCACAGCAACTTTTTCCTTGAGTCTTGCTGGCATTAGTCATGACTGTTCTTAAACCAGCTGTCAGCAGTGGTGATGGAACTAGTATTAGCCCAGAGTGTGGTCCCCTGGCTTGATCCCCGATGGCCCAGCACTGCCGGTCTGGGATGGGCCCAAGACTGGCATTTCTAGCAAGTTCCCAGGTGATGCTGCTGCTGATCCTGCAACTGCTGTTGACACATGCTGGTCACACTCATCTGCTGGCATGGCACAGAGGTCAAGCTAACTGCCTTCCGTGGCCATCATCACCTCTGCTGTGCACCCGAAGAGACTGGGGCTGAGAGGGTGCAAGCACCAAAGGTCGCATTGCCTGTGTTTCAACCCGAGCAGCCTGATGGGGAAGCCTGTGAGCTTCACCGCTAAGCGGAGGCCCTTCTAACCGCAGCCGGCCTCAGCAGTAGGTGTGAGAGGGGCTAGACAGGCTGCAATTATACTCCGGAGGGTTCTCAAAGCCAGACAAAGGAGCTTGAAGCTGAAACCATGGGCAATAGGGAGCCATCACAGGTTCCTGAGGGGAAGTGTTTTCTAAAGATTGGTCCAGAGGTAAAACTTTTATTTATTTTTGATACGCAATGCAATTAATAGTTATGTCAAAAGTCTTTTTTGTCCCTGAATTACAACGAAAGTTGACTTTATTCTCTTTTTTTATTTTATTTAAAGTCAGATTGAGATCTGACTATAAAGTAAAAAGTTTCCCCTCTGTGTGAGTTTTCACAACTGTAAGCAACAGAATTCAGCTCTAGCTGCTTTAAGCAGAAAGGGAACTCACTAGAAAGCATTCAGGCAGCTCTCAGAATTACAGGGGGGGCTAGAGAACCAGAGTTTGAGGCTAAGCAGCCAGGAACCATGCCCAAAACCATGCTGTGGAAACTGGAATCTCTGTAGTTGAACTAAGCACCAGACACCACTGTGCTCAGTGCTAGGGCAGGAACACAGACTTACTGACATGGCCTCCCCTCCCCTCTCCTGTGTCAGGAACATGGTCTGGTTGCTCCTGCCCTGCTGCCCATGGCACCAATGGGCGTGAGAGCCCCTCTGCCCTGGTGCCCACCTCACTTCCTTCAGACCCCACGTCCAGAGCATGAGCTTCCAAGGCAGAGTGTGAATCCCCCCGCTCAGCCCAGCGGCAAGGGAGGCGGGAACAGAGAGAGCAGGACATCTTAAGCTTCCACTGTGGAAATCTGACTGTCTCCTATTCAGACTTATAAGAAGGTGTTATGGGCTGAATTGCAACCCCCAGCCTCCAAAGCCCTAACTCCCGGTGCTTTAGAGTGTGTATACATTTGAAGATGGGGCCTTTAATGAGGTAAGTTAAAATGAGGCCATTAGGTGGACCTGATTCAATCTAACTGGTGTTCTTATAAGGAAGAGGGAAGCTGGACACAAAGAGAGATACCAGGCATGCACGCACAGAGGACAGACCATGTGAGGCACAGTGAGCACACAGCCATCTGCACATTGCCACTATGGCGTGTGTGCGTGCGTGTGTGTGTGTGTGCGTGTGCGTGTGTGTGTGTGTGCGTGCGTGTGTGTGCGTGCGTGCGTGCGTGTGTGTGTGTGTGTGTGACACTTTGATCTTGGACTTCCAGCCTCCAGAATTGTGAGGCAATAAGTGTCTGTTGCTTTAGCCCCGAGCCTGTGCTATTGCTTATGGCAGTCGAGCTGACTCATACAGAGAAGTGCCCAACCAGGGAAAGGGTTGGGATATTGGAGAGTTGAAATGGGTCACAATTGCACCCCATGCTCTCCCACCTCAACGCGTCTGAGGCTGAAGGAGGATCTTCAGGAAGAAAGACTGGGAGGCTGAGGAAGGACATTGTCTTAAATAGGAGGACGTTTGAGGGCCCCTGCAGACGACCCCCCAATGCACCTTTAATCCCCGTGGAGAAGCCTGGGAGTCCTGCGCCTGTGTATTCTTGGGAACCTCCAAATCTGGAAGGACCCAGTCAGATTTGGCAAGCACACGTGCCCCTGGCAACCGAAATTCACAAGCTCCATGGTGCACACCCGCGGGCCTGGGCTCCTTCCCAGGACATGAGGCCACCGACGCCTGGGCTGCCTTGCCAGCCGTGCAGCTCCCTGGGAGAGCCGGCAGAGCCTGTGCTTTGACTCAGGGGACCTGCTTTCTGAGCTGAGGTTTGTGGCCTGTGGCTTTTGTGCTTCCCTCATTTGCCCAGCTGTCATCCTCACCTCGCCTTCTTCTTTTATTTCCTTTTTACAGGTAGGTACCACCTCTTGCTTATATTCAGCCGCAAATGAAGAGCTGGGGTACCAAGGAGAGGAGCACAGAGTGTCAATGCAACACCCCCCACCCCTCCTTGTGAGGGGCCAGAGATTCAGTGGGAGCTGCGTGTGGTCCAGCATCGTGAGTGGGGAAGTCAACAGAATAGAATCTAGTTTCCTCTGCTCGGCCTTTGGACTCTCCCTGGTGACACCAGAAGAGCCTGTAGCTGCTGAAATCCTTTCTAAACTGCAGCCTAGCTACACGGGGGCAACTGGAATATTCCACCAGCTCGTGGAACCAAGGGAAGAAGAGAGATGGTGGTGGGAGGTGGGTCAGAGCGGGCTGGGGGTGTCACCCAGAAATAAAACTTTGTATGCTGCCCCCATGCTTATATCTATCTGGCCTCCTAAGGTCTGACTTCCAGGACCTTCAGAGCAATTGCCCTGGAGTCCTGCATCACAAATCGCCGTGCTTTGTCCCAACAGATAGGCTGGGGCTAATTGTCTTATCTCTGCCTCACACAGGCTGTGTGACCTTGAGTGGAGCATCTGATCTCTCTGGGCTGTTTTCCTCTCTGTGAAATGGGGTTGATAGCATTGACCTGTCCCAGAGAGTGAGCACAGGAGGCGTCGCTAATAAAACTTGTCATAAAAGTCTTTGTTCTTCCAAGGCTCCTGGGCCTAGAAAAGAGAGGATCTGGAGGCTGTGACCACAGCCCGGGGAGGCAGGGGCTGCTCCGAGCGTGGGGGCCGGCTCTGAGCAGCACAGCAGAGAATCGGGTCTGATGGCAGCAGCAGGCTGTGCAAGGCCTCACAGAGGACCGGCGGGAGGGCAAGGCAGCTTGGCCTCTGATGTCCGGGCCTTGCCATTGACCCACTCAGGACATCTGCAACCACTCACAGAAGTGACAGCAGCTTCTTCCAGTTTCTGCCTGTCAAGTCCAAGAGTCTTTCCAGCAGTGCTCAGATGGAAGTTGCATGCAAATCACGAAAGAAAGCCCGAACTTGGCTGGGAGTTTGTCTGTGCAGAGAACAATGGTCAGAGAAAGAGTGCTGTGTCCTGCGGTGTTCAGACTGCATGGACACAGTTCCCTGCGGAGGGCCAGCCTGCCCAGAGCTGCGTGTGTGTGTGCATACGTGTGAATGTATTGTGTATATGTGTACACATGTCTGTGTACATGCCTATGTGTGGGTGTATTGGATAAGTGTGTCTGTGTACATGTGTATGTGCAGAAGTATGTATCTTTGTGTGTGTACATGGATCCGTGCATGTACATGTGCATATACACATGTATCTTTACCATGTGTGTGCATGCATGGATGTGAGCACACATGTGTCATGTGTATGTGTGCATATATATGTGTATATAGAGGTGTGTATTATGTTTGCATGTGTATTGTGTATCTGTGCATGTTATGTACACTGGTGTTGCAAGTGTGCATGTGTGCAAATACATGCATATGCATGTATGCATATAGGTTAGTGTGCATGTATGTGCATGTATATATGAATATGTATTTGTGACATGTACACGGCAGCAATTTTCAGCTGGTATGCCACAAAAAAATTTAAAACATGCAATACCTGCCCTGGCCAGTGTGCTCAGTGATTAGAGCATTGGCCTGTGCACTAAAGGGCCATGGGTTATATTCTGGGTCAAGGGCATGTATCTGAGCTGCAGGTTCCATCCCTGGGCCTGAACCTGGATGCATATAGGAGGCAACCAATCGATGTGTCTCTCTCACATTGATTTTTCTCTCTCTCTCGCCTTCTTCCTCCTTCCCTTCTACTCTCTCTATAAAATCAACGGAAAAAATATCCTCAGGTGATGATTAACAGCAAAAACAAAAAGACAGCAGCTGACACAACCAAAATTATACCTATTTTTTCAGATCAGCAAAAAACATAATATATTTTTTGGTGAGCAGCAGAGTTTTAGTAATTAGTTTATGTGTGAGACAAAAAGGTTGAAAATCGCTGGTAAAAGGGGCTGGCTGGAGGGCATGTGCATGACCACAAACCTTACCTCAGGCCTTCACAGCGTTGTGTTGGAGTCAAAGAAGCAAGCACACTCAGGCCCAGCAAACACCACCGACACTGAGGGGGCTGTGGGTGGCAAGGCTTGGATGTGACTAGGGGCTGCCACAGCGGGTCAGAGCGCTGTAGTTGCTGGAAAGTTACTGGCCAGCCTTTCCGCTTTCATAAGCCAAAAGTTGTACACGCCAGTCAGTGTTTTATGTTTAAAATCTGAGAAATGCTGTGAATGTGCCAGAACCATTTTAGTTTGTATTTTGTGTTTTTGACAATTAGAAAGGTCTCTTGAGTTTCATCTTATCAAGATGTTGTTTTAAAAATATATTTTTCAGAGCAGCTCTCTGAATCTCCTCTTACGTTGCCTTCCTTGTGATATTTCCTCATATTAATAATTATGAAGCCCAGAACTGAGAGTTGGAAGCCTCGGGGACTCAGTCTCTGCGCTAGACAGTTGTATGGGAACCCAGCAGCTTCCTAGAGCTGTCCGGCCATTGGGAGGTTACTGGGCCATTCTAAGTCTCAATGTTCTCACCTCTGAAATGGGTATGCTAATAGTAACAGCCTCATAGGATTGCTGTAAGGATTAAATGAGACATTGCCAAGCTTCCTGATCTGTGTGCCAATGTGCAGTTTGCTGGGAGGTGCCAGCCACCAGCCTTAGGTCACGAGCAGTACCTGGGGGGCTGGCAACATAATGGTGAGCATCACGCATGGTTCCAGGAACACCTGTAAAAGGGTGGAATTCTGAATCGCTATTTCAGACATAAAACGACATGGTTAAGAAAGCAAGCTGGAGTTTTTCATGAAACATTTGAAAGTTCTTTACAAATCAACATTGAATACCTACCCTTTTCCTTTTCCTTCTATTTTTATCTTAATTACAGAATGTAAACTGAGTATAACGGATGGTTTCAGATGGCACGCTGAAGGGGTGCAGCTCACCCAGCCCCCTCCCCACCTCCGTGGGCCATGTCTGAAGTACTGTTTTCCTTGAGCACCACGTGCAGCTGCTGGGAAGCCCTGAGCTTCCTGACAGAGCGAGCTGTCCGTGTTGGTGATGTCGTTAATGTATTGTTGTCGTCATCATTGTTCAGATACTGGAGCTAGCTGTCATAACTTGTGAGTTGGAAGCATGCTTCTGCTATAAACTGCCTAATGACTCTAAAGGAGCCTGTTTATCCTTTATATGTCTGCTTAAAATGCAGGAATATTACCTGCTCCTCCAGCCCAACGGGCAATGTTATGAGACTCAGAGGAGAAACTCGACATCAATGATGGCAGAGAAATAACTATTTTGCTGGGTCAATGGTTTCTCTTTCTCCAACTCAGTGGTGTCCAACCACACGTGACCATTTAAATTTAAATGAATTAAAATGAAATATACTTGAAAATCCAGTTTCTCAGTCTTCCTGGCCACATTTCCAGTGCTCATAGCCACATGTGGCTGATAGCCATCATATTGGACACTCAGCTTAACTACTCATATAAAACGTTCACCCTTTCTCTTCTGCTTCCTGCCCCACTGGTGGATCAGGTAGGGAAGATTTAAGTTTTTTCTACTGTCTTAATCCATAAGAGGTGTAAAACAGTTAAAATGATGAGCTCTGTTTCCCTTGGTAAAGGAAGATGCCACTGCTAGTACGATATGGGCCTGGATGGATTTGGCTGGACCTCCCTGAAGCCTCTTCCCTGACTTTTGCATTTTCAGGTGCCTGGAAGGGTTGGGCGCTGTAAGCAATAACGAAGGAAAAGAAAGCTAACAGGTGCAATGACGGTTACATCCATGTGGCTTAGTGGGAGCATCATGTTCTTAACATCCTGGCTGCCATCTTGATTTTTATCGTCACCAAAGGTAAGCATCAGACTTTCTGCTGAAGTCACTTCCATGGACCTTTTGCTTCTTTCATACTAAGGAAACCAAAGTGGTGGCAGTCCCTAACTGTGACCATAGCCACCCATTAGCCTCCACCCATAATTGGGCATCTGCTTCCCCAGCTGTAAATGGAAATAGTTTTACTGAGGATTCTGAACACAGTGTGGCTAGCTGTGGATTCCAGGGCCCTGCTGGAGTCATTGCTGTTGCATGCTGATGCACAAGAACATCTTGATGAAAAAATAGAGGGATAGTATTGAGAAGTGTCTCAACTGTGGTTAAACTATGTCCACGCCACTTCCCCATTTCATCTAGGACATGAAACTGTGGGCCAGCTTTTATTTGCATGGTTGCTGTGAGGGGAATCTTCTCCCTGAACCATTCTGGAACAAAATTGTATTTCTCTTGGCTCTTGGTTATTATTAAGTCTAATCGTCTAGGGCAGTTTGAGAAAACATTGGCTTTCTCCAATACCTTTGGGGAAAAGTCAAAATAGGTTAATATACTCCGGAAACTTCAATGACCACATTTTCTTTTTATTGATAGACGTTGCAAGGGAAAAACTGATATAGTGCAGTTAACCACATAACTAAAATTTCTTTTATTGCCCTTTAAAAATCATGGTGCTGGCAATATTTGTGATAGACTAAATTTTTACACATAAGACTTTTTAAAGGCTTATAAATGTTTAGAAAATAAAACTGGTTTGGCCCAGATGGTGAGGTTCACTGGTTGAATGTCAACCCATGAACCAGGAGGTCACAGTTTGATTCCCGGTCAGGGCATGTGCCCGGGTTGTGGGCTCAATCCCTAGTTGGGGGCATGCAGGAGGCCGCTGATCAATGTTTCTCTCCCATCATTTTTGTTTCTATCCCTCTCTCCCTCTTCCTCTGAAATCAATAAAAACATTTTTTCTTACTTATTTGGATGTCTTTATTTGATTATCTGTTTACTTGCTATAGTTCTTTTGTTTAAAGAATTGCATATGTCTCCTTTTCCCCCAAATGACCGCCTCGCCCTGCCACTCCTGCCCCCTAGGACAAGACCCCATCACCCCAGTGTTCATGTCCATTGGTTAGGCTAATATGCATGCATACAAGTCCTTTGGTTGATCTCTTACCCTCCCTTTCCCCTGTCTTCTCTCTGAGGTTGGATGGTCAGTTCAGTGTTTCTTAGTCTCTGGATCTATTTTTGATAATCAGTTTATGTTGTTCATTATATTCCACAAAGGAGTGAGATCATGTGATATTTGTCTTTCTCTGATTGGCTTATTTTGCTTAGCATAATGCTCTTCAGGTCCATCCAAGATGTTGCAAATGGTAAGAGTTCCTTCTTGTTTATTATAGCAGCGTAGTATTCCATTGTGTAGATGTACCACAGTTTTTAAAATTCATCTGCTGATGGGCACTTAGGCTGTTTCCAAATCTCAGCTAATTGTGCTGCTATGAACATCGGGGTGCATATGTCCTTTCTGATTGGTGTTTCTGGTTTCTTGGGGTATATTCCCAGAAGTGAGATTACAGGGTTGAATGGGAGCTCCATTTTTAATTTTTGAGGAATCTCCATACTGTTCTCCACAGTGGCTGTACCAGTTTGCATTCCCACTAGCAGTGCAGGAGGATTCCTTTTTCTCCACATCCTCAGCCAGCACTTGTCATTTGTCGATTTATTGATTCTGACAGGTGTGAGATGGTACCTCATTGTTGTTTTGATTTGCATCTCTCAGATGATTAGTGACTTTGAGCATGTTTTCATCTGTCTTTCAGCCTTCTGTATGTTGTCTTTCAAAAAGTGTTTATTTAGATGCTTTGCCCATTCTTTTGATTGGATTGTTTATCTTCCTTTTGTTACATTGTATGAGTTCTCTGTAAATTTTGGAGATTAAACCCTTATCTGAGAAAGTCTTGGCAAACATGTTTTCCCATGCAGTGGGCTTTCTTGTTGTTTTGTTGATGGTTTCTTTTGCTGTGAAGAAGCTTTTTATTTTGATGTAGTCCCATATATTTATTTTCTCCTTAGTCTCCATTGCCCTAGGAACTGTACCAGTAAAGATATTGCTATGACATATGTCTGCTATTTTGCTGCCTATGGAGTCTTCTAAGATTTTTATGTTTTCCCATCTTACATCTAAGTCCTTTAATCATTTTGAGTTTATTTTTGTGTATGGTGTAAGTTGGTGGTCTAGTTTCATTTTTTTGCATGTATCTGACCAATTTTCCCAGCACCACTGATTGAAGAGACTGTGTTGACTCCATTGTATGCTCTTGCCTCCTTTGTCAAATATTATTTGAGCATTTTGGATGCCTTTTATTTCTTCTTCTTCTCTGATTGCTATGGCTAGCACTTCTAGTACTATGTCGAACAGGAGTGGTGAGAGTGAGCATCCTTGTCTTGTTCCTGTTCTTAGGGGAAATGGTTTTAGTTTTTTCCCATTGAGTATGATGTTGGCTGTAGGTTTGTCATATAAGGCTTTTATTATGTTGAGGTATGATTCCTCTATTCCACTTTGCTGAAAGTTTTTGTCAGAAAGGGTGTTGGATTTTGTCAAATGCTTTTTCAGCATGGATTGGTATGATTATGTGATTTTTGTCTCTCAATTTGTTAATGTGATGTATCACATTTATTGATTTGCGGATATTGTACCATCCTTGCATCCCCGGAATAAATCCCACTTGGTCATGGTGTATGATCTTGCTAATGTAATGCTGGATCTGATTTACTAGCATTTTGTTGAGGATTTTAGCATCTATGTTCATCAGGGATATTGTAGGTCTCTTTCTTCTGGTGTCTTTATCTGGTTTTGGAATTAGGGTAATGCTAGATTCATAGAAAGAGCTTGAAAGTGTGCCATCCTCTTGAATTTTTTTGGAATAGTCTGAGGAGGATAGGTTTTAGATCCTCTTCGAATGTTTGGTAGAACTCCCCTGTAAATCTGTCCAGACCAGGGCTTTTGTTTGCTGGAAGATTTTTGATTACTGCTTCAATTTCATTGGCAGTAATCAGCCTATTCAGATTTTTTTCTTCTGATTGAGTTTTGGAAGCTTGTATTTTTCTATAAATATGTGCATTTCATCTAGGTTGTCCAATTTATGGAGTAGAGTTGTTGGTAGTATTTTTTTTTTTTTTACAATCCTTTGTATTTCTGTGGTGTCTGTTGTTACTTCACCTCTTTCATTTCTGATTTTGTTTATTTGAGCCCTTTCTCTTTGTTTCTTGGTAAGCCTGGCTAGTCAATTTTGTTTATCCTTTCAAAGAACCAGCTTTTGGTTTTATTGATCTTTTGTATTGTATTTTTTGGTCTCTATGTCATTTATTTCTCCTCTGATCTTTATTATTTCTTACCTTCTGCTTACTATGGGCTTTTCTTACTGCTCTCTTTCTAATTCTTTAAGTTGTAGGGTTCGATAATTTATTACCATTTTTTCTTGTTGTTGTTTTTTGTTTTTTGTTTTTTTGAGTTAGGACTGTAATGCTATGAACTTCCCTCTCAGGACTGCTTTCACTGTGTCTCATAGATTTTGAATTGTTCGTTTTCATTGTCCTTTGTTACCAGGATGCTTTTTATTTCTATTTTGATCTCTTTGGTTACCCAATCATTGTTTAAAAGCATGCTATTTAGCCTCCAAGTGTTTGATTTTTTTCATTGTTTTTATTGTAGTTGATTTCTAATTTTATGCCATCATGCTCTGAGAAGATGCTTGATATGATTTCTATTTTCTTGAATTTGAAGAGACTTTGGCCTGTGTCCCAATATGTGGTCTATCTTTGAAAATGTCTTGTGTGCACTTGAGAAGGATGTATATTCTGTAGCTTTGGGGTAAAATGTTCTGAAGATGTCAAATAATTCCATCTGATCTAGTGAGGATTGATGTTTCTTTGCTGATTTTTTTATTTAGAGGATTTATCCAGTGACATCAACGGAGTATTGAAGTCCCCTACTATGACTTTATTGCTGTTGATCTCTCCCTTGATATCTTCCAGAAGTTTCTTTATATATTTGGGTGCTCCTGTATTGGGTGCATATATGTTTACCAGAGTTATATCCTCTTGTTGAATTGCTCCCTTTAGTATTATGAAGTGGCCTTCCTTATCTCTTGTTATGGCCTTCACTTTGAGGTCTATTTTGCCAGATATAAGTATTGCTACCCCATCTTTTTTTTTCTTCATTTGCCTGAAGTTTTTTTCCCATCCCTTCACTATCAGTCTGTATAGATCCTTTGTTCTGAGGTGGGTCTCTTGTAGACAGCAGATACAGCGGTCATACAGCTACCCTATGTATTTTGATTGGAGCATTTAATCCATTCAAGTTTAAGATTATTATTGATAGGTACTTGTTAGTCACCATTTTTATTCTTTATACCTGTGTTCCTTCTTCCTTTCTTATTTCTTCTTTTTACAGCAGTCCCTTTAACATTCTTGCATTGATGGCTTGGTAGTAATAAAATCCCTTAGCCTTTTTTTTTTTTTGTCTATGAAGCTCCTTATTTCACCTTCAATTTTGAATAATAGCCTTGCTGGTTATAGTATTCTTGGATTCAGCCCGTTGCTTTCCATCACTTTGTATATTTCATCCCATTTCTTTCTGGCCTGATGTGTTTCTGTTGAGAGATCAGTTGATAGTCTAATGGGAGATCCCTTGTAGGTAACCTTCTGTCTCTCTCTGGCAACCTTTAAGATTCTTACTTTGCCATTGGTGTTTGCCAATTTAATTATGTTGGAAGTTCTTTGTCATTATTTCCTCAAACAGGTTTTCTATTCCTTGCTCAGTTTCCTCTCCTTCTGCCCCTACTATTATATGGATGTTGTTTCGTTTTGTGTTGTGCCAAAGCTCCCTTAGGCTCTCCTCCTGCTTTTTATGTTTTGTTTCTTTCCCCGCAGTTGCTGCTCTGCTTGGGTGTTTTTTACTACCTTGTTTTCTAGCTCACTGATGCATTCCGCAGCTTCTTCTAGTCTACTGTTGATGCTTTCTGTTGTGTTCTTTATTGCAGCTATGTCATTCTTCATTTCCTCCTGGTTCTTCTTCATTTCCTCTTGATTTTTACATATGTTGTTGAACTTGTCTTTCATCCTTTTCAGAGTCCTTATGACCATTACTCTGAATTCTTTCTCTGACAAATTGCTTGTCTCTATTTTATTTATTTCCTTTTCTGGTGATTCCTCCTTTTCTTTCATATGGGGGCTGTTTTTTTGTCTCCCCATTTTTGTTCCTCTCAGGGTGTCTGGTTATGTGGCTCACTCTCTACCATGTTGACCGAAAGGCACAAAATACAACTCAACAGGACACAACACAGGGGGAACAAAACACAAGTGTATTCAAGACACCAATAATGCCAATAAAGGTGACCACCAGAGAAGAGAGAATTAGGGGAGATAAAAGGTTGCAAAAATGATATTGAGAAAAGGAAAAAGGGTAAGAGAGAAAAGAACCAGAAGAAAAAAGAAGGGGGGAAAAAGAAGGTGGAGTTTTCTCCCCATACATATATGGGGAGAAAACAAACAAATAACCCAAGCAATGCAAACAACAAACACCCAGAAAAAAAGAAGGGAACTGAATCTGAAGAGACAGAGCTTATTTCCAGAAAGTAAGATAAAGGAATTGAATGAATGGGAGAATGGCCACGGTTCAGTATAGAAGTGGTAAGAAGAGAATGATTGGATAAGAAGAAAAGTAAAAAACAAAATAATCAAAAAATTTCCCTTTCTTTAATCTTTCTATCTATATAGTCATCTATTTTAGAAAAGGAGAAGAGAGTAGAGAGCAAATAGGCTTGAATTTGGTGAGTGAAACTAATTAAGCAATTAAGGGAAGAAGAGAGCAAGCAAGGAGAGGAAAAACAAAACCAAAAAGAAAGAAAAGAAAAAAAAATGGCTAGTGAAGAAAGAGAAAAGAGACGGGTGCATGGACTTGGAGCAGGGAAGAGGAAATTATATATATGATTAAGCCAACAGAGACTACTATAATAGTAATGTGTCAATAAAGCAGATGAAGAAGATCTATTTTTAACAAGGAATAAAAAGAAAGGAGAGAGAAGAATTAAAGTAGGAACAGGAGAAGAAAAACAGTATGAAAAAGGAATCAGTGAGGAAGAAAAGGTTGGCAAAAAGGAAAAAAAATGAGATAAAGTAAAATAATGATAAAAATAAAAATAGAATGTAGAACACTAATCCAAAAAATAAAAGGTTAAAAAATAATAATAAATAAATAATTACAAAATTAAAATAAAGTGAAAAAAATTTTTTTTTGTTTTCCCTTTCTTCCTTAAGTAAACGATAAAAAAGTGAAGTAGTGAAGTGTTGTTCATTTCAGCTGAGTTTTCATTCCCATGGGGACTGGTTTAAGACCCCTCTCCACTGTCTTTCCTGGCACTTCTCAGTTTCCTGTTAGGTAATCAGCACCATCTGACCCACTGCTCTTCTGTGTCTGCTCCATAGCCTTGCTTTCAGGCACGCAGGACCTATCTTCCCACATTGCTTGTCTATTCGCTTTCAGTTGTATTTACACAAGCATCTATTTCTGACACAGGCTCTAGGTGGGGGTGTTGCTGTATTAGTTTCTGGGACCAAATGGCCCCTCAACCCAATCCCCGAAGGCTCCCTGGGGGTATTCAGAAACCTTGTTTCCATGCAGAGTTCCAGGCTGGGTGTGGCTGCACTGCTAGGAGGAGCTGGCTTTTCAGGAGAAAAATGGCTGTTTAGGGTTGGAGGGACCAGACTGTCCCAGAGCTGGATTCCTGGTTGCCTCTCCCTGCTTTGCTCCCCAGTCTCCACAAAATCACCTCCACCTGCATGCACTGCAGCCTTGGTGAGTGTTTGTAATTGAGAGATACTATGTACTGGGTTTAGAGAGTAAAAGTGAGGAAAATATAAAGACAGAGCAACCGCACAGCTGCACGTTCCTCTCCCCATGGCTCTGCGCGGCCAGTGCAGAACTTCAGGCTGCCTTTCTGGGCGCAGCCTCCCATGCCTGTGGACTTAGATCTAGATTCCCTGGCTCCCAGCAGCCCTGTGGACCCCCTTTCACAGTCAAGTTTTCGTGTGTCCCAATGGGACGTGGACTTGGTGCAGCGCAATTTCCTTCTGACCCTCTAGTCCCAGTGGTTGCATGTCTCTCTCTCTCCAGCCCAGATCCCTGATCTTACCATTCTCCAGGCGTCCTTTCTGGCCATGGATTGTGTCACCAGCTGTGTCTAACTCGCCAGTTCCAGGTGGATGTTATTTGATTTAGGTGTTTCTTCTATCTGCTCCATGAGAAGGCTCAGGACATGTCTGCCTATTTGGCTGCCATTTTGTCTCCCCTCTGGGCAAACATTTTAGGAGCCAGCAGCCAAGGAGACTGGAGTCTCAGTGTTCGTGGGTTTGCAGCAGAGGCAGCAGGTCCCTGGCCGGTGTGACTGTAGGTTCTCAGGTGGTGTCTGAGGGCTCCCCTGGTGGAGGTGAGGCTGGGCTCCCTGTCACAGCAGCTCTCCCCTTCAAAATGGCACAGCCTCTGTGGTGGAGTTGGCTGCCCCAGGAGAGATTGCAGCAGTAGCAGAGGCTTCCCAGCTAGGGGAGCCTGGTCTGCCAGCCCCCAAAAGGCCTGCGGAATATAACTGTCCCTCATTCATACACACACATGCTCCATGCATTCATGCACTCCCCTTTCACTCCCTCAGTCACTCACACTCTCTCCCTCACTGCTGTCCTGTCAGCTGCCATCTTGGATTCTATCAAAAACATATTTTAAAAAAAACTGGCTTGGTTATATTTTTTAAACACCAAATGTACCTTTAGTAAATAATAGGCACAGAAAATGATCAGCTGTTGTCTCACCTTCCTGTCTGATATCTACTAGGAAAGCACAAATATTTTAACACAAATCCTGGCAAGCATTATTTCATAATACAATGTTTCTGACTTATTATTGGTCTACAGAATTACTGATCTAAAAAATTTCAAAATTTAAAAGCCTAGTTCTGCTAGTTGCTTAGCTTTCATATACTCAACTTCTTTGTGACCCAGAATTCATTTGTTAAATGGGATAAGCCTTCTTTCTACTATTTACAGCGATGTTATAAAGTCAAATATGGGATAACTGGTGAGCAAGTGCTCTGGAGACATTGGAACGTACAACATGAATATAGCTTAAGTTTGTTCTCAATTTCACTCACTCTGCTTGGTTACTTAAGAAATAGAAATCCAAGAAGTGGTTCTTTCTGCTGCTTGAACAGGGCCATGCACTTTCTCTGGAAAAACTGGGAGAGAGTGAGAGGGGAAGTAGTTGAGGTGGTGCATTCTTACAGATGAAGAGTTCATATTGGCTCTCCACTTCATGGAGCCGCTGCCCCCAAATACCACTGCTCAGGGAATTCCTATGGGGAAAGCAGAGGAATATGGCAAGCATGTGAACTCCACCCTCTAGGGCTGTCTAAGGACCAGTTCTCCAAGGCAGCAACAGATGTCTTGGCAAGAAGGAATTGGCAACATGAGTGTGAAGGTCTTTCTTTTGCTTTTGCTCCCTCCCTCCCTCCCTCCCCTTCCCTCCATCCCCCCACCTCTTCTTCTCTTCCCTCCCCTCCCCTCCCTTTCCTTCTCTTCTTTCCTCTCCTTTCTCCTTCTCCTTTCTCCTTCTCCTTCTCCTTCTCCTTCTCCTTCTCCTTCTCCTTCTCCTTCTCCTTCTCCTTCTCCTTCTCCTTCTCCTTCTCCTTCTCCTTCTCCTCCTCCTCCTCCTCCTCCTCCTCCTCCTCCTCCTCCTCCTCCTCCTCCTTCTTCTTCTTCTTCTTCTTCTTCTTCTTCTTCTTTTCTCTCTCTCTCTCTCTCTCTCTCTCTCTCTCTCTCTCTCTCTCCCCTTCCCTCCCCCCTCATCCTTGCATCCCTGCTAGGGATGTTCCATTTCTCATATAGCACTCCAAAAGAGCATTTGAGATCTACCCTTGGACGTGTCCCATTCCCAGAGTTCCTTGAACATCTTGGGCCTGAAGAAGTGGCCACTCCTCCTTGTTAAACGCTGGAACTTTCCATTTGCTTGAAGACCATGCAGAAGCCTCCACCTTTCAAAGCTGCACGCACCCCTCTCAGGACCTAACGCCACCTCCAGTCCTGGCCATCAGGCCAGTAACTAAGGCCAGGTCTCGGTGGTACCAGCCATGGCAGTGCGGGGCCTTGCAGGCTCTGGGCCCTGTGCACTAGCGGGAGCCAGGAGGGTTTGTAAGAGGATGCATCCTGAGGGCACTGCACAAGGCGGGCAGAATGCAAAGCTGGGTAAAGGAGGGATTGTAAATATGGGGACACACAGCAGTATTTAATACCCTGGCAAGGACTCTGGGACTCATCCTGGGAGACATTGCTAACACACTTAGGATGATTTGGGGAAGCTTATATAAGATAGTAGAAGAAGGGATCAAGAGCTTCAGTGAAGAGAGCATGCCATGTAAGGCTGGAAAACTCACCAGCCAACCATGTTTCCTGGGAGAAGCTGGAGGGCATTCTGTTCACAGAAGTAATCAGAAATGAACCAGAGAGAAATTGATAAATTGAGGGGGACTGTTCTCTGACCGTCAGGGCAGATTCTGTCAGGTGACTGGGCTTTCACAGCCATGGAGATGGTAGGGTGGCTAAATGATAGAGCCAAGTAGAGACACTAACCATCAGGAATAAGATAAAGGTGGTGATATCAGAGTGACAGCCTAGGGACCTAACCCAGGGAGAGTGACAGTGACAGTGAGGAGAACATGGCATTGTCACATAAATGTGCCAACGATGGCCCCTGCATATTGTCACTAAGCTGCTTACTTCCTCAGAGCAAGCTGAGACCATTAGCTCAAAAACATGCCAGAGTCAAATTCAAAAGTTTACATTTAATGAATCCAATTTCTTTAAATATAGTCCAAGTAGATTTTTTTTTTTTTTACCACTTAGAGCCTGCTTACTTGGCATACCCTTGCCTGACCTCAGCTAGCCATACACAAGACAACCCTTGGGGTTATAAAATATGCCAAGCCTCCACTCTGGTGGTTGCCTCTTGCTTCTGAAAGGTCTCCTGATGTCAGGTACTTCCTACAATTTTGTCAAAGCCCTGCCCAAAGCAAGCTCATTGTGTGCTACTGCCCCCCCCATGGTCAGATTTTTGTCCTGGACCATCAGAATTTATTACAGGCATTTGGAGGGACAAGACAGATAAGCACTTCTTCCATCTTCTGGTCATAAGGAACCAACCAACCCCATGCAGCCAGAGGTAGAAGCAGAGGGAGAGGCACTGCTACAGAACAGTGGTGGGTTCAATGGAGGTTTGGACCATTGACACCTGTAGCTTTCTGATGCCCTCGGGACTTGCATATGCCCAACCCCAGGTGCCCACTTCCTTCTCATAATATACTGCTGTTACATTGGGAAAAGGGAGTAAGAAGGGATATGTTTGGCTCCCACGTAATCCACCAGGGAATCTCTTGGTACTCTCCTACCCAATTCTGATGCCCAAATGGAAAAATCCAGCCACCACAGCCTGAGCAAAGTATGGTACCCAGGGACTCACTCCTCATGGATGACACGGATGATGTTCCAAGCCACCACGACCAGCAGAAGTGCTATTTGAGAGTGAGGTGAATCTGGAACGGGTTGTAGAGGAAGAAGTTGAGTGTCAGTTGTGACCTGGAGTCCAGCTGCAGCAGCAGGGCTATAGTTTGTCACATTGAATCTCTAGGAGCACTCCAAGATGGGGGTAAACTTACTCTCTGAAGAAGGTGATTGAGTAGCACAAAGGGTCCATGGGAGTGGCTTTGGTGTGCTGCTTGGTCCTCCTTCAGGCCCTGGTACACCCTCGCTGCTGGGTGTGCTGGCTGGTGCAGGGCATAGCTGCATCCTTCCGAGGGAGCGGACCTCCATAGAAGGAAGCCTCCTTCTAACTCCAAGGTTATGCCACCTTCCCATGTCAGCACATATCCCATGACCGGTTAGTTCTGGAGTACAAAGACACAGGTCTTTGCCTTGACGGGCTATCTCTGAAGGGCCATCCCAGTTTCAGAGCTCCCTGTGGCCCATCAAAATTAACTTTTCCCTTAGCCCAATCCTATGTCTCTCACGCTCCCTCATTTACTGTTGACAAGAGCATTCCTCAGTCAACTTCCTGCATCCCAGCCTCCATCTCAGAGCTGGTTTCCCAGGGAAGCCAAGAGTGCTATTTTTTTTCTCTTATTCTTTTATCCTACTATTTTTCCTCTTTCTTCCCCATTTCCCTTATGCATAGGGTGATCATATATCCCAGTTTGCTGGGGACAGTTCTATTTTACTCCTGTTAATCTGGTGGCTCATCTGGTCAGTATCCTCTTTAATTCTCAAAAGGATCCTGATTTAGACTATTTATAATGTGATCATAATTCATCAAGCTCATCTCTTCTTCATCACACATACATTCTTTACACATTATATTTTACTAGGTGCTGGGAATATAGAACTGAGTAAGAGATTCCAGTCCTCTGAGCCCAACTTCCAAATTCCTATTGAAATTGCCAAAATAATATTATAATAAAAAGACATATTATTGCTGGGAACTAGAGAAAGGTGCCATTCTCATACATTAAACTTCAGGAATTTTTCCAAGACTGAATTGAGGGGAGGACCTGCCTAGACAGGTGTTTCCTTTGCATTCATTTCATGCATTTTCTTTAGTTGAAAAACTACTTAGGAACGAATGGCAGTCACCCCACGAGCCCTAACTCAAAGTAGCCAGGACTGGAGATAATGTGGGGGGCTCTCAGTTCTACCTGTGTCAGAGCCATGCACTGGGCACATGAGAGTCTCAGGGTGAGGGGACTGCTCCCACACTCATATTAGTCCTCTGTTTGAGGATGTCTCCCAAACATGGGGTGGGCACTGCAGAGGCTGCCCTAATGAGGGAAGAGGAGCCCCTAAATAAAAGGTCACTGCTTCAGTTAACACTGGGTTGTCATAATAAACATGAAAATAGAACTCCCAGAGGAGCGTGAGGCTCATTAGTACAGCCGCCTTCCTATTCTCCATAGACCACTGCAGAATCTAGGAGAGTAAAATGTACAATAGTTCTGTGTCTCTCTCCTTTCTTTACTGAGTCCTGGAGGAGTTGAATGAAATCCATACAAGACTCAATCTCAACTCCCATTACCTGAAAACATAATAAAAATAGCTAAAATATATCCTTATCACATTTTGTAGATAAAGAAACAGAAACACAAAAATGTTAAGTAGCTCATCTAAGATATGGAAAAATAACACTTTAAAACAACCATCATCACAGTGAGAGTAGAGGATTCACTGGGAGCTAACCCTTAATGTCAACATTCTGTGAAAGGATTCTAACAGTTCCTGGGGATTATTACAAACAAAGAACTGTGATATTGTTGCAAAAAATAACAACATCCACATATCATTTCCCCAACTGACAACTGTATCTAAATGAAGAGCTGGAGACTATATCGGATATTGTTAAAGCACATTTTCTGAGAAAAATGATTTTAAGTCCCTGTCAAAGTTTTATATCAAACTTTCCATAACGGAAGAATGTTTTGAGCTAATCATTTTAAAAGCTTTTCTCTTGGGCCCGGCTGGTGACTCGGTGGTTGAGCATTGACTCATAAACCAGGAGGTAAGCATTTGATTCCCAGTCAGGGCACATGCCTGGGTTTTAGGCTTGATTCCCAGTAAGAGGCATGCAGGAGGCAGCAAATCAATGATTCTCTCTCATCATTGATGTTTCTCTCTCTCTGAAATCAATAAAAAAAATTTTAAAAATTAAAAACAAAGAAAATACAAACTTTTTTTCTTGAAAGAGAAAGACAGAATTAACAAGAGAAAACTGTAGTTCAATTTCTATTTTCCCCACTTGAGTATAAATTTCACAAGGGCATGGACTTGGCCTTGCTCTGGTGTCACCAGCAAAGTTAGTGTTCAATAAATTTGTAATAAATGAATAAATGATTGACCCAGTTGGTTTATTATACGAATGCAAGGATGGGCCAACATTAGTAAATGTATTAACATAATTAATCACAATGATAGAAAGAGGAAAAAGTTCTATACTTATTGAAAGAATTTCTAAAAATGTATTTAATACAATTTAGCATTTATTTGTGATCAAAATTCTTAGTATCCTAAGGGAATCATATATTTAATAGTATCTGACACAGCAGTTAATTTAATAAAGGTATATTACAAAAATAACATTCAGGTGTAAGACAAGGTTTATCTCTAATACTTCTTTTTGCCATTGTGTTAGAGGTCTTTGCCAATGCAATAAAATAAGTAAAATAAATCAGGTGTATTTATTGGAAATAAAGAGGCAAAACTACAATTAGTTAGGTAATATAATTGTCTATTTGGAAAGTCTAACTGAATCATTAAAGGAGGGGAAATGGGAGACATCTGTAATGCTGTCAACAATAAATAAATCTTTAAGAAACAATAACTAATAAAGAGTGAGATGATTGCATAATAAACAACTTCCCTATATGTCAATAATAGTTAGTCAGAAGGTATAATAGAAACTATATTCAAAAACTACTCATAAATAATTTGAACAAAATTTTTGCTATACCATCATGAAGAATACTGTAAAGTTTTAGAACATAAAAGAAAATGAATAAATTGAGGAACATATGGTTTTCCTAGTTTGTGAATATATCATAAATTTCCAGTTACTATTTTAAAATATCAATATTTATTTAAGATATACATATGTATATATTTCACATTTTGGGGAAATTATGGATTATTTAATAAATGCTATTGGTACAACTAACAATTTGGTGACAGAAGTTTGATTTCCACCTCATAACATAAACCAAAATAAATTCCAGATGGCATATAGTTGGTATATAAACAGCAAATATGTTTTGAATAAAAGAATACATTAATTAAATATGTAAATGTATTTATAACTCACCTTAGATTTGTTAGTCTTCTAAAATGTTGGTATTTGCTGTTGAAACTTGAACCAAGACCACAAGAAACAAATCTATTTACTGATGGAAAAAAATTTAATAGAAAAAATAATATGAAAATATAGGTCAATATTTGAATTATTTTGGAATGAGGAAAGACCATCTGAGAATGACATAAAAAGAGGATATTATATAGAAAAAGATAGGTGGGTGTAACCACATACAATTAAATACAATTTTGGGGGTGGGTGGGCTTGATTGATTGCCAATCCAACTGCCATTCTCTGACCCCATTTCTGAGGCCTATCACATAGATGATGGATAAGTGGGTACTTGCTCTCTCAGTTACCCATTTGATGATACATAGTCTATATGACTTCGTTATAACAAAGGAGACCTAAGGATTATTTCTGGAAAAGCTTTTACCTTGGTCTACAAAGGGATAGAATCTTCTAGTACCTCTTGTGTCATGCTTTGAATGTGTGGCTGATGTCTGCTATTTTATCAATCATCTTATCACCAGAAGATATTAAACATGGGACTGAAAACTCAACATGCAAAAGATTAGGTGGGGTGAAAAGGAAAAGAACCAGGGTAGTTTATGGCATTAGTGAGGGCTATACCTACCCTGGGGCTTTTTGTTATGTCAAGCAATAAATTAAATATCATTATTGCTAAGCCAGCCATTGTTACTCAGTTATTTTGTTACTTGCACATGAAAATATTCTAAATGAAATACATCTATATCTGCCACTAAAAAATTACCACAAATAAAATTAAAGGCAAAGATTGGGGAAATATTTCATATATATATTATATTAAAATGCAACATCTTTAATACAATAAGAACTTGCATCGCCCCAAAGATATACAGTGGCCCAAAAAATGAATAAAAAATAAATTCACCGTAGTAGAAATTTATGAAATATAAATAAATACAAATAAAAACACCAAAAGACATTTCCAATACATCAAATTGGCAAATTTTTAAAATAAGAAAATAATTCAAAGGTTAAGAAAGGTTGAGGTGGGGGAGAAGAGATTGTAAATTTAGTCTTTTAAGAAGACAATTTGCCAATTTATAGCAAGGTTAAAAAACATGCATAGCTTTGCTTTTGCATTTTTATTTCTAGGACTTTATCTCAAGGAAAGAATCACAGTACTTGGAAAGCTACAACTACAAAGATGTTCATCGCAGTGTTGTTTATAATGGTGAAGAATTAGAAGCAACAAATGCTCCACAATAGCAGAGTGGCTAGGCAAGTTATAGCACATCTTTTCTGGATGATGAAATACTATACCAATATTAAACGTTACTGGAGGAAAATATACGATGGTATGGGGAAGATGTTATATGAAGTGAGTCAAAACCAGCTTATGAACATAGGCACAAAAGAAAGGTTGAAGAAAACCCACCGAAATAGTAATGTTTTTAAATGTTCATGAGGTTAGGGCTGGATATGAATCTCTTCTGTTTTGTTTTTATATATTTTTGCAATAAATATGCCTTTGCATAAAAGTTTCCGTTTAAAAGGGGCTTCAAAGAGGCTTTAGTCCTGTGGAATACAACATTTTGAAATCTCTCTCTTTCCCGGTTCCCCAGCCCTTTCCTGCCTCCTCTGCCTGGATCCTCCGCCTCTTTGCTTCCCTGTCCCCAGCTTCGCGCAACGCGGGCTCTGGAGAGCGCAGCCCCCCCCAGCGCTGCGAGACCGCGCCCGGCGGCTCCAGGAGGCCGCACCTCTGCGGGGCGCCGGGCGGGAGGGGCCCCTCGCGGTCCGGCAAGCCTCCAGTCCCTGGGTGTCCGCCGCCTACCGCCCCGGACTCCCCGAGGTCTCCTGCAGTTCCCTGGAGACTCCCCAGCTCGGAGCGCCGGCCGCCCGCCCGCAGCGGCCCCGCAGCGACCTGCACCCGCGCGCCGGGCGCGACCTGCCAGGGCGGCAGGAGGGGGCCTCGCGGAGCCCCGAGCTCTGACTCCTCGGAAGCCGCCTCCGCTCGCGGGTAAAGCCGCACCCGGTGGCTTTCCGTGCCCTCTCCCGCTGTCCACTGCGGTCACCAAACAAGTTCAAAGCAACTTCCTAGACCTAATTCCATGTTTGAAAAAAAAAAAAAAAAAAAGACAGCGCCCACTGCAGGAACCAGCCCCGTGCCAGGCCCAGGAGCTGCGAAGGCAGGGAAGGCGGGAGCCTGCCTCCAGGCGCTCCCCGAGGGGCGGGCGGGGCGGGGTGGGAGAAACCATCCCGGTGGGACTCCAGGACCTAGTGAGACCATCCGCCCGCATCGTGCTCACTTCACAGACGGGAATGGGGACGGGAAGCGAGCGTTCCTTGAACCCACCACGCGTCAAATGCTTTCCCTTAGCTGTTTTCTTGTCTGGAGGCAAGGGCAGCTCCGGGGGACTAACCCCACCCCCATTTTACCCAGAAGGAAACTGAGGTTCAGGGAAATAACACCCCCATTTTACCGGCCAGCACACGGAAGCTCAGAGGAGTCCGATCAAGCTCCCCAGACCTCGCCAGTAAAAGCGAGGCGCAGTCTGGGGCCGAGGACCCCAGAGCTGGGAGAGTTTCTCCCTGGGCACGCTCGGAGCGGAAAACGTTGGAGCGCGGGAACTCGCCCAGGGTCAGAGCTGCGGCAAGTGCGGGAGCTGTTTCAGGCCCTGGCCAGCGCCCCCTATGGGACGTGGCCAGCATCGCCCCAGACACGGTTCAAAGAGCTACGTATGGGTCCCTGGACAGTCACCGCGCGGAGACCCGCGAGTTCCATTTCTGGTCCCCTTGGGGAACCAAAGCGAGTGGAGGTTCTGCCGCCCCTTCGAGGGCGGGGCGCAGCTGCCCGGGCCCGCGAGCTGGCTGCTTTCCCAGCTGGTTCGGAGGTTGCCCTCGGCGCTCTGTCCTGTGCGGCAGGCACGCGCCCCCCACCCCCGCCCCGCCTCCAAGTGCGTCCCTCGGGCCGTGGTTGGGGAGAGCCCACGGTTGGAAGTCCAGTCTACACAGTTAAAGACCCTGGAAAGGATGCATTTTACTCCCGTGCCTTTCCCCGATGTTCTCTCTTGCCATCTGAGGTGTGTGGTGTGGGCGGAGGTGACAGTCGTGTGTGTGTGTGTGTGTGTGTGTGTGTGTGTGTGTGTGTGTTACGTTGGAGGAGGAGATGCCTAGTGCCAAGTGGAATGAAATTCTAGCTGGTGCCATACTTATAGCTGCACCCCCAACACACACATTCTCTCTCTCTCTCTCTCTCTCTCTCTCTCTCTCTCTCTCTCACACACACACACACACACACACACACACACAGAGCCCAGGAGGGGGGAGTTGGGAAGACAAGTGCGTTGTGGAGAAGGGAGTCGGTTCTGGAAGCCGAGGGAATGTTTCTGGGGACTTGGAGGAAGAGCGACCTATGGAGGGTGAGTTTGTCACCCCCCCTCTAAGAGATGGATGGCCTCTTAGGGAGGAAAGCAATTCCCTCTCCCCGCCCCCCCCCCCCGCATCCTGCGCACAGAGCCCCGTGTGAGCACCAGCCCACGTGAGCGCGTGTGCATGTGTGTACGTGAGTGTACGTGTGAAATGTGGCGGCGAGTGTACGCTCTGCAAAAATATGAATAATCAACACATCGCTCACACCTCCGCCGAGAGCCAGGAGGGAGCGGAGGTCCCGCGGGCTTTCCCCTGCCGGCTGGCGGAGGCGGGCGCCAGCAGGGAACGGGGACATTTCAGAGGAGCCTTCCGCTCTCTCTCCTCGGCTGAGCGGAGAGGCTCTCGGAGAGGACGGGGTGGGGGTGGGGGTGGGGGCGGGGGGCACAGTGAACTTTTCCCGGTTAAAGGTCTTACATCGCACGCCATTGCGATGTATTGGAACTGGAGCTCCAGAGCGAGTCTTTATCCTCTTCGCCAGCTGAGACGCCACCCTCATTTTGTACAGCCGTGGAGCGGGGGCAAAGAGCCCCCCTAAAGTGCTGCTGTCAAGTTTAAGGGCGAGAAAGTGTGTGGCAGTGCTGGGTGACCCTCCTGCCCGCGTTCGTTTGCACTTCTTCTTGCCTTGAGACCTGCTCGATTGGGCCTCCTAACGCGGCGCCATGGGCCTTTGGGCGCAGCCTTGCGCGGTGCGGCGACGGGAGCCTCCCTCTTTGTGCACAGGCACCCGGAGGCCGCTGGAACCGCCGGTTTACACCAAAGCGGCCAAACCCGGGGCTGGGCCGCACCCCACCCCTCCACCCAGGAAATCAGGCCCCCAGGTTTAGGGGAGGCCAGGCCAGGCACCTTTCTACTGATCACCTGCCCCCCAAGAGACATGCCTACCCACAGCCTACCGGCCGCCATTCCCGCCGCCCACTCCCACGTGGGGCCCAACTCCCACGTTCCGGCTCCAAACGCCCAAACGCGGCTGTTCCTGGGAAAATGTGTCTTGACCTTTCGTGTCAGTCCCTCAGCGAGGGCTCCCTCGCGAGTTCTGCACCCAGAACAAGGGAGTGAGGAGGAAGGGCATTTTCAGGGGGAGTACTGAGGCGAGAGAAGAGAAAGAAGAGAGATGAGCAAGAGACTTCCCGAGGGACCCAGGCTTAGGGCAGATGCAACTCTGCCGTCTTCAGTCCTTTCGGGTAGACTCGGTGCAGCCACCCCGGGCCTGGGTGCCACGCCATGTTTCTACCTACTGTCCTTCCAGACCTCAGGTCTCTCCAGCTGTTCCCTCTGGAATCCCCTTCACTAGGTAAACGCAGAAACCAACCAAACGAACAGAAAAGAAAGAAAAAAGCGAATCTAACTGCTTACTAAGTTGTCCTAAAAGGAGACGAACTCTTCAGTGTGGGTGGGGAGTCTCCCGGATGTGTTTGCCATGCACTTAGGGGTGGAATACTCCTCCCCTCCTCTCGGGCACTCAGAGGTGGAGTGCACAGTCCAGTTTCGTAAGAAAAATGCCCGAAGTTGACATTTGGAGCGGGTGTTAGTGGGGCTGGCTATTTAAGAAATTATTTCACGAGAAACTGTGAACATAAATATTCGGCAGGATTCTGAGATGGCGACCAAATTTATGTATTTCTACTCGGACGAATAAACAGCAAAGGTTCCAACTAAAACAAACAAATTGGAAAATTCACGTCTGAAGAGGGACTCGCGGAGACCTGCCACGTATTTAATTTACAAAACCCAGACTGCTGTCCCCGAGGGTCGAATTCCCTGGGCACTCGCCAGGCTCGGTCCTCCGGACGCAGAGACCCTGGCGCCGCAGAGTGTGTGTCTGGGGGTGGGGGTGAAGGTCAGACTGTCAAGGGGAGGGGGTTCTCACACCTGATTTCACCCCAGGGCCCTGCTGGACGGGAAAGAGGCCCCGAGAGCAATTTTCTAAGAAAGATTTCGGAACCTCTGACCTAGAGGAGAGGCGAGGCGCCCAGAAGACTAGACCTAACGAGATTGGGGAACGGGGCCCTAAAACCAGCCGGGAGGGACGTGGACACGGAGGTGCAGATGGGAAACATACAGGGGAGACCGGTTCACTGGCAGAGTGAACAAAGGAGGGGTCGGGGGAAAGGACGAGTGCCGCCAACCCACCCGGTTTTGTGCAAATAGCTTGGCGTGAAGAATTTTAATAATGTTCCTCTTGGATTTTTCTCGACCCCTGCAAACGGGGGAGCGAAGCGAGGGCCGGGCAGGGGTGGCGCGCGGCTCGGCACCCCCGAGGAGCGAGGAGCGGGGCGGCCGGGCTTCCTGGGAGCGCAGCTGCGCCCGCCCGTCCCCCGCGAGGCGCAGGACGGGTTTTGTGCGGCGCGTTCGGGAAGGTTTGTTCAGGGGTAGCCTGAGGCGATAGAGATGGGAGCGGCCCTCGGGGCCTGCCGCCGCCGCTCCCTCCATCACCAACCGACGCCTCTTCCTCGCGGGTGGCCTACTCTCTGCCCACCCCTCCCCAAACCCTACACAAACCTAATTAAACCCAACTGGGCCGGCAGAATTGCTCCCGGCTCCCTGAAGGCCGCAGCGCCGCCGTGCTGGGCCCCAGGCTGCCCCCCTCCCCACACCCCGGGTTCCCCCTTCGCCCTCCTCCCCGCGCCAGCCGGGAACTGGGTCTCCACCAAGAGCGAACTTGGGCGCCGCGGCTCGAAGCCGACGGGGCTCCCAGCAGAGCGGCCGCTGCTCGCTCCTAGCGCCCTGAGCGGCCGCCCCTAGCACAGCGGGCGAGGGGCGGGGCTGCTCCCCGCTACCCAGGTCCATATTTCGGGCCTTGGTTTTCCAGAACGACCTCCCCGCGCGGCCCTTTGGCCCCTGAACTTGTCTTTGGGAGGTGCGGTGGGGGCGTCCCCTGAGTGCGGCCGTCTAGTGTGGGGAGGGCAGCAGGGAGCCCTGAGAAAGGACCAATTCATTCACTCCCTGGGGGGCATATCCGGGTGGCAGCTGTTGTGGGCGAGAAGAGCCGGCGTGCTCAGCCCTGGCTGTGCCCTTTAACCCCAGCCAACCTGGGCCTGAAGGGCAGACGGTTCGGACCAGACCCGGACCCACTGCTGCCCCTAGGGTTGCGCTCGGTTCCTGTCTTGGCCAAGAGAGGAAAAAAAATTGCGGGGCTCTTCAGCACATTTTGAGGGGCCCACGGGCTGTTCCACACTTTCCGCCGAGGAATCCGAGGCATTACCTCTACTGAGCGCCGTCCACGGACGAGGATGGGGTGGGTGGTTACTTGAGCTGCACGGAGGTTTATAAAGAGAGCGATTCAGGGTAAAAGACTCGGTGCTGAGTTTTTGTAGGGACCGACAATATCCATAAAACCTGCATATAACAGAGAATTGCCGAATTGAAAAAGGGTAGTTAGTTTCATCCCTACAAATTTCGCTCCCGTCCTCCTCTCTTTGCTCAACTGCCATCTCACTCGGCTTGTGCAGCAGTTGTGATACCTATTCTGGTGCCCAGCGCCCTTTATTGCTGCCCTGCCCTCGTTACCTAACCAGGAGGACCAAGCCAGGGCCCTAGGGTGGGGGTGTCACGGTCAGCACTATCTAAAGGCGGGGGGGGGGGGTTCACATTCTCGCCCCCTTAAATAAAATCACCCCAGTCGTTCGTCCTAGAGTTTGTACAGATGGGGTCCGCGCACCCTTTCCAACCCCTTCAGTTTTCAAGTACATCTCCGCAGGAGAGACTTGCGCTTCCTGAGCGCAATCCCGGGCGAAGCCTGGGGACGCCGGCTGCCCTGGGCTGGAGTGCCGTCGCGGACCGGTCCCTTTCTCAGGAGAGCGGCATTTCCCACAGTGCGAGCTTCTCGTCCGCCCAGGCAAACGAGTTGTGTCCTCTAGCGGCAAACTCTTGCATTCCATTTGTGAGCGCTCACCTACACCTAAGGGATCTGGTCCGAAGTCAATTCACGCTCAAGTTGCAGTCCCGAGTGGGGGAAGAGCCCTGGACGCAGCCCCGGCTTCGCAGAGCGCTCTGCGTAGAGAGGCCGGGAGGCTGGGCGCAGCCGCTCTCACCGAGGAACAGCTGATTTGTCTCCTCCACGGCAGATGGTCTTTGAGCACAGATTTGCATTCATTGTCTTCAAATCTGTTTTCGCGCTAGTGTTCTAGATCTCAGCAGCAGATCTATGCACAGATCAGAATACAAAAGCGGAAGCAAGAAAATAGCACCCGGCCAGGAGGATTTTTAATAGGCACCGCGAGCTGCCCGGTGCAGCTAGAAAGCCGTCTAAGGTTTCAGCTGTTGGCGGAGCTGCCGCCGCCTCCCGGCCACCAGCCCACGGCCAGCACCTCGGCCACCGCGCGCGCCGTGGGCAAAGTTTCCGCGACTCCTCTGCTGCCTCCTGGCAGCCCCTCTGCGGCCTCCCTGGGCTTCGGGAACTGGGTGGGGAGGCGGAGGGGGCGTCGGGAGGACGCCAGGCAGCTCTTGCACTAAGCCTGCAACGATCTGTCGGCAACCTCTCGCCCGCACGGGGGTATTTTCCTTAGCTCCATGACCATTTTCCCCGACACTATTTATTTGGATAGCACTTGAGCCTTGTTCGTACTCCTCCACTCCACCCCCCACCCCCAACACACACCTTCATTCCCACACCCTTCTTGTAAACCGCACACAAAATCTGAGTGTCACCGTGTAACTCCAGGAGAGTTGGGAGAGCCGTTCAGGGAACTGGGTTGCTCGGGGGAACGTGTGCACAAAACCTAAGTACATGTGGTCACACGCTCCGCTTCCTCACACACACGCCCACAGATCCTAGCTCCGGGAATGCGTATGCCTTCCGGCAGGACACAAAAACCTGCATCTGGAGGCAGCACCCCGAGGCTCCCGCTCCCGCACCCAGACCGGGTGGGCGCGTCGCAGGCCACCTCGCCACGGCGCACGCACACCAAGGACGCAGTGTCCACAGCTTCCGTCCCCTTTCACCTCCGAGCGTGGCGCGCGCCGCCGGAGGACGTCGCCCGGCCTGCCCAGCGCTGGCCAATCCCGAGCGTCCATGCAAATGAGGCTCCTTATCGGGCCGCGGCTCCGCCTCCCGCGGCCCGGGCCGTAGTAACCCATTCATGGGGCCCGTGCGCGGCGGCAGCCCGGCTCCGAGGTGCTCGCAGCCACCGCCTCCTCTCCGCTCCGGGTCTTCCCCTTCTTTTTACAACTGATCCTGTTGGGAATTTTTTTTTCTCCTAAATTGCAGCGGTGGGGGGGAGCCGGGAGGGTGGGGGACCAGGAGGAAAGGGAGAGATTAGGCAGTCATCAATCTCCTCCTGTTTCTCCCAGAACAGGTGATGCTTCTAAATTGTGATCACTTTCTGCAGGCAGCGCTGCCGCTGGAAGGATGCGAGCGACCTAGGACCGAGGACCCGAGGCGGCAGATCTGAACTTGCGGAGGATAAAACCCAAACTTTAACTGCACCAATCCGCACCTCACGCGTGAAGCAAACGACGGGTTATCTTTTTTTTTTTTTTTTTTTTCAAGAGAGACTCAAACTTCAGTACTTGGTCCCTTTTTTTGGATTGCTTTGGAGGAAACGGTTTGGTGGCAACGTTGGGAACAGTAAGGACAGCGTGGTAACTCTTATTTTTAAAGAGACAGATCATACTTTTTAAATGTTTGGGATTCAAGATACTTTAGGAAGAGGGCCAGCTCTGAAAGAGAAATCACTGAGCGCCGAGATGGATTCGGTCAGGTCCTGGGTCCGGAATGTCGGCGTGGTGGACGCCAATGTCGCGGCGCAGAGGTAACTAGACGGTCGCACAATTATGCTCTCAAAGTCTCTAGCTCGTTTGCTCTCCCACCGTCTCTGTATTTCTCCGTCCCCCTCCTCCCGCTCGCTCGCTCCGTCTCGTTCTCTCTCCCCCGCGTCTGTCGCCCTGGCCCCGCGCGCTGGGGCTCGCCCTCGGGCATGCAGGTCGCTGCAGCCTGGGGAACACTTACCCCGCAGCTAATGCTGGAGTTTCTCCCCACTCCTTCCCCACAGACCGCTCTTTGGAAGGAAAAATAACAAAGTAGCATCTTCCGCCTCGCAGCTCACTCCCTGGCCCTGCGAGGAGGGGCTGGTCCGGAGTGGAGCTCGAGGGGCCGGAGCCGGCGGTGACGGCCGCGGGAGAGCCGGCTTCCCCGCGATGCCGGTTCCGCAAAGCCGCCGGCGAGCGCCTCTCCTGCCGCTTCTTGCCCGCGATTCCTGGAGGCCGGGAGCCTAGCGGGCAGATGGCGGCGGCGGCGGCGAGAGGAGCCGGACAGACCGGATCAGTTTCCTGGGAGGGCGAAGCGGCTCGGAGCTCCGGGAGGGGGCTGCCTGGAGGGTCCGGGCGCAGAGCTAGAACGGTGAGCCAGAGGTATCGAGGCGGAGTGAGGGGAAAGAAGAAATCAGAGAGAAAAAGACGAAGGAGTAGCAGTAGAAGAAACTGCCGAAGAAGAGAGGCGAGGAGAGGAGCTGGCCGCCAACGCTGGGCATCGCCAACCTCTAGTTTTGCTGGTCCCAGGAGTTAAGGGTTTCTGAGCGTCCGCGTGCTGAGATGGTAAACGCCTGGTCCCGAGTGCCACCCCGAGAAGACATTCTGGTTCCCCTCCTCGTCGTCACTGCTGAGCTGGCATTTGTGGTCCCCACGTCCTTGTCTGCAAGAGAAAGACACCTTACCCCACGGAGCCCACGAACTTCTTCCCACGACTCCAGCCGCCCTGCCCACTCTCCTGGTCGCCCTCTCTACGTCCCGACGCGTTGCCTAGAAATCCCTCTTTCTTAGCAGGCCACGTCTCCAGGTGTCCCGGGTGGAGCGAACCAGCTGCCGCCCTTGGAGGAGAGGAAGCAACACCCGCACCCCCTCCCTGGCGTCCAAGCCCGCGGCCCCGGCAGCCGCTCTCCGCCGCCGTCTGGGCTCGGGGGCTGCAGGCCGGGGCAGCAGGCAGGTCCACAGAGCCGTCCGCGGCGGGTGACCTTAGCTCCTTAAAGACGCCACCCACCTCCATCCTTTCCTCGGATCAAATACTGGCTGCAATGGGAACCGGCAGCTGGAGCGGGGCATTCCAGCGAAATGGTGCCCTCTTCAAAAGAGGGGAAAGTGCTCGCGCCCGGGGCAGGAGGCCCACAGAGCCAGCGCCGCGGGGCAGTGGTAGCCATCTGCGCGCGCGGCCCGCCTCCTGACAAATGTTATCTGGCGGCCAGTAGGTTCTGGGCCGGGACAGGTCGGCAGGGAGGTGTGTGCACACACTCGGTACCCTCCAGGGAGCCTCTCTGGTCCTCCAGAAAGGGGTTCGCGGTCAGCGCGTTTGGCCTGCGCCGCCCGCAGACGCGGCTGGAACAAGACTTCCCTGGGCCGCCAGCGAGGACTTTGCCGGCCTCGTCCTAACATTGTGGCTTCTCCAAGCTTAGCAGTTTGGGAGGCGGGTCCCCGGTATCAGGTCGATCCTTAGGGCTGGCTTCGGGGATCCCGCCCTGCCCTGGTGCTGGGCAGCTTTTCGGAAGAGCGAGGGAAACAGGAGGCGAGGCCTCTCCCTGTAGGACGCAGGCTTGGGCTCTGGGCTACCTGCGGGCCAGAGTGTTCTCACGCAGCCTTTCCGAGAGCGCTGGCGTGTGTGAGTGTGAGTGCGAGTGTGTGTGTGTGTGTGTGTGTGTGTGTGTGTGTGTGGTTATGGGCAGTAGTCCTCGGACAGGTAACTCAAGAAAAGATCAAGGAAAAGGGTCACGTCTTCAAATAAGGAGGCACTTATTCCCCAAACCCTGGGCCCAGCTCCGACTTTTGACCCATTCAGCGGCCACCGCCACCGGATAAGATAGGTGAGGGCCGCCCGACAGGACAAGAGCGGGGCCCGCCTCGGGGCCCGCCCGGCCTCGGCCTGCCGCTGGGCTCCTCTGGGCTCCACTTGGGCCGGACAGTGAGCCGCCGGCCCGGGCTCCGCGCAGAGCTGCAGAGGCGGCGCCGGCCCTGCCGCTGGCCCCGGCCCCGGCCCCAGCCCCGGCGACTCCGCTAGAGTCTAGTCTCCTCCTCTTAAGCCGGTTGGAAGGAAGGTCTGAGGGTCCAGAGCTCTTGACCTGGGACAGGCCCCTGGGCCGCGGGGGGTGGCGTGGCGCGTGGGTAACTGGTGTCCTTCTCTCCTCCCGCGCCCGCCGCCCCGTGTTCCTCCCGCAGCGGAGTCGCCCTGTCCCGCGCGCACTTCGAGAAGCAGCCGCCCTCCAACCTGCGCAAGTCCAACTTCTTCCACTTCGTGCTGGCGCTCTACGACAGGCAGGGGCAGCCGGTGGAGATCGAGCGCACGGCCTTCGTGGACTTCGTGGAGAACGACAAGGTACGCGCAGGCCCCTTCCCCTCCGGCGGGTCGCCGCCTCCTTGCAAAGCACGAGGATTCCATCTGTCACATCACCGGGGGTGACAAATCAGGCTCCTCACTCGCAGCCTCTCCATCCGTCGGTTTCCCCACGCCCCCCGCCCCGCCGGTGCGCCGCCTGCTGCGGGCTGGCGGCTCCGGGTCCTGAGCAGAACCTGGTGCTGCACAGACCGCAGCGAGCGCCCTCCCGCGAGAGGGTCGTTTAAAGGCACCCGGGCCCTGCTGCCCGCTGCGGGTGTGTTCGTTCTGTTCCACCTGCTGCTCCGGCGGAGCGGGCGGGGACCAGCGGGGCCCAGAGCGCCGGCCCTCCTCGCGGACACGGCTCCCACTCTCGCTCCCCGCGCACCGCTCCCCGCCCAGGCCTTTGATCTCAGAGGAAGGAGGCGAGACGAAAGGAAAGTCTCTTTCCCTCTGAGCCGCCTCTCCTCAGCTGCACTGTGTGAGCTTGGAGCAGGCGAGCAGGCGCCCAGAGGTCCCTCTTGCCCCTGGGCCCATCCCTGCAGCTCGTGGCCGGAGGCGCTGGTCCTGTGGGGCAGGGACAAGGTAGCGCCTGCATATGACAGGCCCCTTCACCTTTCTGCTAAGAGAACTTGCAACTTCCTCCGGACGGACACCTGGGTGGGTTGGGTGGGGACTGGTAAAGGCAGCGTTGGTGCGGCGCCCCTTTTTTGGGCCTCAGAGGGGTCACACTCCTGAGGATATTTTTAAGGGAGAGAGACAGAGGCTTGGAGAGGGTCAAGTGCCGGGGCCTTGGCAAGTTTTGGCGGTGGTCCTTCAGCAGAAGCTCCTGTCCTTTGACCCTGGGCTGAGGCGGAGTGGTGGGGTGGAAGGGGTGAAAGGCAGGGGAGGCGGTGTAAAGAAGTGCTCTCTCCTCTTTCCTTCATCTGGGGGCTCCAAAGCCAGGGATTCCAACACCGCCTGTCTTTTTAGGAACAAGGCAACGAGAAGACCAACAATGGCACCCACTACAAGTTACAGCTCCTCTACAGCAACGGTGAGCGCCCCCGCCCTCTGTGTCCAGGTGCCACACAGGCCCCTTTCAAGGAAAGCAGTTGACCTTTGTCCAGGTAGCTTGCAGGCAGTCTGAGGTCCAGGGAGAGCAGGTTTGGGGAGGCTCCGTCAGGGCCCTGGGGGGCGGGGAGGGTGGGGGTGGGGGTGGCCTTTGCCCCCAGGACCTTTCAGCCTGCGGCAGCCCTGGGCAGCTTCCTGGGCCTGGCCCTACAGCAGGGCCAGTTGGGGGGTTTGCAGGAGAAGCTTCCAGGGCCCTTACCTTGTGCCCATCGCCTCCCCACAGGTGTCCGCACGGAGCAGGACCTGTATGTCAGGCTCATTGACTCGGTCACTAAGCAGGTGAGCCCGTGGCCCACTGGGCTCCTCCTCTGCAGGGCCCCCTCTGACCTCCCCTCACCTTTGCCCGCCCTGCCTCCACCCTCCATGAATTTCTGGGTCAGACTTCACATGCCCTAGAACATCAACTCACACCTTGTTCACTATGAAAAAAATTTCCCCCCTCTCTCCTCAATTGTTCTGTTTCTTTCTGGGTGGGGAAGTGAGAAAAATGGTGAAGGGAGAAAGCAATTATTGGGAGATTTGGTTCCCCAAACATTGCCTTTTGCAAGAAATATGTTCTCGCGGGGGCAAACTTGTCTATATTTCGCTTGAGTTAGTCAGGCCACAGCTTGGGGTCTGTGCTTCCAGTGGGCACACCTAATGAAGTGGTGGGCAGAGAGAGAGGAAGATGGATTCTGTACTTGCTCTAAAGTCCTCTTTTCCTTGTTTCCTCACTCCCCTCACATTTCCCTTCTTGCCCTTGCCTCCTTCGCAGCCCATAGCATACGAGGGACAAAATAAGAATCCGGAAATGTGCCGAGTTCTTCTGACACACGAAGTCATGTGCAGGTAAGAGCTGCTTTCTTTCCCCGTGGGCTTTGCTCGCACGCTGGCCAGGGGAGCAGCCTCTGCGCTCAGGGACGCCCCCACAAGGATTTGCAGGAGGGATGGTGCCCAGGGAGGGAGGCTGAGGCACTAGAACTTCTCCTTTACTAAAGGCCAGATGCTTAGAGCATCTCGGAAAGGACACCCAGAACCGCGCAGGATTCTGTCCCCAGGCGTCTGGGGAGTTTTCTCCGCCTCGGACAGTTTCTGTTGTCCAGCAGTCGCGGCAGCTCAGGGAGGCATGGGCAGCCCCAGCCAAGTTTGGAATGGGGACTTCCGTACACCAGGCTCATTCCCACTGGTCTGGCAAGCTCCGGGTAGATTTCCAAGTAGGGGTCACGTGTGGCATTCAAGATCAAAGCACTGGAGACAGTCTGGGCAAGGACCACCAGAGAATCCAGTGGCCCATTTCCGGGGCACCCCACCTGAGGAACATGTATATGATGCCAAAGCGTTTCCTTCCTCCAGGAATGTTGCTTCTCCGACGAATTCTCATGTCAGAGGAGTTTCTTAGGTGAGGAGGAACCATGGGGAGAAAGATCAGAGGAGTTCACCACCAGTGCTGGGAGGGGTGGGAGAGGACCCCATCCAGGAGAGCTGGGTTTGGAGCATCAGCTGGCTTCTCCTGGCTAGGTTGTGGGAGGAAGTTCTCACGGCCAAGTTGTGTGCTGGAATTTCTGCACCTTTCCCCACCTTCTTGCAGAGACGGACCCAGTCCATTTGAGTCTTTCTTCTGCGTGACTAGAAGAAAATAAAACAATTAGAAGAAATTCATCCACACACTTATTCTTTTAACAAATGTTTATTGAGTTCCTAGTTTTTTCAGGTGTTGGGGATCCCTCAGTAAAGGAGAGTTTTCTATAAAAAGGAAACTCTTGGAAGAGGTGGTGATTTTGCTATAAAAATGTAAATCTTTGTTACACACTCGCTTTTCTTCCTCCAAAATTTGTGATCGGAGAGAAAGCCTCAATTCTTCCTCGCTTCGCGATTGCTTCTGTAAATGTCTCCCAACTCCAGACGCGCCAGCCTGGGGTAATTGGAGGCCGTGGCTGATGTAGCCCGGGACTGTTTTATGGTCAGCTTCTGGCCGTGCTGTCTCCCTCACAACCCAGTCAGGAAGAAACATAACAATTTGACATGTTTGTTTTGGTTTCGACCAAGTATTAGAAAAACAAACTTTGCCAAATGCAAAGTTGAGCTCTGCCAGAGCTGAGGGGTCCTGGCTTCCTTGCCTGAGTAGCTGGGTGAGGCACTGGGCATTGGAATAAGCAGATATCCACTTCACCATCCCAGGGCCCCTTCACAGATCCATTTAGAAAGAAAAATACAATTGCAAGATGAGCTTGCATGTAATAACTAGACTAAATAGTCAGAACACTGATTCAGGTGGCTAATTGACGGATGCTTTTTAATTTCTCTCTATACTTTTAAATGTCTTTGTTTGGAGAGATTATCTTCTTAAAAGAAAAGAAAGCCCCAAATTGGCCCATTGTCTGATGAATTATACCTCTCATTTTAAAGAATACTTGCACGCCCCATCCAGTGGTATTTAAAGCTGACATTTTTATTTTTAAGCCCAATCAAATCCTCCTCATTTTATGCTGTTTAAGTAGCAGCATCAATTTTTAAAGCCTCTAGTTTAGTCTGCATTAGTAACACAATATAAAAATTTAATGTACTGTAACTTCTCTGTATTTGAGACCTGGGAAGAGATGCTCTGCTATTTTCTTTCCAAACTAGAATTTAAAACAAATATTAATTAATGGGTAAATAAATGATCCATTGGATGGGTACTGTGTGTGTGTGTGTGTGTGTGTGTGTGTGTGTGTGTGTGTGTGTGTGTGTAGATGAACGGCGTAGTGACAAATGTTGGATGCAATGTGTCAGTCTGAGCTGACTGATTCTGCAGTTAGGGAGAAAAAGTCTCTTCTCCCACATTTTAAGAGCCCGTTATAGCAGTCAGTGGCTGAGGGATGAATCAGATGCCCCGTTCGCAATGGTTAGGGCACCCGGTTTCATTTGTGGGGTGAGCGTTTTGGGGCTTACCTGGGAATTTCCCTGCATGGTTTCATGTTCTGTGATCTTTAGTCAAAAAAGCTCATAAACTAGCGTTTAGCTTTGAGGAAGGAAACAATATTGATATCGTTAAGAATAACTTTTTCTCCCTTCTCCAATTGCTTCTGCTCCCTTCTTCCCTGCTTTAGTTCATTTTGACAATTATTAGCAAAGAGAAATCTAGTTGTTATGTCGCTGCCAGCCACCCCTGCCCTCAAATGCTCAGAGGGTTAAAAGATATTATAATTTGAACAGAAGTCGTCTCAAGGCCTACAGCTGGCTAATAACAGAGTTGTATTGAGTGCGAGCAAACCCCACAGCTGTGACTTTTCGCCACAAGGCGCAGGCTAGACAGGGCCCTAATCAGATGGGCCAGCCGGGCAGTGGGGCCAGTGTCTTTATCGGCCAGATGGTGTGAATTTAGACACTTTTGTTATGCAATCGCAGGGAGGAGTTGGGGAGAAGAAAACAAAACAAAAGCCACCATGCTGTGCGCTTATTTGAGTTTGAAATTAGAGACAGATTTTTGAAAGTTGAGGGTTGAATTTTAAAAACGATTTTGGAGGGGAAAGGGCATATCCACTTGTCTTGAGCAGGAGTTTGCTGACTGGACACCCTGTGTCCATGGCTGGGCCTTTCTCCTCCAGCCCCCCCTCTCCCTTTTCTTTCTCTCTTCCTGAAAAATCCAGGGAAGATTCAGGATTGGGATAACATTTCTCATTTCCCCAACTTTTTTTTTCTTCTCTCGTTCCCTCTCAAGATTCCATGAAAAGATAGGGAGGATGAGAGAGGCCTGTTAACGAATTGCGAGTATTTCAGGTAAAAGGTTCTCCAAATAAGCACCAGAATAAAACAAACCAAACCAAGCCAATAGAGAAAGAGCTTTCATTTTTATTCATGAGGATAAATGGGCACTTCGGAGCCTCTCCGTGGTAGTTAGGACCACAGTCTTAACCTAGGGCCATTTCGGTTGCCTCTTCTCTTTGTTCAATTTCCCCTCCTTCTCTTCCTTTTTTCTTTTTTTTAAAGTCTTGTTCACTGAAGGAGAACTTCAGACTTACAGACTTGCTTGCTGAGAAATAACCCTAAAAGCCTTTTTAGCTAAAGAAACTGAACTTGAAGTTTGTTATCTGCACAATTCAGGGACCCAGTTCCTTCTCTCAGCTAACTATCCACACACCTGGGCCCAGAACGATGGTTTGGGGAATGTGGTTCATGAATGTCTTCCACCCTCCACTCCCCTTTGCTCATCTTAACAATCTGGTGTGACGACTGAATGTCATTTAAGCAGCCAAACGAAGAATAACTAGGACATCTTGATGAGAATTTTTCTTTAAAAAAGGAAAGAAAAAGAAAATTAGCTTTGGCTAACCCAGAGAAATTTTAAGAAGGGCCCTAATGGGGCAAATACAGTCCACTCCTATTATTTTTATACCTTTATTTTTATAGTGCAACAGCCAAGTAACTGCCTTCTACATCTTTTCTGTGCTATTAGCATTAGAGATTATACTTAAATATGTGACTGTTGGAAAAGAGAAGATTGGGTCCTGAAGTCCCTGCATTTTCTTTAAATATCATTTCCTTCCCTGAGCCGAATCCCCACATTGTATTACACTGGCACCAGGCTTACATTTTTATCTGTTTTCTTTTCCTCCGAGAAACTCCCCATGGAAAGCAGCTGAATTCAGCTGAGCAATTTTGCAAACTTACTCAGCCTCCTCAAAATCATTCCTTCTCAAACTAAACAGATTGGCACGTACTAGCAGTGTGCGCTCTTGGAATTAAATTGTACACGGCATCAGACACGCATTTGGGTTAGGTTGACATGCCAGTGATGTCAAAGGGGAGTTTAGGTAGAAGGCTTTAGGTAACTAGCATGGATGGGGCTTTTGAAATTGTGTTGCTAAGAAAAAAGGTTTGCCTGGACTACAGAGGTATCCCATGACAGAAGCCACTGAAAAAGGAGAGGTGGGAGACAGAAATGGGTGGGGGCAGGAGTTGGGAAGAAAGACACAAGCTCTGGGAGTGGGAGAGCAGTGGGTCAGCATTTTTATTGGTGTTAATCTTGGGATGGACTGAAATTTTAAAAGTTGAGACCTAACATAATTTCAAAGGCAAAATATTGTTTCAGAAAGTCCCAGGGGCAAGCTCTGGTATTTAAGAAAGTTGAGACACTTTTTCTTTTACTTCTTACTAATTTGATTAAATTTCTTAAAACCTCATTGTACCCATTTGGTGAAAGTTTTTTTTGAAACATCTTTCAAGTATATTCTACTTTTTGAGAATGGTAAAATTATTCACTAAATAATCCACATGCCCCTGCATGAGAGAGATGGATTTAAAAAGTTGTAAAGTAGTTCTTTGTTTGTTTGTTTGTAATTCTGTGGAGGATCCGAGACAGTGAAAGCACTGCAGAGAACCAGAAACTAAATTTATCCCTGGGCTGTGCTAGGCCTTTGAGGTCCTGCTGCCACATGGCTTCCCTCTTTTCCTTAGCCTGTCATCACTTTCGAAGGGTGCTCAGGGAATCCCATAGCCTCCTGGACTTATACTAGAAGAAACTCTGGAGATAATCCAGCCCAACATTTTAATTTTATATATAGGGAGGCAAAACCCAGAGGGGTTAAAGAGATTAGACTAAATTCACGCAGCTGGTTTGGGACGGAGTTGGGTTAGGCACCAGAGCTCTGATTCCCACGTTAACATTTTTTCTATTGGGCCACGCCAACCTTAAGCTACAGAGGAACTATCAGGGGAAGGACCGCACTTACATGTAATTTTATTATCGCTAAGGCTTATTAGGCATAGTCTCCAACCAGTGCGGATGATAATGCTTTTCACATACGCCCTGTCAGGGTGATAGTCAGTGCTGGCCATGTGCTTGAGTGAGCTGAGAGGTATTCAGAAGTTTGTGGTCCTGACAAGCAGCACTAGGACAACTCAAGGAGGTGGCGTCCCATTGCTTCTCCACCACCAAGCTGCCTTTGCCCTTTTTACATTCCTCTAGCTCTCCCATACAGGGCCCTTTGATTGGAGTGTTTTGCTTCTGCAAAGTCAAAGGACCTTCTGAGTACTTCCTACCTATTGCACTTGTTCTAAGACCTCTTCTTTGTCTCGTGCATTCTCCAGCATCATCCAGCAGGTGCAAGTTTTGGGAGGGAGTGTTTTCAAGGTGGGAACTGTACATCCAGTCCCATTTCGGTTCCATGACTTGGTGAAAAGGATTGGAGCTATAACTTTACAGCTTCCTGCCTCATTTTCTTCCTATTTTAAAATACATGCCATAGTTCTGCTCTTCCTCCTTCATATTTAGAACAGAACGGAAATGGATGAAGGCATAAATGTTTATAAAGTACACTGAGTTTTCTGGAGAAAGATGTTATGTAAATAAGGTTGGTAAAAATCCAGGCAGCTATTTTATACATTTTCCTTTCCCTTCTTTCTCTAAATATTTGTTAAGACACAAAGATCTAAAATATATAGTCATTAAAATCCTTCAACACTGAGCTGGAAATAACCTTATAGATTTTTAAGTCCAGCTGTCCATGGTTCAGATTACAAATACGATTCTTGGGAAAATTGCGATTTGCTAAGAATTACCTAGTTTATAAGTCACAGAGTGAGAATTTAAATGAGTATCTCTGGGCTTCAAGTTCACTATTGTTTTTAAACATGGCCATAAATTCTGCTCTCAAGCAGCGGATAGTGAAGAGGCTACCCAGGACATACTAATTTTTGTGAACATTCCTACATTGTATGCTTATTGTTTTTTCTTGATTTTAACAAATTTCTTTTACTTTTTTGGTTCCTTCCCGATCTACAGTCGATGCTGTGAAAAGAAAAGTTGTGGAAACCGAAATGAGACTCCTTCAGACCCTGTCATCATCGACAGGTAGGGGGAAAAAGTGATTTAAAAAAAATCATTTCCTTTATGAATCTCAACTTGGGCTTTGTCGTAAGGTTGGTTTTATGTTACCTTCAAGGCATGATGCTAGTTCAACATGCATTTTCTTGTACTGGTTGGCCTTTCTTGGGAGAAGTCAGAACCTTCCCTTTTGAACTTAGGTCTCTAAATCCACGACGAGATTCTTTTCCAGGTGCATTTGCTTCAGCCTACTAGGGAGGGCGTGGATGGTAGGAGATGCCATCTCTCCTACCTGGCAGGGCAGGACCTCAGTCAGTTTGCTGAAAGAGGCAGTGTATCCCAAGTTAAGTGGCAACCCCTGTATGGTTCTCAGTGATTGCTGTTGGGCTTGATGACTTCCAGTTTAGATTACGGTTTAGGGGATTATGACAAGCTCTCTATTTCATTGAGGGAGATTCCTTTCTACAACAGAGGATTGCATTCTGGGTCCTGTGTTATATTCTGAGTGGATAAGATTCTTTGGGACAAGATGCTAATTCATTGAAATGTGACTTAGGCATCCTCAGCTGTCTGTTTTTGTGATTGGAAACAGAACTTATAAACCAATGAAGAAATACCAAATTAACTTCCAGCAATCATGTAATTTTTAAGAAATCCCATATTCCCACCCCTAATTTTTTCTCTTTCATTAAAAAACGGAATAATTCCCTGTTGCTTCTTTCTTTGGGTTTTCATGTTTCTAGCCAGGTCCTGAAATGGATTGGAGAGACCACAGTCTCCAAAGTTGTTATTCCAATATTCCAGTGAATCCTCAGCTGGGAGAATGAAACCTCTGGCATTCTTCCCAGAAACCCAGCTCGGTTTCTTCGTGGAAAGTATAGCATAGTCTTAGGAACAAGGGGGCTAGAATTCTGATTCTGTCCTAGCTTCTGACCTTGGACAAAGCACTCGGCACTTCTGTTCTTTAATGGTACAGTGGGAGAAGAGTTGGAGGGCACTGCCTACTTGCCCGTGTTTGCACAGCTGGTTGGAGCAGAGCTGGCACTAAAGAAACAGTGGTCCTTACCTCCTCTCACTGCCACAAGCACCTTCTCCCAGCCCTCTCTGTCCTAAACTGATGTGAGTTGGGTGTGCTGATTGCATGGGATGTCCATTCCCAGCTTCCCAGGATAGCCTTGGGATCCTCTGGGGGAGTTTGAAGGATATAAGAGCAGCCTAGACACAGATCCAGTCCTTCCAGCGTGTACCCTGAGCTTTTTAATCTTCATGTAGTCTTTTTCATGAACGTTTGCTGTTCTTTTAGGAAGGCTCTCTAACCTCATCATTGTTACATGTTTTCTTGCAATCCTTAAATCAGCTTTAGAAATATTGGCAAACCTGTAAATGCTCACCTGCATCTTGCAACTCGGAAGCACACATCCTAACGACTCTGAGCTTAGCAGCAGCTCTTCCTGCAAGAAACTACATAGAGTTATACCCACAGATAAAGCTGAATATGCTCTGTTTTCTGCCTTTGCAATACACATGTTACAGATACAAAAAAAATGTAGTCCTTTTGCATCTATGGGAGAAAATATTTTCATATTTTGTGCCTTTGTTGTTGGTGCTAGAATGCCTTAAATTCTTCTGAGGAGGTGGAAACTGTATCTTGGCTGCTATATTATGGAGCTTTATGTGACTGTGGCACTTATTTTTACTGTCCTATGCACAATAAAACAAGCCAGTGAAGTCTCTGCATCACTTGAAATATGTGTTACTTCCAAAATATTCCACGTCTACACATAACATACCAAAGGGTACTGTAAATTGATCAGTATCAGGTTTTTAGAGAAAGCATTTTATTATAAACAGATGCATTTATTTGTTTTGCTCATTGTAGGTTTTTTGTTGGAAGAGGTTTTTCCTTCACCAGAGTCTTGTTTTATTGCTGTTGAATGTCTTTTCGGTGTGCCTTAGCCTTCTTCCCTTCATTTGTGGAAGCATAAGTGGATGCAGCCAGGTTTCCATTTGTTGAAGGTGGGATGGGTGTCATCAAAGGTTTGGTTGAGTTGTGCAGCTGGTCCCTGGGTTCAACGCCTGCTGACTTGGAGATGTCGAGATCACCCATGAACACCAAACGGGTGCAAAGTAGTCTATTTTGGATTTTCTCTGGGTAAATATAGGACTCTCTTCTTTGCCCTTGTTCCTACAATGCCAACTAATTATCTCCTCCCCCTCCTGGCTCAGTCTGGCCAGATGCAGTTAATTTACACTGTCTCTCCCTGAGTTTTCTCACACAACAGGCACGCTCCACTCTGGCCCCAGGGAACTTTGTTTATTCCCCAGAATTGTGCCTGTTTGGGGGAGGGGATGAGGAGGCTCAAGAGTGGTTCCCCAACTTTTCATCACCCAAGACCTCTTTATTTTTTCCCTTGGTGAATCCAGGGTTTTGCAAAATTTTGCTTGCCAACCTGCAGTTAGCAAGTGCTAATTTAGTTGTAAATCCATTTTTATTAATTAAAGACATGTACCAGAATGGGAAAGAAGAATTTCACCCCAGAAATGCCCTTGATCTCATCAATGACGGACCAGAGTTTTTGATCCTGGTGAGACATGATATGTCATGTTACCCACTGACATGATAGACTTCCAGCTCAGCCAGAAAACAACTTGACCTTTCACTTAGCCCATGTGACCACATCCTGAGCAGATAATCAGTTTCTAACAGGATGCTTGAAATATAAAAAAAATAGCTTTTGCTACCTTGTGGCCCCTTAATTGAATATTATTGGATTTTACAATAGGATGCCCCCATAGAGACTTAGTTCTCCCTTTCCGAAGACTTAGCCCCAGACTGGGAATTCTTTTTCTGCACTAAATTACTCCCTGACTGATCTCTCTAGAAACATAAATTTAATTTTTACTTTCAGTTGTCTGTTCAGCATGCTTTTGTGAATTCTTGGGCAGCCACACCCCTCTCCCAAAAGCACTTGCTATGAATCATAGCCTCAAGCAAAGTCTTTCTTCTACATAAATGTTTATGTGCATAAAGAGGGGGGGGGGCTTATTAACTTTTAGTGTAAAATTCCAAAAGTCCCTATCTGGGGAAAACCCAACAAAACAGAATAGAACAAAGCAAAAGCAGAAAACAGAATCCTTACTGTGGTCATCCACCTAAATCTTACCCATAAAGACCTGTGTGTGGTAAATTTAAAAAAAGGCTCACACTGATTTACATTTTGTGGTTTCAGAGGGAAGCTCTAATTCAACCTTGTTTTTCATGGGTTGCACTAGCTCAAACCCTCTTCTCTCTCTGGAAGCTTCTGCATATCTACAGACTCTCTGGGGCTCAGGATAACCTGGTGGTCCCTGGGAAGAGGACTGTAGGGACAGTCTCATTGATGTGAGGCAGGAAAAAGTCCTTATGGCTTCTATACTTGCAGCCCCATTAAAAGTCAGTTGGGCAGGCAGGGCAGTATTTCTTTTTGAATCTTTGAAGGCTAGCCCTGCCCATGTGGTAGGATATTTTCTATTAAAAGGGTAGTTCCAACCTATTTCTCACATGCTACATATCCCAGTCTTTTGCCTTGGGACATGGGTCTCCAATATTTCTAAGCTTTGTTCCCAAGGGGGGCCATTTTAAGTACTGATGTGTTTTTGTTCATTTTCTTTTTCAAGAAGCCAAATAAACAACAGAATAACTCTCATTCAAAAAGTTTACTCAGAAATGTTTGGTGTTTAGTTGCCCATGAGGGGTTTTCCTGATATTATCTTCGTCTTTTTAAAAAATTAATTGTGGTAAAATACACACAATGTAAAATTTGCCATCTTAACCAAGTGTTCAGTTTAGAGCTATTAAGTATATTCACATTGTGGTGCAACCACCACCATCCATCAATTTATCTCTGCTCTTTCCATCTTGCAAAACTGAAACTGTCACCATTAAACCACAACTCATTCTCCCTTCTACCCAGCCCCTGGCAACCACCATTCTACTTTCAGTCTCTGTGAATTTGACTCCTCTAAATACCTCATGTAGATGGAGCCATGTAGTATTTGTCTTCTTATGACATGCTTATTTCACTTAGCGTCATATCCTCCAAGGTTCCTCCATGGGTCAGAATTTGGCCATTGTGAATAATGCTACTATGAGCATGGGTAGACAAATATCTCTCTGCTTTCAATTTATTTTTTTTTGTATATGCCCAGAAGTGGAATTGTTGGATCCTATGGTGGTCCGAGGAACTGCCACTGCCATACTCTTTCCATTGTGGCTACACCATTTTATATTCTCACCAACAGTGCAGGTTCTAATTCCTCTACAGCTCCACATTACTTGCTATTTTCTTGTTTTTAGATTGTTGTTGTGTTTTTATAGTTGCCGTCCTAATTGGTATGACTCTTCTTTTAGATGTTTTATCCTGCCGTCATGTTGATAGGCATCTTCACCCGATGCTTTCCCCTCTGGTCCAGGCTTCTTGTGTACATTCCCCTGCCATCTAGCTCATCATCTTCCTGCCTTCCTCTGCCTCACCAACTACCTTGTCCTACGTGCTTGAATCCTCTCCCCTTTGGGTCATTCCTTTCTCCAGTGCGTCACTTAACCCCCGGAAGAGTTATTTGTGGGATGGGAAATTCTGGAAGATAACTGTGAGGAGTAAATCCCTGGCTGACTATCCATGCATTAATCCTGAACACTGGAGCTTTTCTTTTTGTTAATTTATCAAACGACATCTACAGTAATCTATTCTTGATTTGTGGCATAGATTCTGCTTGTAAACCCCATCTCTTTCAGCACTGAAGCAGTGTTTGCATAGTACCGAGCTGTTGGTGAGGTTTATGTCCATAAAGCCCGGCAGATCCCTGCCATCCTAGGCCACTAAGGCTGGCTTTCATTCCTATTCATTCCCTTTCCCCGAAATAGACAAGTCAGATATATTAGTAATGACATTTCCTGAACAAAGAACTCTATCTCTGAGAAGGATGGATAAGACCAGTCAGTACTCAACATTTACCTAACATTTTAATTGGCACTTATTGTATGCTGGGCATTGTGATAAGAAATTTGTATTAGATAATCTTAATTAATCTTCAATGGTTGCGAAAATTCTCAATTTTGCAGAGGAAAAAAGTAAGTCTCACGGAGTTAGGTAATTTGGCCAAAGTCACATAGCCAGTTTCAGTGGTGAAATTGGAGTGTAGCCAATGTGTGGAAGTTACGGAGAAGAAGAAAAAGCTCTCCAGAATGTAGAGTTGTTGAAGAAGGGAAAGACGTGGTGAGCATGGTCTGGAAGAACTCCTGATAGGAACATGAGAGGGGGGTCTGTTCTCTGGGCAGTGGTGGGTGCCATTTGTCCCCAGAGTGTCATTTACTCTGAGACTGTACAAACCACATTCAACTGTGTGACAGTTGAAATACCAGTTCCCAGTGTGACAGAGAGACATCACGGTGTAATAGAAATGGCCCTGGACTAGGATCAGGACACCTGCCCTGGCCCCAGATCACTCACTAACTTGTTCCTAATGCTGCAGAGGTCCCAAGCTGGCTCATGGGCCCTCCGATTCCCTGTCTACAAATGAAGTGCTTTGGATTAATGGGTGATCTTAACATTACTTTCCAGCTCTGAATTCTCTGATTCTAGCTGAGGGCCCAGGTTTGGGTGTCAGGCATGCTAATTCATCATCCTTGCTCATCAATAATTTACAGGATCTATTAATATATGCCTCCTCTGCCCAGACTCCCCATCTCCAGTGGAGGGGAGCCCAGTGCTGTGAAGAGTCTACAAAAGCCTGGCCCCGGGCAATTTTTTTTTCAGTGAAAATTCCATTCCCATAGGGAAGGTTTAGATTTTCTCACTGAAAACACAGATTATCTATCCAAAGTGAATGCAGCATTCTTTCATATTCTCCTTCCTTTGTTTTCTGGTAAAACCTTTGCTAGTTTCTTAGTCATTTCAAGGAGACACAGGTATAGGAGAAATGACTCTTCTACTTGCTGGTGAAGAAAAAAGTGTCCCTTTGGGTTGAAGTACTTCACTGGGTGACAGCCTGAGCCGAGTGGTCAAAACAAGCTGGAACTCCTTTGAGAAAAGGACTCTCCTTTTTCTGATTAAAGAGGTGGTGCTGAGAAGTTATGATGTTCACTTCTGTGGTGGGGTTAGTTTTTAAGAATTACAGTTTCTCTACTTGACTGACCCATCTTCCTAAACGCACAGAGCTTTTGGATTTGAAACAAACCAACTCAGTCATCTATACATGGGTTCACACCATCATTCATTGATGTACTAATTTTTTTCTGTTGTTCAGTTATTAAGCAAATATTTCCCAGACAACCAGGGAATACAACAGGCATGGTTCCTATTCCTATGGAGTTGACAACTTAGAAAATCATACAAAGAAATATGTTTTTACAAACTGGGAGAAGTGTTCTGAAGACTAGGTAAGTGGATCAGACAGGTTCCAGCTCTCTAGTTCTCTGTGAATCCAAATAGAATCAAAATATTCGTTCCATCAAACAGACCTTGAATATTCCATCTTCTCTCTCTCTGTACACATCATTTCTACCTGGAATACCCACCCCAAACTCTCTGCCAGTATATCTCATACTCCTTTTTAAAGACCTAGTTCTGATTTTACCTTCTCAAAGATATCCATTTTTTAAAAACATTAGTGTGTGTGTGTGTTTTTAATCTTCACCCAAGGATATTTTTTTAAAATTGATTTTTAGAGAGAGAGGAAGGGAGCAAGAGAGAGAAACATCAATGTGAGAGAGAAACATTGATCGGTTGGCTCTCATACACATCCTGATCAGGGATCGAACCCACAACCTAGGTATGTACCCTGACCAGGAATCAAACCCACAACCTTTCGGTGTATGGGATGATGCTCCAACGAACTGAGTCATCTGGCCAGGACAAGATATCAATTTTTGTAGCCAAAGTCTTTTCACTTGATACTTGTCACATGTGCTTGCTCTTGATTAGGATATATGGGTATTAGTTTTGTTTGTTTGTTTGTTTGTTTGTTTGTTTTTACCCATTTGGATTTGCGTCACATTCCCAACTATATTGTAATTCTTGAATGTTTGATACCACAGGTCATTTAAGTGGACTCTAATATTTATTAGCTATGTGATAATGTTGAGTTGTTATAGCAATACTTTAATGTATGTAAGGTACCCACATAGTGCATGATGGAATAGGTGCTTTCAAAAAATCATAGCAATTAACAGCAATTATTATTCTGTATCTCCCCCAGTGTCTGTTCAGTGGCTTGGGTATTACAGGCACTCAGAAAATATAAGTTGGTAGGTTAATCTCAGACGACCAAGCATCAAAGAGTTTGGATAACTGAGTCCTTTGCCAGTTCATATAGGACCTTTTCTGTAACTTACTTGTTTTGTTTTTTGTTGTCATTGTTGTTAATCCTCACCCAAGGATATTTTTCCCCCAATGATTTTTAGATGATTTTTAGAAAGAGTGGAATGGAGGGGGAGAGACACAGAGAGAGAAACATTGGTTGTTTCATGCATGAGCCCTGACCAGGGATGGAGCCTACAACCAAGTTATGTGCCCTTGACTGGAATAGAACTTGCTACCCTTCAGCCCGAGGGCTGATGCTCTAACCACTGAGAAACTAGCTAGGGCTATAACTACTTGTTTTTGACAACTGCTTGGCATCATACTCCCCAGTGGCAGGTAGGTATAAAATAATGCCAAGAACAGATATTTAGGGTTGGAAGGCAGAATGAATCTATTTAGTCACTCAATATTAATTTTTTATATGTTTTCTTTTTAAAATTGATTTCAGAGAGAGAAAGGAGGAGAGAGAGATAGAAACATCAATGTAAAAAGTGTCATAAAAGAGGTAAAGAGTAAAATTCTGGAAGATCTGAAGTGGGCAGATACTTTTAATCTAAGAAGAGGTGTACTACACCTCACCACTAGGGTGATGGCTGTAACTTGGACATACACAGTGAGGTCAAAGGGCATTCAGAGCAGGAAAGTGTGTAGGAAAATGCATGTGGAAAGAAAAGGATTTTCTAAATCTGCTTGCAGTTTTAGAAATGAATGGATATGTGTGAAGGGGGAATAGAAGTTGGAAAGATTATCTGGATTCTGATTTTGAAAGACTTTACATGCCCCTACAAAAGCATTTTGACCTTGTTTTGTTTGTGATGGGGAGACATCAAAGGGTTTTGAGTAGTGAAATTTCATGATCAGGTCAATATTTTGGAGAGAGAACTTTGAGGATGAATTGGAAAATGGAGAACGGAATTAGGGGAACTTATTAGGAAGATGTTACAATAGTTCATGAATGCTTTTCTTTTTCTATTTCTGGCACTTTTAGGAATTTATCAGTTTATCTGCCAAAATTTGGACATTATTTCCATCACCCTATACTACTAGGTACTGGGAAGATGGGCACAGACTTCAAATATTGTGACTTCCTATAAAAATATCCCAGGTTTTGAACTAGTTTCTTTTAACTTCTTTTGAACATGTCCTTTCTTACCACCATCAGTGGTTGGGATGTTTTCCCGGCCAAATACCAGTTGCTGGAGGTGAAAGGCCCATTTTCTCACTTCTCCATAGCCCACTTCCTTCCCCTAATACACTCACCACTCGAAAGCTTTTGCTGATGTTGCCACTTGTCCCCATGAGTATGCGTCCTTTGTTCACTGGGAAGCTCAGATCCTTTGCAAAGAACTGCTGTTGTACCATCTGGCAATCTGTGAATTTTTTAGTAGCCTGGATGTTTGTGAGAAAGGAGAAACGCAGAGGGCAGAATCCAAGTAGTTCTTGGGTTTACAAGTAGTTCTTTTTTTAAAAAAGAGAAAAGACCAAAACTGGTTCACTTTTTCTAGCATTCTCTCATTCAGAATGCTTGTGTAGATTCCTCTGGATTAATTCCCAGTGAAAATCAGAGGGCCAACTGGATGTATGGGGTTACTTAGAACAGATGATGGTATGCTACAACTTCCAGCTTCTTCCTGGTAAAATTTCGTGATGTGATTAAATAGCAGATTTGCCAGGAAGTGGACAAGTCAAGAGGAGAATAAGAACAGTGCTCTGAAATTGTGCTATGCTGGAAATAAGAAGTAGATATTTGTTTCTGGGAAAGGTAACTCTTTCCAGAATTATGTGGCTGGCTTTCTGGGAAACAGAAGACACAGAGCTTGGGAAAGATTGATAAGATTATGTGTTCATCCAGAGAGAACCTTCTAGAAACAGTTATTTTCTTTCTATTTCTATTTGAGCAAATGGGGATGGATAAGTTCTTCTAGGCTTATTTTTGACTTGGCCAAGAGGCTAAAAGACAAGTGTTTGGGAAATAGGACACATATCCCAAGTTACCCAGAGATGACTTATAGATTTAGGGTTCTACCCACTAAAACTTGACTAGATTATTTCTTGATTATAAGAATAGTTTTTTGTTGCTTTGTTCTTCATGTTTATCTAGAATTGCAATCTGAACGAGCATTTGATTAGAGAGGAAAGTGGCTGGGTGGCAAAGAGGCTCAAACCAAGTCAGGCAGACCAGACCCAAATCTACAAGGAGTCAGCATTTCATCAGTCTGGGCCAGGTAATCAATTAAATGAATGTCCTCCACGAAGTTTGGTTCTAAACTCAGTCTCCAGTGAAGGTAAACTTTCCCAGATCCCTTAAGACCACCAGGAAGCCAGACCTGGGAAGAAAGGCTGCAAATGCTCCCATATAACAGGAGCTTTTGAGAAGGAAATAAGGGAGAAATTCATAATCCCACTGATATGATGGCAGGAATGGAAGAATTTGCAGGGATGGAACCACTGGGTTCAGGCCAGCTCTTTGAGGTTAACACCTCTGTATTTTATGGCCCATAGGATGCTGGGACTTTTAAAAAAGAGAACTCAAAAAAGGGTGGTATGTTCAGGACCACTGTACCTCTGAATGCCATTACCCACATGTAATCCCTCCAGTGAAGCATTGAGGTGGGTCGCTATGGAGACAAAGGAATATCTTTTTTGTTTGTTTGTGGTCCAGCTCTGCACAATTGCATGGGACATTTTCCTGATTAATTTAAAGCTATGCACAGGACTCACGTTAGTTATCTAGTGGGGCTGTCATCCCACATTTCAGGTGAGAACATGAAATTGAAGAGGGGTCGTGTCAAAGACCCAAATGTGATTAGAAACAAGATCTCTAGTTCCCAGGACAAAACTGAGATGGTCTCCGCAGGTAAGGATCAGGATAAAAGGTAGCATTCACATTGAATATGTTGTGGCTGAACTGCAAAGCTTCTCCCCCCTCTTTTTTATTGATTTTTAGAGAGAGAGAGACAGGGAAGGAGAGAGAGAAACATAGAGTTGTTCCACTTATTTATGCATTCATTGATGAATCCTTATTTTTTTTGGTTTGTTTTGTTAATCCTTACCTGAGGATAGTTTTCAATTGATTTTTAGACAGAGTGGAAGGGAGGTGGAGAGACAGAGAGAGAAACATCGATGTGAGACACATTGATGGTTTGCCTCCCACATGAGTCCCGACCAGGGCCGGGATCGAACCCAGGACCCTTCACTCTGTGGGCCGACACTCTATCTACTGAGCTAAACCGGCTAGTGCCATTGGTTGATTTTTACATGTGCCCTGACAGGGATTGAACCCATAACCTTGGTGTATGGGGACAAAGCTCAAACCCACTGAGCTGCCTGGCCAGGGTTGAACTGTCCCGACCAGGGCCGGGATCGAACCCAGGACCCTTCACTCTGTGGGCCGACACTCTATCTACTGAGCTAAACCGGCTAGTGCCATTGGTTGATTTTTACATGTGCCCTGACAGGGATTGAACCCATAACCTTGGTGTATGGGGACAAAGCTCAAACCCACTGAGCTGCCTGGCCAGGGTTGAACTGCAAACTTCTGACTGGACTGCTGCCTGTGCCGTGGGCCATGCTGATAGCCTTTTACTTCACATTAAGCTGCGATTTTGTACTTGGCCAGTTTCTCCTGTGGAAAGGCTTTGTCTTTTTTTTTTTTTTTTTTAAATATATTTTATTGATTTTTCACAGAGAGGAAGGGAGAGAGACAGAGAGTCAGAAACATCGATGAGAGAGAAACATCGACCAGCCGCCTCCTGCACACCCCCCACCGAGGATGTGCCCGCAACCCAGGTACATGCCCTTGACCGGAATCGAACCTGGGACCTTTCAGTCCACAGGCCGACGCTCTATCCACTGAGCCAAACCGGTTTCGGCGGAAAGGCTTTGTCTTACTTCAGAAGTAAGGTTGTACATTGAACACAGATTTATGACATGTAGGTTGAGTCCTTGAAGTGGCTGTTCTTCCTGTAGTGTGATAATGACTGTAGTAAAATCTGGCTTCAGATCTGGGTTTGACTACTCTTGGCCCACGCACGCATTCACCCAGTCATTCATTCTCATGGATCTGGAGTTGCCGATGTAGCAAGTAAAATTATAGGATGCCCAATTAAGTTTAAATATCACATAATCACGAATAATTCTTTTTAGTACAAGTGTGTTCCAGTTAAATATGAATTCCTGATAAATAACAAATACATTTTCAGGTTAAGCCTTTCCCATACAATATTTGGGATATACTTACACTTGAAAAAATTATTTGTTTTCAGTTTGATGGGGCCATCCTGTATTTTTTCTGAAAGCCCTATCTGAATCCTGGTTTCTTATCTGAAGAATAGGGAAGCAAGGGCTGCCTCACAGCCTGGGCGGAGAGAGGTGATGTGTGAAAGAGCCCGAGCCACTGGCCCCAGAGCTAATTAGCAAGCCCTCCTTTCTTCCCTTTTAGTGTTGTTGTTGTTTTTCCTTTCCTACTTCATGTGGTAGGAACCATTTTCTGGTCTATGTGGAAGGTGATTCACACTTAGGAGACTCATTTGGACCGCTGTTAGGAGAGTAGAAATACCGGCATTCTTTTGTCCCCACGTCTTTGCCAGTTTTTCTGCCCAGAACCCCTTCCTCAGGTTTCTGTCTCTTCTCTCTCTCTCTTTTTGTCACCTCTCAGTGCCTTGGTCTCATGCTCTGTCTAGACCCTGTTTTATGGACTTGTCGCCTCCCCTATTGCTTGTGCGTAGTGTCCACTGTCTGTCTCCTGCTCACTTTCATTCTGACTTCCCTGAAAGCCTTTGTTCAGCGTTCCCGAAGTCTCTCTCTTCAGCGCCTCCAACATGTGGGATTGTTTAGGCCCAAGTGATAAATTGCGCGAAGTTAGAGGTAAAGGGGAAGCTCCCCTCTCCCAGCTTGGTCTTGGCTGACGTTTGAACAAGAGCCAGACTTTGCTTCAATTTAACGCTAACAGTCCACTTGATGCTTGCCCAAATAAATGTAGAGTGGCTAATGCGTTTTATCATCCAGATGTTGAATCACGAGCTGAAGGATAACCACACTGAGACATATATCCAGGTAATTTAGTGAACTTGAGAAAAAGAAATCTAGCTTTGAAAGTTTGGTTTCATGTCCAGTCAACCTACTTAGAAAAACAAAAACAAAGAGGTGGCAGATACCTGCCGCCCCACACTTGTCCCATCTCCCTCTCCTTCTTTTGTTCACCTTTCTTTTTACTTCCTGCCTATGGTTTTAGGGTCCCTTGCCTTGCATGTCTAGTGGGACATCTACCTTTGATTCCCTCACAGGCAGTCAGAAACGTTTCCATGAGCAGCTTGGACCCTATGCCTTTCTCCTCACTCCTCCCTTTCTTCTTTTCCCTTCCTGATGAAGAATGAAGTGCTGGCTTCACTGTAGGTGTTCTGTTTATAACTCTGGGCTGGCGGTTTCCACTTCGAGTGGAGTCCATTGAGCTTGTAAATTGTGTTGGATCAGTAAGCTCATAACAAGGCCTCCAAACCCAAACACTCCAAGTCTGCTGGGATTTTATTGTTCCTAAAGCTTCTTCCCTGGGGAGGGGTAGAGTCATTAGGTGTGCACTATGTTTAATATTTTGGTCATGACAGGAAACAATATTTTTCTATTTTTATAGTGGCTTCTGAGTTTTTAATGCGATTGTCTAATTCCCATCACTGAGACTGGAAGCAAACTAACCAGACAGTGAGGGAAGCGTGTGTGGTTTTGGTTGGGACTTATCTTGTTTAGCATTTTCCTCTATCCTGTGCCTGACCTTTGCCACCCGACGGCCGGCTCCTGTTAGGTAGATACGTTCCTTCTCTAAGGAGTAGGTGGGGCTGTAGGATTCTCTTCAAGAAGCCCTCCCCTGTCTTTTAAAACATTTCCATCTTTAGGTGAGAGAAGTTTTCAAAATTGGCACCACCCTAAAAATCCATGCTTCCCTTTCCTTAGCCCCCGGTCAGACAGGTGGCTTTGAGTATGATATTCATTCTGAAGATTTCCAGTCTAATCCAGCACAATGGAAGCCTCGAGTCAAGGTATAAGATCTCCTTGCTGCATGTGGGGTGGTGGGGAGAGAGGCTCTGGCTTAGAAACTTCTGCAACAGGCCCAGGTTCTGCACTAAACCTAAGTATCTGGAGCCAAAGCAGAAAGAGCAGTTCGGTGAGCTTACATGATTTCTATCAGTTGGGCCAACCTGTGATGCTGGGTGAGAATTTCCGAGGGCATGGCTCAGCTGCTCCCACCCATATCTGTAAAGGGCCATAACTAGTAGGTTTCCTGATAGGTCCTGAGGCCAATGATCCAGTGACTTCTGGATGCTAGCCTGCCCTGCCAACAGGATTTGTATGTCCCTGGGACCGGAATGCTGGGATGTGAATCCCAGGACAAGGAGGAATGAGCAGGATTCCAGTTGTTTTGAGACCTATTTCATTGTTAGGACATCTTGGTCTCTTCAGCATGTTTTCCCCTAGTAGGGAACTTAACACGAGGCTTCAGCGACAGGCTTCTTTGAGAGGCACAGCCTACCCTTTTTTGAGTTTTACAGAGCATAGTGGGAACCAGCTGGGCAAAGTGTGTCAGAAAAAGCTGCTGTGCCTGACCTGACCTACGACACTGTGGAACTGACTCTCAGCTGCTAGTCAGATGTGATGACCTTGAGAAAGACTTCTTGAAGCTCCCTGGTGTCTGAAGCCCAAGCTTGTTGAGCGTTAGAGAGTTCCAGGGAAGGCCAGGAGCCCTTGGCCCACAGAAAGCCCAACCAAGGGAGTGAATGGAAGGCTCTCCTTTCCAAACTGAAAATCATGCGCCCCTATCCTCTGAAATGTTACACGTGCAAAGGGAAGGGATGCCTAAAACCTTGCCAGGGTTTTGGAATTCTTACCCCCCTTTTATTATTTTACCGTGAATCTCTTGGCAGTCCAGGGAAACCTATGGATCAATAATATCATTGGGGCTTGCCTATATTAAAGTGAAAGGAAATGCTAAATCTCTGTTAGTGGTAAGCGAAAATAAAGATCTAATGTTCACTCATCCATGTTCACAGTCCTCTTCAATCTCCAAAGACACTGGAAGTGCCACCAGTGCCACCTCGTGCCCTTTCTCTTCTCTTATCCTGTCGTCACCCCACTCTGGCTCTCATGTTCTTTCCTCCTTTGCTCTTTCTTCTCTTCTCTCATTTGAGGTCTGTCCCTTTCTGTGTCTCTCCTTCCCCTCGATGCCTGTCTTCCCCTCCCTGAGTTATTGAGGACTTGTGCGGGAGCCGCCTGCCAGCGTGTTTGTGGGTAACTTTGTCTTAGCCGTTCTGTTGCTCTCAAAGGCTCATTTGTTTGCTCCTGTGAAGGAAGAAAAAAAAAAAAACTTTTCCAACCTATGAGTTCCGTTGTCTCCCCAGGGATCCTTGTTTGAATCTTTGCTGTAAGATTTTTTTTTCCCCGTATGAAGTACCAAAGAAATAATTGCCTTATCGTTAACAAACAGAACCTGGCTCTTATCACCCCATACCCCAGAGCCTTGGTGCAAAAGTTGGGCCGTGCCAAGTGCATGCATTAACCTGATACGCGAAACCCCTTTTCAGAGCTGGTCCTTGGAGGACGCTCATTGAGGGCGTTTTTGTGGAGAGGTGGCACGGTGAAAGCACTTCTTACAGCTCTGGGTGCCAAGAGAGATTGGCTGGCGTTTACACCCCTGTTACAACAAAAAAGGTGTATTTTTCTGGGAGAAACATTTTCAGATTGTTCTAATTGTCACTGGCAACGAGCAATACTTGGAACTTGAGTCTTGCAGTGGCCGCATTGGAGTTTTAAAGCATCCCTTGGCACAGAGACTCTTGGTTCTGTGGGTGAGCTGTGCCCTGTGAAAGCAAACCGATCATAGAAAGCCGGAGGCCTGGCTGCCCACTCACTCTATGAAAGGCTGTGACATAACCGGAGCCTGGTGCGCTGTCAGAGTGGATTCCAAGTTTGTTTTTGGAGCCATGGAGGCTCCCGTGAGAGCACATTTGCATCTCGTGAGTCTTTTAGCTTCGACCTGCTCAGGCTGTATTTTATGAAAAGCAGGATCTTCCTTTGGAACCCGGGTAGATTGTGGTGTCTTCTCCTCTCTTAAACCGATGGTGTCAAGTGCAGAAAAGCTGAGTGTGAGGCCAGCCTCTTTCTATTCCAGTCTAGTGTTGGAGCAACACAACTGCTGGTGGCTTTTGGATCTTTTCACAAGGCAGCTGCAGGAGGGACTTGGGGAAATGCTTGCTGTGGGGTCAACTTGGATTGCCTTCCTTTTACACAAGTTTTCCCCATCGTGTCTTCTTTGTTAAAATGAAATCAGTAAATAAGAGAAACTCACAGCAAAACACAAAAAAGATATACGATGGTGCATCGTCATCAGATACTGACAGAGAGTCTCAAAAAGATCCTTGGGGAAGCTTTTGTTTGGGGTGGGAGAAATCTTTCTCTTACGCGTTTCCCAGCATTCCTGCAGGACATCTGGTTCTCTCATTTTCTCTCTGACTTCTGTGCTTTCTTTTCTTTTCTTTCCTTTTTTAAAAATAACTCAACTACTGTCATTATTTTTATTATTTTTAACCATTTAACGAAATGTGCTGAATGGCGATCCCACATGACATCTTGTCTAAAACTCATTTGACCTTCAGAAGTGATGGCCTTAACCAATTTTTACTGGCAAGTGTCTTGACTTTATTACTCAGGAGACAGTTTATTTTTGTTCCTTAAAGAGAGAGTGAATGAGAGAGTGAGCGTTTCTAAAGATCAAAGAAAAGGAAAGAACGGGGAGGTTATACCCACCAATCTCTAGGCTGGAGCAAAAATTTTCTCTTTCCCATCCTGTTTTATTATGATTCTCAGTGTCCTTATGAAAGCATAAACAAACAAGGTGAAATCTCATCCATACCTCCCGTAGCCACATTTCCCTCTGGCAGCACTCGGGAGCTCCTCTGCATTTGGAAATTGGGTTGCTGAGTTGAAAGCATTATCTAATGGAACCATCATATTATTATTTTTTTTTTGCCCAGTATAAATAGAAGCAAAATTGATTTAATACAAAGAAAACATAAAAGGAATCAGACTGGGTTGATCAGCCTTCCGCTCTAACTTTAGTAAACATAGGTCCGAGTTAGAAGATTTAACTTTGCTGCTGTCTCCTCCTGCTGCTAGTCTATATCACCAAAACCAAATATAAGTAGGCAGAATGGTGTGCAATTTGAAGATACTGGGGAAAGAGCACAGTAAATGAATTGCTCTTTTACTCAGGGCCAGGGAGGAGTGAGAAATACCAGAGGAATAGGGCAGGACTGTGCTGCCTCACCCTCCCTGCACATTTAGGTTTCTGGCATCATAAATCTCAAAGAGCTGCAAACTATTGGGAGCAAAGAACATTTCAGCTTTACCGTCCTACCTGGAAATGGAATAGCCCCCTTCTGGTTACTTGTGGTACTATGCTGGGAAGAATTTTAAGGCCTTAACACAGAGCATTTCTTCTGGTGGGGGGCCCAGTGAGGCTTTCCTTGGCAGAGGGTGTTGTGGCTTTGGGAAGGGACTATATCAAGTTAGAACTTAGAAAATGCTTCCTAGTGTCACCTGGCATCCACCTTCAGCTGCTGTTCTCAGGGTCTCTTCTCTCTTGAAAGACTTGCATGAAGGGGCTGTTGGTCCAGGGTTTGCCACATGTCAGGAAATCTAATGATGGCTGGCCAAGAGCTTGAGCAAGGCACCAGGGGTTTCTGCAGTATTTCATTGATATAAGGGGGCTAAGGAGAAGATCACCCTTATAGATGCTGTTTAAAGTTTGGATAGCTAGAGGATCAATAAATACCATTTGCAATAAGAATAACTACCTTATAGCAATGGGAGCTTCTGCTATATTCTGTGTCAGCCCACCCCAATGCCATAACGCTCACACAGCCTCAACTTATTGAAGGCAAGTAACATCATTGAGTCACTTAATCAACCAGGCACTTGGTCAACTCACCAATGTGTAATGAACACCTAGAGCATTTAGCACTGGGGTACTATTAGGGAGACTAGGAGTATTTTGGGTTCAAGGGGGAAGGGCACAGACTTATGGCTCGGGGGGGTGGTGGTGAGCATTGATTCTATCTAAGCTTATCTCTGTATCTAAGAACTCTTGAAACACACTGCGTGTGTCTGGGGCTCAAACTAAGCCATCCGTTCTAGAAGTCATGTTGATATTGGTGCTAGATTGTTTTTTCTTCTTCGGTCACTATTATCTTTTTGGTCCACCCATCACAAAACAGAGGTTGTAGCACTATGACCTTTTCCTGGTGGGATGGACTGCGGAAGAAGTCACATGGCCAAGTTTGTATCGGGGGTCCACATTTGTTTCCTCCACTCTTTTAATCAGAATGCTCATTTAATTCTATTCCAGCACCTGTTCAGCAATTAACACCCTACGATTTGCATCTTACCCTGACATTTGCTATCTTTCCAATTAGTTTTTATATCAGTATAATTAGGTAGGGTTATTACAGTGCATCAAGCAGGGTCATGGTTATTCCCAAGCCTTTAAGCGCTTTCCCAGATTTGTTTGGGGAAGCCACTAAGGGCAAATGGTTGATTAGGATCACTGTTTTTCTTCCTCATTCAGATCAGGAGAAAACTGTTTCCCCATGTGGCTCATGAAAGATCAGGGAAATATGTCAGTCTCTAAGAATTAGTATTATGTAGTTCATGACTTTTGGGCAAATTTACAGAGGATTATAAATAAGGTTCATAAGGTGGGTGTCCTGCGGGCGTTTTCTGCTCAGGGGCAAGGCAGGATCTTCAGTCACTTGCTTTGGGTTCTCAGTGGCAGGGACAAAGGGAAAATGTTAAGAGAAACTGAAATCTTCCAAGTCAACTTTTCAGCATGTGTGAGAGCGAGGGGAAGGGGAAGTGTTTTTTAACGGACAAGGGGGTAAAGAAAAGGAAATTTAAAAATTCAGCCAGTTATCTTTTCTTAAGCTTAAGCTTGGTTTTGTAATTTTCCCCCACATTGGGAGGATTTGATGAAAGAAAAACAAAAAAAATATCTACAAAAAAAAAGAAAAAAGAAAGAAAGAAAAAAAGAGGTAAATTCAGAAAGCAGAGGCATTGCTGGATCCATTAGTGTATCATCTATCGCTTATGTCCTGTGCCTAGATAGATGAGCCATAATATGGGGGGGGGGGGGCGGGGGGGATTACTGCCTGTCATTAAATGGAAGGTCCAGAATAGGAATCAATTTTTGATAAGTTAAGATTGAAAGTATATGCCACTCAATAATATATTACATTATTATACTATATGTTATTATATTATAATGTGTACATAGCATCGCTTCATATTGCCTAGGTCAAATTCATAGAGTATTCTCATAAATTTACATGTATAGGTCATACATTAAATTTTAGGTCAAATTCCGTTATGCCCAGTACTAAAGTCCTGGAATATAGAGAGTTGATAATAGTTGGAAACGAAGGAGGACTTTAAAATCTCCTGGAAGAGTTTAGATTCTTGTGGGTTCAGAATTGTTTGTAATGGTATCTGACTTCCCTGCTGAATTGGTAGGATGACAGAGCAATATCCGGGCAGTGCATCTGATACAGTTGTTGGAGAAACAATACCATGATTGATGGGGGATGTAATAATGCCAGATTCCTCTGGGAGAGAATTTTACACTGTCTGATTTCATACCGACAAGGTTTTCTTTTACCTGTAATACAAAATTGCATGGAGACATCTTGTTGTGGCTTACCTTGATTTTTTAATATTGAGGAGAAATGTGATTTTAGGGAGAGTGTATATAAAAAAAACCCAGGGAATTGGAATAGTTATAACCGGAGCATGTCTGTTTACAATTTGGGGGTGTTTGGAATTAAAAATGCCAAGTACTGAACTGGGCTTTCTGAATGTTTTTGCCTTAAGAAGGAAAGGAGAGCAAGTAGGATGGGGATGGTGGGAAGACAGATGATCAGAGTTGGGGAAAGAGTTATATGACGTCGCAGATGCTGCTTCTACATCACCTTGATATTTTTTCCTCAAAATGTTGACATATAGTAGATGCTCAGCTAATATTACTTAAAGGGATGACAGAACCTACTGCTAAATCAGCAGGAACCAAAAGGTGCAAGCTGGGCGGGAAAAGAAGAAACAAGTGTGGGAAAGTACAATCTGGTCTCTGGAAGGAAAATGAGGAGAAATACAGCTGTTTGACCATTAGCTGTGATTGGAATGATAAAAACTAATGGAGAAATCATTGTCATCAGCTAATCCACATCTCCTTTTTAACCGGGACTGTATGTTTCAGGGCACAGTGTCTGCTCAGATGGCCTTTGGGCCTTTGCTTAAATGTCACCTCCGTGGAGTACCTCCTGCCCAATCCCAAAGTTCCTAAGCCCCTTCCCTACTTGATTTTTCTCCTCACACTTTTCACCAATTAATGTGCTATATATTTTACTCATTTATTTGTTGATTGTCCCTATTGCTCTTCCTGACGGACATTTTTGTCTTTCTGTTTAGTGGTTTATCCCCAACATCTAGAAACATGCCTAAAACATCGTGGGTGTCAATGCATTTTGTTTGCTGAATGACCGCCAGAAGACCCGCCTCATGGAAGGCTGTTTAATGTTTCTCAGGAAGGTCAGGAGCGCCGGGGACACTCGGAGTGTGTCCTCTGCACACTGAGCAAGGAGGCAGGACATTCCCCTCTAGCAGCAGCTAATTGAAATCTGGCAAACACCACAATTAGTGAAATGTCTCAAAGCCAGAACATATATATATAAGTTCAGAATAAAAACCAGACTATGTGCATGAGTGGAAGAGTTAAGAACTCTATCTGCCCATCTCCACTCACACGTCATCTTTGTCTTAATAGATTTACCTTGGAATGCAAACATGCATCGAAATGAAAGGGCCTGCTTAAAACAGGAGACCCCCACTCTAGGAGGAAAGCAAGGGGGAGGATGAGAGTGAGAGGGACAGGCTTGGTGTGCACCAGGAATCACATGATTTTCAGTTTGCGGTCAAGGAAAATTTCTCTGTCTGAAGCTGGTTATTTTTTATTGCATTCCTCTAAACCACTATTTTTATATAGATGAAAATACACTTATCCTAATGTTCCCTATACTAGTAAGTATGACATGAACTTTACACACACGTACTTATCTATACAAACAGAGGCAGCCACCCATAGACAGTCCTTCCAACACCGCTGACCTGTGGTTCCCTTTCTCCTCCCCCAACCCTCCCCCTGCACACACACCTTTTGACTCCAAGGACAAAAATAAAATCTCGTTCTTCAACCAGGATCTGTGACACCAGAACTCTAGGAAAATGGTATGCTTGCAAAGGAGTGGGAGAAGTAGAAAAATAAACAGGGCATGATTTTTTCATTTGTGCGTTGAGAGGAGCAGACGGATTGGCCTTCCGTGAGGTGCTGAGGTTTCTGTCCCAGCTTCAGTTTCCGGAGCTTTGGTTCTCTCAAGGCTGCTGTTGGTAAGCCACCTGGGGAGGTGGAGAAAGGTCCATGGCTCTGGAGGAGAAGCTCTGAGAGGCGGCGCTGGCCCAGGCATCAGTTTTTTATTGATATCATGCCCTTTTGTGCAAAGTGTCCCAGAAATTGGATAACAGGTTGATTAAAAAAAAAAAAAGTCCAAATAAATGTTATTCTCCCCTAAGGAAGCTGATGGGATGGTGACTCACGCCCAGGAGGATGCCACAGCGTAGCAGGGAAAATGGGGACTCTATTGTATCCAAGTGCATTTTGGGTTCTCGGATAGCGTCCTTTCCAGCCACGGTGCCATCCGTTTACTTCAGTGTCAGGTGATGGAGGGCCCTTTGGAAGCAGATGGCTGTGTGTGTTGATGAGGCTCTGCCTTTGGCACGGAGAGTGTTACAGCATCGGGCTCAGGGAAGGTCTGGCCATTCTTGTTGATTGACTGGCAAGAGTGGGGTGGGGAGGAAGAGACGGGACCTGAAGGCATGTCTTTATGGGGATAGCATTTAGAGCCATTCAAAATGGAATTTCAAACGAGAAAAACAGGGGCTTTTCCCCACACAGAAAACATAGAGGAAAAGGTTTTTCCTGTTCCTCCTCCTTCCTTCCCTGTTTTTCTTTTTTTCCTTTCCTTTCACCGGAACAAGTTGGTTGTTTCATAAACACAACCTAAAAATCAGAAACCAGAGGTTTGTGCGAGTGGGAGCCAGATTAGCAAAATAATCAATATAAACAATATTACTGACTCCATGCAATTTCCTTGGGAACCACCCCCAGTTACCCGGGTGCAATTTCAATTGCTTTGGTCAATGCACTTTGCCTTTTTCCCTGGATCAGCTGCCGAGTTCTCGCTTGCAGCCTGCAGCCTGCAGCAGTGGGGAGAGGCTTAGGCGCGTTTGCTCCAGTCTGAAGGTGAAGGCTACCTTGGAGACCCACGTACACATATCTATTTTATATAAACATGCACATATATGCACACATGTGTACACACATAAATACATACACATAAAATCAAGTGAATGTGCTTATGCCGTGTAGGTAATCCTGTGTTGTGGACTTGCTTCATGTGGGCAGGTACCAGTCTACGCACCAGTGACTCCTGTGTCCACACCTTCCAGCGGCCACTCACCGGGGCCCCGGGCCTGCTGCCTGGCAGGCCTCAGGGAACACTCGGCAGCGTGCTGCCTGCCCTCCAACCCGGGGAAAGCTCTCCAAGATGTCATAAATAAATAAATATCATTTGCCGTTGTTTGTAAATCAGTTAATTGGGAAGTTGCAAGGTCAGGCACAATATTTAGCGTTTTCCGAGGCAGCCCGAAGCGGCGGCGGCGGGAGCAGCAGCTGTCAGGATGGCGCCCCGCTCAGCTGCCGCCGCGGCTGCGGGGACGGGACGGGTGACCGCTTGATTAGTCGCTACTGGGTTTTGTTCAAGGGAGAGCTCTGCATGGTTGCATTTTAACACCTTCCCCGCTAAGCAGGAGGCCAGCGCAGGGTGCTAAATTCCTGTCTGTGGCTGTCTGTGAAATAAATCCGTGTGCGGGGCCGTTCCAAGCTGTCAGCAGTGGTTCGCCCTGATGGGCCCTGAAAGGAGTTTCCTCTCGTCTGTGGAGCAGCGAGCAGCCGCTAGGGAGCTGTCTTTAGCTCAGATTTCAGAGTTAGCTCATTAGGCCAATCACAGCAGACACTCTCTTAAACATATTCACAAAGTTATATTATGGGAAGGAAAAAACCCACGCGGCCAGATAATGCTCAGATTGGGTTTCCCGGCTTCTCCTGTCGCGGCCGGGCAGGGGGAAGGAGGGCTCCCTGACCTCGGGGTCCTTCCAGGTCCCCCCGACTTTCCTTTCTGATGTGTGGCCCATCTCGGTGACGAGTTTATTTATAAAAGCAGCTTCTTCCCTTCCTGGCCAGGCGGTATCTCTCCCTCCATTCTCTCCGGTCCTTCTTAGCAGAGTCCCCGCCAGCAGTGCCTGCAGCCGAGGCGGCCAGTGAAACGATTGCTCCGCGTTCTGGCTGCTCTTGCTCCTTCTTTCATTGCATGTTTTTCCTCTTGGCGCTGGGATGTCGGCATCTCCTCAGATATTTCTGTGAGACCCATGAAATGAAGCCAGTAACTAAATGTCTGAGTCGGGTGTTTCCCTGCAAAACAGTTTTGGCCCCTACCCTCTACTTAACTTGTTCAGCTCTTCTACTTTAAGCCTTCCAGAATTTCTATACCTCTCTGCCCCCGCATGTTGTTGGCACACAATCGCTGGGCTCTGCTAGATACCACATGGATGCCATTTGCAAGGAATCTCGGAAACCTTTAATTTGGGGTCGGTGTTTCTTAGAGAGCCACAGCGGGTGGATGTGAAACCTAGTCGACACCCAGCTGCCAGGGTTTGGCGGTGTTTGATTTCAGGAAATGATGGCTACCTCGTGGATGGTTCTTTCTTTGTTAAATGCTTAAAAATAACTTTAAAAATCGAATTCTTTTTTGGATGATGGATAGTAGGATTATGCTGGCTTACGATTCTTGCAGTTATTTATCATTATGATTCTCGCCCTGATCCGCATCTGGGGACGCTAGTTTTACGGTTACATGTCGATGTGCCGTAGAATTCCCTGGTGCACGCTTGTATAGAACACGCCAACTATGTTCATGCTTGGCTGTAGCACAAAGGTGCGCCTCTACTTTCTGAAAATTTTTTTTTAAAAATTGAGCAAAGTATGTCCAGCCATTGTTAAGCAACTCAATGAAAGGGAAAGAAGGAACAAAACTTTTTTCTTCTTTTATGACAAAATTTAAACTCCTGCTCCATGTGCTGTTTTGTTTTTTTTGTTGTTGTTGTTGCTCCCCCAACCCCTTTTACTCATGGATAACTTAAAAATGGCTCCAGTTGAAATTTTCCATGTGTCCAGAAAAGCTCCTGGGACTTCTGAGGATATGTAGGCAGGAAACACTTCAGAATATATAAGCAATCAAAAATTTGTTTTCAGTTTGTGAGTTAGCTGGATAAAATATCACAAATGCTTTGGCTTTACAACCTTGCCCACAGTTTTATACACACATAGTGTGCTGTTTTTATTTCAGTTGTAGGTGCTTTTTTAAAATTGGTGGATAAGCAAGGACAAGAGTAGTTTGTTTATTCTGGGATGGACAGTTAACTATTAAGTATTTCTATCCAGAGTGACTTTTCCCCCCTTTCCTGTTTGGTTACTAAGGGAACAAATGCTGGGAATAGGAAAAGCAAAGACGATGATAAAATGCTGCTCATTTAATATTGGCAATAGAATTTCAGGCAAAGGAAAAAAAATGTGAAGCCATAATTCTTATCCTAACTGTACTTATTGCACTTTTCAGCAGAGGTTTCCCCTATTAATTACAGTCATCTCAGGGAGTATTTTGGTGGTTAACTGAGTAGGTTGATTGGCTGAATATCTCAGACCCACTCCAGCCTGCCTCTCTGGTAGCAGCAGGCTGACGTTTGCTCTTGAACAGTAGCTGAAACATCACTTTAATGGGCATGGAACATGACCTCAGCAGTCCTTCTCAACCGGGCTTCTCCGGGTGACAAAGGCAGACCGTGTTTCGCAGTATGATTGATCAAATGCTGACTAGGAAGGGTGCGAAGAGAACCGCAGTGAAAGAGGGAGAGCATGTGTGAATGTCGACATTAGGCACGTTGGTATTTTTCCATGAACTTCCCGAGGGCTGGGCATTAGAAAGACTCCCCTGCCCCTTGTCCTGGACTGTAAATACTGCTTCATATATATAGACCCCACCCATGTGTCACTGAAGACCATCTTGTATGCAATTGGTGAAAACTTAATATTGACCTCAGAGATCTCCCAGGCCCTGCTGGTCATGATGATTGCATCGAAATTGGGGACACAGTCTCCCAAGTGGATTCAAATATTAGCCTCTGTGAACAGCCCAAATGTAGGACATTTAAAACTATTTCACTTGGAAACTATGCAGTGATATCTTCTTTTTTTTTTTTTTCTTTCAGGGAAAAACGCTGAAATATCTAGTGAAATCATTTTTTTTTTTTAGGGAAACCTATGCATCATGCTTTAAAAGTTATACCAGGTTAGGCTTAGGTGTGGAGTTGGGAACTGCTGTCTCTGTGATGTGTGTGTGTGTGTGTGTGTGTGTGTTTGTGATGTTAAGAAAGTTGCAAGTGTATGAGAAAGTGATGGTCTTCTAGAGAGTTGACATCTGAGTCTGATTCAGGGACCCAGTACAGTATCACTCTTACAGCCCATCCTCCGCTCCTCAGGCTGGAGGCAGATGTGAGCCTGGGACCACCAAGCAGGGATGTATGGGAGTCTTAGTGTCCTTTACACTTCTCCATATGCAGCTGTTTCCTACCTATTTCTTTATACTGTATATCTGTTTCTTTTTTTTGTTTGTTTTCACAAATATCCCCTGGATTAGAGGCTTTTTCCAAACTCAACTTAAGAAGAATAAATAATAAATGACAATATTAGTAGGAAAACAGTCCAAAGGGAACTGATACCAAAGTGGTTCACATTTTGTGAATGGAGAATGTCAGAGGCCACAGGGAGTATTCAGCACTCAGTCAAGGTCATGGAGTGAGATAGTGTGGAAGGCAGGACCCAAAGCCTGGTGTCCTGACAGCTCACCCGAAGGCCAAGCTCTCTCCCTGCCGACCCAGTCGTTTAAAACATGGTGATGTGAAATGACCAGACCACAAAAGCAACCTTCATAGAAGCCTGTCTCCGAAGAGCAAGGATAAACTACTTAAATTATACTTCATTTCTCATGAGAATGTTTCTTAAGGCTTCTATTTATTAACTCAATCAAGTTCTTTGCTACTCTGGCTTCCTGAAAGGCTGCTCCTTCAGTAACAGAAAAACGTATTTATCCCTTCTGGTGAGGAAGACTCTGCTTTCATCTCAGGCCACATAAAGGTGATAACATTACGATGGCCAGAGGCGGGCTTTCTGATGGCAATCACGTCAGATTGTGGACTGGAAAGTATGTGCTGAGCACTACTGCTATGTTCATATAGCCGAGTCCCACGACCTCTAAAGGGAAAAAGTAATTACTCTGATTCTTAAGAGACAGAACTCAGAGGTTAAAATAAGAGGGACGAGGCCTGGGCAGGATGCCATGTCCCACTAAAGCCAACATCAGCCTCACTAATGGGTTTCTGATTTTTGCTTCGAAAGAACCCCTGCTGGGCACTGGCAGTGAGAGGGTGTCACGAAAAGGTAACTAAGTGGGCAGCGTGGCTTTCTCACTAGGAAGAATACGGGAGGTTGTTTATTTAAAAACAGTCTCACAGGAGAAAATGTAACGGAAGGCAACCTCCATCCATAATGATGTTCATTACATTGTTCATTAGCGAGAATAGCAAAGACCTGAGCAGCCCAAACTATTTCTTGTCGAGGGGCATGCCTACGAAAATGATGGCACAGAGATTTGGTGCTCTAGTACAAAGCCATTGAAAAGAACCACGTAGGCTGTCTAGCAATATAGGAAAACGTTTAGTGAAGAAATAGAATGTGTGCTGTGGATACACTGACCACCGCTCTGTACACGTGCATGCAGGAAGCGGAGAAAATAGCACGGTCAGTGGTCCAGGGGATGTGACTATGGCTCTGAAGCTGTCCTTTATTTTCTGCTTTGCTTCTCCTTCCTAATGTAACTACAACTGGCATTCCTAGGAAGGATCACCTGGCTTTTTTAAAAAATACATATTTTTATTGATTTCAGAAAGGAAGGGAGAGGGAGAGAGAGATAGAAACATCAGTGATGAGAGAATCATTGATCAGCTGCCTCCTGCACACCCCCTACTGGGGATCGAGCCCACAACCTGGGCATATGCCCTAGACTGGAATCGAACCTGGGATCCTTCAGTCCACAGGCCAACGTTCTATCCACTGAGCAAAACCAGCTAGGGCTCACCCGGCTTTTTGATGACCTAAGTTTTTATTCTCACTCTGGATTCAAGTATGTTTATGGATGCTTATTTAGCCGTTTGTAAAAAATGCATCTCTATCCTGCAGGAAGGGAATATTTTTCTTGTGCTGAGGAGGAACCAGATGCCAATGGAGACATGTTACATGGAGGCCCTGGCCATCTTCAAAGGCAAATTAAATGGTGGCCACTTTGGGAAAGACTCATGTTTTGACATCACTGCTCATCCAGTGGTCCTGTTCTTAGTGTTATTTTATACTCTTTCCATTAAAACACACACACACACACACACACACACACACACACTATACCTTATCTCATAGTAGAGTTTGTGTCTGTGGACATTAATATAGAAAACACCTCTTAGAAGGAAACAGCACTTTTCATGACCTGATAGAAAACACAATGAATAAAGAAAAAGAAGTCCTGTACCTGAACTTGATTTTTGCCATTAAACTTGTGTTTCTCGGTAGGTAGTTCTTCCTCTCTGTGCCTCAGTTATCTTCTTCATGTCTCTCGTCTACCTCAAAGGAATACCGATAGCCTCATGGGACTGTTTTGTGAGATCCCATCATTTTAGAGAAATGAAGAAATTAGAGATAAATCTAGTGTACTTTCTATGAATAGGCTCTATGTTATGGGGTGATATGGGCTCAGTATGAACTGTGATACCCATCTCTCAGCCCTGGTTATGAAGTTACCACTTGGGATGTTGAAGGGTTTAGGAGCCTTTTAGGGGGCTATGCTGCTTAAAAAAATTATGTGTTTACTTTTAATGGAATAGTTTTTATAGGCAGCATTACATAAGGGACCACTTCAATTTCAATCCCATTTAAATTATTGAATTAATTTGCACTTAGGTTACAATTTGGAAGTTTAGTAGCAATAAAAATCATGAAAAATTGTAATTTATTAATTTTTCTTCCAATAATTTTACCAAATGTATGCTGGTTTAGAGGCTCTGGGGTTAAAATTGTATTCCAGGAAAAGCTAATGTGTAAAGGATTTATAAATATCAAAATCAATAGAAAAAACAAATTCTATCTTGGTTTTGATTAGTTTTAATCCCTTTCCCCGCAACGTTGTCACTATTGTTCTAAGTCCTTTTTGGACATGGGGAAAGTCTAGTTCAACAATGAGATAATACCTAGAATCTAACATCTTCTGCACGGTGGAAGGAAAACGCCTCTCCTAACGAGATGGAAAACAAAGACGAGGGAGTTCCAGACACAAAGAGCTTTGGTACAAACTGCCCCCTGGTCTCCTGAGAGCCCAGACTCTTTCTGGCAAGAGACAGCACTTTGGTTAATCCCTAATTGTTCTCTTGGTGCTTTGCCAGAAGATGGAAGGGTTCAGATCAGAGGATTTGAGAATTTGGTGGTGGAAGGGTTAATACTGTTGGCTCTCTTAGCATGTGGCTGGAAGCAAATCTGACATTCACCTGCTCCTCGGGTCATGTCTGGGAGAGAGGCAGGGGAGTTGCTTGCCCACCTGTACTGATGGCCCAGAGCTCTAAGGCCTGCTTCGTTATCGGCCTGCAGGCTCCTGACAGTGGGAGTTTCCCTGAACACCTCCTGGAGTTGCTTCTTAGAGTGCTCCAGGGCTAACCTGGGCTTGCTCGTGACCAGGGTGAGGTCCCCTGTACCACTCGCGGTCACCATAGAAACGACTGCTGCAGGCTCCATCCTCCTGAGGCTGGATCTGATTCCAGAAGTTCAAGTGCAGGAGATTGATCTACCTGCTGCTTTAACCACATACAAGTAATTGCAAACAACATTCATCTCCCTCTTTAGGGGAAAGGATTGGGAGTAGGGGGAAAAGCAAGCTATTAGAGAAATTCTAGAAATTCTCACTCACAGAGAATAATTAACAGCAGTGATTGAATGGGGGTGGGAAAGGCAGTGGGCCATTCAGCGTCTTTCTAGAAGGGCCTGGAAGTTTCTGGCCACTTTCAACAGGTCAGCCCACAAGCTCAGTGCCTGTGGATAAGCTATACCACTTATGTGTCCATCACACTCGACACTCAAACTCTGCCAGCTCTACTTTTATTTAAAGTTTTTAGTGATTGCAAGAGTAGAGGCAAACTCAGAATTGTCTCGGAGTACAGGACATGGCCATACTCCTTCCCCTCAAACAATTAGGGATTTTCTTTGTTCTCTGGGCTCCTTGTCTGCAAGATGAGGCTGGGAACAGGGAGGACACCCTCCCCAGATGAGAGCTGTCCCTGGGCATGGCTTCTCCCAGCCACCTGCTCTCCTGACCAAGGCTGGCTGTCCCCTCGGCTTCAAGATTGAATCCATAACCACAAGCAGCCACACTCTGACTTTAGAAGACACACCATGCCGAGGGGGAGCGGCGCCGCCGGGAAGAATCGGGCCCATTATTACCCTCATTATTTATTTCTCACCCAGCACTCCAAAGTCTGCAAGGGAAGAAGCATAATTCCCTTTGCATTTCAGTGCTGCAATATTTACTCCAAGCCAGAGCCTCTGCCTGTTAATGCTCTCTCTGAGGAGTGCCACTTGCTTTGAGGCCAGTGCCGTGGGGAAACAGACGCAGAGGGAGACGGAGGCAGAGGAGTGCTCAGACCTGGCCTTCGCCGGAGAACTTGGCTGTCATAATTTACACACCTTGCCTAATGCACAGCACATGTCTCAGCTACAAAAGGCGTTGGGTAGACTGGTGCTGTCTGCCTCGCAGTGGGCCTGCTGAGAGCGTGTCAGCAATACTCTTAACGATGACAAAGTAGTTCATCAATAATTTTTTCCTAACACCCTTATCTGAGAACCAAACAACAAAATAATATCCATCTCCCATCAAGCCCACCCTTCTGCACGGTGGTACAGCCCCACCCGTCCCAGCAGAAGTCTTTGTGTGACCCCAGGCAAGGAGGCCACGGGTTCAGAAGTGGGTTCATGGCGCTGGCTAGGATCCTGAGTGCAGCTTTCAGGCAAAGGGTCCCGAATTCCTGTTTTCCATGTTCTGAACCCTTCACTTGCCACATCCATGCTAAACAGGGGTACCCAGGTTCTAATGGCTGTTAGGCTTCAGAAAGGGACGCTCTCTTATTTCTCATAGTCATCTCAGTAAGGTCAGTTGCTTTCAGTCACTCTGTCCACTTTCCCATGGAGGGTGCCCCCATGTGAACAGCAGCCTCAGGATATGCAGGCTGTTTGGAGGAAGATCGGAAATGACAGATGCTGTCAGATAAAACAGCCCACTCTCTGGACGAGCCACTACTAATATTAGGTGAATATCCTTCAAGATACCTGGTTAGACCTCTTTCCATCAACCTCTTCTGCTTCTTCCTTCTCTTCCTTACGCCTCCTTTTTCTCTCAGTATATGTAAGTTTTTTGAAAAGTGGGAGCCAATTTCAGAAGATGCTGACCCCTATTTTCCTTCCAGTCTTGGATGAATGGCTTGGCAGGATACGGCTCTATGAGGGCCCAATAAGCCAATGCCAGGCGTGGTTCCCAGCACTTCGTATGCACTTGGTGCTCACCAAGTTACTTTTATTGCAACTTTTTTGGTACCCCCAACACCATATGGTTGCTTTGCATGCTGGAACTCATATGCTAAAGAAAGCGTTAAATCTGAAATTTATGTTAGCAGACAGGGCCCTGCCTGAGGTAGGTCTGACTTTTACTTCAACCTCCCTGCTCTTATTCAAATTCACTGCTCACTTTCCACAGCGTGACCACAGGCGGCCTCTCCGTAATACAAGGATTTTTCTTTATTTATTGGATTAGCTCCTCAACTGGCACTTTTACGGTGGCGTTGCACCTGTTGATTGTTGTTGGCTAAAGAACAAACGCCTGGCTAATGTCCACGGGGAAGAACAATTTGCACATTTATTTTATCCTTTTGTTGATATTTCAGTTCCAAAGGCTCAAGGTTAGTTTGCTTAACTAATGCGTTCTCCCTTGATCCCAGGTGTTTCCATATGACAGTGTTGTCTGGGCTTGACTCCCTGGTGTGACATTCAAGACTGCTAGAATGTACACATCCTCATGAAATACTAACAATTCCATTTATTAGGGGTTACGGGACCAAGGTACAGCCAATTGATTAAAGGAACAAATGAATAGTGCATTTATTTATGTGTCAACAGAGGCTAGTTACGGAATGTGACTGTCTGATTTTTCTCATGCGATACGGCCTCTGCACGGGTGAGCGCTGAGACCGCAGGGCCAGGTCTCTCCACCTTCCTCAAGGCTTGGCACCAGGTGCAAAATATGTTTGTGCTTCATAAATGCTGCCTGATGGTGTCGGCAACCGTGGCGTAGCTAGCATTTGCATTGCATTGTCAGCGGGGCAAGCCAAAAATGTGACTCCCGACGGCAAGCCATCCAAGACCTTCCTTGTTTCTTTCTCTTGACAACATAACGCCAACAGAAGGCTGGGCCTGTCCCAGACTCCAGTGGCAGCACAATTTGGGAGTAAGGGCTCAAAAGGCCAGGCTTGCACTTGATTGTAACTTAGGAGGTTCCAGGACTCCGGAACCAAACCAGGAGAACAGTATGGTGGTTTCTGCAATTTTCCTGGTCTGTTTATGAATTTCTGGCTGCTTGGGAAGCCAGATGGGTTTGTCCACAGTGCACAGATCCATTATTTTTGAATTGCTGGTGCCGTCAGTTCTGGGGTGAAGTGAACTGGGGGGCAGGGTCTGTTTCGTGGACTCTGCTTTGATGTGTTGGTCCAAATGGAGAAGGGTTTGAGTCACAGAGCTGGGACTGGAGAAATTTGGTGGGAGGCGGGAAGTGAAGAAAAAGGTGAGGAAATTGGAAATTGCTGAAGAACGGGATGGTAGGAAAAGGAGACAAAGATGAACTGGATGGGAAGACTGAAAATTTCCAATAAAGAGAATAGAGAGGAGGAACTCATGGAAGAGAAAATGTGAGCACATGGGGGAATTTCAGAAATGAGAGGCAAAGAAAAAACAGGAAAGATGAGATCTGGAGTGAGAAGAACATGAAAGAAAGCAGAAGATATGTAGGTAAATGAAAGGTGAAATTAAAAACCCAGATGTACAGAGAGCAAGATTGAAGAAGGAAGAAAAGGAAAGGGATGGAAAATGACTATAGAAAAAATTGAAAGTCCTCTTTGAGGAACATAACTAGGGCATTAGTCAGGTGAGACTTCCTCTGAGCTGTGCTGCATTTGCTAGCTGACTCGGGAAAGAGAGGGCTGAGAAATACAAATACAGGGTGGGGCAAAAGTAGGTTTACTGTTGTCAGTATGCGAAAGAGTTTATTCTTTTATTATTATTTATTAATGTATTATGTTTCATACAAACAACTGTAAGCCTACTTTCCCCCACCCTATATATCTTTACCTGATGTTTTAAAAATTATTTATTTGTTTATGTATTTTATCCTTTGAATCTTCAAATTAGGATATGGAACATTAGAGAGAGGAAGAGAGAAAGAGAGAGAGGGGGGGAGAGAAACATCAGTGGGTTGCTTCCTGTATACTACTTGACTAGGGGTCAAACCCGCAACTTTTTGGTGCACAGGATGACACTCCAACCAAGGAGCCACCGGCCAGGGCTCTATCTGATGTTTTAAAAGTATTATCTATTTAAATTTTTATTGGCACCCAAACCCACGGACTGCAGGCCAAACTATTGGGAAGATGTTTTGGGGAGAAGAAAAGAAATGAAAATGATTGTTGCAATAGATTGTCTTTCATTTTCCATTTCAGAGACAATTTAATAACAATTTGGCTTTGATGCTTTTATTTATTTTGCTTCCTCTTCTCAAGGGCCTATTGGATCCATGTCTGTTTTTGTTTGCCCGTCAGTATCATTTGTTTAGGACCCTGAGGGAACCTAATCTTTTACTTGAGTAACATCAACCTCATTTTCTTTAGGAGACGGAGTCTCTTTTCTTTCTTCTCCAGCTCTTCTACAAGAAGTTGGCTGCATGTCAATCTTTCGTTTTCTTGAAAAGTGTTTCTTGCCATCCTGGTTACTCAGTGGTGCTGATAAGTGGGCCTGCTACGTGTTATTCAAAGAGATGGTGCTGACTGGTGTATTTCCTGTATTGTGAAATCAGAACTCATCTGCTCTCTTGTAATGAGATATCAATCTTTTGTGTAATGCCAGGTACTGCGCTTAATTGCCCTCTTGTAATGTGTTATCCCTGAGATGATAATTTGAGTTATTTCTTTGTTAACCTTTACACAGCCAATAACAAATTAAACATCATTATCTGAGTTTAAAATAGGCTGTAAATCTCTAAACCCTGGTAATACTCAGACACTTACAACCAGGGAGTCATAAAATGACATTAAATGACACTCTGAAACACAACCCAGAAAGTACTACAAATAAATGGGAAGAAAGCAGAACATTACTAAGAGGAGTTTACATGGGGTGGTCTTTCAGAATTCTCAAGCTGAGAGTATTCAAGTTATGGCAATTTTGCTCTAACATAACCACTTAAAATGTACTTTTTAAATCTTTCCTCATGTTGCCCGTGACTCCTTCGAGACAGACTGGGCATTCCTTCTTTGTGTATTGCTTGAAATATCGCGAGGAAGTTCAAGTTTTGCTTCTGCTGAGAAGCCAGCCTTATTCATTTCCTTTTGTGCTGATGTCCTGTCTATCTGCTTTCACACTTACTGCCTGAACTTCCTATTTGGTCATGAATTCCCCCCCCCCCCCCCCCGCCCCTTAATTCTCTTTCCTTTGCAAGTAGGATTATGTCTTGCCCTATTTTGCAGAGTGGAGAACCAAATGGAAGTTTCTAGGTTCTCTCCAGTCTTTCCAGTGATGGTGATAGAGGATGATTGGGGGGTGGGTGGGTGGGGTGGGGAAGATATAGTATACATATATGCAAAGGGAATTACTTTTGGAACCAACATTACTGTTCTTTCTCTCTGGTTTGTTTGAAAACTAGCTCTATGAAACCACAGTATATTCAAACTGAATCTTATGTTATCAGCTGAGGGCAAGAGAGAGAAACTTCTTTCTCCAAGACGGTATAAAAACTGTAGTTAGTGGTAGAACAGGACTAGAACTCAGGCTTCTGAGATCCAGTTTGAATGTTCTGTCTACTATACTCCATGTCACATGGACATGGTTAGAAATGGTCTGTTAGATTAAAAAAAAATAATTATTTTTAATTGCATAAACAATGGTGATAATCAGAGAATTAGCTCTGGGACCTACCGGCCATAGCAGGTTTACACAGATGGATGCAAAGAATACATAGGATGTATTTTAGCAGAGATTGGCAGGATGGAGCGGGTTGCACATCACCACCTGAAAGTCCACTGCAGCTGTGCTGCCTCCAGGGTTTCATGGTGACGCTCTCCACTGTCCGTAGTGTGTTCCTTACCCCTGGGCCACAAAATCTTTGCTGAAAGGGTGATTTTGGAAAACATTTTAAATTTTACAACAATTATTGATCAGTTTACACTTTCCAGTTCTTCTCAAGAAGTTTTATTCTGAAATTCAGTATTTTCTTAAGAGCAGTGGATTTAGTCAACATTTTCATAGTTATTGGCACATAGTAATCAGAGTGCTCCACAATGTTTAAAATCTCTCCTTTAGCTGTGGTTACATTCCCAATGTCTCTCATTCCTAGTGAGTTGGGCACATTCATGTCTTTCTCTCTCTCACTTTCTTCCCGTCTCTTTCTCTTATTGTCCTTGGCAGGATTTTTTTCTAATTTACACTTAAATTATTTATTTAAAATTGTCAATTCTACTTAATTATGGTCTGCTTTCATCTCTGTTAATTCCATCTTCCTCCTTTGTGTGGGTTTATTTTATTTTACTTTCAAGTTTCCTTGATTGCATTTTTAGTTTATTTATTTTTTAGTTTTTCTTTCTGTCTATTTTTTTTTTAATCAAAGAAAGCATTTGAGGCCATGCATTTTCCTCTGTGTACAGTTTTGGCCCTGAGTTTTAAAATGTTTTTTTCTTTCTAATTGTCATTTATTTATAAGTACTCAAATTGCAGTTCTGATTTCAAAGTGATTAAAGTATTTTTGTTCAAATTAAAAGATTACCTGGAATTATTTTAGTTTGGTTAGAAAATATCATTTGGACCATTTCTACTTTTTGGAACCCTTAGAAAATAGTTTTATTAATGTTATTCACATCTTCTCCAATCTTGCTTATTTTTTAGTCTATTTTATCTGCCAAAGAAAAAGTAGGTTATGTTAAATCTCTGTCTATAATTATCTTTCTGTGAATTTATCCTTGGAATTCAAACACTTAAACTTTATATATTCTTATATAGTGTTTATATGAATGATTAATATGTATTATTATCAATATAAATGTTCGTTCTCTTTATTATTATAAACTCATTGCTTTTATTCAGTTTAGTGCTTTTGGCCAACTTTACTTTGCCTACTATTAGTTTTGTGATTCTGCTTACTTTTTTAATACTTTAGCCTCATAATCATTTGAACATCCTTTTATTTCTAATCTTTGATTTGAGTGCTCTTTTTTTATTTAAAACAATTTATTGAGGTACAGTTGACATACCATAAAATTATTCCATTTTCAGTGTATTAGTTATGATTTTTAATAAATTAATGGCATTATCAAACATATGAGTATTCCTTTAAACAGCATAAAATTGGATATATTTTTAATTCAGCATGAATATCTCATTCAACCCCCCTTTTAATAGAAAGTTTAATTTATTTAAATTTATTGTTATAGCTGATACTTTTGGTTCTACAACTGTCATATTGTTCCATTTTTATTTCTTTGCTGTTCCCTTTATCTTCTCCTTTTGTATATTGACCTTGTTTTATTTGTTTTTAATCTCAAATATTTTTAATGTATCTATTTTAACTAATAATTTTATTATTTGATGAGTTTTAAAAAATATTTCTCAGCCTATACTCTTATTATTGACAGCCATGAGAGAAATGCATCTTTCTCTCTATTTAATACAAATAATTTAGCACAAATTTGCCTTACCTCATCACTTTTCTCCTTACACCATTTCTTAAACATTTTTAAATGATAAATTTGGCTTTTATAATGAAATTGATGCAATTATATAACATTTTAAGTATATATTTTCCCTTTGAATAACTACTTTTAGCATGCATATTTAAGTTTTGTAGCCATATTTGGCTTGCCTCTATTTTAATTAGATTTAGTTTCCCTATTAGCTCCTTTATATCATAACATCTGTACTTTTCAATATATTTTTATTGATTTCAGAGAGGAAGGGAGAGAGAGAGAGAGAAACATCAATGATGAGAGAGAATCATTGATTGGCTGCCTCCTGAACGCCCCATATTGGGGATTGAGCCCACAACTTGGGCATGAGCGTTTGACATGACTGGAATCGAACCTGAGACCCTTTAGTCCACAGGCTGACGCTCTATCCACTGAGCCAAACCGGCTAGGGCTGTACTTTTGAACTTTTAATTTTGCTTTGTTTTTTAGGAGTTGGATTACATTTCAATAATCTTGTCAGAAAGAATGCTATATTTTCTGATACTTTGCCTATCTAAGAGTCTTTCTGAGTTCTTCACTTATAAAATATTTGTTATGAAACTCTTGGGTCATACCCTTTTCCACTTAAAACTACTTAGATATTGCCTTGTGTATTCTAGCATTTAATGTTGAAATGGAAAAGTCTGATAATACCTTGATTTTCATTGATTATTCCTGGAACATAATATGCTTTTAAAATCTGCATATATTTCTTCATCTCAGAAAAATATTCTTCTATTGCATTTTTTATGTTTTTTCCCCATTGCAGTTCTTAGTCCTTTGTCTCTATTTCCAAGGAGAGTACCTCAAGCTTGTGGTCCACACAGGGGCTTCAACTTTCTCCTTGGATCCTGTGTAGAGAATGGACTGAAAGTTGGTTTTGAGACTAAGGCAGCTGGTGGCTCTTATAGACTCAGACATGGGTGGTGGCAGAGATACATTTTAGAAGTAATTTTCCATGCTGCTGTGAGCTCTCCTCCTCCTCCTCCTCTTCCTCCTCCTCCTCCTCCTCCTCCTCCTCCTCCTCTTCCTCCTCCTCCTCCTCCCCCCTCCTTCTCCTCCTATTCCTCCTTCTACTCTTCCTCTTCCTTATCCTCTCTTCTTCCTTCTCCTCCTCCTCCTCTTCCTTCTCCTCCTCCTGTTTCTCTGGAGCTTGTAGTAGAAAAGGTAGCAGAGACAGCATAGGGAGCTGTTGGCTGGAGGACATTTTAAAGCAGAAGTGTGTTCACATATTGTCAATGGGTGTATGTGACAAATTTATAGGAAAGAACAGCCCTAATAGTTGCACATTTGCCAAGTGCTTTAAAATTTATACAGTTGCCTGGCCGGTGTTGTTCAGTGGTTGAGTGTTGACCATGCATTAAGAGGTCACTGGTTTGATTCCTAGTCAAAGCACACGGGGTGTGGGCTCAATCCCCAGTAGCAGGCCTGCAGGAGACAGCTGATTGATGTGATGTTTCTCACTCACATCGATGTTTCTTTCTCTCTCTCTCCCTCTCCCTTCCTCTCTCTCTAAAAAAATTAACAGTTAAAAAATTTATATAGTAATGCCTTAATTGAGCCTCTTGTCCCAGAGTGGGTGACAGTGCAGATGGAGATAATAAAACTAAGGTGCTGGCTGGTTCAATGACTTGCTTGAAGTCGTTAGTTAGTGACAGAATCATGACCTCACCTTTTGTTTTTCAGTGCAGTAGATTTTCTACTTAGTGTGTTTAAAGCTTTAGTGATCTGCAGGCTATGGAATTATCACTGGAGTCGGGTGAGAGGTGACCAGTCAGCTTTTCACCCAGGTCCTGGCCCCCATGCCCTACCTATTGAGCAGAGCATCATTCCCTTGACCTATTAATTCTTGTAATTTATAAATGTGAAATTTTTATTTAAAGAAATTCTGTTGCTAAACAGTAAAGTTTAAGAACCATTTCAGGATACCCTGTTGCCTCTAGTTTGGGGACTTGGTGGGCTTGTGGCAATAATACAAAAGACGCTCAAATCCTCTTCACCTCTTCATCTAGATTCTGACCAAGTGTACCACCAAATGGAGGTGGCCTGACAGCCAGGGACTGGCTGTACAAGTCATGGCTCAGCTCCCCTGAGCTGGTGGTTTGGAGAAGCCTTGGGCTGCATCTCCCATCAGCCTCCATACTGTTCCTCTCCTTTCTTATCCTACTGTTTCTCCTCACCTGCCCTTATTTTCCTCCTTTTTTATTACATATATCGCTTTCGTTTTCTATTTATTTAGTCTGTCCTTTCTTTATATTTTCCTCCTATGATTTCAGTCCATGTTTTCTGGCATCCTCCCCCCTGACTCCGTACATGTTTTCTTTCCTGACTTCTCCTCATGGTATTCTTTCCTTGTCCTTCTCTTTTCCCATCATTTTCTTTCACTTTCTGTTTTCTCTCCTTGTCCTCTTGCTATTTTCCAACATTTTATATGAAAACGTCCAAATATACATACAATGTAGAAAGAATTTTACATAGTGGGGTTTGGGGGCAGTTCCATCACTAACATTTTGCAAAACTTGCTTTATCGCACATCTGTTTATCTCTCCATTTATCCAGAAATCTGTATTTTTTTTATGGTCTTGAAGTAAGTTTTAGGTCCCAGACATCAGTATACCTCCTCCTAAGTACTTCAGTATGCATGTCATTAACTAGAATTCACTGTTTACAGTGCCCATTTGTCTTTTAAGGTACAGTTTACATGCAATAAACTGCACAAACTTTATGTGTACCATTGGGTAAGTTTTGACAGGTGAATACACCAGGGTAACCCAAACCCCTATCAGGATAGAGAAAGTCAGAAAGTACCTTCATGGCCCTCTCAACCAATCCCAGTCAGTCCTTGAAAGCTGCTTTTCTGATAACTTACCACTCTCGATTTGTTTTGACTGTCCTAGAAGTTCATAAATGGAGCCAAATAAAGTGTACTACTTTCTGGAAGGCGTCTTTCACTGATAGTTTTTAAGATTTGTCCAAACTATCAGTAGTTGTTCCTTTTTTACTGTCAAGTAGCATTCCATTGGGTGAACATACAGGCATACCTCAAAAATATTGCGGGTTTGGTTTCAGACCAGGGCATTAAAGCAAATATTGCAATAAAGAAAGTCATGTAAATGTTTGGTTTCCCACTGTCTTTAAAACTCATATTTATACTATACTGTAGTCTATTAAATGTGCCATAGTATTGTGTCTAAAAAACAATGTATATACCCGAAGTAAGAGTACTTTGCTACTAAAAAATGCTAATCATCATCTGAGCCTTCATCAAGTCTTAATCTTTTTGCTGATGGAGGGTCTTACCTTCAACTTGTAAAAAAAGCAATATTTACAAATTGCAATAAAGCAAAGCACAATAAAATGAGGTATGCCTGTGTCACATCTGTTTAGTTATTCTCCTACTGATAGTCAGTGTTTGCCACATACGTGATGCCACTCTGAGTCTGCCCTTTTGTTTGTGCTGTCCTCCAGTTCCTGTGCCATTACTCCCTCCCCACCTTTGTTTGGTCCCAGAGTATATTCAGGATGCCTGAGCAAAAGGAGAAAATACTTCTTATTTCACAGGGGTGTAGTGGGAAGGTCTGAGAGAAGGTATAAAGTCTCCCAGGTCAGCTCCCAGCACACAGTAGGCACTCAATAAGTGGGAGCTATGATTACACAGAGGAGGTGCAAAGGCTTCTTGTGGGAGGATTTTTTGTGATTGGATTTCTGCATCGTTTTCTAGCTGTGTGGCTTTTGCCAAGTTATGTCACATTTATCTGCCTTCATTTATTCCTCTGCGATCTTTTCCTTCTCTCATGAGTTACATAAGGATAAAATTATCAACCTTCCCAGTATTACAGAAAGGGAATAATGAAGAAAAATTATGGCAAAAGAGTTTGCAAAAGAAATCACATTTACTCCTTTTTCTTTTCACACTATTCGAGTTTTGCAAAAAATTGCTTTGAGATCCTTGGATGAGAAAACCTAATTCAAAAGCCAAGAGCTACAGTGTGAGGGGTGTCCTTTTCCCAGACCCATTAGCTGCCATTCAGCTAGGACTTAGCAGTTTCCACTGGAGCATAGAGAAGTTTATTTTACCATTTTAATTTGGTGCTGCTTTATTTACCCTGTTTGTGCTAACCCAAATTTGGCACCCACTCTGTACTCCAAGTGCTAATTTAAGTGACATATTTCCGTTCTGCCTGGGAAGAATACACAGAAGAGCTGAAAGACGTGTGTTTATAATTATAAGGTACTGAGTTGGCTCAAACAACATCTCTGAGCATATGGGAACTATGTGGGCTAGTTAGCAAAAGTTTATGCTGAAGCCTGATGCTGTTTGGCTGAGTTTTGTAAACTCAGAGTTGTTAAGCTGTGTCTAATAAAACATGGGTTGAGTCAATTTAATATTTCCAGGCTAGTCTGTTGTTGTGGAAGGGACAGGTCCTTTCCCTTTTCTTGGCCTAAAAATGCCGAGGATTTGAATTCAGTTATGGAGATGGCAGAGTTTGTGAGGATAAGAAGGGCAGGCCATTTTTTTTTTTTTTATAGCACCGTCTTCAGACCCTGGACATGAGTCCTTGGCCCCAAACTAACCAAATCTGGTTATTTTTCATTTCAGATTAGCATTGTGGAGGGTTCTTGGATTACTCTCTACATTGTGCCTTTTAAGCTTTCTGTTAAAACTATTATATATGATTTTATAAAGTTTCTACTTGTAAACCTTTATATTATTATATAATCTCACAATGCATATGCAAGCAGGGTATTTTAAACTTGGAGGAAAGATGATGTTGTAGAAATGGTCTATTTGTGTGTGTGTGTGTGTGTGTGTGTGTGTGTACACCCAGAGCACTGTGTCATATGCCTGCATGCATATAGGCCACTTATTTGTACCACATGATTGGCTGTAGCTATCTGTGGTTTCAGTAAGATGTTATTGTACACCTACTGTACGCAGATAAATGTAGCTCTTGCTTCCTGACCTCGAGCTTCCTTTTGTATCTGCATCCTCCGGGGCTGGGAAGAGCGGATGACAGAAGGGAGCCATCAGGGACTAAATTCCCATGCTAATCCTAAAGCAGTTTAGGCTCTAGAAGTTGACTCCTAGGCCAAGTGAACTGGCGGAGAGGGAAACCATTAACCCTCCGTGGCAGGATTCCCGGTGTGTCTGCGACTGGTGGTGTGGCTCTGTCATTTACTTACTGGTAAGGACAGGAACAGGGCGACTCACCCGCCCTGTTATCCAGAAAGCCCAGTCAACTGAACTTTAGAAGGGGCCTCTCGCACCCTATTCCCCTTTATTGACATGGAATACAGTGTCTTTCTATTACAGGAATGCTGGAGAGAGACTTCTGGTAAATGTAGGGAGAGTTCTCTGCAGACTTCTGGATAGCCATATACCCAGATCATTTGTATCCCCTAGTGCCTCAGGTATATGAGGCTGAACAGGATAATGTCAGTACTTTTTGAAACCTCCTGGTTAGGTGGATATTAGTTTAGAATCAGAGTTTCACATGCTAAATAATGTGCTTTGTAAATTGCGTATTTTTTCATCTTCTAGAGTGGATCAGATGAGGTCTTGCTCTTTTACAATGTGCTACAGCATAGGTCTTTGAAACCCAGGTTTGAATGTGCTGCAAGCCAACACTTTGCCCCAGATGTCACATGGGAGACAGTGAAACCTGCTCTACATTGGCCCCCTGTGGGGGTGTCAACATCTCCAGCAGAGGGGAGCCCTCCCTACTGCGCTGCCCCTATACCGGGAGTCCCATTCAGTTGTTCCTTTTCTGTCTTTAAAGCGTCTTCACATACAGTATTTGCTTTATGCCTGATAACAACCCTCTGGGTCACTGCCATGATCTCCACTTTATAGAAAACTGAAGATCGAAGAGGCCAAGGGATTTGTGTGAGGTCATATCTTTTGCCAGCAGGTGACAGAGCCTGGGTTGTCTGACTCTAAATCCAGTGTTGGTGCCTCTGTACTGCAACCATCCCTCATAGTTGGGTCTCACAATTAATTTATTGTAATTGGATCATTTGATGCTGCTAGTTTAGCTTTCATGCATTAGTCTTACTTTGCAGAACAAACATGGTTTCTTGGAAAGTGCTATGGATTTGGTGAGTTGATATTTTTGCTCTTTCACTCTTTAGTTATATAATTTGGGGAAAATCAGTTTTGAGCCTCAGTTTCCTCATGTACAACATGAGCATAGCAGTAGGTATCTTGTAAAGTATGGGGGATGGTATTTGAGAAAGCATTTTATAAAACATAAACTATCATGGAAAATGTAAAAAGTATTATTATAACTCTCTCTTCAACTAGATTGCGTATTCCTTTTCAGGATATTACATTACTTTTTTATTTCTATAACTTAGCTTAGTGCCAGGTGCATAGAAGTTATTCAGTAAAAATAGCCTGATTGATTGATTAAAAGCTGAGATCATGCCTTCTCATTCCTTTGTTTCTTTTTCCCAGTGTGTAGTATGTCTTTATTCCAGTGGTGACTCCCCAGAGATAATTTTGGGGAAATTGAAAAATGTTTCTTAATACATGTCAACATTCATATGTGTGTACATGGACTTGTAAAATTTATTAAAATATGTGCATGTGTGATCATGTAGGCTATTTCTGCACATGTGTGGTGGGCTCACCATTAGTGACGGGTCATTAATGGCTGATGAATAGGGAATAATAGAGCCTTTGCAAGATCAAAGCTTGTCTGCTTGTCTCTGGTTTGATGTCCAGGACCCTTAGAGCTGTCTGTGGTCAGGGCCCCAGGGTGGGAGTGTGTGCCTCAACTCCTTATTTTCCCACCTATGCACACTCCCCAACCTTTTATCCAATGGCTGGCCAAATGAATCTACAGACAGGAAGTGCCAGGCAATCCTGAGCTGGTAGTAGATTTCTTGCAAAATCCTTGGACACCACAAAGCTGTCCTGGGAATGTACCTGTGTTATGAAAGAATTCAATGAATTATAAGATTTCCTACAAAATGAAAAGAAAAACCTAGCAAACTGGCAAATGTCCTCAAGAGATTTTTAAAAAAATGATTTGTTTGTGTATTACTGTAACTTACACTTGAGTGGTTGATGATGTGTCTGTAGATGCCCAGTTACTACCTGGAGCCCAAATTAATGTTTGGAACCCGGAGGAGGGCCTTCTAGGGAACCGAGTAGGAGCTTTCTGGAGGGTCATTTAACGGGTGTAGGTTCTTGTGAAGTTGGCTTAGCGAAGTGTAGTATTATATAAAAGCACTGAACTTAGAGGTCAGGAGACCTGGGTTTTGGTTTGTCTGTATTACTCTGGACAGAAATTAGCCTTTGTGTGCCTCAGTTTGCTCAGCTCAAGAACTGAGGCAGTACTCCTAATACACAATGGTTAAATGACGCAGGCGGCATACTATGCATAAAAATTCTTAGAACACTCTCAAGTTCAGAGCAAATAAAAGGTGGCATGATTGTTGGTGTTTGAAATCTTGAATGACCTAGAGAACCAGCTGCAGTAGAGTGATGAAGAGAAGGACTCTAGCCCTAGCCGGTTTGGCTCAGTGGATAGAGCATTGGCCTGTGGACCAAAGGGTGCTGGGCTCAGTTCTGGTCAAGGGCACGTACCTTGGTTGCAGGTTCCTCCTCAGCCCGGGCCCTGGCGGGGCTTGTGCAGGAGGTAACCAATCGATGTGTTTCTCTCACATCAATGTTTCTCTCTGTCTTTCCTTCTCTCTTCCACTCTCCCTAAAAATAGTGGAAAAATTTCCTCTGGTGAGGATTAACAAAAAAAGAGAAGGACTCTGGAGACCACTAGGGATCAACTCTCCGCTCTACTCCTTGCTAGCTGTATGACCTTAGTCAAGCTGCTGAACCTGTCTGTCCCTCAGGTTCTTCATCTATAAAATGAGGAAAATAATAGCGTTTGAATATGCAGTTAAGGTTGCAATCAATGTTTTAATATAAAAACACATATACGTACAGGTATACCTCAGGGATATTGCGGGTTTGGTTTCAGACCACTGCAATAAAATATCGCTATAAATTGAGTTGTAATTTTTTTTGCTGGTGGAGGGTCTTGCCTTCAATTTGTAGAAAACACAACATCTGTGAAGCTCAATAAAGTGAAGTGCAATAAAACAAGGTATGCCTGTACATATCATGTACATATACATATCATATTATTTGTATCATATATAATTTAGATTGTTATTTAATGAATATGAGCCTTTAGTAAATCAGATTCCTACATCATTGTTCTGTCTGTCCTTGCCCACCGCCCCCCCCTTTAGTTTTATTCTCCTCTTCTGCTTTAACGAGAAAGATGAAAATTATAATGGGTTTAAAAAAATTTGAGAGTAAAGTCTAGAGCAGTGATGGCGAACCTATTACACACGTGTCAGAGGTGACACGTGAACTCATTTTTTTGGTTGATTTTTCTTTGTTAAATGGCATTTAAATATATAAAATAAATATAAAAAATAGGAGTCTTTGTTTTACTATGGTTGCAAATATCAAAAAATTTCTATATGTGACACGGCACCAGAGTTAAGTTAGGGATTTTTAAAATGCTGACATGCCGAGCTCAAAAGGTTCGTGATCACTGGTCTAGAGCAATGGTTTTGAGTCATGATTTAAGAATCTCACAGGTCCAAAAGGTGCGTTACAGAGCTGCTGGGGTGAGGGCAGGACTGGCCTGCCCATTTTGGCTTTGGCAGAGCCTTTATCCACATCGGGCTTCTCTATATGATTTTATTGAACTAAAGAGTTCATCTGCTTTAAAAAGTTGGAAACCCACTGGCTTATAGTCAACACAGATTCACCTTCCATCTCAGGAATATTCTCCATCCACATCTATTACAGTTCACAAAAAAGTGTTGGTGATATGACGAACCACAAAGTAATGTGCCTTCCAAAACCCAAAAATGTTGATTTAAAAAAAAATTGTTTTCCATTGATGTGCCACATTAAGAAAGTGGACTATTAATCCAATTTAAAAGGATTAAAAATTGAAAGTTGAAATAAAAATTAAATCTCAGAAAAGGGAACTGTAGTGCCCTGTTGGTGGGATTGGACAGTATAGAGTTTCCTCAGGAAGTTAACAATATAGCTGCCCTACAACCCAGCAATTCCATTTTGGGGCATTTATTGGAGGAAAACAAGAACAATAATTAAAAAAGATAAATGCACCCTATGTTTATTGCAGCCTTATTTATAATAGCCAAGATATGGAAGCAACCGAAGTGCTTATCAATGGATGAATGGTTAAAGATGTATATATAATGGAATATTACTCAGCCATGAAAACGAATGAAATCTTACCAATAGTGACAGCGTAGATGGACCTAGAGGGTATTATGTTTAGTGAAATACACCAGACAGAGAAAGACAATATTGTGTGATTTAACTTATAAGTAGAAGCTAAAAAAACCAAATGAATAAACAAAACAAAACAAAACAGAAACAGACCCATAGGTATAGAAAATAAGCTGATGGTTGGCAAAGGGGAAGGAGTATTGGGAGATGGAAATAACTAACTAACTAACTAACAAACAAACAAATAAATAAAATGTATTCTTACAAATAAATGAAAAATAATTTAAAAAAACGAATTCTCACTTAACCAGAAAACAACCCCCTTAATTGAGATTGCTACCCAGTTGAGCATCAATCAAGGTGTATATAATGAGAAACTGCTAATGGAGGCACTGTCCATATCTTTGGGGAATTTATAATCTAGTTAGGGTGATGATTTGGGGGCACTTGCCAGCAATTCACAAGTGATATGATTTCATTCTGAACTGTGTTCCTGTAAGTCTTATAGTTCAGAGGCCAGAGACGTCAGAGTCATGGGCATGCACAGTAGCAGAAGTCTTCACGAAGGAGCGGGGCGTTGAAATACAGGCAGAATGTAAATAGGTGGAGGGCACTGCAGGTGCAGGCTGCAGCACAGGCAAAGGCTAAGGAGGGAGGCCCAGCCTGGTATATACTAGTATAAGCATCCGAGAGGGTGCTTACTAGATTCAGAGACAACTGGCACACCGAATCATTAGCTTCATGAGGGCAAGATGCATGGTTTTCGGCACTCCTGCTGTGTTCCTCAACAAATATGTGTTGCATAAATGAATGGGTATCTCAGGTACATATAATGTCACCATTAGGCTTAGGAAACTTTTCCAACACCTCACCTCATTTTTTAAATAGCAAGATCCCCATTACTTCCTGTCTTCCTTAACTTCCCCTCTCCTGGCTGGACCAAGAATCGCCGTTCAGTGGATGTCAGGGACTTGACAATGACAATAGTGTATACCTTTACAGAGGAGGGAACTGAAACCCAGAGAGGTTAAGTGACTTACCCAAGGTCACACAGCTAGTTAGTGGCAGCACTAGAGCATTTTTTCCTGTTCAGAAGTCTGGCTTCTCAAGCGAGGGCCTGGCTTTCTCATTAGGGCCAAGTGGACTCAGGAAACCTCCCCAGTCTCCTGGACCGTTTATCCTGCCTTGCTCTCTGGAGACCCACCAGCTGGGTTTACTGATGGAGTAGGCTGAAATTTTATGTGTAGATCATGTGTGAAGAAATCTGCTGTGGCACCATATATTTTATATGTAGCCACTGGGTATTTCAGAGAAGACGGCAGCTGAATTCCCAGCCAATTTAAAGGGCACGTCTTATGCGGTGTTGGCAGAGAAGGTGCGGACTGGCCCCGTGAGCCCTGGAGAACTCGCTGGGGCTTGAATTGTACTGGTTAATTCCCACCTAAGTAACCTTCCTCCTGATTGCATGCTCTGCGCAGCTCTGCTTTATCACTTTTCAAATATAACACAGTTTTCCCTCTTACGAGTACGATATACTGTCCCTGAGATCTGGAGGCAGAAGAAATACCTTCTACTTCCTTCGCTTATTGTGTGTGATTTTGGCAGAAGTTGTGTTTTTTGAGAAGTTTCTCAGTCTCAGGGAGTGGGCGGATAAAAATCTTTGAGACCACCCAGGACAGGTATCTGTAGGTCTGGACTTTGCGGATCTCTTTCTGTAGCAATCTCATGGCTTCTACCTGAAGAAAGAACCCTGGGCTGTTCCCAACATGCAGACGGTAAGGAATGCTGGCCAGGTTTCATCGCCTGGAAACGGGGGTTTCTGAGGTGTGAGCCGGCCTGATGGAGCTCATGGAGCCTTCCCAGGTTCCGTGCCTTGTCTGCTTGTAAATGTCAGCAAACCTGGATGTGGGGGCCTATTTACACGCGCTTTTAATTTTATGGTTAATGCGACTGTGCGTGAATCTGACACTCAAATAAAGTCAGCCAAGATTGTTCCAGCGAAACAGCCGTTTTTCACTGCTCTGTGAAATGCTCCAGTTCTTATCGTTTTCCTAAATTTGAGACCCCGCCCCTCCTCGATTTCACATTCCAGAAATAATTGTTTTAGATTCAGTTTGCATCCAAGTGCATACCTAAACCCACAAAGGCACACACCTTGGGTGTACTCTTCACTCTCCTTGACCCTGGCACCCCTCCCCCATGCACTGTTGGAGCAGAGAGCCCAGCATATGGCCGCGTAGCAGATGTTGAGGGAGTGCACCCACCATTAAAGAAATGCTTAGGTTGCTTTTTTTTAAGCAATCATTGATCAGTTTCCTTGGTGTTATCTTTTAAACAACACCCCACTGATGCGGAAGGATAAAGTTCACAAAGCAAAGTTTTTTTTATTTTTAAATTGACATTGATACTGGGGCCAGGGGAACCTTTGTCATACCTCCAGCACGCGGGTCTCAGCTGATCCATATGCACCAGTGGGCACACCCAGTGAGCTTTCATAATTCATCAGCTGAGAGGCCCCTGATGCGTTGGTGCTACACGCCAGAGCCGAGTGTGGAGCTCAGCAAGGTGGGGCTGGGGGTGAACGCTGGAGACTGCAACTCCGGAGTCCCCCGTTTCCTCATCCCGGCTTCTTGGGCCGTGTGTGAACTCAAAGCCAACCCCACACTGGCTGCTGGGGGGCGGCCAGGGGAGAAGATGGGAGCGTGCAGGACATCTTCCCATTGGAGGCAGCACTGGGCTTGGATCAGGAGACTTGTGTTCAAGCTTTCTTTTCAATTATAAAATGAAATAACACAACAAAACAGAAGTCTGGAAAACAGAAGGAAAAAAATCCCTGCAACTCTCAGCATTTAACCTAATAATTTTCAATTTTGTGCATTCCCTTCCATCTTTTTCTTATAGGCATATTTTTATGCAGTTGGGGCATGCACAGTTTTGTATTCTGTTATTTTAATTTCCACCCTGAGTGATAAGCATTCCTACACTCTTACATATTCTTCATCTTTTTATTACGGAGTAAATACTATCCCTTTGAATGAATGCATGGGACATAACCCTTTCAATGTTGATTTTGCTATATAGAAGTTCTAATTTCTTTACTTCTAACAAGTGTCATGTACTTATTCCTGCATAGGAAGAAAACGAGGGTGTACATCCCATTCTTGTCCTGCCACGTATTAGCTAGGATCCGTGGTCAGCAAACCGCAGCTCGCAAGCCACATGCGGCTCTTTGGCCCCTTGAGTGAGGCTCTTCCACGAAATACCACGTGCGGGCGCGCACGTACAGTGCGATTGAAACTTCGTGGCCCATGCGCAGAAGTCGGTATTTTGTGGAAGAGCCACGCTCAATGGGCCAAAGAGCCGCATGTGGCTTGTGAACCGCGGTTTGCCGAGCTGCAGTTTGCCGACCACTGAGCTAGGTGATTGCAGAGAGCTGTTGAACTGTTTTGATTTTCATGTTTTCACCCATTTTTCACTCATTTTTTTTTCAGGAATAGAGATTATGTACATATAAACCTTATAAATAGACAGATATAAATGTAACACATTAATAATATATAAAGATAAAATTACACATTTGCATACCATTTTATATACATTATAATAACATGATATAAACACAAAGAGTTTGGTGCATGGGCCACCCTCTCATGTTCCTGTTCAATTTCATGACTGATTCCATGTTCTGAAAACCAGAATAATTGAAACCAACCTTAGCTTAATAAAAAAGAATAGCACACGTCTTCCCCTATGTCGGTGGAGGGGGCGTAGGAAAGGTGCCGGGGAAACCTGACAGCGTGAGTGTGTTTCCCCTCCCAAAGGTCAGGGGCCACGGCACAGCCTCTTAATGCTCTTGCAGGGCAGTGTAAACACAGATCAATGAGGTCCCCCACGGTCCCCCAGCCTCCTTGCAGATGGTAGTTTCAGGCTCCTCCCGGTGGAGCTTGGTCCTGCAGCTCCTCCCCTGGGCCTGCTCAGCGTGTCCCCTTCACTTCCCAGGCACACTTTTTGGTGGAGGGTCAGATGCACTGAGGAAGGGGCAAGGAGGAGGGCAAAGCACCTCAGAGCTGGGGTGGAAGCTCCCTGCCCACGGAGTCCCGCTACAGGGCGTAGGCGGGCCCAGCCTGAGCTGTGGAACTGGGAGAAAGGACAGTGCAGTGTGCGTGTTCTGGGCAGTTTTCTCACCACTTACCACTTAGCCAATGCCGGAAGGACTCACTCACGGTGTTGGTAGGAGAGTTCAGGAAGCTAGAGTATGAAGAACTTCAACTGTTTTTGAAGCATAAAGAAGAAAGAACTTCGGCCTGGGTGTCTGGGAGTGGGAGCTAAAAACGCCCATCCCAATCCAACTCTAATTGGGTCAGCTTCCTATATAATATGAGGAGCAAGAGCTACTGAGACCTCCCTCTGGGGCAAGTGCAGCCAAGTACTATTTTTTTAAATCTTAGTCCATGAGCCCTATTAGGCTACCTGACAGAGTTCTGGCCCATAGGAAATTTTCTTCTTTTTATTAACCAATTGTGATATTCCTGCTCTGCATTTAATTTTGAAAAATTAAATCTAGATCCTGCCATTTAAGGAAAGGAGTACCAGGTAAATCCATATTTCATATCCTGTTTACTGAATGAATAACTGCACAGATTTTTAAACTCAGAAGAGGCAGATCTGAGCACATCTGTTTGTGCTCCCCCCCCCCCCCACTTTCGTTGCCCCATAAATTTTATTTTGGAACCCAGACTGGTCCTTTTGCTGTGCAGTGATGGACATGGATGACAGAGCATCAGCTCAGCATCCAGGACACAGTGGGGTGTGTGTGTGGTGGCGGGGTGAGCTCCCGCTGGCTAGGAGGTAGAAGTAGGGGACACAAAGGCACATGCAGAGGGACTGGTGCAAGACAGCAACACAAGGAGGCCTCGCACAGCTGAGTACCAGACGGTGTGCGGTAGCGAGGGGTGAAGAAGGCTTTGGGGGCAAAGTAGGGAGAGGGCAGGGCTCCACGTGGGCTGAGCCTGGAGGTGGAACTAGCAAGAAACTTTCAGGCGGAAGATGAGCCATTCCTGGGGCTGGGAAATTGAAGTTCTTCACTCGTGGACTTTCTACCACGCAGCTGGTCAGATCTTCCCACGGGTAAATCGCAGTGAACAAGGGCGTCCTGGGGTCGCCCCTCCGCAGTGCTGTGGTTGCAGTTTTCTTGTGGCCCCCAAATGCACCCCTCCCCCCACATCTTTCCTCCAAGGCATTTGGCATCTTTTTTTTTTGGTATGTGTGGTGGCCTCCCAGTGTCATTAAGCAAGTCAAAGGTCATCAGTCTAGAAATTGACACACTTGACCCATTTCCTTTCTGTGCTGGACCTTGAGTCTGGACCCAGCTCCCCCAGGGACCATGTGGAGGGCTTGAAGCAGAGTCTTCAGTCCTTTCTTCCCATGAGGTGTATAATTCGATATTTATTGCCTCTCTCCCCACCAGGGTCTATGGTGCCACTGGGATCCATTTGGTAAAGAATGCTGATCCCCTTTATGAATTTTTGATGGTGGAGGAGGAGCGTTTGAGGCCACTGCGGGACCCTGTGAAATGGAAATGCTTTTTCTTTTTGATCTCTCTCTCTCTTAATTTAAAGACACACATACCATTGTGGCGATGCCTGGACGCCTCTGAATGTAAGTGTGAAGTATCTTTGCAAGGAAGCAGCATCACAGCTCTTTAAAGCAGCGGCCCCAAACAGCTCCTTCCCTATCTATCGCGCGGTGCTTGTCAGAGCAGGGCAAACTTTATTCAGGAAAAGAGATGTGCAGGCCCCAAACCAAAATTAAAAGTCAAACAAAGCAACAAACGAGACTCGCTCTGGAGTGCGAGAGAAGTGGTGCCCCACCCCCGCTGCTCCTTTTCTGGTGGTCTGAGGGGGTAGGACTCCAGGGACCAGCAGAGTCAGGATCTGTATTTCATTGCTGAGAATTTGACAGCTACAGTGCAAAGCAATACAGTCCTGCTTTTTATTAGCCAGTGTGAGTCCAGCACATAACAAAGTGTTTTTTCCCCCCTTTTCATTTTTCAGAGGTAGAAGTTTTTGCCAAACGATGAGATGATTTAACCACAATTTCCTTCCTGAATTTTTTTTTTTCCAGAGGGGGGAGGGGATGGTTGGGTGGGTGTTATTGTTTAATAAGATTTAAACAGGGTCTCTATTTTGCGGCTGGAACAGCCTTCCCTGCCCTTTATCTGTACTGGGATTTCAGCTGGGTTTTTATTTTGGTGACATATGGCCCATCGTATAATAAAAAGAGACGAACCATTCAGATTTAATTTGAGCAGCTAAGGACGTCAGAAGGGCTGTGAGGGAGGCCTATACCTGAGCTTTCATTTGTTCGGGGAGGGGGGGAAAAAAAAAACTGCGTGGAGAAGTTGAGAAGGTGACTTTTGGAATTAGTTTGGTTTGGAGGCATTAAGTCCCAGATCAAGAGAGAAGGTCAATGTGAAAGTTTGGGATATATGCCAGCTCTGCTCGCTCTTTTATTGGAGAATTGCCTGTGGGGCCTTTCAAAGTATCTGCCCTTCAGGGGTTCTGCTTCCCACCTGCTTCCCCCTTGAACAGGGAAATGGGCTTTTAAGAATGTTATGCAGCACGCCACAGCCGTCTCCTGATCCAAATGCTGTGCGGCATGACACAATGCGACTCGAGGGCCGGGGGCAGGGCTCGGGCCTGCAGCTGGCACGCGGAGCCTGTCCGGTGCGGGGCGGCGACTTAGACCAGCACACTCTTTCCTCCGAGGACACGGCCCACCTGGCCTCTGAATACCCCTGGCAGCTGTCCCAAGTCATTTACTCTTGTTTTCCCCAAACACTGTCATGGAGGAAATGCTTTTTGCATCTGTGGGACACACAACAAGTTGCTGGTAATGGTTGGTGGGCTATGGGTGTGAGAGTGAGCAGAGAGACTTGTGCAAGAACACAGGAAACTCACCGTCACGTTCCATGCGGATCTTTCTGTGTGGGCATGTGTGCCCCCCCATACAGACAGGTACTGGTCTTCTGAGGGCCCTCCATGTCACGGGAAGACCCAAGGTGCTGCAAGGTGGGGGCAGCCTGTTTGCCAGTCGGGAGCCACTGCAGGTTGTAGAGTGAAATCCCCTGCCGTCAGAGCCATACTTACCCTCAGTGTCTAGCTTGCATCTTTGGCTTCATGTTTTAAAAGCGTTTATTTCTACTTAATTGTGTCCACTGTGCACCGAATCGCCCCTCTGTGCTGCTCCTAGTGAGCTGTGATGACAGCATTTGATGCCACTTCTGGTGCAGGAGGAAGGGCCTTGATTGTGTTCCCCTGGGCAAGGCACACGCCGCAGGGGGGTTAAAGTTCACAGGTGTCCTCTGGTTCTGAACCTGCGGGGCACCTTTCCCTTGCCCCCTCTCGCCTCGGGAGGGCTGCGGCCCTCATTTCTTTAGCTACAGATCCAGCGGAGCTCGAACCACTGCTGTGATGCCCTCACCACAGTCAGGGAATGACCGGGATGCCCATCCAGGCCACTCTCCACGGCAGCTGCCAATAGAGTTCTTGATTTATTTGCAGCAACTTGGAGACCCGCGCTAACAGCCATCTTGATGGGAAACAGCGCTGTAATTGCCTGGGGAGAAAGGCAGGCATTTAGCAGTCATAAAGAAAACCTGCCCGCCACCACACCAAATGCCCTGCTCTCCTTCATGTGGCCAGTCGCCCGCCCCCTCCCCCCAGGCAGGTTTGGGGCTTCCTTGACCTTTTAATCCTCTCATTCTGAATCTGGAGTTCGAGCGATCCTATTTTGCTCCTCCTGGGGGAGACTGAGCGCGTGGGGAGGAGGTTGCCGTATTCAATGCATGTTTTCTGGGGCTTCCAGCGCGATGAGAGTCCATGACAGGAGCTCCTGATGGACTCTGGGGCTGCCCAGCAGCCTGTGACCACTGGCAATCAGCTGCGGTTCATGGTGCTCGCTTTCTACCTCTTCAAAGTGAAACAGGGCAGGGCAAAACAGAACAAAACAAAACAGCAAAGCCCCAGCCCAACCAAAAACCTAGCTAGAAGAGAAGATAACACAATAATAATGATTTTTAATTTTGTTCCTTCTGTGGGCATCACACAGGTAGCATTCTCCCCACGGCTACTCCATTATCGTTAGTCTTGGTCCACAGTCCTCAAGTCACCTTATATTTCTGTGGCCCAAATATGTGTCTTTGACATGTGTCATGGGAGAAACTGTCAGCCAATAGCATTTGTACTTCTGCACTTTGGGTCTAGAAGTAAAAGCTGTCACAGAAGGATGCACCCTGTTCATGCCAGAGGTGAGGGATGACAGGCGCCGCCTGGGCCGGGACAAAGGCACATGTTGCTTGGTTGAGTGAGTTGCTGTCCCCGTGCCCCAAACTCCTTTCTGTTTCTTCCTCCTTCCCTTGCCCTCTACATCCCTCTTGTGTCCTAGTCTGAACATGGTTGGGGGCAAGAGAGGGAGCTGCAGGCTTGGAACTGGCAAATCAATCATCACTCATGATGCACCGAGTGAGTGCCCCTCTGCAAGCAGTGCGGCGCTAGGCCACGCACACTCCCAGGCCCTGCTCCTTGCGCTTGGGGGAGAAGGCTCGTGTTCAATTGAGGAATTAGCCAGGCTGCGATGTCTGCTGCTCCGCCCAGGATTACCTAAGGTGCCCAGCGGAAGTGCCGGGCCATGCGATGGGTGTGGAAATGATGGTCCTGGGCCCGGTCTCTCCTTCGTGCACCTCGGAGTCCCTCTCCCGCTCAGGGAGGTACCTGAGGGTCAGAGATCCGTGCCAGGGAGTAAGGGCAGGCTCTGGGTTTGGAAATGCCTCTTTGCTCTATTCCCTGAGCAGATCTCAGTCAGATAACAGCTCAGACCTGGGAACATGAGATTTTAATGTGAAATGAATAAGTGCCCTGAGACTGAAGCTTGTCACGGCCGCGCATCTGGAATCACTTACAGCTGGGTAAATTCACGGGGAGCCGCAACTCAGGCGAACATGGGGTTTAAAAGGAGGCGCCCAGTGCGTTCCTTTTAATGCCTAAACAATCTGATGTTGACAAGCCTTTCACATTAACCCCAAAGTGGCAAAGTTTAAACCCTTTATTATCCGATTCAGTTTGGCAAATCATTTAGAGGCTTAAGAGCCCATATTTACAGGGAAAAGGCCAATCTTTTCTTTCTTTCTTTCTTTTTTTTTTTTCAAAGCAAGTGCCACTAATGTATGCACATTTATGTTTGCTTGGGGGGTTTAAAAGACCTTCCGCATTAAACAAGACCCGGGCTGGAGAAAGTCAGTTGATCTTGCGGGGTCAGGAAGCCCCGAATCTCTTTGTAGAACACAAAAGGCATGATGATTCCAACCCCTGGAAACTACATCAGATTAACAAATAAGTAGAGAAGAAATACAGGAAATCATTTCTAAATATTATTAGCCTTCAGTTGAAATATATTGTTTCTTGGCAGCTAACTCTAACTCTGTGTCATTTTCCTAAGGTTTTTGCCCAGAATGTTATGAGTGATGTGAAAGATGGCGAATGGTAGTTTATGTTCTATAGGGGACTACAAAATAGTATGGAAGTTAGAAAGCTAACAGTCAACAAGCACTGCATAATAACTATCTATCGGACCTGTTGCCAAATTGGCAAAATTTTAGGGAATCTCCATTATAACATGGGGAAGAACATGGAAAAAAGCTGCACGTGGTTTTTGAGAGCTAGAGTCAGTAACAATTTAATCTTTTAAACCACATCCTTTAAAAGCAGCGAAGACATTTTAATTTGTCTTTAATAAAAGCATGAGGCAACAGAGGTGAATTTTAAATTTTCATCTGAGGAGACTTTTAATGTACTTGAACTTATTCTACTTTATTTTAAAGAAGACCAAAAGCTCAGAACATGGGAACTCTGACTCACTCTGTGGAAGGAATCTCTCTGGAAATTTCTGGCATGGGTCTGAATCCGAACATTGCAGCATGATTTCGACCACAGATGTTCATCCTTTAGATGTAATTTTTAACTTTCCTTTGGCAACTGTGCAAGTGCAGATCTGAAATCAGCGCCACCAGCTCTGCTGAGGCTGAGCCTCAGGTTCTGTGATGATTTTCTGCCTATTAGGCCTCCTCAGTAATTGTGTGCACAAGGCCAATTTTTACAACTCAGAACACATTGGAGCTACTGTAGAAAGGAAAACTCTTCTTTAAAAAACAACAGTGTTGCTTGAAAATAGAAAAAGAAAACTATTCATTTAACATAATCCTGCAGTTTGGGGTTAGGCAAGAAAAAGATGAAAGCATCTTAGAATCTTGTTTTTACAAAAATGTATGACAAACAAAGATATATATGTTGTTTATATAAAATTATATAATGCAATTTAAAAATTAAATTAAAAGCAGACTGTGTATTTCAAATATTTTATTTAATGAAGCCAGTGTATATGAACAACATATTAATAAACTGCAAAGCATATTACTTAACTTGTGAGCACTTGGATGTCTATTTAACCTTGTCACATTATTTAACCCGTAAAAATTTGCATTCAGATTTATCATAAAGGGGTAGGAGAGGTGTCTGATATTGCTTTCAGTGTTTGCCTACATTACATTATGTTTCCCTGAGACCTTGCCGATTCTGTTGCAACTATACTTCATCGAGAATGAAACCTCCAAGGCCCTTTCAGTTTTGCATGATGTAAACTGCTGTAAAATTTGAAACATGTATCGTTTCTTTCATTTCCCCCTGTAGTCCCTGCTCACAGAGCTGAGCGGAGACGTGATTTTCAGCTCAGCGCGGTAGTTCTTGTGCGAACAGCAGCCTCTGAGACCAGGATGTAAAGTTTCATTGCATTTTTTCTAACTTGGGCACCTGGTTTTAAGGAATAATACTTAGAGTTGAGTCTGGAACTGCTATAACTTTGTAGTCTCTCTGATTCATCTTTTTGCTTTGTCTTTCTGGTGGAAAACAACAAAAACAAAAAGGTGGCCCTTATTTGGGAAACTGATGTCAGTGAGTAACAAGAGGGGCGGAGCAGCTGGTGGTACGATTGTTCTGGATGAACTGTCAGGGATCTTGTGGGAATACTGGTGGCTTGACCCCGATGGCCCTCCAAGTGCTGAGTGTTGGAAAATGGGAAGTCTCCGTGGGCCTCAAAATGCGCAAGATGTCAGAAAAATGCAGTTCTTGGAAAACTGTGTGCTTTGGCTGCGGTGGGAGAGGAGGGACGGTGAAGAGAGCAGGGCTCATAATATTTTGCAGTTCAGTCCTCTTTACTTTACTGTTCCTATATTTGTGCGTTGGAAGGAGAATATTTTTAAAATATTAATAAAAACATGTATTGAAAAATAGTTGAATAACAACATTCTAACGCAGTTGTTTGAAGAGTCCACACAACATTAACAGTTCAAACTAAGACTTTACTCAGCTTCTCGCTCTAGCCACTAACTAATGCCCAAGCCAGAGATTTTGCCAAACAGCTAGGAGGGTGGGGGTGCTTGCTTTGGTGATGAGGCCATTTCTCCAACCATGCTCTCTGCTTGTAGTGAAGGGAGAGGATGACCCGGCCTCTGATCAGGCCTCGTATTTACTCTTGTTTTCCGGGACAGGCAGGCCTGCAGAAGGAAGTCACTGGTTGCTCAGATCAGGAGTGGGGTGAGAGGTAGTCAGTGGGAGGTGCTGGCAGGAGCACTGGACGAGGAATCGGGGAAACTGGGTCCTGTCCACTCCAGCTGGGACCTATGCTGCTCCCTGGGCGCCCGGGAGCTCATCTGTAACATCGGAGTTTGACACCGTGACCTCACCTGCCTCTTTCACCTCTGAAGTCCTTACCTTTAGGAAGAATTTAAAATCTCAAATAGTCCCCGTTCAGAACTCTAATAGGCAGGTTGCGGCACTCAGACCATGTTCTTTGGACAGGAGCCCTGCATGTGGAACTCCACCGAGCTCACCACGCAGACAGATTGGAGGATGGAAATGTAGTGATTTGACAGTTGTTGTTGTTGTTTTTTTTTTAATCTGCTTGAATGGAAATATAGCTCACTTTTTAAAAAGCTAAGCTTATTTCATCAATGATTTTGCACACCTTTGGCAATGCCACCTCCTCCTAAATGAATTTTCAAAGGGAAGTCACGATATTGCTTAATAGAAACAGTGGCCGCAGTGGTGTCAGACGTCAAGTGTGGTAGGAACAGCGTTCTGCCGTAAGAATGGTCTAGATCAGAACAGCGTTCTGCCGTAAGAATGGTCTAGATCAGAACAGCGTTCTGCCGTAAGAATGGTCTAGATCAGAACAGCGTTCTGCCGTGAGTATGGTCTAGATCAGAACAGCGTTCTGCCGTAAGTATGGTCTAGATCAGAACAGCGTTCTGCCGTAAGAATGGTCTAGATCAGAACAGCGTCGAAGCACTCAGGTCTTACAGGTAATATGCTGTTTGGGAGAAGAAATGGGGCAGGGGGAAGAAAGGCTGGGATCAGAATTTTAAAAATCCCTAAAATACATATACTAACGTTTACTTTTTTTTTTTTTTTAAGTCTGTTTAGGTTCATATTTACCTGGGAGACCAGTTGGCAACAAAGGACAGCCTGGGTCTCACAGGTAAATAACAAATGTGTTGCAGACACCTAATTGTGTTCCATTCCCTGGAAACAGCCTCGTGGGTGAATGGTGTGCTTTGGAAACTCTACAAAACAGGGAGCATCAAGACCTGCCTTGAGTTAGAGCCCAGTGCAGGAGGGGAAACCAGAAGCTCCCACCTTGGAGTTGGGGGGAGTGGGTAGCAGATTTAGAAATGTAAGGTGAGCTCAAACATGATATGCAAAAGGTGACCTAAAAAACACCACCAATATTGCATCTTTTTTGCAGACTGTATCTGTTCATTTTGATGGCAAATGTCATCTCCCAGTCGTTGTTTAAAACTCGCGCACCCTGTGGAGTCAGTGATTTTGCACATCCCTCCCTCCCTCCCCGGCCAGGCATGCTTTAGGTGTGGCTGCCCAGGTGCTGGCCCTTGGTCCCAGCTCCACCTCCTCCTTGCATGACCTTGAGCGAATCACCTTTCCTTCCTGGCCTCCTTTTTGTCCCTCAAATGTTGAGGGCCGAGAGGGGGTGCGGGGTGGGAGGTGGGGGTGGTTTCCACAGTAACTTAAATCCTGTCCTTCTATGCGATAACCCGTGAATTCTGTGTCAGGGTTAAAATGCCATTAGAAATAATCCTGAGCAGTTTTGTTCCACTCAGGACAGCGGTGGCCACTGGACCCTCCCAAACTGCCCTCCCTCCCCCCAATACCACGAACCGTCCCCAAGGAATGCACTGCTTTTGGGGGGAAGTCAGGGGGGGCTCTTCTGACCTTCGACTGAAGGGACTGAACCTCCTTCGATTCCTGGCCTTGGATGGACCAAGCCTGTATTTTTCAGCTCCTCCTCAGGCCCCAGGAAGGAAAGGCCCCCCGAGGTCTGTGACCCTCTGTCTGTCTGTCTGTCTGTGCAGCCAAGGCCTTAACATGCTGGGAGGGTACAGCCTCACTGGTCAGCGTCCCTGCCCTTGTCAGCTGCAGCCATCTCTGCCACCCTCTTGCAGAGCACTAACCTTTTGATTTAACATTATTTGCCACAGCAGGACTATCACCAAAAAGGGAACAATACACCCTCGCCATCTGGCCCAGGACGCCCCAGGCGCCGGGCTGCTGCTCAGCCCAGGGCCCTCAGAGGGGCTGCTGTAAGTGGGGGTTGCATTCCCACCAGCCTTGCTACATGGGTGCCTGTTGTTTTCTGCTGCTGCTGTTGTTGTGTGTGTGTGTTTGCAAATCAGCCTTTTAAAATCCAGGTATAAGCTATAGCCAGTGACTCAGAAAAATCATAAATAATACAGCAGATTTTGCTCGAGGAAAGAAAAAAAAAAAAAAAGCCCAAAAGGTGTATCTCTCATTATATTTAGCCAGTAACTAGCGGGGGACAAAGTTTTTTTTTAATTGTTTTTTTCTCTCCCCATGACCCTTAAGCAAGTGTGACAGGCATTAACCTATCAATATTAGTGAGTGATTTAAAATACCAACCAACATTTGCCTGCAATAATTTCTGTTGTAAACGACTCCTTCTGGGCCCTCCTACCAATAATTCAGTGCTCATAAATCAGAGCCCAGAGCGTGTTGCTTCTCTCTTGCCCCAGGCCATGCTTGGTCTTTTCTAGGGGGTCTGGAATCCATTCACATTGTATTTCCTCTTTCTCCTGCTGCCATCTTTGTAGGGGGCATAAAAGGGGAACCTAGGTCTGCAAAATGAGGCAGAGCTCCACGCCCCCACTGGCTCGTTCTGGTGACGGCTGCATGGGGCTTCCTTTTTCATCACTCTGGACACATTGCTAGGGAGTTGATCTGGCTTCCGGTGGAGGAAACTCCGTCTGGATCCTTCCGCCTTAGCTGGCAGAAGTGGAAGGTGGAGATGTTACTTCAGGTGAGCACCAGGAAAGGTGAAGTTTCGAGTCTGAGGAGAGATTGGGGAGCGACAGTGGTGGTCAGCGAGCCTGGAGTGAGGGGAGCAATTGGCAATGGAAAGTTCTGGATGAACAATAATACAAGTACCAACCTGGCCTGCACCAGCAGGCTTTCTTTCTGCAGCCTGCAGCCTTCTGACCCACATTCCAGCCCACAGAGGATGCTTGGGTCTACACATGTAACCAAATAAAATACCCATTTCAAGAAAGGTAATTTCTTTATAGTTAAAAGATTTATTAGGGAGCCTGAAGAGTGGGGAGAGGGTGTCAGGGAGGGATCGAGACCCATCTGGTTTGTTGTAGGGTGTTTTTTTTTATTAGAAGAGAGGGAAAAAAATCACTCCGTGGGTTCATATGTCTAAGGAGAGCTCAATTAAAGTTATTTGCTGGAGCTTAAAATATGCCCGCACCTGCTTCAGCGCCAGGCTCTGAGACCAACACCGTCCCAGAAGGCAGAGCAGATGAAGGCTCCTGTGGGCGAATGGAAGAACAGGGTACATGCTGCACTTATGTTTTGGTACCATTTCAGGAGGGGAACGTCAGCCACCAAGCTGGAGGCAGCTTCTGGGTTTACCTGGAAATCAGCCTGGGGCCTGGTCTGCCCATGGGTCCAAAGGGCTCTTCCTTTTTGAAAGCAGACCAGAAAGAATGGGCCCAGAAGACGGAGTGATGTGGATGGGATGGCATCTTAACCAAGTCACTCACCTCTGTGTGGCCACCTCCTTCTTGACAGAGGGAAGATAATAAAATCTGCTTCAGAGGTCCATTGTGAGGGTAATAAATAATGATGACTTACGTTCATTGAGCATTTGCTATATATTAGGCACCATTCTAAGCCTGTTTTACACATTACCCCATTGAATTTTCGCCGCAACTCTAAGAAATAGGGAGCGTTGTCATCCACGTTTTATAGATGAGGAAACTGGTTCCAGGAGCGATCACATTCCTTGCCTATGGTTACTTAGCAACCCAGATCCATCTGACTCCCAAACCTGAGCTTTTAACTGCTCCAGCTCAAATGAGACTCGTGGGTGAGAAAGAGCTTCCAAATAGTATGGCAGTAACATAAATTTACTATGTCCTGAGATGGGCTCTGGTTAAGCAAACATGTTCTCATTTAAAATTTCCTTTGCATTTTTAATCTCAGTTTAGAAAGTGTCTTCCCAGGAGAAGTGCCCCAAACACGTGGATGCTGTATTTCCCGCCTTTAGAAGCATGGGGTGACCGCCAGAGGCAAGTCTCAATTGGCCTCCATTTTCTGAAACAGGTCCTGCTTTCCATCTTACACCACTTGATTAATTCATTCTTTTGCCCCTACTTCCTAGGCTTCCCCCCAGAGCCAGTTCTGGACACTAGGCAAGCGATTCACATACGGGACTAGAGGAGTCTGCCAGCTTTCAGTGATGAATTTTGTTGTTAATCAGACTCAAACCTGAATCTTCTTAGACAATTCCTTATTCTTCAAGGTCTGACTTTGGGTTGTCTTCAGAGAAGGAGTCTCTGATCCAGGGGGAATTCAGAGACCAATGACCATTATCTCCACTGGAAGAAGAATTTTTTGATCATGTGATTCACTGAGATTCTTAAGTAGCTCTCAAGTGTCCCATCTTTCACTAAAAAGTCTACCAATGAAAGGGAAAGTACCACCTGCAGCCTATATATATATTATATTATATAATTATATATAATATATAACTTATATATTATATAAAGTTTTTATCCTTTTTCTCTAGGTTGCATACTGTAAGTACGTACTATATGCATGTGCATACTGTGAGTACATATTGTGGGTGCCAGGCACTGTGATCAGTATTTTACCTCACTGCCTCATTTAATCTTCACAATAATTGTTCTCTGTGGCAGGTTCTAATATTACCCATCTATATATATAAAACCCCAATATGCAAATAGACTGAACGGTGGAACAACCAAATAACCGGTCGCTATGACGTGTGCTGACCAGCAGGGGGAACTTGTGGAACATGGCAGGCATCAGCAGCAGGTGGCAGAGCATGGAACATGGCGGGCATCAGCCACTGTGGGATGGTGGAGCAGGTGAACAGGGGCGCCAGACCAAGGCGGGGCAATAGTCGCTGTCATCTGGGCAAGCCTCTGGTGGTTACTGAAAATTCTTTGCTCCTGTGTGCTGCAGTCCCACCCAGTGCTCGCACCTGCTGCTGACATCAGCCCTGCACGCACCCGCTGCCGGTGCCCAGAGCCAGTCCCAATTGCTTGGCACCATCAGCGGGTGTGAGTGGCAGCTGCGGGCCCCGATCGCTCCTCAGGGCTTCTCCACCTCCCCCTGCTCCTGAGAGGTGATTGGGGCAGCAGCCGCTGCTCACACCTGCTGCCAGTAATGGCCCCTTTTGCACCCGCTGCTGGTGCCAGAGCTGCTGCTTGCACCCACTGCTGGCGCCGGCTCCAATTGCTCCACACTGTCAGTGGGTGGGAGTGGTGGCAGCGGGAGTGGTGCTGCCGGCAGACAGGGACTGGGGGCCACAGTGGGAGGGGCTGGGTAGAGGTGTGGAGGATGGGTCAAGACCCGCCCCTGTGCCCACCTCAGCCTCTTGGCCCACAACTCCTTTCAAGGTGCACGAATTCATGCACTGGGCTCCTAGTATTTTACATAAGAGTGTATACATACTTAAGAGAGATAAAGAAATTTGGCTAAGTTAGTAAATGAGGGAGCAGGACTTGAACCTAGGCAGTCTGACTTTAGGGCTGCAGTGTGAACTCTTTGCTGCCTATCACAGAAAGTAGAAAAGGATCTTAGCAATTAAATGTACCTACACACCCCAACACCTATACATATACACCCCATATCTCTACTCCAGAAAGAGTTCTATTTTTGTTTTTACTTTCAAGATATGGCAACAGATTCCCAAGCTCTGGCCTCTAGCTTCTGTCCTTATCAATGATTTAATAAACATTTATTATATTTTTCTTTCTAGCTTCCACCCAGTGTCAGCTCCCACGCAGCAATATGCACAATTACTTGTGTGCACAATTAATTGGAGGTTTGACTTACCAAATATATAGACTCATCTGCATTTTCTTGCATCATTGCTGAAGATGAATTTATTGATTAGTTTCTTCCTCACCTATTGTAGCTATATCCACTGCACCTTGTCAATTATTACTCTCCCATCCATGGTTGATATTGACTCAAGAAATTATATACATATAGGGATAGTGTCCAACGAGGCCATCTACTGACAGACCACAGAAAAAGATCTCTAGCCAACCTTGTGCCAGGAAGGGCACCAAGGCCCATCAAAGCTTTGCTGTCTTGTCCTGGAGCACTTCTTGTCTTGTACACTCTGGCATGTGGACTAGCTGGATTTCCCTTGGTTTACTGACTTTCTCATCACCCAAATGATAAGAAGGTTGGAACAACAGGAAGGAGTGTAATAGGCTCAGTTTTCTCTCAGGAATGCAGAGAGGAAATGGGCCAGGACAGCTTCTCATCACGAAGTTGAGTAAGAACTCATATTTGCTCATAAAAAGATGGTTGAGAAACCTCCACCTCATACTAATTATTATGGAATCTAGCCCCCTGTAGTTTACTCTCAGATGGCAGTTACCATCTTGAAACTACTGTTCCCTTTCTTTCTGCCTAGATTAATGTTTTGTTGTCTGGTAAACATGCTGGTGAAGGCAGCGTCCAGGAAGTGATCTCCTTTGGGTCCCAGAGTCTCCTAGGGACAGGCTTAGGCTGGAGTGGGATGAGTGTGGAGGGACAATAGTGCCATATGCCACATGGCTGCACCTTCCTTTTTCCATCTGCTTGGGGCCAAGGCAGTTTTGAGTGACTGCCATCAAATACACCTGTTCTACCAATCAAAATCCCTAGAACTGATGCAGCTACCCTGCCCCCTCCATTGGGAAGATGTTGCTGTCTCTAAGGCCTCAGGCTTTGAGCAAAAACCATTTTTCCCTTTGAAAAGGAGCCAGCCTGACCTGGAGTAAGGTGGAATGGCTACCCATGTCTGCATTGCTGGTTCCCCATCCTTATTTTTCCTTTGACTTCTCCCATCTTGCACTGTTTTGACCTTTTCCCCAAATGAACAGTTAGGGAGGTGACTCGCCTGCTCCACATTCGGTCCTTCTTGAATGAGTTATACCATGTCCATAGAGTGCACTGGCCAACTACCCTATAAGTGAGGGCTGGGAACACTTAGCAATGTCCTGTCAGAAGAAATCACGATCATGCTGCCCTTGGTCAGGTACACACCTCTGGGTTTCTCTCTGCTTCATTTGCTCTAATGTTTGCTATTCTAGTAAATGTCCTCCCACCCTCCACCCTGGGGGGACTGAGACACCTGACAGAAGAGGCAACTTTAGGGTCTCTCCATGAACTTGTGGGTGGGATGGAGAAAGAGGTGGGTTCTCTTCAGCAGGGGACTCTAATGTCTTCTGGTGGCCCTCATAGCAGCTGTCTGTCCTTGTGGTTTTTAGTTGGAATGGTAAGAATCAAACTAGCAAGTCAGTTAGACTTGGTACCATCGCGGGTGTCTGTCAACTCCTGCTAAAAGTTGACAAATAGGATTTCTCCCTAGGTGCACGCTCAGGTTCATGGCATTTACTTTTCACTTCATATATTATTTTTGGCAACTGAGGAAAATAAATAGAACTCTCAATCTCCAAAGGCGTTAGCCTTTTCAGGCTCACTGGAGCTAGTCTCAGCCTTGACCTTGCTGGTGAACGAGATGAGATCAAAAGCACATAGGATCTGCATATAAGCAAAGCAATATAAGACAAGATCTGTCAGTGAACATTTTTAATGTTGCTTAACAAAATATGTTACACTAAGTCTTTATAGACTGAATTAGTACTCTGAGTTCCAACAAAGTATACTAAAGTAAACATCGCTCTTATGGGAAATAAAATTCCATGTGGTTAGGGGCAGGGCTGTGATTAATTCAGTGGCAATGAAAAGACCATGAAAATATAGTAAAGTTATTGACTCTGTCTGAGAAACAATTTAATAGCTGCCATACATGTATTTGTGATTTAATACCAAATGATGGGTGGTGGGAGAGGAACTGGTGTTTCTCATCTTTAATTATAAATTAATGTAGGTATCATCGCCCCATCAATTATTGATACTGACCTCACTACAGAAATCAGTATGAAAATAGTGTGATAAAATGCAGCATTGCAGAGATGAGGACCAAGATTCTATGAGCGTTTGTGTGTGTGTGTGTGTGTGTGTGTGTGTGTGTGTGTGTGTGTATAACTCAGTTTACCTTCACAACTGTTATCTACTGAACTGGACATTTCTCAGAGCTCTTTTGGATTGCAGTCTTGCCCAAAGTGCATGCTTTCATGATGTGCATTTTAATGTTAAATGATTTTTAATGTTCTACATATGGTTTCATGGTTTTAAGTCTCTTCTCTGGGAATGAACAGGGTTGTGGTATTATGATGAATAGTGGATTGTGTCCAGGACACCCACTTACTTCCCTACATATCAAACATGTGGCGCTCCCATTAAACATGGGCCTGTCTCTAGAGATTACAGTTGTCCTATCTAATCCAGTCCTGTTTTGTTCCCTCGACCCGGATTGAGAAGGATACATTGTTCTCATACATTCTTTTTTTAATTAAATGCAGGAGATATGTCACGTCCATGAAATATTCCAGGTCTGTTTTCACATCTGTGGATATTTTCTCCTCCTCTACTTCCATTTGGCTTCTTGGACAGAAAACCAACTTTAAATGTATACTTGGATTAATTGATTGGTGGTGTGCACTTTGCCAGGACAGTTTAGATATGATCTTAATTTTTTGCTCCTAATTGTAACAAAATGTTCTATGTCACCGCTCTTTGCAGACACCCAGCAAAGCCCTCATCATCTGTGTCGATGATTGGTTTGAATACTCTATTCTCATTCAAGTTGGTTCATGCAAGCTCACATCTACCTCTGCTGGTTCTGGGGTTTACAAGAGAAATTTTAGGTGTGGATATATGCTTCTGTGTGTTTTAATTGCTAGGGGTCATTTGCTAATTGATCCTACTGATACAAAGTACTGTCAGAAACCTTCAATATAGAACATAATGCTTCATCATCAGCAAGGAAACCTGATAGCTCATAAAATCTCCATTCAATTATAATTTTAAAATACTGGAGTAAACTCCTAGCAATTCACAAGAGGCTAAACTAGAGCCCCATTAGAAGGGTACTACAAGTAAACATTATTAATTATAAAAAATTGCCTAAATTAGATTTTTTTCACACCTGCTTCTTGCTTAATTAGCTAGCAATCCACATATTCCATTCAGTTGAACTCTTACTATTTATTCAAGCATACTTGACATTAACATACTGTTTGATGTTTGATATCCTCAGTTTTAATTTAACCACATGACAACAAATGGTGTTTATGAAATACCAGTGAGCTGGAAAAATACCCTGTGTTGGAGTTGCACATGGGACTGAATAGAGAATTTTTCTTTACGAGGAGCTTGAAGGCAATAAGAAAACAAGTCCTGTTTTAAAATGTTTCTTTGTTTTCATCCCTATTCTCGATCATACTCCTTAAGAGAGCGTTGGGAGATCCTGAAAGACAGCACCGAGGTCATGCTGCAAAATATCCCTGAGAACATTAATGATGGAAAAAGTATTGTTCATGTCTTGGCCTTTGTGAAGGATGTTAGAGAGCTATACTCATATTAAATAACCACACCCTGGCCACTTCTTGGGTTTAGAGAAGAGAGCAGGGACATGAAGACCTTATGGGTAAGTGGGGGGGGCGGGTAGCTTGTTAAGGAGGAGAAAAATGAGGACAGGGAGGCCAGAGGCTAGAAGGCTTGACCTTCCCAGTGAGTCATTTTCTCTAAAACTTGGCTAAACCAAGGCCATTAGGTGATTCCTTTCAGGGTAGCCCTGCAACTCAGACCCGCCCCAGTATTGTTCTTATGCCCGAGAGTCCAAAGGCATGACCTTACAAGGTATAGAAACAACCGGAATGGGCTAGAAAAGTTCAAAATCAACCTGCCAACAAAGACCTCAGACTTGTTATTCTGAATCTCCCATGTCTAACTCGATTTATCCCTTAAGCTCCCTCCCCTCCCCCACTTCTCCAGAAGAGCCACGTGAGGGAGTCCTGGTTGCGATTTCTGTCAGCCACTTTGTAATACAAGTGCTTGCAATCGAGTGATGAAAGTCAACTCAGAAAATTCCCTGAGCCAAGAGACAAAGGAGAAAATTGTCTCCATAATGTATTGATTCTGACTAATGACATCACTTGTTGTAGGAGATTCGGATTGATAGCCAGCCACTGGCTTGTCTCCAGTAAGACACCATTTTACATCTGACTCTGATCAAACTGTCTGTAAATCATTTTGAACTTGGGTCCTGTAGATTTTGTGTTCACACCACGGAACTATGGCTTGGGTTTGACATCATTATTCTTCGTTGGGCTGTCTTTGTTTAAGAGCCACTTAAAATTTTTGGCTGCTGGTGAATAGAGAAGCTTGTTAGCTGAGGAAAACATGTTGATGTCACACACTCACAGGATTTTTTGGGGGGGCAGGGAGGGTCAGGCTATGTGGATCCAAGAAAGTGTGTGGCGTTACGGTGATAGATGGATGGCTTTGGGTTCAGAGGCTATATTCAGATATGTCTGGATAACAGAAGCTGATCCGAAGGGGTTGCCGTCTCTCGGGACCCAGCATATTTACATCGGGGCCAATACTTCTTGCTTCTGGAGGGGCCTGTTATCCTGGGACTAACTTGTTATTGAGACAGTCCTCTCACAACTGAGATCCAGGGGAAACCAGGTGCATCAGAGAGTAGCCACCACCAACACCCTGTGCTCATATTGCTTATAATCCTCAGGAAAGTGGGTCTTGGAATAAAAATTTAGACCACCCTCTCGTTTCTTTGTTTTAGCCTTTATGCTTCGGAATACATTAAATCACAGTAGGTGCTTGAATGGAGAAGGAAGCAAGTAGGATTTATATTTGGCATCTGGATTTATGTTTAGATTGCATATCCTGCCCCCTTCATTATTTGTGTTTAAATTTGGCTGCTCCAGTAAATTTGTATCTCTTATGCTGAGGTCAGTTGGGCATAGGATGGAGGGACATTTTAGAATTGTGGGAAGTATGGTTTGACATATAAGTTTTTGAAGGACAGTTGGGAGGGGCTGTAATCTATAGAAAGGTAATAAAAATAAACTTTTAACTTGATAAGAATAATGGTGAATGCATTTTCCATCAGAGGGAGAACATATACCTCTGTTTAGTTTACCTCTCATTTTTCAACTGTATGTTTCCCTGGAGTATGGACCTTACCAGAAGACTCGTCACTCTTTACTGTTTGGTTCAGAGCAGTTGAGGAAAGCCAGCATAATGAGGAATAGTTCCCATGTTGTTGATTTCTCAAAATGTCCGATAAATAGCAAATTATAAAATGTATTTAAATCACTCCAGGGAAATTGCATTCCTGTCTTTTAAGGTTAAATTTTCAACTTTCTCTTATGGAAAATGTCAAACACACACAGAAGTGGAGAGAATAATATGATGAATCTTCATGTACCATATCACCTATGATCATTTCACATATACTCTTTCTTTTTGAATATTAATTGTAACTCTTTGCTATTTTTCTTTTTCATATGTACAACACAATTTAGTAGAATTATAGACACCTCTTTCCTACCATGAGCCATGCATATAATGAAACGAGTCTCTGGGTTGTGTTTTTATATTGATCAACATAGGTATTTTTGACTACACACATAATGTTTTAAAAACATATGTGGATATATACATAGATATTTATACTTATGTATAGGTGTGTTTAGCAGTAACATTATCCTTACTCATAGTTTTAAGAATCTAAAACTGGGGAATTGAATAAGGTGGGGAAGATACTTTTAAATAATTACATATTATATTCTGGCTTTCTGAAGAATCTACCAGTGATTCTTAACAGATAGAAAGAATTTTGACCAACCCAACATCTCCTGCTCTTAGGAGACCTTTTGATGATGCTTTAAAAAAATGACAATGTCAAGTGAAGGCTCTTGAATATGCAAAATATTTTCAGGGGACCAATTTGTTTTTTTATTGATTTATCTAATGTGAGAATATAGGTACCCCCAAAAGTTTAGAATAAATTGAATCTTTCCAGGGGGTTCATCTGGACTGCTGATATAACAAATGATTCCCCCACAATATTAATCCCCATTCATTTATTACACTGGTGAGTTCTATGAATAATCATTCTGGCCATTTATTTGTTTATTTGTGCATGAAGTTTGTTTTCAGAGGCGGTGGTTTGCTTTGCCTTGTATTGTTAGAACAACTGGCAGTACTGCCCATTTCGCAAGCTAGCTTTTGGGACCCTTTGCCGAGCCGTGTGATGAGAGCCACAGCTGGCCCTGAGGTGCGGAATTAGTTCTTCCAGTTGGATTGTACTTCCTTTAAAACAGAATGTCCATCTAATGACAGACTTTCCTTCACTCAGGACCTCAAATGAGGCCATGATATTGAGAGCTCACTCCTACATTGCTGAGCCAGGGCTGAATCTGGCTGTCATGGTGTGGAGACCCCAGGGCTGGAAGAATGCAGTGAGGGTGGATGGTCATAGGCCCCGAGTCACCAGTGAAGTTCTCCCCACTCCTCCCACCTTACATGCTTGAAGATCATTGCTTCAGGGTAATAGATGGATTCAAGGGTAGCCCTACTAGAAACTGGGAGAGACAAGTGTGCTGGGATTTGGAGCATTGTGTTTACTCTGTCTTGGACTTGCCCTTGGATGCAGCCCTGAACAGTCGATTTCTTGTCTGCATAATGGGGCATTATTACCTAATTATTGTTCTTGTTCTTGAAGTGGACTGACACACACACACACACACACACAATTTTTAAAGCTCTGAGAATTACTTTCTGGTCTTTGGCATTATACAGGTGTGAATTATACTACTTCAGAGACCCTTGGCTGGAATCCAGTCAAAATGATAACCCAATTCCACTTTACTGGAAAAATGACTTTACTCTTAAAAGGTAAATAAAGTAGCCCTAGCCCAGTGATGGCGAACCTATGACACGCGAACTCATTTTTCTGGTTGATTTTTCTTTGTTAAATGGCATTTAAATATCCTATCTAATAATAGACAAACATGGTAATTGACCGTATCTTCACTATGCCTCCCATTGGCCAATCAGTGTGATATGCAAATTAACCACCAACAAAGATGGTGGCTAATTAGCATACTGCAGGCAGGGCGGGACAGCGCCATCCCGCCTGCCCTGCCACCATCTGGGCCTGCTATCTGCGACCCGGGGCGGCAGGTGTCCGACCCGGGGTAGCGCCCCAACCCCTGGATCGGCCCTGCCGTGTGCGTGACCCAGGGAGGTGGGGCAAGCACCATGGGATCGGGCCTGCCATCTGCCACCCGGGGAGTGGGCCTAAGCCAGCAGGTGGCTATCTCCCTGGGGTCCCAGACTGTGAGAGGGCACAAGTGGGGCTGAGGGACACCCCCCTCCCCCACCAGTGCACAAATTTTTGTGCACCGGGCCTCTAGTATACAATAAATATCAAAAATATAAGTCTTTGTTTTACTATGGTTGCAAATATCAAAAAATTTCTATATGTGACACGGCACCAGAGTTAAGTTAGGTTTTTTCAAAATGCTGACACGCCGAGCTCAAAAGGTTCGCCATCACTGCCGTAGCCGGTTTGGCTCAGTGGATAGAGCGTCAGCCTGCGGATTGAAGGGTCCTGGGTTTGATTCCGGTCAAGGGCACATGCCAGGGTTGCTGGCTCAATCCCCAGTGGGAGGCATGCAGGAGGCAGCCAATCAATGATTCTCATCATTGATGTTTCCATCTTTCCCTCTCCTTCTCCCTTGCTCTCTGAAATCAATAAAAAAAATAAAATTTAAAAAAGATAAATAAAGTAGATCAACAAAAGGAAATGATTTTGAGGCACATCTGTGCCATAAAACTGCATAAGAAGGCGCCTTCCCTCTGCTCTCCCGAGAAGTAGTATTGTTGCTATGCAAGCTGGGGAATAAGAACTTTTCCTTTCGTGGGATGGGAGCTTCCTCTTGAATTCAAAATGTTCTCACTGCAGCTTATGGGAAGGAAGCAACATAGGAGAACGTTGGTATCAGGAGGCTAAAAGCTAAATGGACAAAGAAACCTTGGTGTGGCAGGATTTCAGGGAGGCTGCTCTACAATCTTGTGTCTACAGCAGAGACAGTTGGGAGGAGAGAGGTAGGGAGTGTAGGAGTCCATTAAGCATTTGTGACAACTGACGATTTTCTTTTCTCTTGCCTTGACATTTGCTTCTGAGGCATCCCCATTCCTGATCTTTAACACTCCCATTTTGGATGCCATGTTTTCAGTGGGACTATAGAGATGTAATTCTAGGTAATGAAACCCAGAAGGAAAGGAAAGGGGAGAGAACTCGAGGGCAGAGCTGTGGGGACCTGGGACAGAGATACTTGCAATGACGGCAAAATGGCTCTAGTGTAAAGGACCAAGCTTGCAGCTGAGCTATGGATTTAGGAAGAACAAATGAAAAACAAAACCTCCCTGAACAACAAAGTAGAATCATTCCCACTGTGGGCAGAAAAATATTGGTTACCTTTTTATATCACAATTTATTTGCTTACTATGAGAGCATATTTTAAACATGAGTTGTTCCCTCTGGAAGCCTGAAAATCAACGCTAGGTTGCTCCTGCCTTTGCAGAACAATCGTAGTAAATTTAAGACATCTCTGAGCTCAAGAAATACTGAGTGGTCATTCCTACACGGCTCCATAGAGCTGTGTCACAACTTATCCTCCCCACCTCTTTCTCCTTGTCCTTTCACTGAGCCTAACTTGATGAGGTTCCCAAGCACCCAGTCCATACAGCAGTTTAGCATGGGCTAGGCCCGATTGTGCCACTAAGAACAGGATAAACAAAGCTTTCAGACTCAATTTTATTTTATTTTTCCTCTCGAGAAAGAGATGGAAAGAGGCTACTTCAGATTCTACTGAAGTCATAATAAAACTAGACCTACTGGGTCACCATATGTGGTGGAAAGTTCTCTTGGGTCTTAGTGTACACACTTAGAGAGTGAAACAAAGAAAGGGAAAGAGGCAGGCCTATTGGCAACTGTTGTTAGGTAGTATAAACAATGGCCAGTCACTGGCATGGAGCAGTGGCTCAGATTCCAATAGCACTCGATGGGGAGCCTTCCTTAAAAAATTAGAAGAAGCTGGGCTGGAGCTGGTCCATGCTGGGAATGGCAGAAGAAGCAAAAACAAGAGTAAATGAATGGAAATTAAGCAGCAGGAAATGGGGATTTGGCACAAAGTTGGAATTTGAAACTGCAGAGAGGTGTCAGTGATAAGGTTGTATAGAGTTTCTGGCCAAAAAAAAGAGAGAGAAGGAATGCAGATGTGTTCATTGAATAAAGTGCAGATGGAGAAGGGGGCAGGAAGAAAAAAAATGCTGGGGAAATCGTAATGAGTGGAGGGGCATTTATGTTGAGCAAAGCTTTAAAAATTATTCTCCCGGCATGTCTGGATGAAATTACAGGTTGGTTCAGATTGTTCCAATCGACGGGAGAGATTAAGGCAGCGTTTATTTACTTTTACCTTTTCCTGTTCTGGGCCGACTGGGCTGTTTCTGTCAGGAGGCACTCATGGTGCTGAGCAGGCTGAACTCAGGTGGGAGTCTCTTTTTGGGGTCCACTTAGGAACTGCATCTATCAACTCTTCTTTAGTTCGAATTGACTGGACCATCTCTGGAGAGCTAGAATCAGTGTGCAGGTTAGTTGTCTGTCTGGGAAGCTCCTGGGAGACATGCAGCCAGGTGGTCTGACCCTCTGTACCAATCGCTCTCTCTGTGGGCTGAGGAGGGAAGCCTGACCCCTTCGGTCTGCCCCTTTTCCCAGCCCCATCTGGCAGACCTGGGTTGAACTCTTTGGCTAAAGGCAGTCCATGAGTTACAGGGCAATCCTTGAGTTGAAACACTGTCTTATTTGGCTTAACTGGCAGGAAGCCTGAAGCTGGTCTCTGTGCTTGTAGCCTGGTCCTCCCTATTTCTTGTCCAGCCTTAGGTGCAGTTAAAGAACGCGAGAGACCCAGCCACATGCTAGTGTGTGTGGGAGGCGTGGGGAAGGGCAGCCTGTGGGGAGTGGAAAGACCCTCTAACTCTGAACTGGAAGGGGGACGCAGGACAAGTCACGTTGCCATTCTTAGATGTCAGTTTCTCATTTCCCCAACAAGACTAGCAATATCAACCCTATGTGTTTTAGAGCCTTTATTGGTGAGATGCTTGTGGGAAAATTCATATAGAGCGTTTTTGCAGCATGTCCTGTACTATTTTATGCAAAGTATCATCACCTTCATCATCTGTGGGCAGGAAGGTGTGCTCTTAGAGGTGAAATGGCAGTTTTAGTAAAGAGGTGAGGCATCACGAGGCAGGAAAAACACAAAATCCCACCACCATCTTTCTTTCAAAGATGCGAGTGCTTCTCGATGTGCTCTCTGTCCCGGGTTTAAGAGAAGATGTTGTAATAAACGTGGTCCTTGCCAAATATTTCCGATCTATCAATGTGGATATCGGCAGATGCCAGTCTGGACTTCCTGCTTCCCTCCCCTTGATGAGCAGCGTTTCCTTGGGGATAAACACAAATGTCACGCATTCTATATCAATGCTGTTAACATAATAGTCTGGGTTACACTTACTTCTGATTGTGTGTCATCTTGGGAAAGAATGCTGTTTAAATGTTGGCATTTAAAAATGAAAATTGGGTGAGAATTGGAGGGAGGATGACTTCCCTGACTCAGCAGTGCCACCTCCCGCCTTCCCCAGGGCTCCACCCCGTCTTTCCACTTTCTCTGATGTTCCTGGGTCAGAAATAATGGCCCTCCCTTCCCCATCCATCTGCAGGCTACCTGCACACCCGTCAGATATCATGGTTTTTGGAGGGGGAAAAGGTACATTAATACCTCAGTTTTTTACTTATACTCACCAAACACAGAAGGTAGCACTTAACTGTAGCCAAAATGAGAATATTTATTTATATAAATATATTTCTATTGATTTCAGAGAGGAAGAGAGAGAGAGATAGGAACATCAATGATTAAAGAGAATCACTGATCAGCTGCCTCCTGCATGCCTCCTACTGGGGATCAAGCCCGCAACCCAGGCTTGTGCCTTGACCGGGAATGGGAATAGAACGGTGACCTCCTGGTTCAAAGATAGATGCTCAACCCCTGAGCCACACCGGGTGGGCCAAAATGAGAACTTTGAAAGGGCTACAACCTCAGTAGGGACAGTTGGGTGAAGGTGCCCTGGGTTGTGGACGAAAGTTCTGAGAGAATAAGCAGTTGACTCTCCCAAGCATCTCCCTTTTCCTTCCTTTATTGCTGCTCCTTTAAAAAACATCAGTAGACTGTGTAAAAATATAAACAATGTGTTAAAATAACAATATCTAAAAATACATTAATAAAAATGTGTTTTTTTATGTGTTCCTGGGTACTTGAATGTATATATTTTACATGTTGGCAAAATATTTATTAAATCTCTAATATGCTTACAGTCTCATCAAGTACATATTAACCCTGCCCACACAATGTCTCTGGATCTTCTCCTTCCTCTCTATTCCCATGGCCTCCACCCTAATTTAGGCCCTTATCTCTCAGCATGGCAAATACCATGGCCTTACAGCCAGTTTCCTGTCTCTAGGCCCTTCTTCTGCCCTAGAATTAATTTGAGGCATTTGCCCTCTGCCAGGGACCTGGCAGCAGCTCCTAGTGCCTGCGAGGGAGGCCCACCTGAGTTCCTGGCCTCGGCTCTGCCAGGCTGAGAGGCTAACAGGCCTGGTTCTCTAGGGGGCAGTGACGGCCCAGTCTCTCCCCTCTGCTGCAGCCCAGCTTTTCTTGGGGATGTGCATTGGCCCCCCTTCTGCAAGCCTCCTCGGGACCTCCCAGTGCCGGGCACCTCGCTTCCAGCTGTTTCACAGGCTGGCACACTGTGCCACATCCTCAGAGCAGAGACCCCAGGTCCCAGAGCCAGCAGCTGTCACCATGGTGAACAAATTAGGCACAGCTCCTACCCTCGCGGAGGCAGCAATGCATTCGGGGGAGACAGACGTGGTATAATTAAAAGTGCAATGAGTATTAGTATCACCCAGAACTGCAGGGTGCCATGGCAGCAAATAGTCAGGGGGCCCAGCTGGCCCAGGGAGCAGGAAAGGCTTCCGGGGGGGGGGGGGGGAGGGACTTAGACAGGGACCTGAGGGACCAGCAGGTGTTCCCTAGGGGGAGGGCCTGTGCGGGGCTGGAGGTGGGTGTGTGAGAAGGCGCATTTGAGTGGGGCCTTGAAAATGTGGGTAAAACCTAGATGAGCGGAGAAGACAGGGCGGTGGAAACAATATGATATGCATTTTCCCCCATTGACTCCGCTGGCAAAGACCGTCAATTTTTCCTTTCGTTAGTGCCTCAGTATGAGCATCCGTGAGAACCAAGACAGGTTGGTCGCCCTGGCCTCTTGGGGACCTGCCTCCCTGCGCCTGCACTATCCCCACACATGGCGGAGGCCACACAGGATCACTGCTCAGGTGGGGCCGCAGAGCAGCGCAAGCCTGGCCGCAGCCCCAGACCCTGGTGGCTGCTGTGACAGGTCACCTTCCTCCGCAGGCCACCTCAGTGGACAGGCCTCCTGACCCCTGGATGCCAAAATGGAGGCTCCAGGAAAGCAGCGTGGGTTCCCGCATAGCCCCCCTCACTCTTCCTCCGCCTGAACTATTTTGAGAGACTCCTGCCATCTTTCTCTCTCCCACACATACCCTTATTATGACTAGAATATAGCTAGTTCGAGCTGACATATGTTCTTATAATTATGCTGCTAGCATGATAGATTATTTATTCTCCTTTTTTTTTTTTTTTTTTTGGTCCCAGTTCTGTGTACCAAGACTAAGAAGGCTGTTTAAATAAAGAGATACTAACACACCTTGACAGCAGCTTATATATATTTTTTGAAAAAGGAAATGCCCAATCTTTAAGAGGTCTCAAATCTGCAGCCCAGCTGTTGACTACGAAGCCTAATGTGCTATTGGGAGGCTCACTCTCCCACTGGGAAGCCTCAGAGGCCCTGGGTGCTAAGCTGCCTGTCCCTGACTGTGGAGAGAAGGAGTCTTGTGCCTCCAGCCTGGGCGGCTGTCACCTGCCCAGGATCATATTCCCTGAAGGGGTGCTCAGTCAGTGGGCTTGGGCCCAACGAGTGCTGGGGCAGGAAGCGGCCTCTGCAGTCCTGGGGGCCAGTCTTCCCCTATTTCCGATGAAGAGTCTGAAGGCCAAAGCATATGCCTGGTTGGTGGTGGTGCAGAGACTCAGTCAAGGGCAGCTCCTGATCACTTGCTGTGACTTTGAATTCAGCGCCTGTTTCCCTACATGGTATGGGGCTGGAATTGGGTTCTGCCAGCCAATCGGGAAGGCAAACAGAATGAGCCACTCCAGTCGGCGTCCTATGACTTGTTTAGGAAAGAGAAGATTTCATCTCTTCTCTCCTGACTAAATTTTAGTTTTCTGAGTAAATCTAGTAAGTGCCTGTATATTACCTTAAGGAAAACCATGTGTTCATTCACTCCTTTAGTCATTCATTCAACTAACCTTTAATGTATGTCTATTATGTATATGTATTAAGGATATAACAACCCAACAGGGTTCCTGCCCTCCAGAGCTTTCCAATGTGGTGGATGGACAGCTAAGTAAACAAGTTATTATGGTCCAGTTATGACAGTGAAGAAAAACCACAGAGGCGTGTGCCCTGCAGTGAAGTGCACAAGGGCGTATGAAGGCACAGAGCAGGGGACCCTACCCCAGGCTGTGTTAGGGATGGGTGTCTCAGGGAAGGCTGCTTTTCTCTGGTCCTCAGGTTCTTGATCTGCAACTTGACCAGGTGGTCTCTGTGAAATTGTTTGCTTCCCTGTCCTAAACCTGAGTAAGGTGTGAGGCTGTCCTATGGAAAATGCAAGAGAAGCACAAGACAGATTCCAGCCTTCCAGGGGCTTAAAGCCTAATTGGGGAAAGAACTTCATACTTTAGGACAAGTAGGGAAAAATCCAAAGCGATCTGTCGGTCAGAGCTATGTTACATGATGTATACATACAAAAACTCAGGAGTAAAATGAGTAAGGAGAAAGAGCTGTATGACAGAAATGGACATTTATTTGGGTTTTAAATAAAATGTAGTATTTGCAGAGATAAAGGGCAGGTTGAGGAGAATGCCCGAGGCATGGGAGTTGGGAAGAGATTAGCAAAACCTGCAGTAAGAAGTGAACATGGCAGATTGGGGACGAGCCAAAAGGCTGAAATGATTTGGAATCATTCTCAATGTTACAATTGCCCTGCTGGTTTGTAAATTCCCACATACACAGGGCAAGCACATGTCCCAGGTAGCCCTGGACAGTCCTGGTTTACGTACCGATTTTCCTGGTGTAATTATTAACAGAGCTCCTTTTGAACACTCCTTTTTTTTAAAAAAAAATTTCATCTGAGGATATGTTTTTATTGTCTTTTAGAGAGAGAGGAAGGAAGAGAGAGTGAGTTATTGATGTGAGAGAGGAACATCAATCGGTTGCCTCCTGTACATGCCCGGACCTGGGATCAAACCCTCAACTTTTTGGTGCATGGGACCACACTCCGACCAACTGAGCCACCTGGCCAGGGCTTGAACACTCTTTAAAGTGTTCATATTAATGATTGAACAAATGTACCATTTCTGATAAACCATGACTGTTAATTTTGACCTGGCCTTTTTGTTGTAGGTTGGATGCTGGGTGCCACTGCTTCTCCTTTCTGTGCCTTTGGTTACCCATGAAACACGTGGTACTTTGATTTTTCCCTAGGAACTTATGGAGCCAAAAGAACTCTTCCACTCCATTCCCCCCTTGGTAGAGCATAGCAATTCCCATAGAAGCTGCAGAGAAGTAAAAACTCACTCATCTCTGCTCTACAAAATATGTGTGTCCTCTCTCCTCCCAAGTGAATTTCCAGGTTTCAGAAATCTGTCTTTGTCTAAAAGGGTTGGGGAACAGAATTGGATGACTTGGGAAGTGTTTAAAAATTCTTTGGACAGAGGCATCACAGAAATACCAGGTGGCCATTGGGAAGTGAGGGGGTGGATTTCATCCAGTGGTGGCGCCATTTATCATGTCCCATTGATGGGCCAACTAGGATTCTGGAGCAGAGAATAAAGGACTGTATGATGTGGGGCTTGATCTCGATTGCACAGCTGGTAATCCTAGCCTGGATTGGCCTGGGTTCCAGCCCCCGTCACCACTGCTCAGGCTCTCTCCCAGCCATTAGGGAAGATTCTAGTTACTGGCACTGTGAATCCAACACCTTTTTATGAGAACTAAATTTGCAAAAATAATAAATGAAAATGAGGTTGTGTGTCATTTCAGCATGTGTTCTATATAATGAAATAAGATGGTGATATCAAATTACTGGCTAATTTAATTGCCTGGAAAAATTAATTTCTAAAAATGCCAAATAATTTCCAAATCAGATAGATTAGAGGAACAGCATCTATTTTTGGGTTTCATTTGGAGAGAAAGACATACAGCAAAGTAGAAAAACTACTTTGTCCTGAGCTGGCTATCAGCTCAGAGTGGGGTTGAGGGTTAGGGAGAATAAAACTCTTTTACTTTCATTTCCTATCTGAATTGTACTTATTTTTAATTCTGGTTCCTTCATATTAATTTGTGTTAAAATTGTAGAGGTTATTTGTTAACTGACCTGGGAATTACGCATTTCTGGTACAATTTGGAACACCAAGGCATTAAAAGATTGCCTGAAGGTGGCCCAAACTTTAAGATTGTGATTCTGTGCTAAGGGGGATGATGAACAATTATGGTGACATCTTTGACCCTGGGTCAATGATTTAACAGACCTTAACCCATTCCTCCCTGAAGGAGACCAGATCCTTTCATTATTTATTTGTAAATCTTACTCCTGCACGTAAACACTCAGATGCAGCAATGGGTAAAGTGTTGCCGACGGTACTTCTGTCCCTCTTTGACCAAACTAGATGACAAGTTCAGTGCAGTGGCCAAAGGTGGCTTGGCTATCTGCATCAGCAGCCAGGAACCTTCTGGAAAATGGGAGCATTTAGATACTGAAGACTAGTGTGTTGCAGATGCATCCTTTATGCAAAGACTCTTCATGTGCCCTCTGGTCTGTTATTATAATTTTAAAATGAGACCAATTTTGTTGTACATTTCTGTTATTTGTGCCAATCTGATATGGGGTGGGAAGCCATCTTGTCTTAGAAAACTATAGAATTTGAGAGGCCATTGTATGAGCTTAAAGGAAGAGGAGTATTTGCAAAAATAATGGAAGCTAACATTCCATTATTTATCAGGCAGTGATAAAAAGGAAAAACAGCTAGCCCAGTGAGGTGGTTCATTTCAGATGCTCTGATGAAGGACACTGCCCTTAATCACATCACCTGAAATATGGTCTTCAGACACTATTCATTAATACATTTCTAGACTGACAAACGATGCCATTGTCTTGCTCAAATAGGATCCCAGAGCTGGTTGGCCTCTTGCTTATTAGTAGAGGCCAAGAGTTTTTATTTCAAAGGGTGATGAGGTTAATATTTCTACAAATAATGATTTAACCCTCATTTAAAACATCTCACTAAAAAGGTCATTCTATGTGGTACTGATGAATGGTCCTAGGCCAGCTCTAGGCAAAACTGTGAAGTAAGCCAAGTTTATTTTCAACTTCCCCAACTGCCTCCAAATGTGGTTTATCCCTTTCATCCCTTTTAGGATCATTTCATTTTCCTCTTTTCCCCCATTCCCAAGCCCTCCCTCCACCTCCATTTCTTATGCCCTTGATTTTTTTTTCTTTCCTGCTAGCAAAGGAATGATCCAGAAACCTTACTCTTACTAAGGTATTAGTGACTTCTTATATAACCCTTCTTAAAGTACTTGCATTTGTAAAGAACATGAAGAGGGCCACCTTTAAACGCACGGAAGGGATCTCCAATGGCCTAATTATAAGTGTTGTGGTTCTGTGCCTAAGGTGGATTTCAGGGAGTAGCTCTTATGAGCTTTTTATTTTTATGTAGCCCACCTAGTGGTTCCAAACTGCATGAACACTGCTATTAAACATAATAAAGTATAAGAAATCATCAGATTCCCATCATGATTAGGGGGGTAACTTTTAAAAACTGCTAGTTGAGAAATGGAGGAGGCAGCGTGATCTAGTAGTTTTAAGACATGCTGGAGCCAGATGTCCTACCTTGAATCACAGCTCCACTTCTTTCTAGCTGTTCACCATAGGCAAGTTACCTGGTGATTTCTCTATACCTCAGCTTTCTCATCTATAAAATAGGAACAGTAATGGGAATGTACCTCACTAGGTGGTTGTAAGAATTAATAAATGTGTCAATAGTGTTTCGAAAGTGCTTGGCATGTGGTAAGCACTCAATAAATGGTAGTGATGATGATGATGATGATGATGATGATGATGATGATGATGGAGATGACGACTGAAAACCTTTGAAAAAGATACATTTGTTCAAGACCTATTATTTACTTAGCCATGATTTTTGGTGTGCGTTTAGATCACTAGCTCTAACCCCGGCTGTCCAGGGGCCTGTAGCTGTAGCTAGAGTTTGGATTAAATGCACACCCTGGCTGGCCTCCCTTTGCAGAGGTAAGGAAAGGCAGAGGCAGTCAGCGCCGATGCAGGATTAGACTTGGGAGTCCCAGAGTTCCGAGACCCGGGAGTTCTATGAGATATGTTCATCTTTCAGTTAAGGCTCCATTTATTTCCCTTGTGTTCAGGGCTCAAGGAGGGAACCACTATTTCCTTTACTTTATGAGCCATAGTTCTGTTCTGTGATTTTGGGAAGGGCCTCAGGCCCCTCAACAGTGTATCACTCTACAATTATCTCGAGTAAAGGCACACAGCAAAGAGCATTTCCTTTTTAATGTAGTTATAAATGTCGTGTCAGTTTGAGATTTAGGAATGTGATCAGGAGCTCTGTTTCCTAGTCAAACAGGGTATAATTAGAGTGGGACTCTGGGCCCATTCCTCACAAGACATTGTAACTGGGGAAAGTGAAGTAACGAGTTGGTTAGCTTCCTCTGGATCAGAGGGGCATCAGGAAAAGAAGTGCCTTCTCACAAATCATCTTCTAAGCTACTCTACATGGTTGCTTGTTCAAAGTCATAGAATTGGTTTTTTTTCATCTGCTCTCCAGAGAAATAACAGGTTAGAGTTTTCATTCATCCACAGAACCCCTGAGTTGGAGTGAGTGTGTGTGGCAGGAGAGACACGACACGTTGTCAATTTTGGTTTCTTCAAGACAGTCCAAGGAGAAATCAAATCCCTTAGAAAACAAGTTCCTTTAGGATTAATCTCTAATCAGATTCTACCACCAAAGTAGAGGGAGCCTCTAGAATGACTCTATGAATGAATGAATGAATGAATGCATGCATGTATGCTTGGCCAAGTAAGCTCTTTGGAAGAACTTTCTTGTATTATTCATGCTCTTAAGAAACATTCATTATACATTTATCTCTGCTCTATGGGTAGAACTGAGTCCCTGCACTCCAGAGCGTCCCCGTTCAGCTAGAGAAACAGATGAGGAAATAAAAAATGACAGATGAGCATATAAGTGTTTCTCAGAGGTCTGTACCAAATTTACAGGAAGAATACTTCCCTACTTTTGCCTAAGACAAAAGTAGAATCATGGATTATTTCCCAGAATGGGTGGTGCCCACACTGGGTGAAGAATCAAGAGGGGTTACCAAGGCAGGGAAGGAGGGAGCCGCTTCCAGGCAGAAGGAACAACAGCATGCGCCAAAGAGGAGGGGCTGCATTACAAAACCCCCTCCAAGTGCCAGTTACCAGGAGACTCTTAGACCATGAAACACAGTATGGTTTGAATTCAGTGGTGATGGTTGGAGCGTTGGGCAAGAATTAAAAGTTTTTAAGGAGGGGTGTGGCCTGAGTGAATTTGCCTTTAACTAGAGCAAGTACAGTGTGGAATGAGGATTGGGCGAGAGCCTGGAGGCAGGACAACCAACTAGGGGACCACTAGCAAATTGAGGCAAGAAATGATGGAGGCTTGAGTGAAGGCAGAGTTGTGGGTATAGAGAGTAGGGGACTAGTTCAAAAGCTATTTGGAGGCAGAATCAGCAGAATTTGATGGCAGGTAAAAATGAGGCAGGGGGAGAAGTATTGTCTGCCTTCTAGGTTTCTCCCTCGGTTGACAGATTGGATGTGGAGGGTGATAATATTCACACTTGGGAGCAGTTGCTGGTTCAGGTAATGGAGGTGGGGGAGTGAAAATGGTGCCCTCTCTGTAAAATCCAGAAAAATAAATATTTCCCATTAGTGGCACCCCACCACCATCCCATATGACTTTGGGGAAAATTGGGAAGTCTTTGGTACTTTTCCATTTTCTTTTCAGTCACTTCTCTCTCAGTAGGCATATTTATATCCTCCTATATAATAAAGAGGCAATATACAAATTAACCATCACACCCTCACAAGATGGCTACCTAAGACCAGGCGGGTAGGGGGATTAGTGAGGGACCACCAAATGGCTGAAGAAGCAGGCTGCGTGGGGCTACCAGGCTGGCAGGGGGGTTAGTGAGGAATGACTGAACAAGCAGGCTGCATGGGGTGACCAGGCAGGCAGGCAGGTGAGCAATTAGGAGCCAGTGGTCCAGGATTGTGAGAGGCATATTCTACTGGCGGTTTAGGCCCAATCTCCGAGATCGGGCCTAAACTGGCAGTAGGACATCTCCCGAGGGGTCCCAGATTGGAGAGGGTGCAGGCTGGGCTGAGGGGACCCCCCCTGCAGGAAGTTCATGCACCGGGCCTCTAGTATGATATAAGATGCCACTCCATCTTATAGATGCCGTGCCTCGGAGATATCGTCGTTGAATAAGGTCTAGGTCCTGTTCCCAAGTGGTGTATATGCTGGTCGCTTTCATATACACTCTCCTTGGCCTGCCCCACCTTGTGCTCATACTCCTTGTGTCCTACTTTCAGAGGGAATTGTTCTTAGTTAGCTTTTGCCGACAAAAGTTTACAAGATTTGGTTGTTCTATGTGGGTGCACTGTAATAGGAGAGTCCGGAAGTTGAAAACTCCTTGTCAGAAATGAGTCATTTGAATAGTGTCATTTCCCTGCCATGCCAGACAATGGACGGGATGCTTTCAGTGTGCGAGGACTTCCTGCTGCCCTGTCAGGCGAACCACTAAGATGGCAGGCTGCTCTGCCTTCATCAGGAACCACCTTTCCAGTTCCAACCCCTTGCTTATTCTGTGGCCACACTTCATTATTAATAATGAAAGACTCGCCCATCTCTGGAGTAAAAGAAAGACTGTTTTAGGAGGTTTAGGAGTCCTGAATCCTTATACAACCCCAGGAATATAAATTCCCTTTCCCCCGATCAATCTAGTTACCCTCCAGCAGCATTAAAAATGTAACACAGCTGGACTCAGAACCACCTTTCCTCTAACTCTCTCTATTTCCCCCCATAATCCCAGTTATAGACCCATTATTCAGGAGCCCTCCACAGACAGCCTTATCAGAAACAAACTCCATAGACTTTCACTATATCCTTGAAGCCAAACACAGCTTAAACTTAAAGATATATGAAATAAGGAAAGAAAGAAATAGTGATTCTGTATAAATGATGCCACTCCTCCCACATCTTGATTTTGGAAAAAGAGACACTGAGTGTTGGGTGAACCCAGGCCAGACTCTTTTTGCTTTTCTAACCAAGTGATACAGAAAGCTTCATTTGGGCCAGGAGCTTGAATAAAGTAAAAATAAAAGAGTGGCATCTTTGCCTGGGCTTCCTTGGCCCAGTTGCCCTGGAAGTCAGCAACTCACAGAATTAGGCAGGGGAAGATATATTAGAAATTCCCTGGTCTGAACCACCACATAAATATTAAATAGGGGAGATACAGCCTAAAAGAAAGTCATGAAATAAGATATAAGTATTGGGTTGAGCTTTGCAGTCACAGCAAAAGAATATTGACAAATTGGCCTGTGACAAAGAGAGCAATTAGAGTCATGTAGGCCATGAAACCAGGGGACAGGACCCATAGTTGAGATCTTAGTGCCTGGAGAAGCTTGGGACAGAGGAGTCTGGGGTGCGAGGTAAGGGGCACAAAAACAATCTTCTCACGCTTGAAGGGTTATCACAGAGTCAGACAAGCAGCAAAGACTTTGACCTTAAAATCTAGTCCATTGTGGGGTTTTTTTGCATTTGATACACTTGAAGCTGAAAGAGTTAAATGACTTCCTCAAGAGTAGTCTGAGTACCTGCACCCAGTCCTGTCAAACAGTGGCCTTGTTCAGAATACCACTAAGGCTGTGGCCCCTTGGCTGGATGTGCCATTGAAATTAATAACTGAGCCACCATTTATATTTTTGAAGTCCAGCCATGTACAAAGTTCTGTGCTAGATGCTAAGGGGGATTTAAACTGCAAACAAAAACTTCTAGTCTTATCAGGGGAGATGATGGACACACATGAGAAATGAACTAACTACAGCAGGCAATATACCAGAGGGCTAAAGAGAAATGGGGTGGTAGATATTCTTATGAGCTGAGAGATAAGAAAGATTACTTCAGATGAATGCTAGGTTACAAATTTGTTCATAAACTTTAGGTTACAAGATTCTTTCTAGCTCTCTGTCATCTATGTCTTTCCTCACATTAGCTCGTGGCTCCTTGGAGAGCTGGAACCCTGCCTTATGCTTTTCTCTTGTCCCCACAGAGTCCCCAATATGAGCCAAGAAAATAGCAAGTGCCTAGCATAACTTAAATCTAAAATGTTAAGGAGATGAATTTTTTAAACTCATCTGTTCAGATTGACATTTTCCAAAGAGGAATAAGAGCCTGTTTGGGGTGTGGCTGGAGCCACGAGTGTGGGGCACACTGGGGCCCTCTTCTCCTTTAGGTCCTTTTGCCCTGGCTAAGAGCTGATAAGTACGTTTGTGAGTCCTTGAGATATCAGGACCGTCATGGGGTTTCTCTGGGATCTTATTCTGCTCTATTTCCAAAAAAAGAATGGGAGGGAGGAAAAGAATGTTCCAGATCCAGATAGGCCTCTTTCATGGTGTTTCGGTTGGAATTATACTAGGAATAAGGGAATTTTCCTGCAGTTGACCAGTTTCCCACCTAAACCCAGTGGTACCTATTTTACAAGGTAGAGACTTGTCACCTAACCGACGAGCTGGGAGTTGGAACTGAGACAGGTGCCATCTACTTTTTTGAAGGCCAACCATGTTTAAGAAAGAGTTGGTGCTAGTGAGGTGGCAGTGAGGAAGAATAGAGACTAGGAGCCAGGAAACCTCAGTCTTAAATGAGTTGTTTCCACCAGATGGCCTCTGATGTCTATTCTAATTTAACGATCTGTTCCATAGAAAAAACAAACATTTGGCTATGAGTCCAATTCAGCCCCTACATCTTTGAGGCAGTGCACTCAGGCTTGAGCAGAAAAGAATGCTGAGCAGTTCCTCCCGAAGATGAACGCTAGGTTTCAGACTAGTTTCATGGAGAAGAATCCTGTGCTCAAGGAAATTACCCCTTCCTGAGGTAGAATGTGTACAACGCACTACATATACATCTACAAAACATCCAACCCATTCCATGCAAAAGTTTGCAAAGCAACCTGTGAGCAATAGAGGAGCATATACAGCAGTCATTAAGTTCTGTGACATCAAAGGGGAGGCACCCCTGGCCTGGGAATAGCTGGGTGGGCAGGGACTAAGGGGTGTTCCAGTTTTCACAGTCACTCTGGCCTTGTAGTCCCAACCTCTTCGCTTAATTATCAAGGAAATGAGATATGTGTAGAATCTCCAATTTGGGCTTAGGTCAAGTCAGAAAAGACTTTCAGTTTCCATTTCAAGAGCGATTTTGCCATATATGTATCTCCAAAGCCGCCTGAGGAGGGGGCTAGGGGTTAGCCTCTGCCCTGGTGACCTCAGACAGCAGTTAATCTCCATGGAGCCTCTCTTAAAGGGGGACAAGCCCCATAGGGATGTTGTGTCACTTTACTGATGACTGTAAAAGGCTTTGAAAACACCCAAGTACTGGAGGAATGCTGCTTCTAGCAACGGGAAGAGGAAAACAGTGTATTTCCAGGACCCTGCCCCCTAAAGACTTTCTCTTCACTCAGTGGAGGAATTTGCATCTTCTCTCAATCCTGAACCAAACTTAGGTGGACCACTTTTTAGACTATTTCAGGATCCAAGAACTTCCAAGTAACAAAGGACTGGCCCTGGAAGAGGGAGAAGAATTCAGAAGAGGACTTGGGGGAGCATTGAGGATCCAAAAAGGATAGCTAAGGGAGGAAATAGTTTTCAGATCCTTTCTCATGTCAGAGCTGCTGCCCAGATCCAAGGGTTTTTGAAAGGGAGCTGTTGCAATTAGTTAATATATTAGTACATTTTTTAATCCAACAGACATTTAGGGAGTCTAATATATCATACATCTTATATATTATTTATTATCTATAATAATAAACGCATAATATGCTAATTAGACCAGATGTCCTTCCGACATCCTTCCAGACGACCTTCTGGACAAAGCCAGGGCTGTGAGGGAAGCCCTGGTCCCTGGTGCCAGAGGGAAGCTGGTGCCGGCAGCTGGAAGCTGGGGGAAGGAAGGCCTACTCTTGCACGAATTTTGTGCATTGGCCCTCTAGTATATGATACATATGCTATATAGAAAAAAAATATTTTTTCATGTCAAGTACTAGGACACAGTAAATCCCTCAAAAGAATCCTTCAGCATTTTCCAAGACTAAAGCATATGCACATTAAGCAACATTAAATGCAAGCCATTCATAGAGTCACTTGCATGGTGTATATATACCCAAGTGAGTGCCCAGAGTGCAAAGTAGTGAAGCCACAGACCTAAACTGTTCCCATACCTGATGGTCATCCCGTGGACCCATGCATAAGACTTTTTAGTATCTGTTTTCCAAAATGAAAATGTTTTTTATTACCAGTTTTCAAATTGTTAATGTCTCCCCAAAAATTCTACAAATGAAACAAACATAACTGCACAACTGAAAAAGGTTAAAGCAGTCCAACACTTAACAACATACTAGGGTTTATGCGTAGTTCTTCTGTTTCCAGCTTCCTGCAAACACCTTTTCCTGTGGTCTTCATTTGCTTCACCTACTGAAGACAGAGAATGGACCAACATTTTGCCTCAGGTTACTGAATTGCATATTCTTAAAAAAAAAAAAATACCTGATTTAGCTCACCATCTAACTAGCCCCCTTCCTCTAAGACACACACCAAATTCAACTGGGAAAAAATTATATGGGATACAGGTTGCTAGAGGTGGCTTTTAAATGTCTAGTTTTCAAATGGGCAGTATTCTTGAGAACCATTCTGTATTCCCTGATAAGATTCATTGTTCTTCCTACACGGGTTTTCAATGCATCTTGGGGTCACCTCTGCCTTGGGGCGCAACACATTATCTTACAATGTTCTCTCTGCTGTTCATCTCCTCCACTGCACCATGAGTTCCTTGAGGGCAGCAACATGCCTTTCTATTCCCATCTGCCAGCTCAGTGCTTAACAAATAATAGATATTCAATAAACATTTTTTTTGAACAAACAAGTGATCCGTAATTTAGCAACAGCATGGACTGAAAAAGACTAACACTTCAGCCATCTTCGGAATGGAAATGGTTCATTTTGGACAACCCCACGACATCTTAACAAAGTTATTGGAGTGTTATACATATTGGTTTGGTGACAGCAGGACTTTGTAAAAAAGGGGAGGAAGAGGGCAGGGCCAGTGGGCAGCGTGGATGTGGCTCTGGCCCCTCTGACAGCAGCCAGTGGTCTAAGACTGCAGTTGGATCCTTCTGATCTGGGTGTCTTTAATGCTTCTCCATAGCACAAGGCACAGACCGGGGGTCAGACGATGGAGGAGTCATGGTTTCCTTTCTGAGACTCCTTTGCTTTTTCTGTAGTACTGTTGTCCCATTTCCTCAAAAAATGTCAGATGGGAAATGTGAGCAGAAAGAAGAAGGAACAGCACTGATTTCGGGGATGCCAATGGTCGTACAGCTTAGTAACAGTGGAAGCATGGGGCTGGGTGGCTCAGGACAGGAGGGGAGTGGCCTCACCATGCTACTGTCGCCACTCCACTCTTCACACCCATGGGATCTGGTGTCACACCCTATTGACTAACTAATGAATTAATGCTTAGAAATATTTTAGAGATAGGGTGCCCTATAAATATAACGTGTCTTTATAATTGTTGTTAAATCTTGCCAGAGTAAAATATTTCCTTTAGGATGAAGTTGTTTGGCACATGGGAAAAATAATCCCTGCTGTTAGCCTTACAAATAGCTAGCAAACATTTACTAGTCTACCATGTGTGGGAGAAGGGGAGGCCAATAGTGGTTGGGTCTCTCTCTCTCTCTCTCTCTCTCTCTCTCTCTCTCTCTCTCTCTCTATATATATATATATATATATATATATATATATATATATATATATATACTAGAGGCCCAGTGCACAAAAATTTGTGCACCCGGGGGGAAGGGGGGTCCCTCAGCCTGGCCTGTGCCCTCTCACAGTCTGGGACCCCTCGGGAAATAATGCCCTGCTGGCTTAGGCCTGCTCCCGGGTGACAGAGGGCAGGCCCAATCCCTAGGTGCAGCCCCTGGTCGGGCTCAGAGCAGGGCCGATTGGGGAGTTGGGGCGCTGCCCCCTGTCATGCACAGAGCAGGGCGGATTGGGAGGTTGCGATGCCACCCTCAGTCACGTTCAGGGTTGGGCCGATTGGGGGGTTGGGCCGATTGGGGGGTTGGGGCACAGCCCCTGTCACACTCAAGGCAGAGTCAATGGGGAGGTTGCGGCGCTACCCCCTGTCATGCACAGAGCAGGGCCCATCAGGTGGGTTGGGGCTCCTTACCCTGTCACGCACAGAGCAGGGTCCATCAGGGGGTTGGGGAGCTCCCCCCTGTCACGCACAGAGCAGGGCCCATCAGGGGGTTGAGGAGCTCCCCCCTGTCACACACAGAGCAGGGCGGATCAGGGGTTTGGGGCTCCTCCCTCTATCACCTGAAGAGCCGGGTCGATCAAGGGGTTGGGGCACTGCCACTGTCACACTCAGGGCAGGGCCGATGGAGAGGTTATGGCTCTACCCCGTCACACACAGAGCAGGGCCTGTGGGGGGGGCGGGGGGCGGGGGGGGGGGCTTGGGGCGCCGCACCCTGTCACACACAGAGCCGCAGGGCGATCAGGGGGTTGGGGAGCTCCCCCATATCAGGCACAGAGCAGGGCTGATCAGGGGGTTGGGGCGCCTTCCCCTTTCACGAACAGAGCAGGGAAGATAGGGAGGTTGTGGCCCCGCCCCCTGTCACACACAGAGCCGCAGGGAGATCAGGGGGTTTGGGCGCTGCCCCCTGTCACGCTGATCCCGGTGCCGGGAGGCCTCTCGGCTCCGCTGATCCTGGTGCTGGGAGGCATATTACCCTTTTACTATATAGGATAGAGGCCTGGTGCATGGGTGGGGCTGGCTGGTTTGCCCTGAAGGGTGTCCTGGATCAGGGTGGGGGTCCCACTGGGGTGCCTGGCCAGCCTGGGTGAGGGGATGATGGCTGTTTGCAGCTGGTCACACACCCTTCAGGGTGGGGGTCCCCACTGGGTGCCTGGCCAGTCTGGGTGAGGGGCTGAGGGCTGAAGCTCCCAACTGCTCCTTTTTTCCTTTTTTCTTTATTCTGGGCCAGCTTTAGCTCTGGCTCCAGTTCTGAGGCCTCTGCTGCTGAAAGCAGGTATCTGGTTTGTTTGGGTTCTATAATCGAAACAATGTATAACTCCAGCTCTGAGATCCTGGCTGGCTGAAAGCAGGTTTCTGGGGTTTTGTTTAGCTTCTATATTTATTACAATGTTTCAAACTGCAGGCTCCGAGGCCAGCAAGGCAGGCGGGGAACGTTGGTTTCCTCCGTCACTGAAGCGAGCAAACGTCATGTTAGTTTCAAGCTGCCTGGCTGCCAGCCGCCATCTTGGCTGGCAGTTAATTTGCATATTGCCCTGATTATCCAATGGGAAGGGTAGTGGTTGTACGCTAATTACCATGTTTCTCTTTTCTTAGATAGGATGTGTGTGTGTGTGTGTGTGTGTGTGTATAGAGAGAAAGAGAGAGAAAGAATAAATATATATATATATATATATATATATATATATATATATATATATTTATATATATATATACATATATATTCCACATACCTTCCCTCAAGAGGCACATGGAAAATGTAATGGATGAAATCATTCTTACACTCACCTGGTTTAAATCATTACTTGCCTGAGCAAGGGGGCGGACACATATTTTAAGGTCTTGAGGAAGCAAGTGGAAGTTAAGGTTTTCATTTAAGATGAGTCACTAAATGACGACTTCTCCACGTCTTGGTTTCCTTTTTTTTTTTTTTGTAAAATGAAAGAATGGAGGGAAATGACCACAGAAGTTGCTTTCCATCTCTGGTAACTAATGAGTCTCTGTGGCTAATAATACTTAACACCTCTCTCTGGGATGCTGCAGGGAATCATTAGACTAAGAGAGAAATGTTCAGAGACCCTTGAAAGAAAGTTCCAAGGAAACAAGGGTGCAGCTTGGGGATGAAATCTGCTCAGAGTCCCAGCCATGACTTTACCACTTGCTAACTGCCTGGACTTAGGCAGGTCACGTAGCCTTCCAGTGCTTGGTTTCTGTGTCAGTAAAATGTGTGGCTAGTAAGTCCCAACTCAGAAGGTTGCTGTGAGGCTCAAAAGAGATACATGAAAAACTACTTTGTAAAATAGTCTTCCGACAAAAGTCATTGCTTACCCTCGGTGGCATGTAGGTACTGCCCCGAGGGTTCCCCCAGCATCTCCTTCTGTTTCAGCCATCTACTCTTTCATGATAGTATTTCCAATGAAAGAATATTTTTGTGAATCACCCTATTGGCTACCTATGTGTCTTAGAATTATGAAATATACATGTACTAGAGGCCTGGTGCATGGATTCATGCACCAGTGGGGGGTCTCTGCCTGGCCTGCAGAGATCAGGCTGAAACTGGCTCTCCAACATCCCCTGAGGGGGTCCCAGATTGCAAGAGGGTGCAGGCCAGACCGAGGGACCCCACCAGTGCACAATCAGAGCCAGGGAGGGACTGCTGGAGGGCTCCAGGGTGTGTCCAGCCCTCTCTCCCAGTCCCCATCTGCCGGACCCCAGCAGCAAGCTAACCTACCAGTTAGAACGTCTGCCCCCCTGGTGGTCAATGCACACCATAGCAACTGGTTGAACAGTCGAACAAATGGTCAGACACAGCATATTAGGCTTTTATTATATAGGATTTTTAATGGGAAGGGGCTTAGATGTCATCTAGCCCAACCTGCTAAGTGACACTGTCATTCTCTTTGTGGCATCCTTGATAATGGGTTAGTTATGATGGGAAAATCATGCCAAACAAGGGAGCCAATTTTGATTTTGAGCAGTGTTACATTTTAGCAAGGTTTTCTCATATTGAGCTAGATCTGCTTCTTGGTAAATCCTACCCACTGGTCCTATTTTTCATCCTTTGAAACCCTAAACAATTTCAGGTTTTGTATTAGTTCTATCTCAAAATCCTCTCTTGTCTAGATTAATAATCTTCTCTCTGCTTCATAGATAAAAAAAGAACAAAGTTAAGTGACTTGTTCCTGGTTACATAGTGGGACCCTTCAGAGTTTGTTGAGAACTGGCTGCATGAGGGTCTCCTGATGGCTGCATATGTTTTCGGAGCCACATAGAAATGGTCTTTCAACTTACGCAGGGAAGCCCCTGGTTCCTTTTATCAACAAACCACAACCCACTGCTTTGTTTAGGATTTCTTTGTTTAGCTAAATATTTTCATTACATTAATTGTGAACGGTTTTTCTGGCTGACCAAGACTAACTCATTCACACACACACACACACACACACACACACACACACACACACTGGGAACCAACATACAGCCAAAGTGATGGGTCAGGAAATTCTTGGGGAAAGCTGTCCTATGTCAATGTGTTTACATCAAACTTGAAGCAGAATTGGGAAAATAGACAACACAGACATAGAAGAAATATCTCTGAGTTTTAAAGTAATGCTCTCAACCTGAATGAATCCAGTGATGCAAAAACAAAAACAAACACACACACACACACACACACACACACACACACGAAAAAATAAACAAACAAAAACAATGGGGGGGGGGTGGATCACAGAACAGAAAAGTTAGGGGCATTTGAACTTCGTTTTGTTGGAATATGGAATATCATCCTCAGTCACTCATTTTTTTTATTTTTAAATATTTGTCTTAAGAGTAAGTTCAACACAACAGAAAAACGCACACTAGTTATGTTTTGTGTGGGACTGCAGGAAAAGGTGAGAATAAAGGCCAGGGCACTGGCCCAGACCTGAGCTCCCAGGGAAGGATTGCCAGGTCTCCGAGAAACTCCGCGGTGGGGAGGGAAGCACCAACCTGTGACTTCTTGAGATGAATGGTCAGCTTTTCCCTTCGAAGTTTAATGCAGCCGAAAGGGAGACCTGGAGATCATTTAGGACGCACGGCCTCCTCAAAAGACCAGCCACAAGGAAAACAGGGCCCAGGCCATTGCAGTAGCTCCTATAACACCACTGAGCACACGCGGCAGGGCCAGTGCTGGAGCTCCGGCCTCTGAGTCTTAGCCCAGTGCTCTCCCCACTGCGCCACTGAACCGAGCAGATGACTTAATCCGCACTGTCCAGGAGATGGACACTTGTTTTTAAGTGTCCCCCCCTTCCTTCTGAAAGCACAGAGGGTTATGCCTTTCATTCAGCCACAAAGAAAATCTTGTCAACTCCTTCAGTTATCATAGCTCAATGTCACAATTGCTTCGGATGCATTTCTCATATTTAGATTTAGTATCTTAAAGGGTAAGGTAATTGTCTGCTATATTTGCTGGAAACGGAGAAAGAATTTTAACAGCTGTACAGCTAGCACAAGCAAGCAAGAACTAGGCTCTTTTTTTTTCAAAGTAAGGGAGGAAAAATAACATTAACACAAAGGAACACTCTTACTAAGAGTAGGTGGAGAAAGGCATCTGAAAAATAATACCTCAAGATGCATTGAAACATTTTAGGGAATTAGGGAATTCTGATCTCCTGGAAAAAAAGAAAATTAATATTAAAGACAAGCTGTGAGTTTCCATCTGGCCTTGCCGCTTTCGACTAACGCTTCCATGACGGAATTCATCTGTCCATCAACTGTCAAAAATTCTCCTGTCAGTAAGTCCCATGATACCCCAGCCAGCCCACCCCGCTCAGAATATTCCATGCCACAAACTATTCCGAATTCTTAATTCTTTTTTTCAGATCTCTTTACTATAAGACATAAAAGTTGTTGCTTCCCCTCTTTTTTCTCTTCCTTTCCCCCCAATTTCTGTCACCCACACCCTCTAGTATGAGGGGATGAGGAAAGTAGGGTGGGAAATTTGGGGAGCCCTCAGTCATTTGGAGATTGTCTTCCCACCAAGATCCTTCTGAGCTTTTGCACTAGAGTCTGACAACAGACAGCCCACATCTGTTTTAAAACACTGAGTGGTTGTGAAGTGTGAACTCCCCACTGTTTAATGTAACTACATGACTATTTAATGTACACAGTGGTAGAGCCTCTCAGAATGCCAAACTGTTGTGACATGCCTGAAGGACATATATAAACACAATATACTGTGGTTTATTGTGACAAAGAACATCTATGCCACAAATAGGAAGATCTGTTTGTTTACCAGTGTCATCAAATGAGAAAGGAAAAATGTTTGTGAGATCCTTTCCCCAACTCGTCGCCTAGGTCAACAGTGAAATTGACATGGGTTAATGAATCAATAAACCCAGAATGGGCATAACATGCCCTATTTTAATAATTTCAAAACCACTTATCTTTTAAATTAATCTGAATATATAATGTAGAGGGAATGGGGGACGGGGAGAGGACAGAAGTTGGGAATGCTGAAGATTTTGACCTCTTCCTAGAGACTTTCACTTTTTTGAGTGTTAAGGGAAATTGGGTAACATTTTGGTGCTGCTTTTGGTAGATTTGGGGGCTATAATTTTCTGTATAGTGTCATAGATTTAAAAAAAATCTACAGCTGCTGCTAGTGTTAATAAACAAAATAAGAGCGAAGGGAAGACATTATGGCTTTGCAAATATATTTCATTTTTAATATGTTTCTCCCAAAGGTGAATTCTTGTGCCTTCTGACATGTCATTAATCAATTGATCAGAATCTGTTATTTTACATCTCATTGCTACAATTCTAATTAACCTTTGCTGGTTAAATATTCACCCAAAATCAACTCCAATTGTAACCCCTTTCCCCTAATCCAAGCATTTCAATAAAAGCTCTTCTTTTTATCAGTCTTTAATTAGTAATTAAGTGGAAAAGATCTATACTGTGTGGTATCTACTGATCTTTAGGGGAGTTTGAAAACCTAGAATAAAATCTTTAGGCATAAAAAACATACGGAGTTTACACTCTTCGTAGGTCTCCAGAGTGTAGACGCCGCTAGTTTTGCATGTACATTTAGGAAAGTATTATTCTTTTTTTAATTCAAAGTTGCTATTTATCAGAAAATAACTATTTCCATAGAAAGCAAAATAAAACATCCCAAAACAACAACAACAAAAATCTTTTTATAAATGATACCAAGAAAGAGAAGGGTGATTTATTTTGAAAATAAATTTTAAACTGTTATTGTTGCTGGTATTTAAGTTACGCTGTTTTGGGGAAAGACCGAGATTCAACTTCATCCATTATTTGTAGATTGAAAACACCAATACTAAGGTCCTGGCATTGGGAAACCTTACTGTTGCCTCTGACTATTACGTTTCGGAGTTCCCATGATTTGTATATTACTGTATCCTGCGGTTCGCATAATTTTCCCGGACAATTTAGCAATCAGCGAGGGAATAAATCTGAGAAGGCCTTTAAAACAAAAAGTGAACGTTTTCCTGTTTGCCTTTGAACCGCAGCCTAAGTCCAGGAGGCAGATGTACTGTCCCAGGCACTGAGGACTTTCTTACAATGAGAATTTTAAAAGGATGATATAAGGGTGAGCAGCTGAGAGAGGAGCCGAGGATGGAGAAATTCAACAACCAGCAGCGAGGGGTGAAACTACTTTTGTAGAGCAGGTAAATAGGAAGTTTTGGTCTATGGTCTTTTAGAAGCCGATTGTCCCTTAAAGATATGGTAAAAGCAGTTTTCTGTTTGGACACAATTTCCTATCACAGTCTTCTCCGCGCATCCGCTGCCTTTTGTCACAATGGACATTACCATCCAGAGCAACAGCTCACATTAGCTCCTAACGCGCACAAGTTTCTGGTTACAGGGCTGCAGACGCCGTCTAATGTTACTGCCCTCCCACCGCCCAGCACACTTGAACGGGCTTTTATTTTAATTTCCTTCCTCCCGCTGCTTGCAACTTTGGAGCTGAACACAACCCTGGCCACACAAACAGGGTTCGTGCCTCTTTAAGGAATATTTAAATTGCATTTCCTACTGTCAGTTAAGTCTCATCAATCATGTTTTTAATTAAAAAGAAGGACATCTACATCCCACTTTCGACTCAAAGTGCATAATGAAATTGTAGATTGGGGCAGCGCTGGAGAGTTTGAGCACTGCTCAGTGCGTTCTGCGGAGATGAGGGGGAGGTCGGGAACAGTGGTGCCCGTGCGAGAGGCAAACAAATAACACTCCTGATAGGGCCGGGTGACATGTGTCAGCCCTTGTCATCGAGAAACAAGAAAGGCAATGTGCCCAGACAAAGGGTGGGGTGGAATCTCGACACACTGGCAGAACCTGACCCACGCGCGAGGGCTTTGTGCAGCAGATGCCTCTCTCATTGTTCTGTGCCTCCCTCCCCAGTACCCCTGACAACAGCCACTGCCGCTGGCATTCCACCCTGACATCTGTTCAGCTTTATTGATGCGGCCCTGGAGGAATTCCCAGTGTAAACAGGGAATTCTCTAAGGAAACCCCATGTTGTAAAGGGATGAGCTGCATAATGCAAAGATTTAACCACTATTTAAAGGTGTGACACTTGATTGAAAGTGACTTGATTTTTACCCCCCTTTCCAACCCTACCTCCCTCTCCACCCTTAACTGTATTTGGCACACACTGGCTGCAGCAACACCCCACTTCCCCCCTCCTCATGGCTTTGTTTTCCTGATGCAGAACTGTTAGAAAGAATGAGGGATGCGGGGCCTGGGTCCCGTCATCCGAAAAAACCACTTTAAAAAAATTCTGGGTTACAGTCAATTGAGCCTACTTGTCGCCTTGGGATCCTGCCCGCTGCCCACCCACACTCCTGGCGAGAAACAGCTTGCAAGTCGCTTGGTCCTGTGGCTGAAACCCATGGGGTGGGCTTTGTGCTCCTTGCGAGGAGCAACTGTGGCAATTTACAGTCCCTGGGCAGAGCCCAGTCGGACCAGTTCTGGCAGAGCTTGAACTTGGGGGATTTACCTTTGGAATTTCATGTTTTTGGCAGTAGAGTGGTAGGATGTTAATACGGATTTTTAAAAAAGCAGACCTGTTAAGAAATGCAACACATTCATCTTTGCCCCAGCAAATGCACATGTGCTCTCAGGCCAGCTCTGAAACGCTGCAGCCTCACTCCACTGCTTGGCGGATATTCAAGCACAGGGAGTGTTGTGAGAGCGCCAGCCACTCACATTTTGTTGCCGAGGTGAACTAGGCAGGGATCCGGCCGCAGGGCCCTGTGCATCGTGACTGCATCTAGTTAGCAGTGAACTTTACTTGTTATAATACGCAGAGTGTGTTTTGTGAAGCTGTGGGCTGGGTGTGGATTTGTGTGGATCTAAACCCTCACTCCCTTTCCAATCCACTAGTGAAAAGATACAATTTGAAAATTGCAATGACTCTGTCCTGACCGAGTCAGAAAAAAGGAGGTCCTGTGTTGTCATAATAAGGGCAAGAGGAAATAGCAAAATTACCAAAGTCTGAAGCCCCAAGTCATAAAGGAAATCCATCTTTATAAGGGCCTCAAGAGCCGCTGAGCTGTCTCTTCAGAGAACAGACATAAAAAAGTTGGTGTGTGTGTGTGTGCGTGTGTGTGTGTGTAAATTAACCATAAGGACCAGCCCAGTTCTTCACCTGGATTTTAAGATCCGCTTCCAGCGGACCCTTTTCCTTCCTCTGATGAGGTGTCTTCCTTCCGCAGAGTTTTCGGTCAAAGGTGCTGACTCGCCCTTCTGGCGTGCTGTTGTTCCCACTGCAATAGATTGAATTTTTACTTAAAACCTCTAGAGATTTTTTTATTTCTAAAAATAATTTGTATATTTTCTTCTGACTGAAACAATGCCTGATACTTTTAGAAAATTTAGAAACGTAGACAAGCAAAAGAGAAAATAAAAGATACCCATCAATCCCCCAGTCAGGAAGAACCATTAATCCTTTTGGTTCGCCCTCTTCCAGTCATGTCTTTCTGTCTCTCTCTCTCTGCAGTTCAAAAGAGCGATTATCTTATGTTTAGTCTTTTGTAGTCTGTTTTTTTTTTAAACTTAAAAAATGATGATCTTTCAGAATCATTAAATATTCTACAGCATATTTTAAATAAGTGTGTAATATTCCTTTGTATATCATAGTTAATTATTCACTTCAGGACAGACACGGTTCTATTATTATATTTATTATAAATAATGCCACAAAGAACATCTTTTGTTGGTAAAGGTTTAGGTGCATGACTTTGTTTTGGACAAATATTTAAAATAGAATTGCTTGATCAAAAGCCATGTGCATTTTTAATATACATTTTTCTCTTTATTGTTTTTTTAAAATATGTTTTTATTGATTTTCAGAGAGAAAGGAAGGGAGAGGGAGAGAGAGATAGAAACATCAGTGATGAGAGAGAATCATGGATCAGCTGCCTTCTGCACACCCCTCATTGGGGATCAAGCCTGCAACATGGGCATGTGCCCTGACCAAGAATAGAACTGGTGACCTCTTGATTCATGGGTCAACACTCAACCCCTGAGCCACACCAGCAGCCCATTTTTAATATTTTTTATCTATAGTGCTATGCAACCTGAAAGATCATACCAATTATACTCCGCCAATAGTGGATCAGAGCACCCCAAATAGAAGTCCACATAATGTAGATCTGTGTGTGGTGAGGCTACCGTCTCTTTTCCATAGATTCATGGCAGCATTTTTGCTTCACATGACCATCCCCAAATCCCTTCTCGTCTGTCCTTCTCTGCCTGCAATGGGTGAAAACTAATGAGTACAAACAGCTAAGTGGTGATGGAAGCCTCCGAGTCTGCCAACAGCCAGCTTCCCTTCCTGTCCACTTGAAAGTGAAAAATAAGTTAACTCTGACATTTTAACCAGCCACAGATTTACAGTGAACTGGAAATAGGACTCAGGCCCGTTCTGAAAAGGACACATGGACACTCCAGCATGTCTGCCGAGACCTGCTGGAAGGCTGAGAAGATGAGATGACTCACAGCTTGCAAGTGAATGCTCTTTCATTAGAGTGGACTATTGATGGGCTGCCCCTTTAAGCACAGTTTTCCTTCACTGAGTCTGAATATACCTTGTGGGATTCAAAATAATTTTGCAACAGTGGATACAGAACTTCTCTATGTGTTATTGGTCTGGGAACAGCAACAGATTAAAAAAAATATTACCAGGTCAAATAACAGCTGTTATTATTAAGTTCAGCTTTTATTATCAATTTGCCAGTAGAATCCGGCAGTAAAAAAAAAAAAAAGGCCTGCATCTGAGCTTTTTACTAATCAGTACTCTCATTTTGCTAATATTCTAACGACTGTCAATTTACTCCAGTGCTGCCATTTGCAGAATTTTCTAATTAGCAGCAAACCTGTTCCACCTTCTCCTGTAATTACGGGGGACTCAGTTCAGATCAGCTGCGGCCAGACAGCATATGATGCCGTTGCCAAAATCTGTGCAATGTTGTTTTTAACCTTTGCATGTGCTGGCACAGTTTTAACATCTCTGTTTGTAGGCAGGAGGCTCCCACAGTAGTGGCATGTGTCAAAATATCAAAATTATTTTTAATAAACATACAACGAGGATGAAAACACAAATATGGGCATATTTGGTTTTCAGATCAATTTAACATTTGTCCCAGATTTAGTAGTGTTTCCTCTGATCTACCCCCACCCGCCACCCCTTTTATTTTTTTTAAATCAAGAGTCTTTTGAAAAGGAACAATTGAGAATTGTTGAATTGAACCAATCTCTTCCTGTTTTTTGTTTTGTTTTGTTTTGTTTGTTTTTTTTGCCAGTAAAACAACAGTTACTTAAAAAGTCTAAATTCCTGAATGGAGGGACCTCAGTGATTATGTAGGATAACCCTCTCATTTTTAGAAATGCAGAAATTGAGCCCAAAATGGAGAAGGGACTTACCCAAGGCCACACACTGCTAATTATGTGCAGAGTGGGGACTAGAACCCGGGTCTTCTGCCTCCAATCCCAGGTTCCTTTAACTACTGCATTCATGTCCCTCCTTCTTCTGATGGCTTCCAACTGTGGCAGGAGACAGAATAGGAAAGCCTCACCCGGATCCCTTGTTTCACAAAATGCCTTGCTAGCAAACATCAAAACCAATCACACTCTCTGAAAGCTGCCTAAACAGCTGACATTGCAGTCATAACAATAGTGTGGCAATAACTATTATTGCTACATGAAAAAAATATATTTAATAATAAGCTCATTGATTTTTAACAACATCTCTGTGTTGCCTAATTGATGGGAAGTTGTATGTTTGTGTAGCCGATGGGGGTTATGAATTAAATATGGCCGTCTTTCCTTGAGGGATGCATGTCAATGCAAGAAAGACGGAAGATCTACATTTCCCCCAAGCAAAATAGTCCCCTTGTAACAGAAGCAGGGAAGACTGAAATGCGAACAAAAATAAAAACCATCCATCACTGTTTATTAAGTGCTGCTACTTGAAGGTAAAAGGGATATTGAACTGTTTTTAAATTGGAAGGAATGTAGCTGGACAAAATATTGATGGTAATATTAGCTGGGTGAAAAATTTTATTCTTTTGTCCAACATTCATCAAAGGAGCAATTTGGAGTGAATTATTCTCTCTACGCTCATAAACCGATTTTTCTTCCCTTTTTATTTTTTAAGCACACATGTTTATTAAGGAACATGGTGTAGGAGAGATGATACCTTCTGGTTCAAGTTCTTCCAAACCTTGCTGTATGAGTCAAAAGTTCCACAATTGCTTTAGACCAGGCCATGCACTGATCTCCAAGGTGCTTGTATAAAATTTAATATGGGCTCAAAAATTGAGGCAGACTGAGTCTGTTCCCACAATTTAAAAGAAAAGGGGTGGGTCAGATTTGATTTCATTTTTAGCTGTGGTTTTCAAGTGGAAGTTCTGAAGCATTTATTTATTTTTCCAAATTTATAGTGTGCCCCTTTAGTCCAATGTTCACTGGCCGCTGTTCAATGAAAACATCCAAGTTTCTATGGCAAAATGGGCTGAGGCAAGGAAACGAAAATTGAAAATGTCGGCTGACAATGAAAATTTCAATAAAAATTTAGTTTGAAGTTTCATTCGCTCCAACTCTACTCAACTTCAAGTCATTTTGGTTTTCATGAGGTCATGTAAGTGCTCACATGACCAGGAAGTTATGCTCTCAGAACTAAAGGGATGGGTAGGTTCAAGACTCCATCTGAGCCCCAGTGATTTTCGAAACGCCTACTGTGTGTCCAGAGCTGGTCCAGAGGATCGGCATCCCCGACTTCTTAACTTAAATTTTTGGAATCCAGATTCATCCAACCTCAAATGTACATTTGGCCAAAATTACATTCTCCTTTTTTTTTCTGAAAAATCTCATCATCCCAACCAAAGTGAAATTCATTGAACAACAGAAAGAGGTTTGTTTGCAAGTACATTTATAAACCTAAAAATTTCTTGGACGAGGCTGCTGGATTTTATTGGATATCGCTTGACTTACACAGCTATCCTACTTCTCAACTAAATGAGAAAACTTTTAAGGAAGTTGGCCAGAGTTAATCAATCAGTTAATCAATCAACAAGATTTTAATGAGTCCCTGCTAGGCACTGAATGATGGTAGCATTTATGTAGCCCTTTATGGTTCCCTGTACACTTTCACATATATTGTCTTACTTGCCTCTAATAGGCAGATACTATTATTGAGGCTCAGAGTAGTTCAGTGATTTCCCTAAAGTCACACAGCTATGAAGTAATGGGCTTTAGTCCAAGTATTTGAGAACTGTATTTTTCTACACTACTTGAGACAATGTGAGTCAATGTAAGATTAAGAACCAAATAAGTAGTTCAGTCAAGAAGTGTATTTGGTCTTGGATGAATCTTGGAGGGAGACAGATCTGAATAAACCAAAAGGCCATGTGTGCCTGTTTCAGCATGGCATCTCACCCAAACATTTCAGTAGCCAAAAGTCATTGAAAGTGGTTCCAGCTTTTTAAGGCATTGTTCAAAGAACAGTAAAGTAATTTAAAGGAATTCAAGTCACAAGATTTTGTCTCATTATGTTGTTCTCCATTCTTCCCCCATCCTCATCTACCATGAAGTCTTCAGCCCTACTCCTCATCCATTCTTCTAAATTCTCTCTTTCTCTCCTCTCCCCCATCTCGGCCATCCACACTCCCCATCCTCTCTTTTAAGACTTTGCCCTTTTTTGACACAATTCTACTATTATTACTCTTCTTCCCACTAGTTATTAGGATCTGGAAAAGGCCTGGGAGCTTAGTGGTGGGGACGAGGGGTGGAGAAAGGAGCTGTTAAGGCTCTCTCAGAGCTGGTGTTACCTTTCTCACAAGTGTGTGTAGATCTGCTGAGGAGGGGCAACATTGTGGACCAAATAATCAAGATTTATAAAGGAGATGCCGTGTGTGTCCTCTGAAAGGTGGGTAGAACTTATAGTCTCAAAAGTCGGGGGGAAAGTGCCTGATAGAAGGGAATGAAGAAACAACATGAGTGAATATTAAAATAGAGTAGTTCTCTGCCTTTAAAATAGAATAAGCACACAATGAATTGCTTCATTGAGGTCTGCTGCTCTCAATAAGCATTGTGGTAAGTGCTTTCAGTCACCATGGACCCTGATAAAATGCTTCAGAGAAAAAAAGAAATCACAGTGTTCGCTTCTCCCATAATGTGAGTTGGACTAGCGCTGTAGATATGTCAGCTCTGGAGCCAGAATCTGGAGCCCGGCTCTCATCCCTTCTTCACCATCTGACAGCTGTGCGATCTTGTGCAAGTGCCTTAACCTCTATGCCCCAGGTTCCCCATCTGTTTAAAATGGGGTTATTAATGTTACAAATCTCACAAGATGGTTGTGAACATTCAAATGAATTAATACAAGCAAATCAGTCACTGGCCAACAATCAGGAAGCATTAGGTTGTTGTATTACTTTCAATTGAATTCTCTCTGCACAGTTGTTTTTTTTAAAATTGATAATAATGCCAATAACTGTCAGGTATTGAGCCTTGGAGTATTGAGTGCTGATATGGAGGCTTCTTGCTAAGTGCTCTGTGTGGTGGGGTCATCCCGTATTTCCATGTAGCAGGTTCATCTTGGAAAGTAGAGAATAGTTCTGGTCTGTTTGTAGTCTGACCTGTTTCAAGTGGTCACTTCCTGGTGGAAGAGAGTCCAGACCAGTTCTCTAGTGAATTTCCACCCTCCACCGCCATCGTGGAATGTGTCTGGTAGGAGAAAATGGAAGGCCTGTGTGGGTTCTCCTCTCTTACACAGGTAAGACTGAAACTTATAAAGATCAGCTTCCTAAAAGGTTCTTCTCTTCCTATAGCATGTGGAAATTCAGTGTATCCATTTGAGATGCCAAACAGCCCCAAGAAAACAAGGTCAATATTTCAGGAAGTCATGTTGTCTGTGCTTTTAAAACTTTCCTGACTGAATTCACCCTAAAGGAAAACATTTACCCCAACCAGCTTCTAACCTATTTCATTTTCATTTTAATTAGGGGAACCCCATTTCTGACGGTCTTAAAGTTTGGCTGTAGTTGTTTGGAGGACAGGGAATGAGCCTTGTTCCTTTGGGCAAGATTCGTTATATTTCTATTTTCATTGAATGGAATAGATACATTCTGGGCTTTTCCTGGGGCAATGCAAGCCAGGTTTTATTCCTGACAAGGTTTTCTTATCAGAGTTATATAACCCTTCTGGAAAAATAGGGGATTTCTCAGAGAAGAAAAAACACAGACACACACTTTAACTATAGCTGGGTCACAATAGTAACAATATCCCATAAAATCACTCCCTTTAGGAGTTAATTTCCACTGAGTACTTTTCTGTCTGATACATGTTGTAAGGCCTCAACAACACGAATCACAGTGATATTTCATCTCCCTCTCTTCCTCCCTCTTCTAACACTCAGAAGGAAGGTCCCCAGGAAGTTTAATGTGTACCAAGAACTAGCCAACCTACCCAGGACCCTCCACCCTGGCAGAAAAAGTGCCCACTATTTGGTACTGTTGGGTTCTTTTGTGACTTCAAGTTTCTATAATAACAGAAGTTCTCTCTAGAGAGAAACCAATGGGAGATTTATATTTATGTATACATATTATGTATGTATAATATAGAACAATGTTTATGTATATATCACATATGTAATTTATTTATTTTAAGGCATCTAAAGGACTCGGCTTATGCAACTGTGGGGTGGGAATTGGCAAGTCCACACCCCTTAGGGCAGGCTGGCAACCTGGAAACTTGGGCAGGAGTTGATGCTGAAATCTTGAGGCATATTTCTTCTCTGGGAAACATAAGATGTTGCTCTGAAAGGCCTTCAATTAACTGATGAGCCCTCACCCACCTTATCCAGAGTAATTTCCTTTACTTAAAGTCAGCTGACTGTAGATGTTAAGGACATTTACAAAAGATCTTCACAGCAACATCCAGATAGTGTTTAGTTGAATAACCAGGTACTACAGCCCAGCCAAGTTGACACTCAAAACTAACCATCATCACAGTCCTGAAACCCTTTTCTGTTTTCTGAATCCTGGACCCAAATAGATCACCTGGACTTCCTTCTTGATCCCAAGTGATAATCTGATCTGTTGGAGATGCTCTTCTCATCCCTTTCCTGTAGCCTGGTGAACTTAGACTGCCTCAAAGGTGATGAATAGAACTTTCTAGTGTGCTTCCCAAGTCTTGCTACGAAATAATAAACTATTGCCTGGGTTGAATTGCGATCCAATCTCTTAGGAAATAGTCTGGAAACGTGGGAAGGACTCGTGTCTCTGTGAGCCGGCCATCAGTCTTTATGCCTCAGCTTTCACAGGTGGAACATGTGGGAAGGATCAGTGAATGCCTTGCAGAGTGGACCCCTGCAGATTTTCTGACTAAGGGGGAACTTGTATTATGGCAAGCTCTGAATCAGAAAAGGTAATGCCTAGAGACAGATATATTTCCCCTTTGTCAAAGTCAAGGTATAAAGACTGACATTTCACCTCTCCGGGCTATTTCCTGGGAGACTTGCTCACCATCCAATTCAAGTGATAGTGTATTATTTCTTAGCAAGACTTGGGAAGAACATTAGAAAGACAGGAAAGGTGGGAGTGGGAGGAGAGTCTTCAAAGGCCTGACATGATGTTTCCTAAGTTAGTATTGACAGTGGCTGAGCCAGCCTGTCTTTGATTTAGTCCCAGATAATTCACAGAAACCCTTGACTGGGCCACCATATGGAGAGGACGAAGAGGTCCTCCTCACATATTGCATTGTGGCTTCTCAGCAGCTGGGGTCATGGAGCCCTCACCTGGTGGTCCTGCCTCACAGTAAAAGAACTGACAACTCCCTTCACCCATCTGAACTGACTGCATGTTTGAGTCAAGACCTCTTAGAACACCTATTGGGTTGTAGTTGTTAAGGAATAGTTTGCAATCATGTAAATGAGGAAATTCAGGGAACTCTTATAATTATAATCAACACACACACACACACACAGCAAAGGAGCACAGGGCCTACAAAGAATTGGCTGGTACCTGCACCAACATTTAAATCCTAGCTTGTGGATTTCAAAACCAAAGTATAGGGATCATCACACTCGATTTTAAATGCTTTCCCTGCATGGGTTATAAGGGCTTTGGAAAGAAAAGCTTTCTTTCTATTATGGAAATGAAAACCTGCATGCTTTCTCTCTTTCCCCAGATCAGCTATGAAGGGATTTGGGGCCCCACAGCCCATCATGACTCAGAGGCAGCTGCTCTGACCCGAGGCTTGCACAGACCTCCAAAGGAGACTGTCCAGAGGCTTGGCCGCCCAGTGATTAGGCCCTAAAGAGCTATTCTGTGTTTCTGGCAGTTCACACACACACACACACACACACACACACACACACACACACACACACATTTCAAAAGGCAGCTGATGAAGTGTATTCATAACGACTGGCTCAAGTGATGTAATGGTGGATGGAGGGGGGAGGGAGTGGACTTGAGAATAGAAAATTGAAGATCCACAGACCCCTCTGCTAGCTCCAGTGTTCTCTCAGCACCACCCTGCACGTTCACATGATACGCTAAAAAGTGCCCGAGGTCCGTGGTGGAGCCCATGCCCTGACAATCCCTCGGTTTCCATGCTCACAAGTCACTCTGATGATCTTCATCAGCCCACTTTGTTTCTGAAATGGTTTTCTGAAAAGCCCATTTTTTTTCTTTTTTAAAGTATGTTTTTATTGCCTTTTTAGATAAAGAGGAAGGGAGAGGGAGAAGGGAGAGAGAGAAACATCAATGAGAGAGAAACATTGATAAGCTGCCTCCTGCACAACCTCTACTGGGAATTGATCCCCAAACCCAAGCATATGCCCTGATCAGGAATCGAACCAGTGACCCCCTGGTGCATGAGTGGCTGCTCAACCACTGAGCAACACCAGCTGGGCAAAAGCTCATTCTTTTCTAGGTAAGAGAGCCTGAGAGAAATCCTGAAATTTACAGGGTTGTTAAGGGATAAAATCTTTCATAACTTCTCAAAATTGAGAGTATTACAAGGAGAAAACATATGTCAAAATTTCCAAAAAAGGAAACTATTCTCAGGGGCTGAGGTGAAAATACTTCAAGGTACAGGGCCCCACTGGGTCTTGTAATCAGAACAATAGGAAAATGACCAGCGCATGGGGCTGCTGGAGAGCTGTGGGAACAGGCCCGGTTTCTGAAACCACTGATAAGATTGCACCCTCAAGGCCAAAGCAGGTGTTTCCGGAGCACCCCAGAAACAGGTCTGGGAAAGCCTCAGCCCTAAGCTGGAGAGCAAGTTGCTTATTTTCTGTGCATCTGCTGTGTTTCTGAGCACCTGTGGGCACAGGTGTAGCTACTAAGGGCACCTTAGATGTCACGTTGCTGTTCGGATAGTCAGCATGGATGTTACAGCCAGGGGATAGCTGGATCTATAATGTCTTGTGCCAAAACTATATATTGCAAGAGTCAGAATTCAGGCTCAGACATCTGATTATGGAACCGCAAAACTTCGGGCTTAGTCATGCTCATGAAAGCCATTTGGCCCTGTTTTCTCTGCGAACAAAGCTATCTGTGTTGGTTCATTTAATCTAGCATATATCTGGCAATTATTGATATTAAATTGATTTAGTGTTTCGAAAGATGTTTCAGACACCAAACACAGAACTCCTAGTTTATTTTACAGCTGAATATAGGATGTGAATTCCTTCCCCGTGTAATCAGCTCTTGGTTTAACCCCTAAAGTGTGAGCATTGATCCCTTCTTAACTTGGCGACTTAATTACTCTCCATCGTGCCCTCCTTCTGTGTAATTTATTCTCTGGAAATAAACTGGTGGAGGATCACCTGCGTGAGATCATTTTTACTGAGTAGACATTTTGCTAAATGTGTCATGGTTATTTACCAGAAGGCTGACTCTATGGTAGAGACATTAGCAATATCTGCTATTTCACAAGAAAGTTCTAAAAGGTGTTTTGGGTTGTTTCCCAAAGCACCTAAGTAATTCTCCCAGCATCTCTCAGAGGTATTAGTCAATTTTACAAGGAAGGTATGTGAGGAATGTGTCTGAAGGGTGACAGTAGGCAAGTGAAACACAGAGAGGTGAAAATATTGTCAGTAATATAGACAGTAATTGAACAGGATTGCCTTACTCTGAGGCTTTATCCTCTAGGCCACACTGCCTCCTACATTACATTATCGGTATTAACATAAGCATGGGAGATTAATTATATAGATCACAGGAAAAGTAGATGACATTTACCTTCACTTTTTACTGAGTCATCTCATTAGGAGAAGAGTATACATTCAGCCCAGGTTAAAATAGTTCAGAACAAAATTAGTTCACAGACTGCTTTATCACTTTTTAAAATATTGTAACATAAAAGTTAATGTGATTTTCTTTGTTCATAAAATAAATAAAAGGTGTTTCCCTGGCCAGTGTGGTTTAGTGGTGGAACGTCAGCCGACTGCCAAAGGGTTGCAGTTTGATTCCGTTCAAGGGCATGTACTTGGGTTGCAGGTTTGTTTCCTGGCCCTGGTCAGGGTGCATGTGGGAGGCAACTGATCCATGTGTCTCTCTCACATCCATGTCTCTCTCTCTCTCTCTCTCTCTCTCTCTCTCTCTCTCTCTCTCTCTCTCTCTATCTTCCTCTCTCTCTCTCTCTCTCTCTCTCTCTCTCCCCCCCCCCTTCCCTCGCTTCCACTCTCTCTGAAAAACAATGAAAAAAATATCCTCAGCTAAGGATTAACAACAACAAAGTGGTTTTATTATAATCTTGGCCAGCCTCAAGAAAGAATATATACCTAACAAAATAATAAAGACTAGAACAAACTGTGCAAGACCATGAAATGACTTAGTTCAGTTGACTCATGTGAAACTTGAACTAAAAATGCACCCCTAACCCCTACTCCAGACCTTGGATAACAGCAGGAGATGGGAACTCATTTTGATTAGCTTAGAAGCTGTATTATCAAATGAAAACTTACAATCATGTTACTGGGATTGTTGCAATCTCCTTTTATTTATTTTTTTAAAATAAAGAACTTTAGACATGGAATAGATGCCTGGCTGCATTTTGGACATAGTGTTGTTGGAATCATCTTGGCAAACTGAGGGATGGTGACTTCTCAGGTTCTGTCAATTCTACCAGGAGAAATGGCTAAATTATAGCTTTATTCCAGATGAATGAGCAGCCAATAGGCTCTGACTCATGCCTGAGACAAGATGACTTCCTTAGGATCTTTGTAGATATCAAATATTCCCAGGCTTTTTTCTCAGGAACGGTTTTCTTTATTTGAGTCATCCGATTACATGGTCTCAAGTGAACAGTGCATGTAGACACATAATCTACTGCATGATAGTGTTGGGCCAGAGGCACTTGTGTGCCGTTTCTGGGTGTAGACTTTGACAGGGAGAGATTGGCATCGGAACGCTGGTGTCTGAGTCCGCAGAGAATGCCGGTCTGGCCAGGGCTGCCTAGGGCTGCCTAGGCCCGCCTTTCTCCCAGCGTGACTGCGTGGCCTGCTGGGCGTCTTCCCCAGGGAGCTGTGGCCATTGCTTTCCCAGGCTCCTGGACCCAGTCCTGCTGCTCATTTAAGTCCTGGCATCTTCCTGAGAAAGCAGAACAGGCTCTGTGACCTCTGAGTGAAGGGCGGAGATGTTCTATACTTCCAGGTCAGCTGCCGAATCCCCCAGGGAAGTAATCTTTTTCTCTAAGGCTGTGTTCCATTAGTCACTGCTTGGGGAGAAACCATGCACCCAACTTTCAACTCCAGGGCAGCGAAGGCTCACTTGGGTAAAACCAAGTCGGGGCAGATTATTCTATATTGAAAGGGTTTATTACCCAGACCTTTTTTCCCCTCATGATGTATAATTTCAGTCTTTTGTTTTTGATTTTGTTTTTGTTAATCCTCACCCAAGGATATTTTTCCATTGATATTTAGAGAATGGAAGGGCGGGGGAGATATACACAGAGAGCAACATCAATGCGAGAGAGACACATCGATTGGTTGCCTCCCTGCCCCAACCTCGGGGATGAAACCAGCAACCCAGGTACGTGCCCTTGACTGGAATTGAACCCAGGACACTTCAGTCTGCAAGCAGACACTCTATCCACTGAGCACACTGACTAGGGCAAAACTTTAGTCATTTATTTAATTCTCTGCTGCATTCCAACAAAAACTTTCGATGGTTTATTTGGCTTATCAGCACTTCTTTCAAAGGCATTTGGAGGGTGAGACAGCCAAGGTCACTAAAGATCTCAGCTGAGTTTTGGGGATTAAAGGCAACTAATATTGTTTTGTGTTACTTTGTGGAGTGTGTGTGTGTGTGTGTGTGTGTGTGTGTGTGTGAGTTTTGACACAATAATGATATCTTTTCTGGCAAAGGGAATGAACAGTTGAACTATTTTAAAGTTTAGGATCCTTGTAGCTATCAAATATTCCCACAATCTTTTTCTCAAGAAAGGTTTTCTTTATTTGAATCATTCTGAGTTTATGGTCTCAAGCGAACCTTGCTGTGTAGACACATATTCTGTGCCAGGCTTTCAGGATAGCTCTCATTTAATGAAGAGCAGGAATAAGTATCTAAAATCAGCTTTCATCTTTAGAAATGGCCTGAAAAAAACAAATCGCATCGGTTTGGATGTTATTCGGAAAGCTGGAGCTGGGCTGGGCTCAGTCAGACTTCTGAAACCTAAAAATGAAGCCCGAGTTTTGTTTTAAGCAAACTGGGGCTGACTTATGGATGTCACATGAATCTGCCCCATTCACATTTAGCCTCTCTTTGAACCCAGGGTGGGAAATCCCAGTAATTCAAATGGGGTGGAGCATTTTATGCCTAGACTTCATTTTTGAAATCAAGTGGCTCAGCCCTGACGGGTGTGACTCACTTAGCTGGGCGTTGTCTGGTGCACTGAAAGGTTGTCAGTAGGGGGTGTATGGGAGGCAGCCATCAATGTTTCCCTATCAGATCTATGATTCTCTCTCTCGCTCTCTCTCCTTTTCTCTTTCTCTCTTTAAAAAAATCAATAAAATATATTTTAAAAAGAAATGCAGAGGCTCAGTTTCATCTCGTTTTAGTAAACCAGAATATTTCCGAGCATCAGTGCGGTATGCTATGCAAGAGAAAGATTAGACATAGAGGACAGAGCAGGAGAAGTGCCCAGGGACTGTGTGTGTTCCCAGCGGAGGGTGCTTGGGGCTAGCTGGGTCCTGGTTCCATCACTACATGTTTTTTTGTTGGTGCCTCAGTTTTTCAAAGAGAAAATGAAAGAAGAGATTCTTGTTATCTACTCATAGGAGAAGTGACAGCTGACGAGATAGTGGTCTCTGTGAGATGACCAGCGTGAATACAAAATGCAGTGGTATTAGATAAGGGGACAGAAAAGGGGAAAATCTCTTCATGGCATTTGAAAGAAAGGTTCCATTTTTGGTACTAAGATTTGGAAATCTCCAAAAAGTTAGTGATTCCTATAGAGTTAATAGGGACTTTAGAATCAATAAAGTTTGAATTTTAAAAAATTGGAAATAATGACTGATTCGTGAAACCTCATGGAGATTACAGGAGTTGGGTTGAGATTACATTAATGTAATCATGGCATGCTAAACCGACAGACAACACCCTGGAATATTAGCCATATCTAAATGCTTTTTGTATCAAATTCTTGACCTGATTTTTGTCCCAGTTTCTTTTTTATATCAACTAGATTTAGTTCTTCCTTTAAGAAAAAAGTTTAAAAATTCCAATGAAAGGCGGCTGTCTCTACTATGTATAACATAAGAAAATCTGTTTTGCCAAGGCAGCGACACAATATTGAAATACCTGGTTTTAAATTTTATGTGGGTTTGGCAAATGCAGTCTGAAAGTGGCTAATATGATACCCGACCTGGTGTTAATAGCCAATGATAATTCCATATGTACCACCTGCTACCTGTCAGGTTACACGTTCTTTCTTTTTTCCTTTTCTGGCATGAAGGTTACATTAGCTGTGAATCTGGGTCTTCGTGGCTAGAGAGGAGCAGCATGAACTTCTCTATATGAAATAGAGCCTTGATGTAATTATCATTTTGGTTTCTTTTCTTCTGGCCCCCCCCTCTTCCCAACTCACTGCCCCCATCAACGTCTATGAAGCTCTTAAAAAGCACAACATCCCATCCTGAATTTGGGAACTGGGGAGAGAAAAGAAAGGAGAGAAAGGGAAGGAGAGAGAATGAACGAAAGCCTAAACTAGAATGTTTGTGGAGGAAAATCCTCCCGCCAAAAATATAAAATGAGAGAAATTTCGTGGAATGCACAGATGAGGGGGAAATGCGTTAGCCGAAGGAAGATGTGGGTTTGTTAACCAATTGCTTTATACCTTAGTGTCTAAGTGCCACAGTCATATCTCTTTCTTCCTAAGAACATGTCAGGAATTTCTCAAAAGCCAGCTCCACCTGGATCACAATTGCTTCCTCTCTATTCTCTCCCACTGGTACACATTTTGAAATTGGGCAAAGCTGAAGAAAATATTTTTTAAAACCCCAAACTTAAACCAAACCACTCACCTGTCAATACATGGGACTTGACTGGGTGAGTTGTCTGGCTCTTCTGTCTCAAAGCTCTGCTCCAGTAGTGGGGGCTTGGCCCAGCACTTTATGGGAGATGGGGAGACCCTCCGTTCACACATTCCCTGGCTGGAGAGAAATCAGGTTTCCTGTTATAACCACTCAAAATGGATTATGGAGAGTCTAAAAGATGAGCAAAGAACATCAGAATGATTTTTTCTTGAAAAGTGAAGACATTATCACATAGTTTTCAAAAGAAACTAATTTTTGCCTCTTACTAGTATCATTATTCCAGCTGCTATTATGTTCTTTCTGAGTAATAATGAAAGGCACAGAAAGCTCCTTTTCTTTCAGGCTTTAAAAAAATCTTCCTGAACCATTTAATCTCCTTGGATGGGGACTAAAGGCAAAGGCTATGGTTTGACTCAGAAAAATTGCCCAAATGTCTGATGTTTCCGAAACTCTCCAAGTAATACCATTGCTCAGAAAGATTGTTGCAGCTTTTTTCAGGTGCTTTCAAAGTAGTTCCTCACCACGGTCAGTCATTGCGGTGGCCCCGTGAGGGAGCGGCCTCAGGTTCTCCTCCTAGACAAGGAGAAGAAAAAGGAATATAGGCTGAGTCTCCAGAGATTCCCCTCAGTCTGGCTCCCCGGCATCTGCTCCTGGCGGTGGGCACAGGCCTCTGAGGTGCTAGTGATCTTTTTAACTTTCTTTTCAACTCCAAAGCTAGTGTATGTCCTAGCTTTGTCCATATATTTATGGTTAATAGTGAGAAGTAATGGTGAGAAACCTGGGAAAATTGTTTCCCATCCTTTAGATGAAGTTTCTATTGTGTATAGAGTCACTGTAAAAACGAAGTGATAAAAAGCCAGGCACATTCAGGCGGCTTTCTTCTTTTGGCCCAAGAATCTTTTGGCCACTAATAGTGATTTTGCCGAGTGGAAGGACCAAGGAGCTCCGTATTTTCTCTAAAGTTATTTCTCCTCTCTTTGAAATTTAAGCACTTCCTTTGCCAGAGCATGCATTTCCACTTTCTAGATTCATTCTCAATTTGCATGACTATATATTAAGCTTACCTTGGCCTTCCAGATTCCCACCATATTTAGAATTTTCCAGAAAGTCATCTACCTACCTTGAGCTCTTCTCTTCCTGGTTTATTTTTCAGGTCAAAATTCAGCTTCATGCTTGGTTGTAAAATTATATAGGTTCACGTTTTCAAGCACACAGATGCTTACGTTTCTTTGAGACTGTACTCTTCAGCTTTAAAGAAGGACCCTTCATTGTAATCATTACCGAAAGGATACAGTACTAATGGAACTTAATTGTTTCCACTGGATGCATCTCGGGTGTTTTTGGCAGCCAAAATGAAAATGATTCCAAATACCATCAAAGGGGCTTATAAGCACCCAGCATGCACAGAGTGTTTTGATATACAGTGGAGTGTTAATATCATTATCTCTCCTAATACAACATACGGTTCCTTTAATCCTCTCCCGCCTCTGTGATCTTAGAAGATCCCATGGATAGAAGGCAGAGAATAAAATACTATATACAAGGAGACAAAGGGAGAATCAGTCCCCATCCTCTGAGTGCATTTTTTTTAATTGTTTGAATCTTGGCTTCAAACATGTACCTTTATCAATACTGACTTCTGTATCTTCCACGCTAGTTTGAGTTTGTATGCGACATCAAACATACCTTTTCACACATGTTCTTTCCAGATTTTTTTTAACACTTACTTAGCAGTTTATAGAAGGAAGTGAATGATCTCCTCAAGCTGCTTACAAATTAAAAAAAAATCTGTGCTTATTAATTATGCAGGATTAGTCTAATTATAATTCAGCAAATTAATTAGCGACAGAAGGTGTTCTGAAACATTGGAGTACATTTGCATGTTAAATGGAGAGGCTAGTCTGTAATATATGTAAATTTATGCATGGCTTCATAGTTTAATTTAAAAATTTGCAGCTGCATATGGTATGGGAGCAGGTGAAAAGTCAGTTTTAGTTTAATGATGCTAACAAACATTGGATGGTGTCCTGTCTTAGCAAGAGAATGCACTCATATCTTCTAATCTACGACTTTGTCATAAGAATATAATATTACATAGATGCTCAAACTCAAGGTCATTAGTGAATAGACCCATAGGTGCAATAGGTATAAAGCTGAAAACTGCAGAGAGAAAGCTATGACAGAAGCCCAAACTCTGAACTTCATTCTCCACTTTATCCAATATTGCTTATTGAATCAGTCAGACTTAGCTTCGGGAAAGTAGCATTTCAGCCTGTGGGTACCTTTTTGTCTGACTGGTATCTATTCTGGCAGGTGCAGAAGAGTTGTCCAACCTTGACTCCCTTTCCAAATATTCACATTTGCACTTCATTTCAATTTCCTGGAGCCGTGGGAAAGTTATTACCAAGTTATGAATTAATGGTAGGGTAGAGAGTTTTACACATTGGCCTCAACCATCTGGCAAAACAGTAAAACCAGCGGACCAGGCAGCAGCAAAGGGCTCTTGGTGTAATTGGTGTTCACTGCTCAGCCTAGCATAGATGAGCTTGGAGGGAGGGCTGAGGACGAAGGGGGAAGGGAAGGCGGCAGAAGGGGCACTAAGGAAATAGGACGGTAAGGACCCATTAAGCTGATGGCTGGCTAATAACTTCATTTCTCTCCTTCACCGAGTAGTCGTGGCATTAGAAAGGGAAATAGATTTGTATTCTAATTCTGAAGCCTCACTGAAAGATGTTTCCTGAACTCAGTCTGTATGTTCAGTTTCACCCAGTCTTTTCCCCTTTTCTTGATGAGAAGAAAGAGGAAGGGATACAGCAAAAAGGAGGATACAGTTTTTTAAAAAAAGAAAACCGAGGAAGATGGAGCTGTGCACATGGCAATGAGCCCTCCAAAGACAGTTTGTGAGGACAATTGAAATTACAAACATGCTCTTAGTGTGTTTCAGTCCACGTGAGGCCCAAAGAGTTCAATTATTATTTTCATTAATGGTGTCAGATTTCCATTCGAGTGCAAAAACAAGGACTTTTCCTTAGAGGCTTTTCCCCTGTGAGTCTCGTAGTGCCAAGTAATGGAATTCAGGAGAGGGAGGATGTGTCTGAATGTAGAAGAAAAAATATTCTAACCTATAACCTCTGGTTCTCAGAAACTGCAGTGTGTTGCTGGTCAAAAATAAGTGGAGAATCAAAGTGGCCTCCTTGTTTTGGCACCTCGGCAACTGTTTACAGTCAGTTGCTTGCCACTGGAGCTATGGGAGACATTCCCTCCAGAAGAAATCATGAAATGGCTTTGAAATGAAGTCTATCGATATGGAGTCAGATTACACAGTGGGGGAAGTCGCTCCCTCCTGGTGCCTAAATGAATATAGCAGATCTTACTCCTGAGGCTGTGTGTTTGGTAACGAAGGCACTATTGCCAAACTGAAATGCCACTTCCAGGAGCTTGTAATTGGCGTGAATGCCAAATAGAAAATGGCCTGTTGCCAGGTAGGAACCAGAGTCAGTGTATGTAGCTCTGAACTATTTTGCCTGCCCATTGTTTACTGAAAACAGTGACGAGGATTTGGGCCCTTCATCTTTGGTTGTTTTTGTTCTCTTCCTGCAATCTGTTGTGTAGATTAATTATAGATTCTTTTTTTAAAAAATCTCTCCCTAAAAATTAAGGGAAGATCTACAAGTGGAATATATGTTAATAGTGAAAAATAAGGAATGTAGAGGAAGAACAAAATCTGAATTTGTGACAAGTCCCTCTGGTAACTTGGTATGGAAAACAAGCCATTTTAAAATGGGAGGGGGGGCAGGGACAAAGGGGCAATTCAGGGGGCGGGGGCACGGGGCACAAGTATGCCTGGTGAAAGGTGAAGGAGCTAACTTACTAGGTATCAGGCATTTACCCAAATACTTTGCACGCATAACTATTCCTCACTAGTCTTAAGAGTTCATCTTACAAAGGAGGGAAGTAAAGGTCCCCAGTAAATATTAAGTAAGCAAATAATAACAATAATAATAATTACAGAAGACCTAGCATCGTGTGAAATGGCTTACTAAGGACACCCCAAAGTCTGAAATTATCTGCTATGAAAGGAATTAACTCGATGGTTTATTTATTTATTTATTTTAAAATATATTTTATTGATTTTTCACAGAGAGGAAAGGAGAGGGATAGAGAGTTAGAAACATCGATGAGAGAGAAACATCGATCAGCTGCCTCCTACACACTTCCCACTGGGGATGTGCCCGCAACCAAGGTACATGCCCTTGGCCGGAATCGAACCTGGGACCTTTCAGTCTGCAGGGGGACGCTCTATCCACTGAGCCAAACTGGTCAGGGCTCGATGGTCTATTTAAACATCTCCACTGTAGGAGAATCCCCTCTGTCCCTCAGATAATTCTTTCTAAAGTTAGCTTTGTTGACTTGATTCTCAAAAAATGTTTTCCAAGGTTTAATTCAACTTATGTTACACATATGACTTCAGGCTTTTTTCCTTATAGTCTTCATGGACAAATGGGCTTGAGTCTTCCTCACACACTCTAGCAGTCTTCTACATTCTTTTTGCCAAGGGCTGCAGCTGTGTGATCTGAGCCATCTTTGGACCATGTGGATTCTTGAGACATCTTGTTTTCCAAATATCTAATAGACTTGCTTATCTTCCTCTGCACACTCCAAAATAGCCACAGAATTTCTAGAGAATGAAGTCCCTGACAGGAATGAAAGGCTTTTTTTATTTGTTTGCTTGTTTTGTTTTGCAACGTGAAGAATGACTCCACTCTCATATCCAGGGAGTAAGATGAAGGATGTGCTGTGATCCCCCAAGTAGATCAATGAGGCACTAGTCTCCTAAAACAAAGAGCTGCTTGGCAATGTGTCCCACCTCTCCTTCAAAAGAAGCTTTGCCAATCTCCTGCCAGAGCAATATATTTCTAAGAGTCGGGCAAACCAGAGTTCCACTCTTAGCTCTTCCACTTACTAACTATCTGACCTTGGGAAAGTAATCTGACCTTTCTGAGCCTTGTTCATCTCCTCTGTAAAATGGGGACGTTAATTCTCCTACTCTCAGAGTTGGGAGGATTAAGTGAAAGCATGCATGGCAAATAATATGTGGTGAATAAATACGGGATATATATATATGCCTAAGTGACCATTACGACCAACTGGTTGACTGAATGACCTGTTGACCAAACGACGGGTCGGTAGCTATGACGTGCACTGACCACCAGGGGGAAGATGCTCAACACAGAAGCTGCCCCCTGGTGGTCAGTGCGCTCCCTCAGCTAACCTCCCGTGGCCAACCAACCTCCCACAGTCCCTTCCCCTGGCTGGCCGGCTCTAATTGGCCCTGATCAGGACTGGGCAAGACAGCCCCGATTGGCCCCAATCACCGGCCAGGCCAAAGGACCCCACCCATGTACAAATTTGTGCACCGGGCCTCTAGTTATTACTATAATCATCATCATAACAATTCCTTAGGTAAGTGCAGTTAGAGAGGTTGAGTATAGTTGGAAGTAAGAAAATTTATTGCTTAAAGATTCCTGTAAACTTAAATTTTTTGGATCTGAAATGGCCTTTTATTGAAAAAGTCTAGGTCAGCCGTGGGCAAACCACGGACTGCGGGCTGGATCTGGCCCGTTTGAAATGAATAAAACTAAAAAAAAAAAAAACCGTACCCTTTTATGTAATGATGTTTACTTTGAATTTATATTAGTTCACACAAACACTCCATCCATGCTTTTGTTCCGGCCCTCCGGTCCAGTTTAAGAACCCACTGTGGCCCTCGAGTCAAAAAGTTTGCCCACCCCTGGTCTAGGTGAATAAGCTTTAGTGGTAATATGAGCCTTCCATAGGAATGTATGAGACTAAAGAGTCTATACCTACTCTGTTTATATATTTACTAGTGGCTGGGTGCACGGATTCGTGCACATTGAAGGGAAATTAATTAGAAGAAAGATTCGTGTGGTAATTACGTTACTGCAAAAAAATACATGTCAAAATAGTAAATATAATATAGTATCATAAAATTAAAACACACATGCAGTTGGCACCAGTGAGAGCTTTATATGAAGCGAGTCAACATTTATTTTTAAATTGCCAGTGCGCATCATATGTACTGGCCAGTCGGTCAGAGGGTCAGAGACATGCAGTCGGTCACTTAGCCTTTTGTACATATAGATATTTACTTCTTAAGGGATTGTATAATAAATGGATTACATAGAAAATCAGCTTATAAAAATGAGTATTTGACTTAAGCCTAAAGTAGCCACTCATTTAAAATTTTTTTTTAAAATATATTTTATTGATTTTTTACAGAGAGGAAGGGAAAGAGATAGAGAGTTAGAAACATCAATGAGAGAGAAACATCGATCAGCTGACTCCTGCACATCTCCCACTGGGGATATGCCCGCAACCCAGGTACATGCCCTTGACCGGAATCGAACCTGGGACCTTTCAGTCCTCAGGCCGACGCACTATCCACTGAGCAAAACCGGTTTCGGCTCATTTAAAAATTTTAAGCCATCTCCCCCTTTCCATGGATCTTCTTGGACCTTTGCACCAGTGCCATCTTACCAAGCAAATCTCAAGTACCGTGCATTCTCAGATGCCCTATTGTCAAGTGTATAGGATACAGCAAGAACCCATGGAGAGTCTGACATCCCAGAGTCTACTTAAATTTGTGGACTTAAAGGAGACTCCCATAAGGCCCTTAGAGCTTCTTACTTGGGCTGACACCTAAACCATCAACAGATTTCTCAAAAGCAAGTGGTGTTCAGGCCAAGGCTACCCGTCACCTTACGTGGACTGCCGGGTTTGGATTCTGTTGGAGGTTTGGGGGGAGAAAAATGAGTTCTCTGTTGCTGGAAGGTTCAAAGAGGATATCACAGCGAAGACCTAGATTAAAGCTGGATCATTATCATTGTGCTTTACACTAGTGTCAAGTGGAAACCAATCACCTAGGACAGTGCTTGGCAAACTGCGGCTCGTGAACCACACGCGGCTCTTTGGCCCCTTGAGTGTGGCTCTTCCTAAGCCTTAGGAGTACCCTAATTAAGTTAATAACAATGGACCTACCTATATAGTTTAAGTTTAAAAAATTTGGCTCTCAAAAGAAATTTCAATCATTGTACTGTTGATATTTGGCTCTGTTGACTAATGAGTTTGCCGACCACTGATCTTAGGAGTTTTCCTACCACATAGCTCAGTGTGAGCAAGTGGCCCTCTGGGTATGTCCTTCCAGCTCAGGCTCTCACTCTGACTACTTCTCAAATGATGTTAGCTTGAGAGGGTTCTGGGAGAAGAGAGGCAACTGTCCATTCCTTTCACATACAATTTTATGGTCCAGCCTATCCCTATATTTGGTAGTGCTCAGAAATGATATGAGAGTGTTTTAAAGGAAAGGGGTTACCTTATTTTCAGAAACACTCCCAAACAGTGGAAGCCAATTGTATTTTAATTTATAGGACTCTGGAAAAGGAGGTTTAGTAGTTAATCCAGATAAATTGTGTTTTCCTAAAAAATCAATGGACATAGACCTTTAAGCACCTACAGTGTTTGAGGCTAATTCTGAAATGGCTCAGACGTTAGTGATCCAGCCTACTTATGTGGCCATGGTGGCAGAGAGAGAACCAGATACTCCAGCAAACTCGTGCTTGGCCCTTGGAGATTGTGGAGGGTGTTCTCATCCAAATGGTGTAGCCATATCATCACAGAAGTTGTTTCCAGAGTAGGCAGAATTAGATCTTTTTAAAGGAAATAAATTTCAAAATGAAAGGTGTTTTACAAATTATTTTTCATAGAGTAAGGCTCTGCATAATGGTAGCTGTTACTAGTGCCAAGTTCACATTTTTTTGATATACATCTCCTCTAATCTCTTTGTTTAAAGAAGCTTTTGTGCCTTCCATAGTGCTCTCCTAAAGATGTTATGCATTATAATTTCTTAGAAGGCACTAGAGTTTGGATTTCAAATTGGAGGTAAATTGAATGGCCTCTTCCACACATCTGGAGAAATATTATACTGGGTTCTGTACTAGTCAGATCATTGGTTATAATCCTAGATTATGGCATTAATATTAAGTGGTTATCCTTCCTGTGGTTTAGAGATCCCTCCCTGTCCTACCACCAGACCTTAAGCCCACATCCTATTTGTGCGTCTAGTTTACATATCAGTTTCTATCTGGGATGTGCTCAGCACTTGTCTAGAGCCACCTAGAAGCTTTCATACTATTCTTAGTGCTAAGTGCTCCAATATTCCAGAGAATGGGGAAGAAAAGAGATTTATTGGGTACTAGGTAAGCCCCTAGGATTGTACTCAGACCCTTATTCAGAGGTCTCCAGACTCATCTCAGAATCTGAAGAAGCATATTTTGAATAGTTTGGTTGTGTGTTCCATGAGGGCAAGGATTTTGTCCATCTTGTTTGCCATCATGCCTGAAAATTGGTGGCAAATATTGCATACTTAATAACTATCAAGCCAGTAAATAAATGAACTCACCAGGGGTTTTCAATAGTAGCATTTGCTTCCATGCCACTATCTTTGACCTAATGTTTTCCTCTTGGTGTGCTATCATCCTCTCAATTTTTGAGAAACCCGAATCCTTTATAGTTTTGTTGTTATTGTTGCTGTCTTTGCTTTTTTAGACCATATTTTCTGAAGTTTATTTTTAATTCTCACCTGACAATATGTTCATTGATTTTAGAGAGAGGAAGGGAGAGAGAGAGAGAGAGAGAGAGAGAGACAGAGAGAGAGAGAGACATTGATCAGTTGCCTCCCATACACACTCCATCGGGAATCAAACCCGAAACCTTTCGGTGTACAGGATGACTTCATCAAACTGAACCACACCGGCCAGGGCTCTGAAGTTTTGTTTAAACAGCCATATTGATATATTATTTACATACTGTACACTTCACCCATTCCAAGTGTACAGTTCAATGGCTTCTAGTATATTCACAGAGCCTTGCAACCAACACCGCAACCTAATTGGTGCAGGAAACATAGGACGCCAGATGGAACTTGTTGCCAGAAAGGCCAAGGTTTAAATTCTTGTTTCGTCACTCACCAGCTGTGTGGTCTTGGGCAAATTTATAAATTCTTGGCGCCTTTGTTTTCCTAGCTGTGAGATGATTTGCCACTCATAAAGTTGTGAAAAATAAATGAGGCAATGAATATCAAGAACATAGCTGGGAGCATGGCACAGAATAGGCATTTGGCTAGCCTTCTTCCCCTGTCCTCTGTGACCCTGTACCCTTCAGCTGATGGACCACAAAGGATGGTGAGCAGGGACAGAGATGGCTGTGGCCTATGATATTCCTGAGCCACCTTCTCCTGCCTTGGAAGCGTAGAGAAAGGATGCTAAGGGAAGGTGCATCGCGCTCAACAACCTGCCCATCAACCTCATGATACCACCAGCTCCGGCCAAGGCATCAGCCAAGATGCTCCATTTTCTACCAATCAGCCATTCCTGCCTCTTTCGTTCAGTCTCAGAGCAGTGGGCTTGATATATCTCTCAGAAAAGCCCTGTCCCCACCTCCAGCTGGGCTTCAATAAGTGATGATCTTTTTGCCTTCAGTGGTTTCTGCCCCCAATGTAGCCATTTCTGGTGGGTTTTCAACTCTCTGTGTTTTTCTTAGCAAGCATAGAATAGTAACGCTGGAAGGAACCCTAGGGATAATCCGGTTAAACCCTCTTAACACTTGAAGAAACCAAGGCCCAGAGAAGCGAGGTAACTCAGTTACAAAGTTAGTTGGTAGCAGATCGAGACTAGCTCACTGCCAGCATTTAACAAATATTTATAGAGTGAAGGAATGCCCTTTGGTTGACCTAGGAGCTTGATTGAAATCTGAGGGTTTGAGTTCACTTTTGGGGGGAGGAGGGAATATTTTTTTTTAAAAAAATTATTTTTCAATTAAAGTTTACTTGAGTTCATAATTGTAAATGTATCTTTATTGTTGAAAGTATTACAGATGTTCTCCACCCCCCACCCTCCCATTGACTCCCCTCCACCCTGCTGCCACCCCCTCCCCAGGCCTTCACCGCACTATTGTCTGTGTTCATGGGTTATGCATATATGCATATAAGTTCTTTGGTTAATCTTTTCTCAGCCCCCCCTTCCCTGAGATTCATCATTCTGTTGCATGCCTCCATGTCTGACCCCACCTCTCTGTTCCTCTTTATCTATAAAAGGAGGACAAACCTGTGGTTGTTAGTGCAGCCCCTTAAGGAAGGAGATTAGAGGCCCTGCGAAGCGGTGATCATATTTACATAGTCAACATTTTTTGGAGAAAGTGAAAATAACTTCCATCCTGATGAGAATCTACACATTTGGTCTGAATCTTGAAATTCATTTTGGTTTCCCATTTCTAAGTAAAGAGAGCTGACATTTTGCAGGCAGCTCTGCCTGCAGAGGGATCTGGACCCAGGGGATTTGTTCCCTGAACGTTACCCTGTGGTTAATGGCTGGTTTGGTCAGGAAAGGGTTCTGTACCAAGCCCCTGAGCATGATGGGTGGCGGGGTACAAGGAGGCAGGTGGAAGACATCAGTAAAAAGAAGAGAAAAAATTGGAGATGTCAGTAAGCCCTAGAATTCCTTTAAATTAATTTCTAGGTCCACATGTAAACTATCCAGGCCATAATTTCTGGTGCTGGCCACTTAGAAATAGAAATAACTAGACCTCTTTTACAAAGTACTATACAATATAAGAGGATTCTTCCTCTACCCCCCTCCCCCCTCCCCCACCGATCTCTTAGCCTTTGTGAACAGAATGTTATATCTTTAGTGTGCAGGGGGCTGTGTAGGTTGAAACCAGCAAAATGAGCCAAAGCTGGGTGTTTTCCATCCTAAGGACTGTTAAGGGTCCTAATTTAAAAATGAATAAAGCCTTTCAGCAGGCCCCTCGTTTCCCTAAACCAATTTGATTTTATGTAAACATTTATCTCCTTTGCACTTTTCCACCCACCACACCATGGCTATAATAACGCCTTCATGAACATTAATGTGTTCACCAGATACGTTTCGGAGGAAGGGCGGGGTAGGTAAGGGGAAGTATAACACACACAGAAAGCATTATAAGGAGCCCAATTGTGGGAAAACTTTCCCCAAATCAAGGAGTTAGTGAGAGAAAGCACTTGATTAGATTCTAGTGGGTTTTTTGTTTTTTGGGGGGGTGGGGTGGGGGGGATGGGGTGGAGGTGAGAGGTGAATCACTGATGGGGCCTTGGAGGGCGATGTGGTGCGGGGGTGGGGACTATTGTCTGGAGAGAGACTTCCCAGGGAAAAGGCAAGTTCTGCGTCTGCGGAGAGCGTCTCAGCGCCGGCGGTGCCCGCAGAGGACTGCGTCGGACGCACGAACGGAAGACTGTTTCCCCGTCAAAAGCAGAATGTTTGAATCCGAGTCCATCTTTTCTCAAATAAACGCGGCTCTCCTTGTAAAGTGCTCCGAGGGCTGCGGGCAGACACTGGGCGCACTTTGACTTTGGGGACGCGGGCAGGCTGCGAGTTTGAAGGCCGCTGCGCGAAGCCTTGGGAGCCTTTCCTGGGCCCCTGGGTGGGCACCTCCCGCCCAGAAAAGATTTTTAAAAAAGATGGTTATACTCCTCAAAGTAAAAAAAAAAAAAAAAAAAAGGATTACAGGGAGATGTGAAAAGCAGATGTTATAAGATAATGAAAAAGTATTTAACTGTTATTTCTAAATTCACACCCAACCTTATTCATTAGATAGGGGGCAGGAACACTTGACCGCTTATTTTTAGCAAGTCTAGAGAAAAAGAGATTCACAGAAAAAAATAAATAAAACGCTCAGAAAAGTGCAATTCCCCTCCTCTCCTCCTTTATCATTTACTGTTTATCTTTCCATCAGGTTTCCTTTTTTTTTGAAGTGTGAAATACCACCCATTGGAGTGCTCTCTAGTTCTTCTGTGTGATTTGTAAAGAATTAACAATAAACACGAGGTCAGCATGCGAGCATCTCACCAACCTTGCTTTAAGATAGAATTTTTGGGAGCACGGTTGATTTCTTCTTATTTTTGCTGGTAAATTCTGGGGGAAATGTATATCTTTTCCTTTAAAGTTCTAATTCAAGGCATGGATGTGAGAGTTCTGAAGGGACTTTGGGACTGCGGTAAAATTTCGTTGTCATAGTAACAGAAAGGGAAATAGGCCTAGCTCACCTGGGACTTTAGCACTGCAAAAGCTGGATTTCTTTTTTTTTTTTAAGGAAAAAGACTGCAAGTAAAATAAATGAAAAACTTATTGTATTTTGAAACAAATTTCCAAACATTAAGTACATAAATCGCTGAAAAGGCTGCTTCTGCCATTTTTCTTGGTGGATGTACTTATCTGATTAAAGATGCCCCATCTTTAAATTAGTTCATTTAGGAGATTATTGGCTTAAAAAATATGTCTTACGAATGATGACCTCGGACCGTTATTCTGTGCCTTTGTTTCTTCTGGATAATCTTTAAGAAGGAGTAAAAGGACATTCGCTCTTGTTATTAATCATAAAACCCCCAGCGTGTACCCTGCACAGACTGACTCTGTCTTTGAGTGGTAGCATAACATTTTCTGATGTGTATGCACATTGGCTGAAAATATCAGGCCCCCTCTGTGTGTGAGGGTGTGGGGGGAGGGGTGGTGAGCAGGAGGGTGTGTGTGGCCAGCAGAAGGCCACATTCCGGAGGAGGCCTTGGACTCTGGGCTAAGTCCTGCCATGTTCAGCCTCGGAGGAAGACGTTTCCGCTCCGCAGGAGCCACTGCCCCTTTGGAAGCCTTTATTTTTATTTTTTCTCCTGAGAGAACGCCCTAGCAACTTGGGGCGTGGGCAGAAGCCAGACCCCGCTTGTGAACCACTTTGCAATCCTCCACAGTGACGGAGCTGACTTGCCACGGAAAACATCCAAATTTGCAAATTGGGGAGGGTCAGCCATGTTCCTTCCCAGGCAGGGCCGCTGAAATTCCCCAGGCCTGAAATACAATCACCTTCAAATCAAATCTAATAGAATGCATGGATATTCTCTCTTCAAACATGTTTACTTAAAAATGTAACGCATTGCTTTCTTTTCACAGATTCTTTTTAAAGTTTTTCCTCAAGTGCAATCAGAATTGTTTGAAAACAGCAGGAAACCCGAGGGACATGAGAAGGTTCCAGGTAAGAGGCCTGCAGATTTTTCCTGGGAAATAAGTCATCCTGTCTCCTCCCCTTCGTCTTCCTTTCCTTTCCTTTCTTTTTTCTTAGAACACATGATTCACAGGTTGCCAACAATGAAAAAGATCACTGTAAGCGAGATCCCTCATCAATAGGTAGCAGTGAGGGTTTCTTCATATTACAGCGCTCAGGCCTTCTGCCTCCAGTGCCCACGCCCCAGGGGACGGGCACCAACCCGTGCTGGAGATTTGATTTTAAGCCCTCAGGCTGCCCTTCGCACACACAGCTGCCCACAGCAGGAACCATGTTCTTGATATCCAGCCGCCCTGGGATTTCTCAAAGCGGCGTCTCTGTGCTTCCTGCAAGCAACAGCCTCTTTCTTCCCCTTTCCACCGGTTAACCATTCAGTGGTCTCACTCGGAGTCTTGGGGAAAGCAGCAGCCCGAACAGCCGTGGCCACTTTAAGATCGCGGCATGACAACAAGACCCACGGGACAGCGACCCAGCTGCCTGGCAGTTAAATCTGCCACCGGTTTCATCACCCTTGCCACTGATGTACCGAGGATGCAAGCTAATAAAAACACAGAGCCAGGCAAAGTGTGTCAGGTCGGAGATGAGAGGGAGAGCAGCCCCTCTCTGCCCCCCTTCCTTAATCTTTGAAGGACCCTTATTTAATCCACCAAATGGCTTTCCTGCCACTCACGCCCAATCGAAATACACAGGGCTCCCTTCCCCACAGGAACATTAACAACATGTTAAGTGATAGTATTCGAGCTGGAGACTTTAAAAAATAATCCTGGCGGCGACGAGCGAGATGGGGATGATTAGCTTCATGTTTCAGGTGAAGAAAATGAGGTTCTGGGAGTTGAAGGAACTTGCCTCTAACCACAGGGAGGAGGTGGTGGAGCCAGGAGTCCACCCGACCATAGCTTTGTGAGGTGTACAGCGCCCAAGTGTGTGGCTTTGCGATGCTTTTCTGAAGTTCTTAGTAATTTTGAACAAGGGCTGCACCTATTTATTTGGCACTAGACCCCACAAATTATGGTGTAGGAACCGAGTCATGAAAGAGTTCATGGAAGAGAGGGGGATGCACACACAGGCCAGAGAGAACTACTTCGAAAAAAATTCTTTTTCCTACCACATCATGATTATCGATCTTACTGGGACCTGGACATTTTTTGTTAGTTATTTAACACTATTACCAGCCTCTCAAAAAATTAAACCCCTCCCTCCCCTCTATGCAGTATGATATGAAGACAAATAGAAATACATTTGTCTGGGGGATCAAGTAGGAACATTGTGCATGGGGAAGTCAGTGGTACACACTATTATGGAAATGTATATAATGGAAACATATCATTTCAGTCCAAAATGATGTGTGAAATTCAAAAGAATTCTCAAGTGCCTCGATGACCAAAGCTTAGCTTTCACTTTCTGGAGGAAATGGAGGCAGGGACAGTAGCTGGCAATGTGGATTCTTACACCTGTATAAAGTTAAAGAGCTCTTAATAGAATGCCTTGTCATTTTATTTGTCCCAAATCGTAGAATTGTACTCACTAAGCATGCTAATTATTTCCCCTACTTCTTTAGTTATTTACTAAGTGAGATTTTCAATGTGCTTGTGTTTTTAACAGGGTTACAATAAATATTGCTGGTCTCAAAATGAGGAATTTTTATCCTATGTGAAAACATTTGACTTTTGCAAAGATAATGGAAGAGATCTTTTTAAAAAAGTTTGTAGATTCTATGATTGTCTTATTTCTGGAGTAGAATTAAAGGCAATTGGAAGGTGTGGGGTTTTTTTTGGTAGTTTTTATTGAGATAAAATTCACATAACATATCAATCACCATTTTAACTATTTTAAAGTGTGCGATTCAGGGGCTCTTAGTACATTCACAATGTTGTGCAACTATCACCACTATGTATTTGAGACCATTCCCATCATTCCAAAAGGAAAACTCATACCTCCCAATTCCCTTCTCCCCACCCACTAGCAACCTCTAATCTACTTTCTGTTTCTATGGATTAGTCTATTGTGGACTTTTCATATAAATGGAGTCGTACAATATGTGGATGTTCTGTGTCTGGTTTCTTTCGAGGTTCATCCTTGTTCAGACTTCATTCTTTTTTATAGCTGAGTAATATTCTATTATAAGAATAAACCACATTTTGTTTAACATTGCATCGGTTGATGGGCACTTGGGTTGTTTCTACATTTTGGCTCTTATAAATAATGTTACTATAACCATTTGTGTGCAAGTTTCTTTTGTGAACAAATGTTTTCAGTTCTCTTGAGTAAATATGTAATTGTAGAATTTCTGGGTCATATGGTGACTCTATCTTTAACTTTTTGAAGAACTGCCAAGCTGGTTTCCACATGGCTCTACCATTTTACATCTCCATCAGGAATGTTTGCAGGTTCCACTTTCTCCATATCTTTACCAACACTTGTTATTTTCTGTTTCTTTGCTTTTAATTCTAGTCATCCTCTGAGTGTGAAGTGGTATCTCATTATAGTTTTGATTTTCTTTTTCTAATGACTAATGATTTTGACCATTTTTTTCCATGTCCTTATTGATCATTTGTGAATCTTCTTTGGAGAAATGTTCATTCAAATGCTTTGCCCATTTGTAAATCGGGTTATTCATCTTTTTATTCTTAAGTTGTTAGGGTTCTTTGTATATTAGGGTTACTAGGTCCTTATCGGATAAGTAAGTGATTTGTAAATATTTTTTTTTCTCATTTCATCATTGTCTTTTCACTTTCTGCAAAGTGTCCTTTCATGCAGAAAAGAATTGGCAAATTTTATGCTGTAGTCAGATTCTATTAAGCATATAACCTTCAATGAAAGCTCTTTTACGTGGGGGAGGCTATTAAGGAGACAGACTTGACTATGTGCTGTAATGGTCAAGTGAGAAATTTGGATCAAGTTCAAAATATGAAACAAAACCAGAGGTGGTATGTAATCATGGTGGTGAGTAGAATGATCTAAAGGGATGGTGATTTAAGAATTCCTGGAATAGATATCTCATTCAGAAAGAAAAGGTAATAATTTTAAACCATGTAGACGATTATTTCAATCCTCCACTTTCGTTATATGAGCAAACATACGCTTAATGTGAACTATATGTTTATGGAGATTTGATCTGAACAGAATAGAACTTATTTTCCAACCTGAACCAAACTTCTCTTTAATTCAGTTCAAGTCCTAAGTATCATGAGCATATATAAAATATTTATTGAAGCATAGTGGACTTTAACCCTTTTGTGACTCAGACCCCTATGAGAAACTGGTAAAAGCTATAGTTTCTATCCTCACAAAAAGCTACACTTTAACAAAGTTTTGCTTAAAATGCCAGGGGTTCCCAGACTTCTTGAAACATCTCTTAGGGTTCCACAGAGCACTGACTTAAAGAGATGAAACTCATCTAACACCCAATGGTCATCCTCCATGCAATTTAACCATTAACATGGGGGCCTGACACTGAAGACTGTTCCTGAAGATCTTCCCACTCTCTTGACTTTAAATGCCATTGGATCCCGAATGACTCTGGATGCATTCCTCAGACGCCACCCTTTTCTGAAGCTGCAGATATACAGCTCTGCCTCCCTCCTGGGCATCTTCACTTGGATGACGGATGTGTACATGTTCACAGCTTACTCCCTGATCCGTGCCTTCCTCGTTTTAAAGTGTCACTTCTTCCTCCTAAGTATTTGTTAAACCCATCTCTCCCGAAAAACTGTAAAAGGCCTTTCTACTCCTTCCTTGTCTAATCGACCCTCAGCACGGCTGCTAAAATTGTCTTTTCAAACATGTCACTCTGCTTACTGTATGTTATAAATACCTACTGTCCATAGACAAAAGCTTAGATTTACAAAGGCATGGCAAATAAGCATCTTTATACCAGGCATGCACCTTGCCTGATGTTTCCATGTGCCCACTACCCAACAGGCACACCTCATTGATTTCCACTACATGGAATATTACTTGGAACCTTTCCACATGCTCTCGCCTCTGCCTGAGAGCCCTTCACCCCTATTCAGGTTTCGATTTCTACTCATGCTTCAAAACTACACCTTTGTGAAGCCTTTTCTGACTCTTCCTGTCAGTAGATGTTGATTCCTTCTCCTGGGCCAACGTACCATTCTCCACAAGCTACCCCAACACAATTGATCACATTGACTTGCAGTCATTGTTTGTCTAATAAACTGTGTGCTTCTTGAGGGCAATTAGTATGTTTTATTTATTTTTGTATTTCTCCCCAGTGCCTAGCACAATGCCAGCCATTTTGTAGGGCTCAATAAATTGTTATTGAATGAATTTTTAAGAGAGAAATTTTAAAAAATGGAAGGAAGGAAAGCAGGAAGGGAAAAAAGAAAAGATTTCCAGGGCCCCCAAAGTACCTTAATCCATGAACCATGCATGCAGAAAATCACTTCTTCCCCCCCTGAAATGGAACAATTCAGTAAAGCACCCAGATTAGCAGCTCAGTGAAGGAAAGGACAAGAAATGTATGTCTAGTTTAAGCTGACAGGCCTGTTAAGACATAACGAACCCAATTCTTTATTTCTCTGCATCGTGGGTGGAGAGCAGGCAGTTGGAAAATCCAGAAGAAAATCAAGCCAAGAATAGGAGGAATCAGGCATGTTGTCATTTCCCACATTCACATTCTAAGACACAGTAGAAGTTGACAACAATCAGGGCTATTGTTACCAAGTCACTCTCATAGATAGGCTGGCTGGGTTGGCTCCAAGTCCCAGTGAAAACATAGATGCACTTATTCATGTGTTCATTCACCCAACCACTATTATTAAGGAAATTCTGTGTGCCAGGCACTATCCTAGGTGCTGGCGATACATGAGCAAGACAGATAAAATTCTTCTCCCTGGAGAGACTTACATCTAGTGGGCAGATAAGGAAAATAAGATAAGCGATGTACATAGCTTAGCTCTGCTTCTCTGGGGTCTTCAAGTGGCCAGCCTGGAAGCACAGGGGCCTCGTATGGTGCCATTTGTCTGTGTTGCCTTTTGGAACTCAGTGGTGTGGCAATGTAAGGGTGATGTGGGGACTAAATAACAGCAGCACTATGGTAATAGCCTGTGTGGATGCTCTTTTGGATAGTTTTCCACAGCACTCATGTCAGTAGGCCATTTCCTTGAGATTGGGAAGCTTAGAAGCCAGGGTGCCAATTTATCCCCTCCTGCCTCAAAAGGATTCTATTTTATACAGACATGACCACTGTCCAGGGCTGGTGTGTTTTCCATCATATGAGCAGCACCAACTTGTACATTAGTCATTCTGGAGTGGGTAGCAGATGCCTTGACACATCTCCAACCCTGGAATCATTTTTAAAAAATATATGTTTTCATTGAGTTTTAGAGAGAGAGAAAGGGAGAGGCATAGAGTGATAGAAACATTGATGAGAGAGAAACATCATCGATCAGCTGCCTCCTGCACGCCCCATACTGGGAATCGAGCCCGCAACCGGGCATGTGCCCTGACCAGGAATTGAACCAGTGACCTCTTGGTTCATGGGTCAATGTTCAACCATTGAGCCACACAGGCGTGGCACCCTAGAATCATTGTAAAGGAACTCCTTCACTCAAACTTACAGCTTTCTTATAATTCAGATAAGGGTTCTTACCGCCATTTGCTGAACTTTGCTGAATGACTCTTGGGTATCTCAAATTTACCTCCTAAATTGCTCCCTTTTTTAGATTGGGCCCATCAAAATGGTCATTTTAATACAGTTAAACTAGCGAGCGCACTGAGATAAATATACAGGTCTTAGCATCCTTTGCCTCAAGAGGTATGAAGGGGCCCATGCATTCCTAGTGAATGCAGTCATTTCAGGGGCCACATCGGGAGCGCCATCGGTGCCGAGTCAATTCCTGTTTGTTTGGATGGGTTTGCACACAACTCCACGATGGGCCTCCTGGAAGGGCATCTTGAGGGGGACTGGAAAGGTGTGAGGAAAAGGATTGGTCCCTTGTTACACCCAGCAGGTTTGTCAGAACTCCGAGGAAGAGAGAAGAACGCACAGTGCTGGGGAGAAGGGAATGAAAGACACGAAGATCTCCTCCATCAAAGACTGACATCTTTGGGGCAGTCAGATAGTGTGAGAGGCCTCGAGTCTGTTAGTGCAATCTGCTGTATGCAACAACTACACAGAACAATGGGGAAATTAATTAGATGACAGAGACACCTCCTATACACAGCCAGCCGCTGGCCATTAGTCTGTTTGACTAAACGATGCAAGAGCAAAGGGCAGGGCTACTCATGTCTTGGAATAGGGCCAAGATCCATCCAACAAACCCTTATGATTTTTTTAAACCCCCAGCTCTTATATAAAACTTTTTAATGGCACCACCATCTATTTTCCTTAAATAAAAAATGTTGAATATTTCTCTCACACCCGTTGAAGAGGGAAACAAGAGTTTAAATTAAGTCCAAATGGTAAAAATTTAATATAGCTCCAGCTGCCTGCAGGTTTCTTCAGTTCAAATCTCTCAGTTCAAGAGCTACCCCAGCTGCTCTGTGATCTCATCCACCATTTGAAGCTGCTGTGCTACTGAGCAGGGTTCAAAGCACATAATGAAAAGCACTTGTCCCTGGCCTCTCCGATCGACAGGTGAGTCCATTATCTATTGGTAAAACAAACCAGATAGTCCCATTTAAGAAATAATAATTACCTATTTTGAGTCAGAAAAAAAAAACCCTCTGAGGGTCTGCGGATCTTTTATTTAGTCTAATGCTTCAAGCTTTTCTGTTTGATGGTAAACTGTCTGCCACTCTCCCTCTGGCTTTTGGTGTCACAAATAGGGACAAGAATCAGGGTGATAAGAATTTTGACCAACTCATATAGGAAATGTGTTTACAGTTATTTGTGGGAGAAAAGGAAAACAAGTGGATGCAGGTAGTTGCCTATGTAATTTTGTAGAGAGGATATGTGAGATTTCAATGAGGTTAGGAAACTCCAATTGGGGCACTAAAACCTGAGCACATCCAAGAACAATCAGATGCAGCCCTGGCTGGTTGGCTCAGTGGGTAGAGCATCAGCCAGTGGACTAAAGGGTCCTGGGTTCAATTCCAGTCAAGGGTCCTGGGTTCGATACCTTGGTTGCAGGCTTGATCCTGGTCCTGGTCTGAGTGCGTGCAGGAGGCAACCAATGATGTGTCTCTCTCACATTGTTGTTTCTCTCCCTGTCTCTCCCTCTCCCTTCCATTCTCTCTTTTAAAAAAATCAATGGAAGAATGTCCTTGGGTGAGGATTAACACACACACAAAAAAGAACAATTGGATGCAGAACTTCCTGGAAAGCAAAGCTTTTTTAGTTTTGCAACAAGAGGCATAGATTCTTAAGCAGCTTATGGGACACACTAGTACATGGTCCTGATTTTTGATGGATGACAGGTGATTCATGGGACCCCTAGGGGCAGAGTTTGGGTGGAAGAGAATGGTCCAGCCAAATCAAGGTGGCATCAAATATGTTATAACTCCCCTGGGGCTCTCAAAATGTTTGCTAGTACAGTACTGCCCTTGACCAGAGCTATCCTACTTGGCATACATTTTAGATGGGAAAAACAATGAGGTCAATGAAGCAGCATGAGGCCAGCTGGAAGTAGCAAGTGCCTATGACCTTTGAGATGATGGGAAATTTAGTTGTAAACAGGTTAATGATCTTTGAGCTCCCTGATGACAGGAAAGTCTGGTTTTAAAAAAATTGCCATTTGATTTCTATACATATTCAACTAATTTTTTAAAGACAGTTTCTAAAAGATATCCCAATCCTAAGCCAAATTTGCCAAAATATGCCAATGGAAATGCTGTTGGCATACTACTCTACTTATGCTAATTAGAATTAGTTTTTAAGTTCCCAAATAACCATTTCAGTAACCTCAAGTTGTATAGCAAAAGTTTTTCAACTCTTCAAGGCCTATCTCAAATCTTATTTCCTTGCTGGAAATGTTTGTTAGTGCCTTCAGCTCAGGTTAATTTTTCTCACCTTTGGACCCCTAGAGTATATAATGGCCACACAATTGAGTCCTCAATGTATTACTGTAGAGTAATTATGTATTACTGTAGAGTAATATTTTCTGATTAAGTGTAGTGTTTGTTATGCTTCATCAACTACATGGCAGCTCCTTGAGGTCATGACAGTGTTTTCTGGAAGCCTCCCTGGCACGTAGCACAGGGCCTGGGAGTGTCAAACAAAACCTCTGACTGATTAAAACACAGCACTGCCTGGCTACTTGGGAAAGGATCTTCTCAGGAGTTATGTCATTCATGCCACAGTCCCCCGCCCTCGGTGTGAGCAACCCCAGAATGCCCTGCATCTGTCTCAGCAGCAATCAACCTGTGTTCTCTCCTTTGGTACTTGATAGTTAACTGAACAGACAATTTAGCCTTAGGAGTTATGAAACAACAGTGATGTGCTAAGAATTCTGGGAATTCCTTTAAAAAAAGATGACAAAATCCATACTTGTGGTGTCGGTGTTTAGAGGCAATTCTGGAGACTCTGGCATCCAGTAACAAAGGAGAATCTGGGCTGTAAATCTGGTTGGAAAGTATGATGTGTGCCAAGAATAAGGTGGTAAGGAGAAACACAATTTGCAGTAGCCAAGTTGTTTGTTGTTAGCCTGGACTGAATTAGTGTAGGCTTACACAGATTGCTTCATCAGAGTCCCCTTGTCGATGTGAGAATTAGCCAGTGCATAAAGACACCAATGGAGTATTTCTTCTCACGATATGGACTCCAAAGTTGGTTGCCCCCCACAACCAGAAGTCTGTCTTGATTTTCTCTGTCTTTTTAATGGTCTCTATGTCTCTTTCCTCCTTCCACAGGTGGAAAATAAAATCCTACATAATAGTTATGCTTTGGGAAAGCTGAAATAACATATATAGCAACTGAACAGTTATAAGGGAAATGCACATCATGAATTTAATTCCATTTCCAGATGTAAAATGTCATAAAGAATTTTTTTCCATACTTGGCTAAGTAACAGGAATTTTCAAGACCATTTTATTTAGCTCGGTGAGCATGTGTTTGCAAGTAGGCATCAGTCTCCACGGTGAGTGTGTTATAAATGCTATGCATTGTAGCTGTACCGAGATTCAAGGACCAAAGGCCACATTCTGCTAGGGGGTGCATGACCCTCATTGAAATGGAGGGGAAATGTGTCTAATTGTAGAATTTGGTGTGATTTTCAAAGCAAACACTCTGGTCCACACAGGGAGGTTTCTAACCAAGGTAATTATTCTCCAGCAACTATAGATGCTGGGATTCTCATCTGTTTAAAAAAAAAACAAAACAACAACAAAAAAACCCAACAGACCATTTAGTCATTCCACCCCACCTTCATTGTGATTAATCTATTTCTGTTACCCTCCTGTGTGAGACTTAGGCTCTTTGTAGGAACAACTGAGTATGAGCTGAGAAAAGCTGGCTGGGAGGAGGATCCAAGCTGGTCATCCCTCTGACTTTTGTCCTGTAACCGAATTAGAGAGCTTTGAGAAAGACCGATATTAAAAAACCAAAAGTGTGATGCTCCAAACAGCCAAAGATCACACTTTGGGTTAATTTTATATAAAATATTAACCCAAAGGTGGGAATAAGTCATTTTGGTAAAAGTACCTGTGCCACATGCTGATATTAAAGAAACAGTTCCTCTATTGGAAAATTAGTTGTACGGGCAGATTAGCCGATGTGCCCACCTAAAGGATAACTCCCACTGAGACCCTTTACAGGCAGGAAAGAGCTCTTTACAACTCAGCTTCTGCCTTGTATAAATTATTAGAGTGAGGGATATGGGAGTACTTCGGGGTAATGAGAAGAAAAAATATAATTTAAGAAAGCCAATCAGTTTTCTTGAGTACTTGTAGCAAATTGCTAACACAATCAATCATAGATTTTGTTCTTCAGACTTCCTGCTGTTTTTCAAAGGGAGATACAAACTTTTTATGTTCCTGTTTCTGTATAACCAGCTAAAACTGCCATTTAATTTCATGATTCAAAATAGAACCTACACTGTCACTCTCAAGCTAGTCTGTGCATCGCACTGGCCTCACCAAAAATTAGAGAACCCAGTAAGCAAAATAAGGAATTGCAAAAAGTGAAAAACTGCTTTCACTTAAAAAAAGGCAAGCAATTCAATTGATCCCTACTTCTCTTTCTTAGAGCCTTGGCTTAAAGTTACCACATCAGAAATAATATTTGCATGAATATAATTGATTGTTGCTTTTGTGTTGAATTGCAACGTCTCAGTTGAAGAGCTATAAAACACAGTGGCATCATTTTCAGCTCCTCAGGCTTTGCTGTTGGAGCTTTGAGCTGAAATACAGACACACCAACTACGAGAAACAAATGAGAGCTGTCACCAGTGTCAGTAGCAAAAACCGGGGGTCCATCCACACAAATTATGGACATCTGTATCCCTAATTGGCATCATTTCAGGCTGTGCCAGCAGAATGTGGTGCCAAGAGAGTCTGACAGCTTCAGAAAATACCAGGTATCAGGTTTAGGTGATAGGAGACACTGATGAGGCATAGAAGTTCTTTTGTTTGGAATACTCTCCATATGTTTGTTATAAGACTGGTGATTATTAGTTTCAGGTACCTCCACATGGCACCCCTTGTCAATACTAAATTTGCTGGCTACTTCTTAAAACAGACCAGCTTATGATCCTAGGAGAACAAGTGGTATTGATGGTTATATGATCAGGAGATCGTTGGCAAAGATGCCTACAAATAGTTAACAAGGTAATGGTAAGAAATGTTGACCTTGATTTGTTTAGCTAAGATGTAAAGATTTTTGAAGGTCAAAGGTGTCCTTGTGTAGTGTTTTGGAGTCTAACTGTGTCTGACCCTCTAACATTAAGCTGCTGTGGCCTGCAGTTTTCAAGAGTGAAGCAAACCAGGGGAAAAGAGAGAAGGGGGAGAGAACAGGAAATGGAGTGAGGTGTTTCAGGAAGTTGTCAGGGGTTGACTGATTGATTCCAGATGGAAAAGGTCAGCCTTCGTGACCCAGGAAATACTCACTAGGGAAAGAAGTTGGCTTGTGGAAGGGGAAGGCCTGGGAGTGAGCCGAGGCTGGAATGCACTTTCCACTTCCTTTAGTCTTCAAACATTCAGAAACTTTAACTTCTCCAAAGAGAATAATATCAGTGTTGTCATCATTCATCAGAAAACAGTGAAGGAAGTTAAATTTGGAGCTTTGAATGTACCAAATGTATCTTCACCTCCATAATGTCCTTCTTTCTTCCAGAAGGAGAGTGCATGAATGTAAAAGTCCACGTTTGTGTGTATCTCCACGTACAAGAACAACAACCAAACTTGTCTGGTTTCACGTGGTGGAGTTTGTGAATTAAATCCTTTCCACTTTGCAAATTTGGTTTAATTGGCAAGCTCTTCTAGATACTTGAGAGTCTAAGATATTTGGAATATTAAAAACGGGAACTTTTCTCGTATCTATATATATACATGCACATACATTTGGACATAATTTAAAATCTTGTAATAAATTTTGCAGACACTGAAATAATTCAGGTTAATTCCCTTGCTGTCATGAGAGGCCAGCGCTAGCCAGCAAGAGATTAAAATTTATTTCCATTGTTAATAGAAAATAATGAAGTGCATCTGAACCATCAGGGTATGTCATTTGGGAAATGTTCACTTTGGAACTGACTCTCACTCCACCCGAATGGACAATGATGAAATCAGCTGGCTTGAGAAAACCCCATATTTTGTGGCAGGAATGCACGAGGAGCACTAAAGCACAGTATGACAAGAAGCTTGTGGAATGAATTAAAGTGGTCTCAAAGAGAATGCTCTTTACATCCACGTAGGCCCCAGGCAGGCGGGTTCCCCTCACTGTGCTGAGTACAGCTCATTGGCAATTAAAGCCTGAAGCACCCTCTCATTTTTTTCCCCAAGAGATGACAGCTATGTCTTTGAAAATTCATTCACACACACAATTTACCAAAGCGGTCTGATTCCTCTTTTTTCTCCACTTCTATTATTTTCAGGGGGTAAATGCTTTCAACTTCATGTTCCTCTTAACCCCATGGCCAGGAGACAGCCTCCCTCTTCCTTTGACTATGATGCCATCCCGTGCTCTGCTGAGATGGCTCTGACAAGGGCTTGTGACTCGCACATTTACCCAGTGATGGATGTCTCCCTCTTATGGTGGCCGCTACATGATAGGAACTTTCTGGAAGGACTTCCTCCAGACTTTTAACAGGTTAACATGAACACAATTGAAAACAGACCTAGAGCTAGACAGGCTGTATCCCTCAATTGTGAGCAATTATATTGATAATAATTTTCTGAATGGCAACTGGAGAAATATTATGCTGTGTTTTGTACTAGTCAGATCATTGGTTAAAATCCTAGAATCTGGCATGACAATACCGTAGACATAGCAGGAGTTCAATGATTACCTTTGGGTTGAATGATTGAAGCCCACTCATGTCCAACTATGATTTCCTGTGTGCTACAGTCGTGCCTATGGCACCAGGCTATGTGAGATATTCTGTGGACTCATGGTTTTAGGGGTTTTCCCAAGCCTCCATTATATTAAAGTATACATTAAAAGATTTAAAGGATACCATCTAAAACTTTGCAAGGTAAAAAAAAATCAGAAGAGTGTTGCCTCAGGAAGTAGGATTGACTAAGATAACTTTGTAGGATAATGGAAATATTCTAAATTGTGATATGGTGAGGCTTACCTGCATGTATCAATTTGTCAAAATTGTGCAGCTAAGATTTGTGCATTTCAATGCCTGTAAATTTCACCTAAAAATGGAAATTCATTATACTATTCTGTTTATTTTGTTTACTTGAAATTATTCATAGTAAAAAATTTTAAGTGACATTTAATGAATCTTATTTCATATGAGGAGCTAAGGTAGGGTCAAGGTTTTTTTCCCCCTTCACTTAATAAGTTAGGAAGGGGTGGCAGAAAAAATTAAAGAATATAAAAAAATTTAAGTTGGGAGTAGACAGGAAGAGTCATTTTCAAGTACAGCTCATCATTATGTACCTATTCATTGCCCTTCCTTGAAAAGTCTATATGTATGCATGTATGCCCTGGCCAGATGGCTCAGTTGGGAGCATTGTCCTGTATACCAAAAGGGTTGCAGGTTCAATTCCCACTCAAGGCACATACCTGGGTTGAGGTTTGATCCCTGGTCAGGGTGTGTAAGGGAAGCAACTAATCAATGTTACTCTCATCTCTCCCTCTCCCTCTCCCTCTCCCTCTCCCTCTCCCTCTCCCTCTCCCTCTCCCCCTCCCTCTCCCCCTCCCTCTCCCTCTCCCTCTCCCTCTCCCTCTCCCTCTCCCTCTCCCTCTCTCTCTAAAGAGCAATAAAAACGTATCCTCGGGTGAGGGTTAAAAAAGTGAATACACATGCATGAATATGTATATAATAAGTTGTTTTCTTAAAAAAATTTCCATGCATAACTGACAATTAGACTCATATCTAGGATAGTTCATCTTCCTGGATCAAGCATGTTGGTGGTAGGTACGTTCGAGTCCGCTCTATTCTGCTACACTTTCCCTTCTACTCTGGCCTTGTCTAATCTCTGCCTCTTTGAACTTCTTGGACACTCCTGATCTGCAGCTCACACATAGAATTCAATGGAATCTCATTCCTTGTGCTACTTGCTTTATGTTAGCCATGTATCTCCAGCTTGAACATAAGGTCTTTGAGGGCGGGGTCATGACTGGTAACTTTTGGTCTCTAGCCCCTGTGTTCCCCTTTCTAGAGCCTCCCCCAGAGCATACCAGTGGTTCTCAACCTTCCTAATGCCGTGACCCTTTAACACAGTTCCTCATGTTGTGGTGACCCCCAACCATAAAATTATTTTCATTGCTACTTCACAACTATAATTTTGCTACTGTTATGAATCGTAATGTAAATATCTGATATGCAGGATGCATTTTCATTGTTTGCAACCCACAGGTTGGGAACCACTGGTAGACTATGGGAGAAGCTCAGTGAGTAATGTTGTCTGTCCTATTAACTAATCAAACAAGGCAGAGGTGAGGCTATTAGGAAGGGAACTCATTGAGGCCCCACACTGAAAGCTTTACATATATTTATCCTTATTTTGTCTCATTCAGCCCTTGAGAGATAGGCGTTGTTTATGTTTTACAGATAAGAAAAATGGATATTCGTAAAGGGTGGTGATTTGTCCAAGGTTACAAGTTAGGAAGCGACAGGCGTGGGATTTGAGTTCAGTTTCATCTGACTGCAAATCCATGCTCTTTCACTCTCCCATACCCAACTCTTCCCTTTCCTCTGGTTAGATACTGAATGCTCTACATCCTCAACACTGAATTCCAGCAATCTGACCTTCTTGCCTAAAGCCTGAGCATCTCTGCCACTGCTCTCTAGTGGGCAGGGACACCACAAACAAGTCTTCAGTAGCATCTCCATGCCAGCCTTACGCTAGCACATGTCAGAGGTGCAAGGACCCATTCCTGTTCTGGGAGAAACGACCTCCCAGCTGGTGCTCAGTTCTTAGCCTCCTGATCACACACAGTCAGTCCCTTGTTGCAACAGTCAGCTGGGAATGAGTGTCCAGGTCCTTTGCTAGAGAACTACATTTCTAGAAGCAGCAGGCACAAGCCCAATTTCCCCATTTCATCATCTGGGCATAGTCTGAACACAAATATGTGATAGCACATGGGCGAAGGGCAGTCTCTTTTTCCATGAAGCTCTTCCCATAATTATAAGAGGAGGTGAAATGTCAAGAGCATGGCCCTGCCCCCAAATTTTGTTCCATTTCTTGTCAGCTATATGGAGATCTGGCAAACAGAATTCTGGTACATTTACTACTTTATATGAAACTAAGTCCACCCTCCTTTTTTTTTTTTTTTTTTTTTTACTTTAAACATGCAGGTTGTGTTATCAACAACAGTGAATGTGGATGGACATGTGTTGGCTGTTTCTGACAACATGTTTGTTCATAACAACTCGAAGCATGGGCGGAGAGCAAGAAGACTGGACCCTTCGGAAGGTAGGGCTGTCTGCGGGCAGGGCGAGAATGGCAGACACAATTTAAGTTCTCCACAATTTCCTTGTTTGAATTTCAAATTTATGCTTCTGAGTAGGAGTGGAGAAAGTACACAAGACCATGTGGGTTTTAAAGTGAAGTTGTAAACACTGACTCCGTTATAACCCCCCACATCTCCCCGCGATGTTTAAAGACCCCATGCCTCAGTCTGTTCCATTCAGTTGTGTTTTTCTTTTTGCTAGGCAGGTATTTCAGGCAAATGTGGGCCTATGACATCTTTGTTAAACAGGAACATTATAGTGCCAGACATGTATGAATAAGTGTCAGATGTGCCCTTAAACAGATTGTGGGCAAAACAAAACAATGTGCAGAATGAAACTGACACTAATTGATTTTTGTTTGCTTGGACTAGAAGAAATCATGGTCTGCTCTGGGTAGTTTTCCAAGTGCATTAAAGTAATTAGAAATACAGGTAACTGTTAAACTTCAACTTGTCTGAAAAATTTAAGTATATTGAGGAAGATAACTGACAAACCTAAGTAAAGCCCATCTGAGTTCTTCTCTTTCCTTGCCCACTCCCCACTCCCTGGAGTAGGAGGTTATGGACTACATGAATAGTGAAATTAGGGACTATTTTAGTGTGATGCTTGGCTGTATACTGCTCACCAGCTCCCCACCCCCAACTCAGCCTTTAAAATGTGTCTTGTATCATTTAAAATAGGAATTAATGAACTGAAAGAAAATGATTGAATCAGTAAAGAATTTGGAGTGGTGTTAATTCTCCCACAGTGGGCACTGAAGGGGAGACGAAAACCCCAGGGTTCAGAACTAGGAACCCATCCAGTTTCTTTTGACTGATTGGATGTGATTGACTGGCTGTTCAAAGGGGGCTCATGTTTTTGGAATCCTGCCAAAGTTCTCTCCCACCTTTGACCCTGTCAGCTTTGGAAATGGAGTGATGGATTGACTTTAGTTATGGCCTGAAAACCATATTGGGTTCCTGTTGGGATGTAAAGTCCAGAGGCCTTAAACATATGGAAGAAGGGGGGAAATCCTTCCTACAAAGTTAAGAAAGTGATTAGAAATTGTCTCTTGATAGAGCAGAAAATGCCTTCACCTATGACAGATTTTACTTTCTCCTTCTCTCTCTGGCACATTAGCAGGCCTTGTAAATCTTGATATCTTAGTGCAGAGGAGGTGGAGAGAGAAAAGGGATTTACACGTTTCCAGTGTGGTCAACTTATAAAAATATGGGGGGGAAGAACAAGTTCTAAAAACACCCTTTGCACAATTAGCTAAGTGTTCCATGTTTTTATACGTAGTGGTCAAATCATTAGGCTTTAATGACCTGGTGAAAACCAACAACCAATTAAGGAATGATGGCAAGTCAGCAGAGCTCAACTTGAACTTCTTGGAATGATCAACAGCCTTTAAGAGCAGTCAGTTCCCCAAACTCCAAACTTCAGCCACCAAAGGGCAGACCTGACTTTTCTTTTCTATCTTTTTAGCTACCCCCTGCATCAAAGCCATTAGCCCAAGTGAAGGCTGGACCACAGGAGGAGCCATGGTCATCATCATTGGGGACAACTTCTTTGATGGCCTCCAAGTGGTGTTTGGGACTATGCTTGTATGGAGCGAGGTAGGCAGGGGCAACTTGCTTTCCTGATTTTCTTTGGCCCAAAGATTGTTTTGCTCTGGGTTTGAAACTAGTAATTCCTGTAGTATCAGCAGCATGAATGCACACTATTAAGTACCAAAGATTAGCCACATGTAAACCACAATTTATTGCAGGCGTGGATAACTTAAAAATATAAATATTCATTGCAGTATTATTTAAAATTTTGAAAAAATAAGAATAGTCATATTGGGTAAATAAATGATGGAATATTATTTAAAAATTGTGGAGGTTTTCTTTCCCCTAGCCAGTTTGGCTCAATGGATAGAGAGTTGGCCTATGGACTGAAGGGTACTGGATCTGATTCTGGTCAAGGGCACATGCCTGGGTTGCGGGCTCAATCCACAGTAGGAGGCGTGCAAGAGGCAGCCAATCAATGATCCTCTCTCATCATTGATGTTTCTATCTCTCTCTCTCTCTCCCTTTCTCTCTAAAATCAATAAAAATGTATTTTAAAAAATTGTGTTTTGAAAAAATTCTAATGACCAGGAGAAGGGTGCATGTTTATGCTGTGATGCTAAGTGGAATAAAAAGTCAGGACAACATTGTCTGAGGATGTAAAGGTCTAATTATGTAACATCCATCCATAGAAAAGTACTGGAAATACACCAAAGATTAACAACAGTTGTCTCAGGTTATGCAATGTTAATATTTTTCCTTATATTTTTCTGTAATTTCTAAATTTTCTAAAGTGGATATGTTCTACTTTCATAATGGGAAAACCAACAAGACATGTTACAGGAAGATAACTACTGATGTTAAGTTGGATGTGGAAGTTGCCAAATCAATATGTGAGGTCATAGTAATATAGGAATTAGGGGGAGAGTGTGATTACAGGGATGGGGATGGGGTGGGCACAAGAGGTGGGAGGGATTTGAGCTGGGCTAGTAGGAAGGAGAGGACCTAGACAGGGTAGGTTGAGAGAAAATTCCAGGGTGTGAGAGAAAAATGTGAGAGGCAGGGACAAGGTATTCAGAGTGTTTGGGATGCCGTGACTATGCCAGTTTGCCCTGGTGGGAGTAGTCGTGGGAGATTCTCATGTTCTCGGTATCCTTGGTGATAACTTCTATAATAGGTGTTTCATTTCCATGCCTGTTCATTCCTCAGCTAATCACTCCTCATGCCATCAGAGTTCAGACTCCTCCTCGACACATCCCTGGAGTGGTGGAAGTGACTTTATCTTATAAATCCAAGCAGTTCTGCAAAGGAGCTCCAGGAAGGTTCATTTACACAGGTGAGTGAGAAAATGATTCCCAAGAGGACTGGCCCCTGGTTCACCTTTGGTCTAATTCCAAGTCTCTACTTTTTCATCATTCTAAATTTACTAGGTCTTTCTGCTTGTGTGGGAAGACTGGACTGGGTAAAAGGCATTGAATGGGAAAGTATAGACTTGATTCTAAATTTGTATTCCACTTAAGCAGTTTCTGCACAGTCTGGGAGATGGTCACGGCAGCTCATCTCAGGGGTACCTCCTTGTACATTTAACTCTGCTGGAACCTTGCTAGGATAGACCTTTATTCAAGCAACCAGACAAAAAAAATAGACAAAGTTGCTGGGTATAACTAATTTTCTTTTTTAAAAAATTTTGTTTTATTGCTTAAAATATTACAAAGAGTAGTACATATGTCTCCTTTTTTCCCCCTTGACCTTCCCCCAGCCTCCCCTATGCCCCAGTGTCTTGTGTCCGTTGGTTATGCTTATATGCATGCATACAAGTCCTTTGGTTGATCTCTTACCCCACCCCCAACCCTCCCTGGCCTCCCTGCTATAGTCTGACAATCTGTTCGATGCTGCTAGCTAATTTTCTTGAAAAGGATTCAAGGGAGTTGCCCATTGATGCTGCAGTGATTCAAATTGTTTTAAATTGTATGAAAGTATAAGTTACCTATTATATATCTCAATATTTGTTGAATAATCTACCTTGTATCTACAACCTTTTCTAGGTGTAAGGTACAGGGACATACAATACATGGTCCTTACTGTACTGGGAGTTTAGAACTTTTGGAGGAGGCAATGGTACATTATCCAGAACAGCTAGAGAATTAGCATATTCAAAATGCATGGTATTTTCAATGAATGGAATATGAGTTCCAGGAAGAGAGGGTTTAGTGTGGACTAGAGTTAGTGGTATGATATATTAAGGGAGAAATGGACATTTGTATGGATGGGAGGGTTTAGATAGGCAAAGAGAAGGAAAAATGTTTCAGCTATAGGAAACTCATGTGCAAAGGCCCAGAGGGTGAGGTGAGCAGGTGGCAATATATTTGGGTAGACCTTAGACCAGAACTTAGTTTAGATGACCTATGCACAGGAAGAAGGGAAACCACAAAACAGCTTAAAAACCCTGTATAGTACCAAGAGAGTAATCAAATTCATAGAGACAGAAAGTTGAATGATGGTTTTTAGAGGATGAGGGTAGGGAGAATGGGAGTTGTTGTTTAATAGGTACAGAATTTCAGTTTTGCAAGATGAAAAGAGTTCTAAAGATTGGCTGCACAACAAAATGTGAATGTATTTAACACTATTAAATTATATACTTAGAAATGGTTTAAGATAATAAATTTTGTTATATTTTCCCATATAACAAATTCTACCATAATTTGGGGGAAAAAAGCTTTGATTGGGAGTTCAGACTTGATTTGGTAAGATATAAGACGACATTGAGGATTCCCATGCAAAGGAAAGTAACTCAAAAGTGCTATCTTAGTATAAATGAGTGTGGTTGATATAAAGACTGATTTAGTTGGGGGTGGGGGAGATGGCAGCCAAGGAGACCTGGAGAAACTGAAACCAGGATATTATACTTTGAAAGAGAAATAGGGGTATAGAGAAAGAAATATATAAACCAAGAAAATACATCAGATATATTATGACTTTCTAATAATATCATTTTATAGTTTATTCTCTCATTTGGACTCAGCCTCTATTCTGGTCGAGTATCAATGTCTGCTTAGATGTCAATGAAGAGTAGATGGAAGAGGGCTGGAGGAGATGGCCACAGAAGGGGTTGTAAATACAAGATGGAAGAAGTCTAGATGGGGCCTCAGGAGCACCAATGTGTAGGGCTCAGGATGATAAGGAGGAATCTGTGAAGGAGAATAAGCAGAAGTAGTCGATGAGGTAGGAGAATACCAGGATCATGTGCGGTCCCTCAAGTCTGGTGAGAAATGGATGTCACTCCAGGATGCTTTCCACATATTGAGCTCCGGCACCTCTATTTTCCCTGGTATGTATGACAGGTCAGGCCTGAGAGGAGATGAGTAAGACTAATACCATTCATGGTGCAAACAATCCTCAACTCTCTTCTGAAGTAACAATCTCCATATTCAGTGGGTCTATGGATGTCTGGAGCCAAGTGGTATGTGTACATGTGTATATGTGTGTGTGTGTGTGTGTGCATGCATGCGTATGTGTGTGTGTGTATGTATGTATACATGTGTTAACTTCCTCTGAAAGCAGGGGTTCTCACCCTTGCCTCACCTCAAATCACTGATGCCCAGGCTGGACCCTGGACCAAACAGATTCAAATCTCTGAAGGTAGGACCCAGGTATCAGTGTAATCCATATACTTGTTGAACAAACATCAGCTCCAAATTATGCTCAAGACACAAAATAAATCATATAAGTATGTTTCTAACAGCTCAGTTCTAGAAGGGGAGGGTAGGTAGGTACTTGTAGATTATGATAATTGGGTTGAGTCCCATAAGAGATGTAAAAGCAAAATGGGTTGTTGGAGCACTGAGCAGGGAGTAGTTGACTTTGGGGAAACATTGAAGGCTGTTCAGAGGAGCTGACAATACAGTGATATTTCAAAAGCAAAGTAGGAACTTACCAGGCAGAAGAGTTTGTGGAAACAGAGTGCCTGGTAAAAGAGGAGTCCACATAACTGTGAAAATAATAGATGTTATGCTACATGTAAATTCAAAGAATCCTAGAGATGATGAGACATTGAAGATCATCTGGTGAAACTCCCTCTTTTGCAGATGAGAAAAGTGAGGTTCAGGGAGAAGTGACTTGCCCACAATCGTCCATTACGTTACAGGTGGAGTCAGAACACGGACCCAGGTGTCTGTCCATCCCGCCTGGGGGGTCTTTTACATAGCGTATAGTGTTGACAAAGAGCTCACTTTTCCTAATGAGCCATTAATGACTATTTATGAAATAAATAGCGCTTGAGCACATGCACTAGGTTCAGCACTGTGCTCTGTGCTGGGGATACTGCAGATGAGTCAGACCAGTAGGGTTCTTGCTTCCTCAGCATCACGATGTGGTGATGTAAAGGTGGACTGCTCATGCTCTGGAGTCACACCGCATGCATGCACAGCTTGGCTTGCCTCTACATAGTTCACAAATCTTGGGTAAGTGACATAAACTCTTAGTTTCTCATGTATCAAATGGTCTACTTACCTATCAGAGCTGTGGTGAGGATAAATAATAGAAACAGTGGTGTGCTGGTAAAAGTTTAACAACTAGGTCTCCAGGTTCAAGGTGAAGGTGGGGGAAATTGGTTTGTAGCATTTGCTGATTTCCATGGTGCAAATACTCTCCCCATGGCTCATTTCAAGCTACCAATATGACATCAACCAGCTCACAAAATTCCTGAAAATTTAACAACCTGCCCTCATAAGCCAGCTCTAGAACACCTCTGCATGGAAGGCATTCGGGATAGAGAGCAGCTAGATCTTATTATTGAAAAGGTGTTTATTATTCATATTATTCTTGTTATTTCTATTAGTCTTATCATAATGGAGACCGATGAATGAGAAGTTACAGATGCTATGAGGATTAAAAGTTGTATAGGATGCTGTGGATATATACCAGGGAAGTTGAACCTTCTTGAACTGAGATGATAGGGAAGGCTAAGAACAGTCCAAACACAGAACCAGTACATGCAAAGGTCCTGGGGTAGAGAAGAACATGAGATATATTTGATGGCCACTATGAATAGGGCAGAAAGAATGAGTTAAAGAGAGGTTGGGTTCAAGCTGGAAGGGAGGGTTTGGGGTGCTTGTTTGGTCCTACCCCTAATGAGCACTAAGGATGTTTTCAATCTGTATGAAAACACGGAGGGACGTTAGAGTATTTTAAAGCTGTGAATCTGTGATTAGATTTGCCTTTTTAAAGATTATTCTGGCTGCAGTGTAGAGAATGGCTAGGAAGTCAGGGAGGATTCAGGGAGGTCAGTTGGAGGCCAGTGTGGTGGCCCCGGCCAGAAATGATGGCAGCTTGGACGAGCTTGCTGGTAGTGGGGACAAGCTGAAGTGGGTGAAATTTAGGAGGTAGCATTGACGGGACTTGATGATTGATTGGATAGGGTAAAGGTTGGGAAAGGGAGGGGAGGGGAAGACTCTCAGGTTTCAGGTTTGAAAAATTGGGTGGGTACAGTTTAGAAAGTGATTTTTAAAAAGGTATAAAGTGCTAAAGGGAGTTCAGGGGAAGGACAAAATCCTTCCAGCTGGCGGAGTGGTGGGGAGATTTAATATTGTAAAGATGCCAATTAATGAATAAATTTAACACAATGCCAATCAAAGTACCCACAAAATGTTTGGGGAAACTTTACAAAAGTTCATTGAGGTGCTAAAATAGAACCTCTCATTTTGAAAAATGAGAGGGCTTTGCCCTACCAGACATTAAAACCAATTTTAAGTTTCAGTAATTAAAAGAATACGGGACTTTGCAAGAACATATAGAAATGTCACACAACAGAAGAGGATAGTTAAAAATAAATAGGTTGCAGCCCTGGCCCGGTGGCTCAGTTGGTTGGAACATTGTCCTGTACACTAAAAGGTGGTGAGTTCCATTCCCTATCAGGGTACGTACTAGGTTTTGGGTTCGGGGCATGAGCAGGAGGCAACCAATCAATGTTTCTTTCTCATATTGATGTTTCTTCTCTCTTTCTCTCTCCTTCCCTCCCTCCCTTTCTTTCTCTCTAAAAATCAATAAAAGCATCCTCCTGTGAGGATTTAGATAGATAGATAGATAGATAGATAGATAGATAGATAGTTTGTGTACATATGAATGGTGTAAATATGTAAGTACCTGTTGTATAGGTGAGGAGCCATCTCAGGTCCACATGGAAAAGATGGAATGTTCAACAATTGGTGTTGGGCCAACTGGTCAAGCATTGAAAAACAGATCCCTAATTTCATTATCATGACCGAAACATATGTGAATTAAATAATTTTAACACAAAATGTAGACATTTCAAACAATTGTTATAAACTTGAACCCTGCCAATCTTGTACAGAAACCATCAAGCACAAGTATGTGATTACAAAAAGAAATTTTTAAATCAAAAGAAAAGGAACAAATTAGGAACATATTTGTTATATATGGCATATAGTCTTACATATAAAAAGATTCAATCATTTGTTCAGCAAAAGTTTATTTTATGTCTACTATTTTTCAATCACTATGCTGTGTATGCATTGTGGATAAAGGGGTGAATGTTAGCTATCTTACAAATTAAGGAAAAAAAGAAAAATACCTTAAAAGCTAGCAAAGAATATCAGGAGTTATGTCAGGAAGGAATACAATTAAGCAACAACGTATTTTTAAAATATCCCAACCACATTAATAATCAAGTAAATGCAAATTAAACAACTACATGATAACAGTTTTCCCCTAGCAAGTTGGCAAATATTTTTTTAACAAATAAAAATACCCTGGTTGGCAAAATTAAGAGTGGAAAGTTTCTAACACTGCTGCAGGGAGGTAGATGACTCCAGGAGAGTACCCTCTTGGCATGAACCTTAAAAATGTATGTGCCCTTTGACCCCACGTTCTACTTTCAGGAACATATACTAAGGAAACAAATGAGTCTTCCTGAAGGCTGTTTATTGAAGCCCAGATTATAGTAGTGAAAAATTGAAAGCGTACTTAGTGTTCATTAGGGGACTTATTAAATAAATAATAGAACATCATTTCACTCAAACACTTTTGGACATTAAAAGTAAAGCTGTGGATGAATGTTTAGTTACATGAAAGATGTCTATGATATAGGTGTGTGTGTGTGTGCGTGTGTGTGTGTGTGTGTGTGTGTGTTTAAAAAAATCTTAAAAACTGTATACACAGTATGGTCCAATTCTTATATATATGAAGAAATAGTTGTGTAAAAAATCCAAGAAAAGTATGGAAGCCTGTATACCAAGATGTTAACAGTAATGGGCTTTGGGTATTAGCATTATTTAATTTTTTTTCTCATTTTGCTTACTTATACAGTTGAGCCTTGAATAAGGTGGGAGTTAGGGACATAGACCCCTAACACAGTTGAAAATCTGCATAAAACTTCTGACTCCCCAAAACTTTAGTCACCTCTCAGTACCTGTGGTTCCAGGACCCCCATGGATACCAAAATTCCAGGATGCTCAAGCCCCTTATATAAAACTAGAGGCCCAGTGCACGAATTCATGCATGGGTGGGGTCTCTCAGCCTGGCCGGCAGTCAGGGCCGATGGGGGGTGCTGGCCTGTTGGAAGGAGGGACTGCAAGAGGTTGGCTGGCCGTGCCCCCTCTCCCCTCCAGCAGGGCCGATTGGGGGGTTGGCCGGCTGTGGGGAGGGACCGTGAGAGGTTGGCCCCAGCAGCAAACTAACCAATGGCCAATTCCACAACGAATCAGGCTCCCTTCCCTCCTGTCTGGGTCCAGGGTGCAGGTGAACCAGATTCAAGGCTGTCAGGGCCCCAGCATCAAGGTCTGGGTCAATATGCATCATAGCTACCAGCTGGTCATCTGGTCATTCCAGTTGTTCAGTCATAATGATTGCTTAGGCATATATATATATATATATATATATATATATATATATATATATATATATTAGAACAATGTATACAGCTGGCCCTCTGCATCCACCGATTCCCAGCCATGGATCAAAAATTCTGTTTTCCAGGCATGGTTGTTTGAATCTGCAGATGCAAAACCCAGTAGTATGGAGGGCTGACTATATTTATTGGGGGAAAAAAAAGAAAGAAAGCTGTGTGTAAATGGACCTGTGCAGTTCAAACCCATGTTGAATAATTTTATTATTTTCTAATAAAATTAATTTTAATTAAAAATTGAATGAAGAGCCCTGGCCAGTGTTTCTCAGTTGTTAGAGTGCCGTTCTGTTCACTGAAGGGTCTCAGGGATCAATTCTTGGTCAAGGGCATGTGCCTGTCTTGCAAATTCGACTCCTGGCCCTGATCAGGGCATGGGTGGGAGGCAATCAATTGATGTTTCTCTCTAAAATTGATCTCTCTCTCTCTCTCTCTCTCTCTCTCTCTCTGTCTGTCTCTCAAATCAATGGAAAAATATCCGCAGGTGAGGATTAAGTAAAAAAAAATTAAATGAAGAAAATATGATGTGAAAATTAATGTCACACATGTTTAAATACTGACACAGCACTTGATTCTCTAGGTACAAAGAACATGTTTCTAGCCAGGGAAGCAGTGGGGCTTCTTCCAGAAGACTGCTTTGGGAAGGAAGGACCTGAGGGGCAGTTAGGGGTGAGAAGTGTGGGGAGACAATAACATGTTCTCTCACAATCAGGGAAGAAAACAGAAATACACTGTTCCGGATGGCTCGAGAGGCTGCCACTGTCTCTAAAAACTTCCACCTTGAGGTTGTTGGGCCAAATGAGACACAGGTTGGTAGAGACAAGTGGCTGATGTTGTCCATCATGGGATTCAGACTCCACAGGAAATGGATTGGTGGCCTCTTGTCTTGCCTGCCCAATGATGTGGAAAACTAATTTACAACCTGTTGGGAATCTTAGTCCAGAGACGGGATAGGCAGTGACTTCCCAGCTGACTGAAGATGGGGCTGCTCTACTCAGAGCTGAGGCCTACCTCAGCAAACCTGGAGAGCCATGGCCTCTTCCCTGGGAGGTGACAGACAGAGGCCTCTCAGGGCTCCAGGCAGCCTGGCCCCCTGAGACCCCACATTCTGAGCCTCTTGGGAGATCAACTCCCCCAGGCTCATATCCAGTGCTTAGCTACAGAATAGTGCATTGGAGACAACCATGGGTCTAGGCAAATTCTCAGCTTTGGTGGGGAAGTGGGAAATAGAATCTGGATTCTAGAGGAAAAGAAAATCTTGAAGCCTGGAGCACTGCAGCGGGAACAGAGTGAGCAGGCGGAGGTGTGTGTGTGTGTGTGTGGTGGTCTAAGAGGAGACATTGGACTCAGCCAGAGACCTGCTTTTAGATGTCAGCCAGGTCATTGATGGCTTGTTTTTTGTCAAGTGCCCTCACCTCTCTGAGCCTCTTTTTCTTCTTCTGCAAAGCTCTGATACTAATCAAACTATTACCCAGAGGTGTTTCCTTAATTTGGATGAGCTTGAGAATCATGCTTGGCCCTATTCCAGATATACCGAATCATACTCTTCTGGGAGGCTCCAGAATCTGTATTTTAAACAAAGAAATGAGTTCGGGAAACCTGAATTCTGCTCACCAGGCTGGTGTAGAGATGTTCTGGCATGTAGAGTACTCTGCAACATGGGGCAGTTCTGATGAGACTGAGTCATTGTACTGTGAACACAATAGGATTTAGTCTTAGGTGGAACTTCCTAGGAGACTCAAAAAGTAGGAGGTGGGTAAAGAGCCTCTGAAGTACCTCCTCTTCTTCAGCCCCAACCTTACCACAGACATCCTAAGTCCATGGTCCAAACATTGGTGGTTCCTGTATCTAAGGACATACCACCATAATAAACCCAAGCCAATTAGAGGTAACTTCCAGGTATAATTAGCCAAAATGCAGTAATCAGCTCCCTGTGGTTGTTGCTGCCAAAAACAGCATAAACAACATCAGGGCTCTGAAAAACAACATATTTTCTTCAGACACGTGACTGCAGGTCTGTTTTCCTCCAAGCATGATGTGCTACGTGAAGCTTGCTGCTGCAGAATTGGAGATCCACGGGAGAACATGGCTCAACAGGAAAGGGCCAGTTGCCTCTGACTGGGGCTTAGGGGCAGGAGGTTCTCTCCTCCCCTCACAGATTCTTCCACAGAGAACGGGCAGTGCAGAAAATAAGCCTGATAGGGACACCTGATGGGGCCCCAGTTACTGGCTGGGCTGGGACTTCTCGGCTGTCTTGAGACTGTAGAGCACGGCCTTTGGAGATGGAGTTGCTTTGGTCTGTAACGGTGAAATATGCACCGTCCACAGAAACCTGCGCAAAGTTGTACCGCATGAGCGGATGGCAGGCCACTGAGGATGTGTGTGCCAATGGGCACAGTTGTTCCTGTGGTTCGTTGCAGAATCCGGGCTAAGCATTTGACTGCTGGTTACGAAGTCTCCCATAAGTCCTGTCATTAGATAGAACTAGGAAGGCCAAAAACGGTGACAGTAACTCATGATCACATCTGTCGTCTTTTGAGCACGTAGGGCCAGGCCTTCTCTTGTGAGCCCTTGTAGTCACCACCTTTCCCCCATCATGCTGGTTCTATTGGTGAGAACCAACTTTATAGATGAGACTCCTACTGCCTAAGGTCACCAAGCTAGGTCCAGTTCTAGCTGTCTTTTTCCAAAATTGCATTCTTAACCATGAACCTGTGCTGCTTCCAATACCATGCATACAGTAGAAGAAATTATGCCAAGGCCATGTGTTTGGCTTCATGTGGTAGTTTTACTTGCAAATGCCAATGGCCTTGGCTGCCTGGCCGCTGCTCTGAGGAAGTGCACAGGAGACGGGCCTGGCGAAGGAACTGAGGGGCTCAGGGATGCTTCACGCTGCCCTGGTGCTCAGATCGCAGAATGGGAGCCTATGAAGGGCTTTACATTCCTTAGAAGTTGTCCTTTCCATGGATAACTGAAGTTGCAGAAGCCAAAAGAGTACAGATTTCACTTTGCTATTAAACTTGAGAGAACTTAGCACTGGGGCAGACAACAGTGAGTGACACCATTCAGAGGCCTGTATTTGAGTCCCAACTTTCTGGCAAATCACTTAAATATTCTTTGCCTAAATGTTCTAACCTAAAACAAGAAGATATTTATTTTATGAGGAGATGAAATTATATAGAAATGCATATGTGTGTATATATAAATAGAAGCAGAATTCACCACTATGAGTCGTTGGCAGAGGAACACAGTTTCAGGCAAGTTCTAGGTGGCTTCCTCCCTCACTGCTGTTTGATCACGGCGGGGGGGCGAGGGGGCCTTTTGCATGTCTTTTCTGTAAAAGGTGAATTCTTTTCGTTTTGTTTTTGTTTGTTTTGTTAGTCAACACCCAAGAATATTTTTCCATTGATTTTTAGACAGAGTGGAAGAAAGAGGGAAAGACAGAAATACCAATGTGAGAGAAACATGTTGATTGGTTGCCTCCTGCACACGCCCTGACCAGAGGCTGGTTTTGGGAGGAGACTGCAACCAAGGTACCTGCCCTTGACCGGAATGGAGCCTGGGATTCTTTGGTTGGTAGGCGGACACTCTATCCACTGAGCCAAACCAACTAGGTCTGAATTTTATTTGAAAGCCCTGCCACATTGTGCCCTTAATATCGGGATCTTAGGTTAGAAATCAGATTTTTTTTTGTTTGTTTTTTAATTTATTTTTAAATCACAGTTGACGCACAATATTATATTCATTTCAGGTGTATAACCTAGTGGTTAGACGTTTCTATATCTTTTGAAGTGATCCATCAAATAAGTCTAGTACTCATCTGACAACATAGACAATTATTACACTACTAGAGGCCTGGTGCATGAAAATTCATGCACTGGAGGGGGGGGTCCCTCAGCCCAGACTGCCCCCTCTCATAGTCCAGGAGCCCTCAGGGGCGGGAGGTGACCCAGCAAACAGGGGAAGGCGACACTCCCATCACACCTCTACTGCTGCCACTGCCGACAGTGTAAGCCTCGGCCGGCCCTGGTTACCTGCACCTCGGGCCGGCCCTGGGTGGCTAGGCAGCCACCATCCGAGGCTTGCCTGTGCCTTGGGCCGTCCCTGGGCAGCTTGGGGGCTGAGGTGACTGGGGGACTCCAGAGGCAGGCACGTAGAGCAGCCAGGCCTGCCTAGGGGCGGGCCTGGCCTTACCGCATGCCTGCCACCCCGGCGGGACTCAGGGGACTGGGTGCTGCCATCTTGTGTCTGTGGGCACCGCCATCTTTGTGACAGCGTGAGGGTCAATTAGCATATTCCCTCTTTATTTGATAGGATTATTGACTATATCTCCTATGTGGTACTTAGAAATCAGGGTTTTGAAGGTGACATAAAAGACCAGTTTGGATCTGAGGTGGGTGAAGGGGAAGTGAGTTTTCAAGGGAGGATGAAGCAGCAGAGGAGACCCACCAGCCCAGCTGGCCAGGTGCACACAGAGGGCCTGCTTTCCAAGGCGAGTGGTTGAACTTAGAAGTTGGCAAACACCCTGGCTAATCCAGATAGCCCGAGAAACCAAAGAATTCAATAACCCCTCCCATAGAACACTTCTCATCTTTTACTTTAGCACAAACAAATACATGTGATTACCTCCCCCCTTTTCATTATCGGGAGAAAGGGTTAATCAAAGAGAAAATGTCCAAGAACAGGCAACAGTTGGGAGGAGAAATGAGAGGCCTAGATTTTTCCCAAATCCCTGAACAGCCTCATCTCCAAGGCTCGGTGTGAGGTGTGGGGTCCCCCTTTCATAAAGCTGCACAAAACAGATGTGCAAGCTGATGGAAAATGTTAATGGCTCATCCACCTCACATTACTTCTTTTTCTTATACCATTATCCTGGAAAAAAGTCCATTTAAGATATGAATCTGATTTTTAGTTAAAAATGCCCAATTCAGACATCAAAATCTGGCCTGAGTACAATTGTTCCCTGTTCACACTGGAAACAGGTTGAGTCAATGGCCCTCCTGATAGCCTGTAGTTTTACTGGAGTTGCCTCCACCCCAGCTCTTGTGAAATCCAGATCTGCCAGTCAGCTGAGTCTGAGGAATGATGTCTCCGTTGGTGGCCCCAGAATAGGGGCTGCTGTTTCACTAGAGACATCTCAGCCCCTTAATGGCCTGGTGTTCTCAGTTATAATATTCTAAATACACATTACAGAGCGCACGAGCATATTCATAACTGCTCTGTTGTGGCATTTAGATTTACCCTTGAAATTTATCTTTAATTTTTACAGTTGTCTCCTTAACCATGTATATTACTCCGTTCTTCAAACAACCTGTCTTGCTGCTGCAGTTTTTCTAGAAACCAAAGCATAATTAAATATTAAATTAATATTTCATTTAAAATTAAATATCAAAGGCTTCTGTCTAATCTTTCACTTCTGCACTGCTGTTCTCACCTCGTGTTCTCTGTCCTGTACCCACAAAGCAGGCCCCACCTCTTAATCATTTGTTCCTATATTATCTTTGTCCTTTTCTTTCTTTAATTGATGACACTGAACTTTTGCTACCTGGAAACAAACGGATGTAGGGAGAGATTTTATTGTATCAAAGGTTATAGACAACTTCATTCAACAGCTTAATGACTCAACCCCACCCATCTCCACTTCACAAAGAAGAATTTCACTGCATCAAGCAAATACTGGTCTTGGAATCACATGATGCAACAACTTACAAGGGGTTTTAGAGGCCATTTGGCCCCAAATTTTGTCTTTGCAAAGAAATAAAGTCTCCCTGGCCTGGTCATAGGTCAGGATCTGGAACTAAGACAGAGCCCAGGCCATGCTGCCTTTATCTCCACCACACAATCAAATGTTATTAAAAAAAAAAAAAGTATGACTTGGGAAAATTAAAATGTTAATTGAATGTAGACTTTAAAAATTTATTGATTTCAGAGAGGAAGGGAGAGGGAGAGAGAGAGAGATAGAAACATCAATGATGAGAGAGAATCATTGATCAGCTGCCTCCTGTACGTATCTTACTGGGCATGTGCCCTGACTGGAAATCGAACCATGAATCGAACAATGCTCAACTACTGAGACATACCAGCCAGGTGAATGTAGCATTGGAATGTTGGACACATGAAGAGTGGGGCAGAAGGTAGATGACTGGAGGAGGAATTTGAAGGAAGTGGGGGGAGAGGGGAACCAAATTCATAGCACAAAGAAGGCAGTTGTCAGGGAATCAATTTGTAGGCTCAAAGCCCCTTGAAGACAAGGACACTGAGAGGGAAAAGCAGAAGTCCTAAAGTGGCCGGAGGGCAGGAGCTAACCTGTGCACATCTAAGTTCCTCCCCAAGGCAGGTTGTTTTTTTACGCCTTCCAGTCCTCACAACAGACTGACCGTCTTTGACCACCTGGAAAGGTCTTCCTTGATGCAGGTTTTCTCCTCTGCTTGCATGTCAAAGCCCATCTTCTGATTTGGTGCTTATCTGGCAGTCACAGATTTTAGTTGTTTTAAGTAGGCTCCCCCCCCCCTTTGTTTTCTGAATTCTTAGAGAAGGCTGTGAATTAGGGTAGGACTGGAGAGATCCCATAGTTCTGTGGGCTATAGTCCTCAGGAGACAGTGGGCACTGTGCACTTCTGATAAGAGTGAGGATCCTTTGCTGCAGATGAATGCACATGTGTACATACACACATCTGGGCTCAATCTTTCTAGACTTTTATGGGTCTCTTGATGGCCAGCTACAACCTCCACGATGACCCTAGGCTCCAGTTGGAGGCTGACTAGTGAGGACAACTGAATCCTAGGTCCACATCCCAGATTGGCAGCCAAGTGAGCACTCAGATCTTCCCTTACCCCATCAGCTTAGTTGTCTCCTCTCAGATTTCCGAAAAGGAACTCCATCAGTGCTTGATGTTGCCATCTTGATGATCAGTAGTCCTATTGCTCAAGGGTATAAGTACCTCCTGCCTGCAGTGTAAATGCTGTCTTTGTCAGGGTTGACCAGGACTCTAACAATGAATCCCCTTCCCATGTTTCCCAGTGTCCCCTATATTTTTGGGAAACAGAAGTGAAGGCAAAAGCTGGAATAAGCATTATCTGGTATCTGTGCCTCCTCTTAAGGAAACAAAAAATATCATATAGAATTTATACATCTCACCAACCCTTTGGAAAAATTAATATTGAGCGCGAGCCAGCTTTTATTATTATTTTTAAATGAGTGGTTCCCAGTAGATATTTTTAGTTAAGTACTATTTACTTATAAAAGAAACTCTTCACACATTGCTCATAGTCTACATCTATTTGTTGGGTCCAAGATATGTAAGTAACCTTATATCTTATACCCACAATCAAATGAGAAATGACACATAAGATCCAGGCTCTCAGGAGAAATATTATGAAATCTCAAGGTATTGATGAAAGTTTTTCCAAGGCTGATCCAAATGGGATTTAGATTCTGTGGCAGTTGAAATGTGTATTATTAAACTCCTTAAGCAAACCCAAATGACTCCCAGTGGAGGATTAAGACATTCTATGTATAGCAAAGACGAAATTCTCATGTCTGAGTTTTCTCTATTGAATTCCCCCTTGATTACCTCCTGTAATATTTAACTTCATTCCATGCCATAATTATTTAATAAAAGGTAAATATAAATTATATTTCAGTGGGGATGTGACCTTTTACCTTAATGTTATGTTACTGAAGAAAGACATAGATAAATAGAGTCTATAGATTGAAGTGTATTTTTAATTTACTCTGTTTTTGCCTTGCCAGCATTTCTCTGTGTCCCTGTCAGCTAGGAGGTTGGCAGGGCCTCACAGCCTCCGCACTCCATGTGGTGTGAGAGGTTGTAAATTCACACTGATGATGGCGGTTAATGATCTGGTTGGCCCTCAGAGACCATCTTGGTGCTGGTCTTGGGCACCTCAGTAGCTAATAGAGGTTTACTTGCCTCACACCAGGCCTGAAAAGAGAGAACACCAGGAGGTGAGGTGGGGAGAAGCAGAATCAAGTTGAGGCTGAATCCATAGGGTACAAAAACAACTGGCCAGTTGGGAAGTCAGTTTAAGTAAAACTTAAAGTCCAACCTTGAGTTGAACACTTGAAACATTAACTCACTTTTCCCTTATGGTTTGGTATTGACTAAACAGTTTTGACTTCTGATTTTTACTTCCAACGTTCACTTGATTAAATGGCATTGAGTGTGTGTGTGTGTGTGTGTGTGTGTGTGTGTGTGTGTGTGTGTACACATGTGTGGCTATTCTCTGTCCATATAGATGACAGTGTGTTTTATTGCAGTTTTTTTCATTTTGGATACACACATAATCCATACCACAGCAGGTGCCTATAAAGTCTCGCAGAGTCCACCAAAGCAAAGCAAAGCAAACCAAACCAAACAAAATAAAAACACTCAACATAAGAAATAGATGGGTATGCCTAATCTACATATTCGGTTTAAAACATGAATTGCTGACCCAGTGTGGCCAAGATAGTCTTCTATTTCTGATTTAGGGGGGAATGAGGAGGGTTGGGCAAGATAAACCAGACATCACCCCGTGCCCTCTCTAATAGGAGAGAACAGTGGGTACAAATGTAGGATATGTTCTATGAAAGGGAAACCATCATCTCCATCCACCTCTGCTTACTGATGAGAGCCCAGCTTTAGAGAAACTCTCTGCCGGCAGCAGAAAGGACTGAGGAATAAGAGGAGTGGAGCCCTTGTGGCCACTAGAGCTCCAGTGAGAGGGGTGAGACCCAGCCTGGGAGAGTAGCCATGCAAATGGGAAGGAAGGGACAAGGGCAGTAATGGAGAGAGTGAGTGGCTTAGAGGGGATTGGGGGAGGGGGGTTAGATTTTCTACTGTGTGGCTAGTGCCTCACTTTATAGTGATCACATTGTGAGGACACCCATATCCATGACTTGCGTTTTCTCCATGTAGGAAAATCACACCTTAGGTAATGAAATGGTGCATATTTGACAAGAGACCAGGCAATGATTGATTTAGAGCATTTTGTCACCAAGTCTGTTCACCCTGCAGCATGGGGCAGCTGCTTGCGTTTACTGATTGATACCAAATGGGGCCTCCTCCCACAGTGGCAGGGAAGTCAGGCAGCCCAGGCTCCCTCTCCAGGTCTGCAGGGCTTTATGGAAGCTGGGGAGGAAGCATGGAGGGGTGTAGGAGTGGGTGATAGGAAACAGAGGGTGGCATGGCCACTTTTCAACACTTTCTCTGCTCTTCACAAGCTCTGGTCCAGTAGCTAAGTATGGAGGGGTAGCCTTTGGCCCAGGGGCTGCTGGCACAACAGCCTGGCTGGGGCTTGGAACAATATCTCTAGCTGTACACAGGAAAAGTTAGGAGCACAGGCCTTGGACTAGAGAATCCAGGTACAGATTCCACCCCCACTGCCTGGAACTGCATTTAAAATGAAGATAAAACCCACATCATGAGGTTGTCATGAGGGTAAATGAGCTAATGTGTGTAAAAGGCTTGGTATAGTGCGGGTACCATGGTAAGTCTTCAGGAAATTCTAACTGTGTAAATAACGGTTTTCACGGTTGAATATTACTGCCACTAAAAATAGTTATTAAAGAAAAAGACTGCAGAAAAGATCCCAGAGGACAACCAAGATGGTGGCATAGGTAAACACCTGAACTTGCTGCTGTGCACAACCACATTAAAACTACAACTAAAAGACAAAATGAATATCATCCACAACCACAGGAAGGCTGGCTGAGTGGAAATTCTACAACTAGAAGGAAAGAGAAAAGCACATTGAGTCTGGTAGGAGGTGCAAAGGTGTGGAAGTGTGGAGGTACGGAAGCACACCCAAAAGGGGCTAGCAGCTGGATACGCTGTTGTCTTTATCAATCGAGAGGGAGATACAGGCTCCCGACTGCTCTGAACTCCAGTTTTGGGTGAGAATTTGGGGACCCAGACTCATACAGAGAGAAACTGTACTGTCTGGCATCAGACCAGAATGTGAGGGCGGCTTTCTCACGGAGGTGCTTGCAGCATTCATTGTTCCTGCACGTGGCCGCAGGACACAGACCCCAGGACCTCTCCAAGGCAGAGCAGACTGGCAGCCATTGTGATTTGCTCTACCCTGGTGATTCCCTGAGACCCCCGCCACACCCAATTTACAACCCCATCCAAGCTGTGTGCAGAGCCTTTTGCATACGAATGGCCTGGCCTTTTTCCACCTAAAAAAAAAAAAACTGTCAAACTGTAGCTGGGTCAGAGAACCCCGGAGCTTCCAAAAGAAGGCTTAAGGCTCATCAGCAGCCTGCATTACTTCACAGCTGTGCCTCATCTGGGCACCTCCAAACCCCACAGAAAGAGGAGGAATCTGCAGATCTCTCTGTAGCTCCTTCTGGGTGGCCTCAGGCAGTGGCTGACTTTGCACCTCCTTGGAGATCCAAGAGCCAGTCTACCTAGTGGTCAGAGTGAGACCATCCAGATTACAACTCCTCAGATCCATAAGAGACACACTCAGGGTCAGATTCAGTGAGCACCAAAGCCCCACTGAAGCAAGTTCTGCCCCATAAGGGTGTCTCCAGCACAGCAGTTCTCCCATTGTAGACACAACTGGTCCTCACAGCCAATTGACCTGGAGATCAATTCTTCCTAGTGACACCAATAGCAATCAAGGCTTAACTACAACAAGACTGTGCACACAACCCACAAAGGGGTGCACCAAGAGTGTCCACCTCAGGTAATTAGGGAGGCTGTGCCACTGGGATACCTAGCACACAAAGCCACTCTATCAACACAGGGAAACAGCCAAAATGTGGAGACAAAGAAACAGGTCACAAATGAGAGAAATGGAGGAAAGAAAACTACTGGATATAGAGTTCAAAACCACGGCTATAAGGTTACTCAAGAATCCTCTAGAAACCTCCAAGAAATATAGTGAGACCCTCAAGGATATGAAAAGGATCAATTAGAAATTAAGCATACACAGACTGAAATAAAGAATAATATACAGAGATCCAACAGCAGACAAGAGGATCCCAAGAATCAAGTCAAAGATTTGAAATACGAAGAAGCAAAAAACACGCAACTAGAAAAGCAAGAGGAAAAAAGAATACAAAAATATGAAGATAGTGCAAGGAACCTCTGGGACAACTTCAAGCATACCCACATCCGAATTATGGGGTGCCAGAAGAGGAGAGTGAGCAAGATATTGAAAACCTATTTGAAGAAATAATGACAGAAAACTTCCCCTACCTGGTGAAAGAAATAGACTTACAAGTCCAGGAAGTGCAGAGAACCCCAAACAAAAGGAATCCAAAGAGGAACACACCAAGACATCATAATTAAAATGCCAAGGGCAAAAGACAAAGAGAGAATCTTAAAAGCAGCAAGAGAAAATACAGTTAGTTACCTACAAAGGGGTACCCATAAGACTGTCAGCTGATTTCTCAACAGAAACTATGCAGGCCAGAAGGGAGTGGCAAGAAATACTCAAAGTGATGAACAGCAAGAACCTACAACCAAGATTACTCTACCCAGCAAAGCTATCATTTAGAATTGAAGGTCAGATAAAGAGCTTCACAGACAAGGAAAAGCTAAAGGAGTTCATCACTGCCAAACCAGTATTATATGAAATGCTGAAGGGTATTCTTTAAGAAGAGGAAGAAGAAGAAAAAGGTAAAGAAAAATTATGAACAACAAAGTGACAACAAATACATATCTATCAACAGGTGAATCTAAAAATCAAGTGAATAAAAAATCTGACGAACAGAATAAACTGGTGAATAGAATAGAATCAGGGGCATAGAAAGGGAGTGGACTGACAATTCTCGTGGGGAAGAGGGTGTGGGGGGTGGGGGAAGAGACTGGACAAAAATCGTACACCTATGGAGGAGGTCAGTGGGGGGCGGGTAAAGGGGGGGTGGGGGTGGGGGGTGGGAACCGGGTGGAGAGGAGCTGGGGGCGGGGGAGAGGAACAACTGTAATAATCTGAACCATAAAGATTTATTTTTTTTAGAAAGAAAAAGACTGCAAAAATTGCTGTTATTATAGTGCTAAGTGGTGAAAACAAGTTTACAGAATGATTCTGATTATACACCCGGGTCTTCTTGCGTGTGTTTCTGAATAAGATGGTAATGTGAACGCAAATGTGTAACCTGCCCCCCTCTGCCCCCGAATATAGAGAAGGATATTTTCAACAAAACATAATGAGGGAGGTAGTATTCAGGTTTGAGGCTAGGCTGTGTGCTCAGCATGCCAGCCGCCGCGCGGGTGTGCGCCCACGGGGCTGTGTTGGCGGATGTGTGAAAACTGGACTCGTCCTTCGCCTCCGGGAAAAGGAGAGCAGGGCCTGGAAGTGACGGAGGAAGGCCTGACCAAACCTCCCAGGTCTCCGCTGTCCCCACCTCAGGCCAGGGACGCGAGCAGAGACTGGGAGAGTAGACTTAACAAGCTGTACCCAGAGAAGTTATCCTTTATGCGTGTGGAAAACAGAAAGACTATTTCAAGGGCTCAGAGATTTCAATTCTTATTTTCACTGATACAACCTGACTGTGGGAGAATTGAACCAACGAAGAATGCAAGAATGGAAAGGTTATGGTATCACAAAGGTACTGGGCAGCAGACAGTGCAGTTAAATACAGAGTATTTAAATTATTGTTAATATGACTATTCAGCTTAATGTAATTATGAAAATAAATGTCTAAAAGATACTGATCATCCAAAGTTTAATAATAGTAATATTAGCTGACCAGAAAAACATAACTAACAATAAAAACATAAAAGTAAAGAGAATGAGGTCAGGAAATTAAAGGTAAGTTATATATATATGAAGTCTCAACAGACTCAAGTAATTAGAAAAGATAAAATATTTTTTAAGAACTCTAAAGGTATTGCTTTAAATTAAAATAGGATGTGTATCTTCCTAATCACTAGAGGAAAATATATACATGAAAAACTATTAGAAAGACAGGGATATGTGGAAGGATAAATTTATAGTAGCAATTATGTATAAAATATGTTAAATAATGTGATCAAAAGATATATTAAATAATATATTTGAAGCATTAGCCACAGACAAACTAATATATATTAATTCATAAAACACTTAATAAATTCCAAAACACAGATATTCTCTAAGCCACCTTTTAAAAATCCAATCCAATTAACTAGAATAAATAATTAACAATTTAATACCTAACCACCTAGAAATTTTAGGGTATTCTCTTGGAAACAAAAGGAAGATAAAATTAGAAATATGGCTATTAAGAAAGTTACAACAAAGAGGTGGGGGAGAATCAGAAATAGAGGATTTGAATTTTACACAAATTACTATTGTAGAATCAATGTTAGAGCATTTAAAATATTGATGACATGCATGATTTTCCTAAAAAATACAATGATAATGAGATATCAAGAATGATTCCAAGGTTTTCCATTGGCAAGCTGATGGACAATTTACTGAAAATCCCTTGGGCTTGGGGTATCTTGAGTGGGTGGAGTCTGGGGGACATCCAAGTAGAAATTTCCAGCCCATAGTTGGAATAGATAGGCTGAACCTTGGGCAAGTGAACTCCACTGGACATAAAGATTTGTGATAGTCAGCATATGGCTTGACAAAGAAATCATGGGGGCACTGATGAAGCTTGAGCAGGAGTTGTGTAGCTGTGGTGAAGAGCATCCCATCTGCAAGACACTGGGGAAGAGCAGTCCTGTAAGCAGGCTGAGAGCATCGCTAGGGACACAGAGTGACTGGGCAGTGTGTATTCTGGAAAGCACATGGGTTGAAGTATTTCCAGTGTTAAATGCTAACTTGAGTTTAAGATAAGAATGGAAAAGTGCCTCTTGGTTTGGCTAAAATGTTATTCGGTGACTTTGACAGAGCAATTTCACTGGGGTTCTTTGAAACTTTTGGTCAAGAAGTAATATCCATGCTATAAAAGTTTTATGGAGCATAGGATAAAATATAGAAAGCTTTTCAATTTACTGTTCAAAGCTGGTATAAAATAAAAATCAATCAGAGGCTGGATAGCACCATGAGCACAATCCCAGTTATTGATATAGACTCAAATTCCCAGCAACAATAATAATAACTGACATTTGTTGACAATATGTGTTAGGCACTATTCTCGCTAATTTAATTGATTTAATCATCACACCAATAGTCTTAAGAAAATATTAACAAATTGAATCCAGAAATATACTAAGTAAATTATATACCATACTCATGAATAAACATTTAATTGTGGAAATATTGGGAGAAGATTAATATGATTGTAATTTTCTGAAATTCTAATAAGTTCTGATAAAAGCATGCTAACTAATATCTGTCTCGAATAGCCAACACCACATTTGGTGGTGAAACATTAGTGTCATTTAAAGGACAGCAAGCAAAATATCCATCCCATCCTCGTTTTTAGACACTATTTGGGAAGTTTTAGCCAACACAAGAATGGGATTAAAATAATTAAATGGGATCAATATGTCCATCAACAGGAGATAAAATGGTCATAACATATAGATGCTATTAATGTACAAGCTTAAGAATGAACAAAAAAAATGACATCTGTCAGTGATTTGGATTCAAAACAACAGGTAGCTACAATTAATTAAGATCTTTTACGTGCCAAGAACTGTGCTGGAGCATCATATAAATTGTTTCATTTAATTTTGATGGCAAACTCATAAGATGAATTATAAACAGAAGCTTGCCAGAATTAATGGTCAAGATCTAAAGCTGATTCTCTTTTTAAAAAAAAATATATTTTTATTGATTTCAGAGAAGAAGGGAGAGGGAGAGAGACATAGAAACATCAAAGATGAGAGAGAATCATTGAGTGGCTGCCTCCTGCACACTGGGTATTGACCCTGCAACACGGGCATGTGCCCTGACCGGGAATCAAACCATGACCTCCTGGTTCACAGGTAGATGCTCAACCGCTGAGCCATGTCTGCTGGGCGTAAAGCTGATTCTATTAATGACTATGCTATATATTGCCACACTACTCTCATACATACTGTCTGCACAGACATATAAAAACCTAAAGTGTTTTTAGGTTCTAGGAAAACTCTTAGCAAATGTGAAGAGAGGGTAATCATAGTCATAATAAAAAACAACAAGAAATGAAATACATAGCAAAAAATAAAAGTGAGCAACCAAAAACTTATTACCTATATGATAAGCAATGCACATTTTATTGTTGGACCTAAAGAAGAACTCTTATATGTATGAATATGTAAACACAAGCACACATAGTGTGTGTGTGTGTGTGCGTGTGTGTGTGTGTGTGTGTGTGAGTGTGTGTGTGTACTAACCAGATTTGGAGTTGGGCTGGTCTGTGATCTTTCTACATATAATACCTATGAACACATTGGGATATGTTATTGTAACATGGTGACAGAGTGTTATAAATATTAACTTAAAAGTGTTTTTACAAGTAAAAAAAAAAAAGACTAATCCCTAATAGAAAAGAGAGCAGAAACTATTAATAAGTAGTTCATAAGAGAAGAAATTAAAATCACCAAGTACAGAAAAAAAATTCAACTTCACTGATGAATAAACGAATGTAAGTTAAAATGACGACATGCATTGCTGAAGGGAGTATAAATTTGTACATTCTTCTGAGGAGTGATTAACAGTATGTGTGAAAGGCCTTAATATAATGATAAATTTTGGTCAAGTAATTCTAATTCTTGAAATTTTCCAATTGAAATAATTAAAGCTATGTGCAAAGAATAATTATTGCTCTGATTTTTATAATAGTGAGAAATTAGGATCATGTTAAATGCTAACATTAGGAAACTATTTAAATAAATTATAGACTATAGAGTAAAAATACACAGGGATATTAAATAATGTTATAAAATATTATTTAATAATCTGGGAGAAAGTTTGCTATATTGTTAAATGGATAAAAGTAGGTTATGTACCAGTGTGAATAGTATGTCTCTGAATAATTTTAAGTATGTGTGTGTTAAATGTGGAAGGATATAAGCAAAAATGTTAACCCACATCATTTCTAAACTGATGAGGTCATGAGTAATTTTATTTTTACTTCGATACTCAAAATTTTTTATATTTTTAAATAAGAGGTGTTGTTTTGCTAGAGTAATGACAACAAATATTCATAAAATGTATGCAGAAAGGAAGGTTAAAAAGGAACTGTGTTTACTGCTGCCTAACAGGAGAGCAGGTGATTATTGCTTTATTTTTTGTATCTTTTTTCTTTACTTTTATCATGCATTAATTTCAAAACCACAAAATTTAAACCACAAACTTAAAACTTAAAGGAAGAGAGGAAGAAGGTTAAAGGAATCTACTTCAAAAACTCTAGCATAGTAGAAATGCTGAAATATGCCATTCATTCACTCATTTATTCACTTACTTTACTATTGTTGACACTAAGTGCCTGCTGTGTGCCAAGCACTGTCTTCAACAGCGGGAACACAGCGGTAAAGCAAAACAAGTATGGAATTTGCAGTATATGGTGGAGCTGACATTAAACAAATGTTCATGTGATGAAATATAATTGGAAATATAATCGGAAAGTGTATTATGCATAAGAACAGGGTTTAATGAGAATAAACCCATGGGAAGTTCATATATATATATATATATATATATATATGAAAAAATGATATTTGGAGAAGAACTAATAGGAGATAAAGGTATACTTGGCAAAGAGAAGATGGGAGGAAGGAGGAAGGATGTAAAGGTCGTTTGTTGTCTTCAGAAACTGGGGAAGAGTTTATTGTGTAATATTTCTGATTATGTAAGACTGAGCAGAGGATTACAAGTGTGTACACTTAAGGCAGAAGTTATAAAATAATTTTAATAATTCTGAAATTTTGCAATCTTATTCTAATGGGAAAAAGAGCGTTAAATTACCATTAGCTCCAAAGATATGTGTGAGTTAACCAATGTCAATAGCAAAAATCTTTAACTGATTGTATCATTATGTATCAATTCTTAGACAGGTAATATCAGAACCTTTCTATTACCTACAGAAGATTTAATTAGAAGTTTGTTTTGTGGAGAGGATTCATACTCAAAAAAAGAGGACTTTTATTTTTCAGCATTAAATGAACCCACCATAGACTACGGCTTCCAGAGGCTGCAGAAAGTCATCCCAAGGCATCCTGGAGATCCTGAGAGATTAGCCAAGGTAAAACACTTTGGAAATTAACATGTGAAAACCGTCTTGTAGGATTTCAGCAAATTTAGATAAATACAGAACCTTAAATCCCTCTAAAATTAAGTTAGGTCTTGAAATTTGGCTAAGCTTTAGATACAAGATGCACATAAAATATTTACTAACTATGAACTATAAGATGATTAATCTCTGAGGAAATATGAAATCTGAAACTTGGGCCTATAAAACAGATACACTATGAGTATTCAGCTTATAAAACACTGCCAACTTGATGAAAATAAATAATTATATAATTGCTTAAAACTGTAATTTCTCACTCCTTTGTATTTAAATATAATTTTATTTACACATAATTAGAGGGACACATTAGTCCTCAATCAAGTATTCATTGAGGACTTATAGGTATTTAATGAAGTGAAAAACCCCTCCATCTAAAATTTATATGAAACGCATCACTTTTAAATGAATTTGCTTACGAAAATTATATCATAAATCTATCCCACTATTTTAGCTTTCTTTTTAAAAATACATCCATCTATTAGGTATTCAATTAATTGGGAATTAATACATTTTAACATTTATGTTTGCATTTTACACACACACATTATAATATGCTATGCTCCGTTTTCTCTACTGTGAGTAAAATTTAAGTACCACAGTTGCCTCTACATCATACTTTTATTTTCAGTTGGAAAAATCCCCAGCCCCACTATTAAATTAGGTGATATCTGGAAAGTAGGTTAATAGCAATTTAAAAGGCTGTTAAAAACAGGAGGTGGAAAAGACAAAATGAGAGGAAAGGGATTGCTGAATACCAATTCTCTCTGGTTAAAATGAACAGGGGGAAATGTTATTGGAAGAATTCATCTTTATTAGAATAAAATTTTGCAGAAGGCATTGCCAAGATAATTTCAGTACTATGGACAACTCCTTGGCAAGCAGCTAAACACAGGCCAATCAATCATTTTAAGAATACTTGATTAATTAGAGAGAGTACCAGGTTTTTTCATGAAATGGCCTGGAAAGTAGTTCTTAATAAAACTTTCATTACATTATTAATTTTAACCAACTCTACCCCCAATTTGGTTGTTCTCTGTTTTGGTTGCACCACATTTTCTGGATCCATTTTATCTAGAGGAATTCCATATAGACACATATTTATAGAGGGATTTATATGTATGATATTCTACCTCTCAAACCAAACATAGGACCTCTTGGCTAGTTATTTACATTTTAGGGGGATGTCTGGATGTTTTATTTTTATACATAATTTTCCTTTCTGTTGGCCATTTGGGGTTCTTCCTTTGCGTATACCCCACTCTTTCTTTTCTTTTCTAGGAAATGCTGTTGAAAAGAGCTGCGGATCTCGTGGAGGCCCTCTACGGCACACCACACAATAACCAGGTTAGGAGCTCACATCCTATACTCTATACCACGTTTGACTCCTGATGAAATGCTCACCTCAACCTGCCATTTTGCAGGACATGATTTTACCCCCTTGTCCCCGTAGGACATCATTTTGAAGCGAGCCGCAGATATTGCTGAAGCCCTCTACAGTGTCCCCAGGAATCCCAGCCAGATCCCAGCTCTCTCCAGCTCTCCAGCTCACAGTGGCATGATGGGCATCAATTCTTATGGCAGCCAACTTGGGGTCAGCATCTCAGAGTCAACACAGGGAAATAATCAAGGTACTACCTTTCTCAGAGTCAAAATCCAAACAATTTATACATTTAAAAGGTTAGTCTGCTTGAGTGCAAGGAGCTAAAGTTTGGTTTAAATACCATCAAAAGAGTGTGTCCCCAGATAAGCAATGCAATCACATACTATTGGGTTATCTCAAGATTATAAGTGGTGTATTATTAGATTTTTAGTTTTTTTGGTGACAAGTAGAATGCCTTTACTTAAGGACCAGACTTACTATTATGGTTTTAGAAAAGCTTAGGCTTACTGAATCCGATTTACAGGTATTATTTGAATAAAATTTATACTTCTACCATTGTGATCATCAGACTGAATAATGGAAAGAAGCTGACTTACTGACATTATTGTTTGTTATACACAACTCTCTCTTCCTAGTAACCAAGGGTGAATGGCTTGGTTTTATTTGGCAACTTCTTTTTGTGTATTACCTCAGATACAAAAAATAGCAACCAGTTTACACAGTTAATTGTGCTTTTACATGTAAAGTATATCATGTAAATAATTTTGTCATTGAGGTTGAAAGGTGCTAAATTTGTCATAAATCATTTTTAGATGTAAATAATCTTAATAATGTCTCTAACCTTGAGGTAATTTTATTTCTAATTTTATTCACCCATTGGATGGAAACTCCTCATTCCTACGTCCAGGGTGATTTCTTGCAGAAGGGTGGGTGGGGTATAATATTACTTTTTTTTTTCTTCAAATTTTGGTTATTTCCTAAATAGTTCTAGAGAGTTTCCTCACAGTGGGTGACTTCAGGATAGGTTAGGTGATGTCTCTGTGTGAGGGTTTTAGAAGTATGAGGAGGACTCACTGTCCCTTCCCTTATCCCTCTTAGAGGCTGGATTTACCCAAACTCCCCTGCTGATGTTTCCAAGTCTTTGGTCAAAGAACAGCACATTTAAATGAGCTTATCAACACTTTTTGAATGAAAATGTTTCCCACTCCCACCCAGGGCATGGCAACAAATTTTAACGTTCCCAAAGCTGTGACATGTAGAATACTAGTGGCCCTTGAGGTGTTATCAGAATGCCTTTTCCCCCACCACTCCCAGAACAGATGCTATGGCGTGTTTAATTTGGGAAATACTAGGTTAGCAAAGTTAAATTAGTTTAGGTATTCTCTAGGTCCCTCATATGCCAATCTTCAAAGAATGGCTACAGTCTGCAACATCTGCCACACTTTGTTTGACCACACAATGCTTTTCTCAGTGATACTTATTAATATCTCATAGGGCTCTAGTGTTATATGAAATATGATTTGGGAGATGTCAGTATACATTGCCATTAGTCATTCCTTGGTGAGGTTGACTGCAAATGTAAAAGCAGATGAAGGAGGGACCATGAGGGACATGGCCTTGGGTAGGATGGGGAAGGGAAAGGAAGTATTAAAGGATGAAGGTAAGATGCGCGTTTTCCACCCCGTCCAGGATCAGGTTGGTGGTGCTTTGTAGTCTGGGCTGATGTGGATCTGTGCTGCCATGTTTGCTCTGCACTATGTGTGCACATTGGTTTGTTTACCCAGGCTTTTCTTGGTTGTGCAGGTTACATCCGCAACACAAGCAGCATCTCTCCTCGGGGCTACTCTTCCAGCTCTACCCCTCAGCAGTCTAATTACAGCACCTCCAGTAACAGTATGAATGGCTACAGCAACGTCCCCATGGCCAACCTGGGCGTTCCAGGGTCACCAGGATTTCTAAACGGCTCCCCCACAGGCTCCCCTTATGGAAGTAAGTTCTCTTTCCACTGTCTACCTCTCCCTGTCTCTGTCCCTGGGTTTTACTCTTCAGACTTTTGAGGGAGAGTTGCCCTCCTTCCTACAGCTCACTGCACCATGAAGGAAGAGCCCAATTCCTTTCCTTCCTGCCTTTTGTTCTTTTCCCTTCACTAGACTTAGGCTCCTTTGGTTACTCCAAGTCTTGGGGCAGGGCAGCGGCGGTGGGGCAGATGGGAGGAGAAGAAAGAGGGGAAATGTTTCCTTTTTTCAAACAGAGAAAGAGCATATGTAGCTTGTGTAGATAGAGGAGAGGAATTCAGATTCCGTGAAGAGTAATGTATACTCTTCACCAGGAGTTTTCAGATATGATGTTTTATTTAATCCTCCTAAGAACTTTCTGAGGTCAATATCATTATCCCATTGTTCCAGGTGAGGAGGTTTAGGTGCACAACAAATCACTGACTTACCTGAGACCACACAGCTGGAATAGGGCAGGGTAATCATTTCAACATAGAAGTTATGACTTCACGTTATTCTCTGCATCCCACCAGGCTCCCTTTTTACTGTGTTACATGGCTCTCTCCTCTATCCAGAGCAGCGATTTTCAACCCCTTTCATCTCATGGCAGACATAATCTAATTACTAAAACTCTGTGGCACATCAAAAAATATATATTTTTTGCTGATCTGACAAAAAAAGTATAATTTTGATTCATTCATTCATTCATAACAGATGGCTATTGTTATGTTGGCTGTTGTCATTTTTTTATTTGACAATCTAAGGGAAAAGAGGTCAGTGCCCCTGACTAAATGGTCAGGTATTGCATGTTTTTAAAATTCTTGTGGCACACTGTGTAAAAGTTGCTGTTCTAGAGAGATGCATTTGACAACTTGTGAGAGTGATACATGGAGATAAAACCTTTTAAAAAATTTGAGTATGGTTGGTGTACAATATTACATTGATTTCAGGCATACAATATTTATGTACCTTCCAGTGTGATTACCACACTGAGTCTAGTCATCTGTCATTGTGCAAACTTATCATGGCCCAGCAATTCCACTTTTGGGTATTTAGCCAGAAAAACAAAACCACTAATTTAAAAAAATATATGCACCCTTGTGTTCATTGCAGCATTATTTACAATAACCAAGGTATGGAAGCAACCAGGGCCCATCAATAGATGAATGGAGAGACAGAACCTCCTAATCTTGACCTATGTGCTAGCAGCAAGCTAGATGTTCCAGGAAGTCATGAAAACTCACTCATCTTGCTTTCAGGGCTAAACTGGGAACTTACACAAGCTAAGAGAACATGTGTTTTTCAAACCTACTTAGGGGATACTTCAGGCCAGGAGAGAAGCCACCATGGAGAGTATGAGTGATTGAGTGGGGTGTTCTTGAAATGTTACATCCTGTGGCAGGCTTTGCAGCAGATCCTCATTCCCAGACTGGTTCCCTCATGCCAGGAACAAGGGCGAGTCAAGGTCGACATACAGCCCCTTCCACCACAGCTCAGGAGGTGACATGCCAAGGATCTGGAGGCTGCTGCTCAGCCTTTGGGTCTATGGTTCCTTTGGGTCTATTGATTTCTTTCTGGGATATGTGTTTGATTCATCACACTCAGCACCCTACTGAATATGATAAGGACACAGCAACCAGGGAGCAGAGACAGGAGAGGTTGTTTCTTCTAGTACCACTAAAATCTGATGACATGAGTTCTGTGTTGTATGATCCAGATCAATTAGACCAGAATGATCTAGAAAAACAAACTTTTGCTTGATTTATTTAGTTCTTCGCTTTTTTTTTTTTTTTTTTTACCTTATCCTGTTTCAAAAATTAGGGAATTGTAGTGGCCAGATGGGTATTATGAAAGTAGAAGATAGAAAATGTAAGAAACTGAGATAAAAGAAAAAATATGGATAGGAAAATTAGATGAAGCCAAGGACAGGTATGAATGCCATTCAGTCATTCAAGGGAGCCATTATTTTGGTTCAGAGACTTACAAGATGGTAAAGCAAAGAGAGGAGCTATTTGCTATAAGCATTAGTGTCCACCGTATATTTTTAGTAGCTCAGGAGAAACTTGAATTTTCTGTTGCCAAGACCTTGTAGAGGTTTCTTCCTGCATCCTTGTGGAGAGGGGACCTGTGTGCAGAATGGATCACATCGTCAACAGCCCCTACAAGTGGTAGAGGGCAAGAGAACCATTATGTAAATAATGTCCCCTAACAGTGGTGACAACAATAAGAGGAATTCATAATTGCATTCCAATTTAACAGCCTATCAAGCTTGTCACATGTACAGTCCAGTCAGATCCTCACAACACCCTTATGATGTGGATATAATAATGGTAATAATTATAATTATCATAATTTCTCCTCTAAGATATTAATAATTATTAAATCACTTACTCAAGGATTGCTAATAAATAGCAAAAGTGAGACTAGTCATCAGATTCAGAATACCAAATTTTTAAATTATTCAATAATGTAAGAAATATTCCACATATTTATAATACATTATTAGACTGAAACATATGAAATGAATATCACATGTTCAAGCATACATTTATGAATAAAATGTGTGTATTTTGTTGAACCATATGAAATGGTCATTTTTGTAGATCAAAAATGGTCAAGCCCTGGTTGGTGTGGCTCAGTAGGTTGGAGCATTGTCCTGTGCACCAAAGGGTGGTGGGTTCAATTCTTGGTCAGGACATATGCCCAAGTTGCAAGTTGGATCCCCAGTCTAGATGCATATGGGAGGCAACCCATCGATGTTTCTCTCTCACATTGATGTTTCTTTCTCTTTCTTCCTTTCTCTCTAAAATCAATAAAAACATATATAATAATATAGTGTGCAGTGTAGGAGAAAGTTGGGAGGGAGAGGATAGATAGATGATAGATAGATAGGTAGATAGATATACAGACAAACATAGATAATGGATAGATAAATGAAAATGTCTGATATTTCTTTTCCATAATTCATTTGATAAGGAGGAACCCTTCCTATACCAGCAACTGACACCTTACTGTCACTACCCTTTCTTGATCACTCAGTCGCATGCCACAGGAAAAATAATAAACTCAAAGTCTTCAAAGTAAACAAGACAGTGCCCTGGTTGGCATGGGTCAATGGTTAGAGCATCAACCTATACACGAAAGGGTTATGGGTTTGATTCCTGGTTGAGAGCACATACCTGGATTGCAGGTTCACTCCCTGTGGGGGGCAACCAGTTGATGTGTTTCTCTCACATCGATGTTTCTCTCTCTCTCTCTCTCTCTCTCTCTCTCTCTCTCTCTCTCTCTCTCTCTCCCTTCCTCCCTCCCTCCTTCCCTCCCTTACACTCTCTCTAAATAGCAATGGAGAAAATATCCTCAGGTGAGGATTAACAACAACAACAAGTAAGGAAGACAGCATACACAGAATAGAAAGAGGAAGATGCCCTGCCCAACAGGAGTGGGAAACATAGCCAAGAGCCTCCTCCTAGCTCCTACTGGGTGTGTGTGGTCCTTGCACCTTCATTTTCTGAGGGAGGGTCTGAAGGAGTTTCAGACTGAGAATGGGAAACGAAACAGTGCACTCATTAATTCATTACAATAAAATCCTCTACTGCTAAATTACAAAATACCCTGTGGAGTTCATCACAATAATATCTGACCTGTCTTTCTAATTTCTAACCACTAAGTCTTAACATCTCTGGCAAATACAAAAAAAAAGGGAAAGGATTAAAGGATTTTTATCAGTTCAGGTGCATGTGTCTGAAAACAGCATTCTATAAGTTTTCATTTTATTTTTTAAACTAAAAAAAAAAAATAGTCTGATGTGGCCAGGCCAGTCCATGGAACAATCACTTGTTAGAGACATTAAAAAGAAATAAAGCCAAGTCTTTTGGTCAAGTTGACTTACATTATGGCCGATGCAGAGTATCAAAAACCTGCATCTTTACTGCTTTTTCTCTCACACAACTTCAAAAATGGCCAAACAGATGTTTTTTCAATTTCACATACAAACTTCACTTCCTGGCGGTAGCAGTGTGTGCCAAGTTCCAGCTCAGTGCAAGTTTTTATGGCTGAATTCTCAACCCCTGACAATAGGGGGTTATAATGAAATGCTGACAGACACCTGAGTGCCAGCAAATGCAATGGCTCGATGCAAAGGAGGATGTGTGCCCACTGAGGTCCATCTGGGACCGTGTAAGCCAATCAATCCTTAGAAGAAGAAAAGTGGTTTTTTCTTAACTCCCCATGTTCACAGAGATTTCTGGGCCAGGAGTGCTGGCCTTTACTTTGGCCTTTATCCATAGAGAGAGATGTCCAGAGAAATTCTCAATGGTACATGTGATCAGCTTTCCCAAATCGGTGCACTCTGGTATCCCCAAAGATGGCCTACTCAAACTGCAACACCCAGGGGCCACTTCTTCCAAAGCAGAATAGCCACCAAGCAAATCCAAAATTTTGGAACAAAATCCATAAGACAAACATCCAACCTGTCCTCAGAGACTCCTACTTTACTCACATAGTCTTAGACCAGTGGTCGGCAAACTCATTAGTCAACAGAGCCAAACCTACAGCACTTCTTCAAAAGAGACTCGCCCAGGCCAAAAACCGACTTCTGCACATGGGCCATGAAGTTTCAATCGCACTGTACGCGTGCCCGCACGTGGCATTTTGTGGAAGAGCCACACTCAAGGGGCCAAAGAGCCGCATGTGGCTTGCGAGCCGCAGTTTTCGACCACAGTCTTAGACTATGCCCTGAGCCTCAATACTTTTATATTTTCAAAAATAAATATCAAGATATTTGCTATTGTAGATTATTAAATGATTTTTATAGAAAAATTGTAGCCCATGAAAATAGTTTTAAAAAGAAAACCTACTCTCACCATAAATAAAACAACATTGTTGCCCTCTCCAGTGTGACTTGGTTGGGCATCGTCATGTGCACCGAAAGGTTGCCTGTTCATTTCCCTGTCAGAGCACATGCCTGAATTGTGGGTTCGATTCCCAGTAGGGGGTGGGTTCGATTCCCAGTAGGGGGTGTACAAGGAGACAGCTGATCGATGTTTAGCTTTCACATTAATGTTTCTCTCTCTCCCTCTCCCTTTGTCTCTCTCTAAAACTCAATTTAAAAAAATTTTTAAAACCTTGTTAACATTTTGATATATTTCTTTTGTCTTTTTCTTCGAGAAAGAAAAAATGTCCAATTACAATAGTAGCATGCTCATTATAGATAATTAGAAAAGCATGTATATGTAAAAAGGAGCAAAATGACACCCTTTATTTCTCTGCAGAGATAACCACTGTTAACTTTTAAAGTACAGCCATGGATAGACACATTTTGAAAATTGCAGTGCCTGTTCTGATGCACAACTAATGATTTTCTGCCATAAGACCAGTGAAAGAGGAGAAGGAAAGTGGCAAAATTAGCCAAGTCACAGATATAGGCTCCGTAAAACCTGTCGATACAGGCCTGTGTCCTACACATTAGCAATGATGTTTGCTTTGCAAAGTTAGCCACAATCAACAAGCTTTCCCCAGGAATTTGAAAATTTATTAGTCTCTGCTTTTCTGTGGCAGAAGGTAAACAGAAAACCCATTTTACAGGAAGGAAAGCCTTAAACCTAAGAGAAACATTGACATCCAAGACAGCTATTGCTAAAAATTACATTTTTTTTTTTTTACCAAAGAAATAGAGATTTTCCATTTGTTTATTTTAATAGCTCTTACTGGTTTCTCTTACATCAAAAGTAATACCTGTTCATTGTAGAAAATTTTGAAAATATGTACAAGTAAAAGGAATATTTAAGAATATTCTTAATCCCATCAGTCAGAGATATGTATATCATTAAAAGTTTGGATGTAGCCCTGCCCAGGTGGCTCAATTGGTTAGAGCGTCATCCTGTACACCAAAAGGTTTTGGGTTTGATTCCCAGTCAGGGCACATACCTAAGTTTCCTGTTTGACCCCCAGTCGGGGTGTGTATAAGAGGCAACCAATCAATGTTCCTATCTCGTGTAGATGCTTCTCTCTCTCTCTCCCTCTCCCTCTCTTCCTATCTCAATATAAACATATCTTTTGATGAGGTTAAAAAAAGTTTGGACATAAATCACATCCTGACTTTTGCTCCATATGTTTTTTAAAAAGTGGATTTGACATATATGTTATTATTTAATCTGTTTTATTAGGCATATCTTTCCATGTCATTCAATATTCTTGTCCAACACTAGTTTCCATAGTGGTCCGTTTCATGGACCTTATTGATGATCACTTCAGTTATGTCCCACTTTTTCACAAGTATAAAAATGCCCTTGGATCTAGTTTTGGCACACTTATGATTATTCCCTTGCTGTTAACTTCTAGAAATTAAATTACTGGGCTAAAAAATATGCACATTTAAAAACACAAATACCTTGGTACTCATTGCCAAAGTCCCTCCAGAGAGGTCACTGCCCCTTAGGAAAGGACCTAACTCCCTGCCCTGTTAATTTCTTCTTAATCTTTACCAATTTGATAACTGGAAAACAGCTCAGTACTGTTTTAATTTGCATTTGATTACGAATCAGTGTGAACATTTATAAGTCTATGAAGGTCTTTTGGTCATTTTCATTTTTCGCTCTGTGACTTCCCTTTTGGTGTCCTTTGCCCATTTTTCTTTTGGGATGTTTTTCATTTTCTAATTAATTTACAAAAGCTTATTAGCTATTGAGGATTTAAACACATCTGATAATTATCACAAATATTTCTGCTAATTTGTCGTTTGCCTTTTCTGTGTGTGTTACAGAAGTTTTTTGTCCTGTAGCAAATCTATCTCCTGCCATTTTAAGTGGACTTGAGGGTTGAAAGGATTATGTAAATTATATAACCTTCCTAATTTTTCCACTAGCACCTTTATAATTTTGTTTTTGCAAATAACTCTTTAATGCACTAAGATTTACTTTAGAGTTTAACATGAGGAAGCACTCTAAATTTAGTCTCCAAATGGTAGTGTATGGTTCCCAGGCATTTATTTCCACACTAATTTGAAATGTCACCTTTATTAAATTTTAATTCTCATATATATATATATACTCAGGTCTGTTTCTGGACTCTATTTTCTCCAAGGAGTTGTCTAACTATATTTATGCTAGTATAACACTTATTTCATTGATGTAGATTTATTATAACTCATAATATGTTAAGATAAATGCCTCCTTACTACTTCAAAAATTTTTAAACAAAACTTTCTGGTTCCTGTAGTGTTGTTTCTTTAAACAGATAAACATAGAAATTATGTTTGTTGACCCTTACAAATTAAAATTCCTTTTAAGATTTTTATTATATTTGCATTAAATTTAAAACTAATTTGGATATTTAAAAAATATTTTGAGTGGGCATGGTATAGTTCTCTGCTTATTCAACTCTCAACAATTCTTTTGTGCCATTTAATAAAACTTCAGGTGACTCCCCTTCCACTAAGAGGCAGTCACATTTGATCTAATCAACCCATTTTAGGTTGGATCTGTTATGAGAAAAGAAATATTTGTAAAAGTGATTCATATGTTAAATGGAAATGGAATTGCATTATAATGCAATTATAATTATAATTATTGTGTGTGTGTGTGTGTGTGTGTCTAATTCACATTATAACTGCCCCCCTCTGCTGTGGGGTATGAGGGGAGGTTCTCCATTGCAGACATAGAGATCAAGGCGTCATTTTGGAGCCTGCATGGATAACACAGTATGGCAGGGATTGGACTGTGGTCAGAGTCAGGGCCTCTTGAGTCTCAGCTTTTCTCCGGCCTCTAATTCTGTGCTTCACAGAAAGGAGAGAGGTTCCCTCTCTTCCTTGCTCCTACACACATTTTATTGTTGCTAAAAACAAGATGAGAAGAGGAGATTTTGCTGTACCCTATCCTCCGACACCAGGGTAACCCCATCTCTTCTTCATTTGCATCTTTAAGTATTACATGAGATTCTTCTGGGACTTTGTCTTCTTTTCCAGCTTTTTTTTTTTTTTAAAAAAAAATCATATTACTTGAGGAAAGACAGAAGTATACCCAGATGCTTCCTTCTGCATAGCTCTTTAAATCAGGACTACCTAAGGATAAACAGTTTTTAGATAAATCATTTTTAGTGAAAACTTGGTATGCAGTGTGACTATAAAAAACATATTGGAGATATGCTGTATGACTGCATGATACTACATGCAAATGTGTGAACATAGACTAAAGTAAATCTTTATAATGAGAGAGGGGAAAGTGATATGGAGTCTTACATAGGACATCAGAACATTTGACCTTCAATTCACCTTATACTTGTTCTTTGAACCATAAGTCACACTCATGTCCTTACTTTCAAAATTTAATTGTGGAGAGGCTGGGCCACTGAAGATCCGAAGCAGAAGTTAGCACTGTCAGCTTTAATCGTGGGCTTTGCTATGGGGTTTTCTAGTAATTCTTTTACCAAGTTATGTGATTTTGACAGTTCAGAATTCTGAAGAGGATGCTAAAAGGAGTCCATGAAGCTTGACTTTCTATTATAAGATGCTATATTGAACAATTTGACCCATGTGAATTTCAGTTTACCCCTTTCTTGAGCAAGTTACACATAGAAGATAAAATCAGGACTGCCTAGGGATAAGCAGCTTTAGATAAATCATTAATCTGGCCAGTGTGGCTTCGTTGGTTGGAGCGTTGTCCCATACTCTGAAAGGTCATGGGTTCAATTACTGGTCAGGGCAAATACCCAGGTTGGGTGTGTACAGGACCGATATTTCTCTCTCACATCAATGTTTTTCTCTTTCCTCCCTTCCTCTCTATCTAAAATCAATAAAATGATATTCTTGGGTGAGGATATTTAAAAAATTATCTTCTTGTGTGATGTAACTTGGAGTATCTGACGTTAAGAGGTGGGGCACTTTATTGTGTAAGTTGCCTTTATTTTATTTTTTGAAGTTACAACACTTAGCTTTTGGCTTCCTTTAAGTAATTTTAACATTAATATTGGTGTTTTTCCTTCACATTACATCAGAGGAGGCTGACTCACAGCTTTATTTCCCAGGAGCTCTGCAAGTAGAGGGAGAGGGAAGTAATCTCCTAAATGTTAATAAACTTTTACATTTAATGAGGAAGTGGCCCATAGAGATGTTACTCTTCGAGAAGATGTTACCCCATACCTCAAAACTCGGGAGCCCTGAGAATTGCCAGGGAAGTAGATAGCTCCCAGACAGGACTTATTTTAGGGAGAAAAAGAGGTTTCCATTCTCGAGTAGAATTGGTGATTTTTCGGATCTTGGTCTCAGTCTTCTCTTGTTGAGCTTCTACTCATGAATTAAGACCTATCAGAACATCACATCCTGCTGATGCCTTCCTGACTCTCCCAGGCAGAGGGGCACTCTACCCACTCGGTCTGCTTAGCTGTATATGTTCCTCCAATTAAATTATCACCCTCTTGGTTGTTCTCCTTGTCTATTGCTCAGGGCAGGGACATTGTCACATTCAACATTTTTAAATCCCTGGAATCTGGAACGATACCTGGAATGAATTAGTCATTTCTCAATAACTGTGTAGGGTTATATGCACTGAAGAAAGAACTTCTCCATATGTCTCTCTCTCTAAAAGAAGATTGTGCATTTGCTTTCCAGTCATGTCATCAAGCCCCACTGTTGGATCTTCCAGCACGTCTTCCATCCTCCCATTTTCCTCTTCAGTTTTTCCTGCTGTCAAACAGAAGAGTGCCTTTGCCCCTGTCATCAGGCCCCAAGGCTCCCCTTCGCCCGCCTGCTCCAGTGGCAATGGAAATGGATTCAGAGGTAAGCCAAGGCCCCACGCTGGGAGTAAGTACGGTACATGTGCCACAGGCCAGCAGAGTAAGAGCAAACTGCACGGCCTTCTGCTGTATCTCTAGCCAATTTACTTACAAAGAGGTGCTTTGTTGTTTTCATGGTGGTACATGAATGGCTTTACACCTGGGCTAGTACTCCAAGAGCAAGATGGGGGGAAACAGAAGTTGAACAACTTTGCATGATCACAGAATTAACTGGTAGAGCCAAGCATACCCTCCAGGGGTGCCTGGACTCCCCACACCTTGGCTTTTCACTATTTCCTAGTAGGGGTCTGATCACCAGGTTGGATGCTACATGGTGATGACCACTTACCTCCTCGTCTAACCATCTGCAGTGCATACACATTCCCTTGGCACAGATGCACAGGCTCCCTCCCTCAGGAGCACCAGCCAGGTCTGAGAGTTCTGGCTATGTGCTAGTCAAATCGATAGCAGGTGCCTGCTTGGGGTGGTGTAGAGAAGGAAGAAAAAAAGATACGGTGTCTAAGAACAAAAACTGATCACCCATCAAACCCATTTTGAGCAATGTCTTAAAATCTAATATGACATGACGTAACACAAATGTGATGAGTACATGAGAATCTAATCATCTCAGGGTGAATGGGAGGCAGCTGACGGCAAAAGAACAAATTGGAAACTGCTGAATGTTGTGGATCCTGATGACTCACATTATTTTTAGGCTGTTCCCCATGTCTTGACATGAAAACATGCATGACCAGCAGTGTTGAATGAAACCAAAGCAGGCAGAGGTTTGGTTAACCCTTCGTGGATCAAGGCCTCTGCAGTCAGTAGAGCCTTGGATGACCTGTGCTATCCTTGGGACGGCATCTGCCTAGGGCAGTGGTTCTCAACCTTCTGGCCCTTTAAATACAATGCCTCATGTTGTGACCCAACCATAAAATTATTTTTGTTGCTACTTCATATCTCTAATGTTGCTACTGTTATGAATCGTAATGTAAATATCTGATATGCAGGATGGTCTTAGGTGACCCCTGTGAAAGGGTCGTTTGACCGCCAAAGGGGTCGCGACCCACAGGTTGAGAACCACTGGCCTAGGGGCTTTATGATAGTGAATGGCTTCCTGATCTTTTGGGGACACCTGCAAGGTTTCATCGGGGGCTGTGTTTGAGCAGGGCTCTGGAAGGTGTGTTAGGTTTCTCTCCCTTCCTACCATCAGAGGCGATGGTGTCTATTCGAAGTGAAGTGACTTAACAGAGAAACTGTCAAATGAGAACTAAAAGCCCAGCACTTACAAGAGTCCTTGAAAATTCTTTTTCTTCTAATTAGAAAAAGCCATTGCACCTACATGCCACCTAACATGTGAGTAGTTGGAAACATCTGTATATTTGAGGGAAATATATATATATATATATATATATATATATATATATATATATATATACTTTATTTTATTTTATTTTATTTTATTTTATTTTATTTTATTTTATTTTATTTTATTGATGTCTGTAGCCAAACTTATCCCTGAGGCCCAGCAGAGGGGATCAGGGCCCATGCACCACAGTGTTTCTGTGGAAGCCTTCTGGGCCAGTGCGTGCCATGGTGGGCAGGCACCGAATTTGATACGGCTATATATATATATATATATATATATATATATATATATCCAGATGTCTGATTCATAGAGAAACAGGCTCATCTTATAGCTAAGTGTCTCCACATGCCCATCTTTTATCAAAGTAGTGGTTTCCATCCCATTGCTAGGGGACGTGTTCAGAACCTTTTCCATGATGGCTTTGTCTTCAGACTGGGACATGACAACAATTGCTGAATATTTGCTGTATCTTCCCCTTCTCCACGGCCACTCCAGTGATGATGTCTCCCTTTTCCATGTTCTCTGACTTTAGTCATGTCCCTTAAATCAAGTGGGGGCCACACAGGTCTCATTGGGGAAGTGTAGTGTGAGAGGCTCAAGAAAAGCTAAGGAGGACTGCAGGTGTGGGAGGAAGATGGAGGGATGTGGTCCTTTCCTCCTTCCAGGCAACTCTTGCAAAAATTTTCAGTTTCACTTTGAGGGGGGAAAGTATAACTTGATTTCCCCTTGCCACCCTGCCCGCCCCCTCCTCTCTCACAAACCATAGAGTTGGGGAAGTAGAGCTGGTTGTCTCAGATATTCTGGATCTGTCCTGTCCAGGGAGGCCCACCTGTGTGGCCCACCCAACTCTTAGCTCGAAGTCAAGATGAATTTTTCACTGGCTCCCGTGTCCTGGGATCCCCTCCCTGCCTATGGGTGTATATCCAAGGCTCCCTGTGGTGTTACCCAGTCAGGGCTGAGTTGGCTCAAAGAGTTGGAAAAATTTGTGTGGGTCTTAGGGAGGCTTTCCTGTTGGGACAACAGCCGCAAAATAGCCAGAAGACCCTCTCTAGGGTCTTCAGCTGTGTGAGCTGCTTCTCACCACAGGTTAGAATGCTTAGGTTGAGAGAGTGGCTGAGGTGCACATTCTTTTTTGTAAAAATATTTTTATTGAATTTATTGGGGTTACTTTGGTCAATAAAATTATGTAGGTTTCAAGTGTACAATTCTATAGTACATGGTCTGTATATGGTATTGTGTGAGCTGCACAATCTTGATCCTGTCTTTAGGAGTGACAATTTAGTTGGTTACATGTAGGCACAGGCTTTGGGCTCTGGTTTCATTTCTATAGAATTACAACGAGGTCTTTAGCCTCTTTTGGATTCTACAATTTCCTCCAAAATTTTCTGGTGATTTGAACCTTAGAAGAAGGAGGAGGGCAGGGAGGGAAGGAGAAGAGAAGCACTTAAATTAGGATTGTAGACATTAGTAAAAATTATGAAAATAGAAAGTAATGTGTGGAGAAATAAAAGAGAATGCTGAGGAGAACCTCAGGGGATATCAGCCATTGGAAGAACACTAGACTTTATCAGAGTTCTAGCTCAGCTCTCTTCCAGGCTATGTGATTCTGTACAAATCATCATCATCTGAGAGCCTCAGTTCTTAGGCTGTTAAATAGAAAAGCTCAAAGCTATCTACAAGGGTTGTTGTGAAGTGATCTGTGTAAAGATCAGGAATGGTAAGGGAAATTTCACACAGACCAGCAGAGAGAAGGTTGGGATTGACAAAGGATGCCTTTCAGAGGCCTTGACCCCCCACTCTTTCTCATGTTGGAGCCAGTGAGAAGCTCAAGGCTCAACATTACAATGTCCATTGATGCGGACAAGGTTAAAACCAAGCTGACATTGAATGTACTACCCATAGTCATCAAAGGAAGGAATCTGGGATTGCAAGGACACTTCATATCTTCAGAGACAGATGGTGGGAGAGTGAAAATAGGTCTAAGGTGGTTGGGCAATCACAGGCTGATGGAAAGGCTCTTCTCTAGCTTGTAAGATGAGATGCTCTTAATCATCTGCAGAGGACGTGTGCAACTAATGCCCTCTAATACTTGCTGACCTTCACTGAGCACCGCTGAGCACCCACATGCAAGACACTGAACCAAACACTTCACATGAATTGTCTTGTTCAAGCCTCCCATGTGACCCAAAGGGGAAGGCCACACCGTTAGCACCATGTTCAGTTAAGTAGCTGCCCAAGCCACATAGCAAGTGACCGATGACACGACCTAGACATTTTGACTCCAGAACTGGTGCTCAGACAGCCCACTGTCTCTCTGGGGATAAGAGTAGTGCAATTCCTCTCTCACCTTTCACCCATGCCTACTCCTCACCTGGACCAAAGAGGGATTATTGCTTTCCCATGAAATGCCAAAGGTCAAAAAATTGGACAACATGCCATTAAGCCGTTTCCCTCCTCCCTCACGAAAATGCTTACTTTTTTCTCCAATTAACTTCTGCTTTCTGTCTATTGGCTATGGTTTCTACAAGCAAACAGTCAGGGTCACCATGCAGCAGAGATCTAGCCCACCAATGCCCAACATGAGACTAGGAAGAAGGAAAAATATGTAAAGTCTGCTGTTCTTCTGGCAAGCAGTGGAGCTGGTTCTTTGAGCGACTCTGCCCTTTCAGTAAGCTTTGTAGGTAACTCTCTGAGGACCTAGAAAAAGGAAGGGGCTGATGAGTTTTGAGTGCAATAGACAAGTTCAAGTTAAAAACTTGAGCCAGATTCCCTCTACCAGAGAGTTGTACATGTAGTGTCATTGTCCCACCCTCCACCTCATCTCTCAGGCATTTACAGTTGATGAGTACAGAGTGTCAAGATAATATTATGCACTAGGCACCTGATTCATTTTCCAGTTCCCTCCAGGAAAAAAAATAAAATAAGAAAACCTCCTACACTCTAGGATAATTACCAAGGTTGCTGTGTCTCCAAATCATCAGGGAGTGTCCAGAATTGAACTGCCTTTATTGAAAAGTTACATTGATTCGATATATAGTAATACAGGCAAAAATAATTAAGGTTTTGCTAGCTGTGTAAGACCTTAATCCAGATCTCACAAGCATTCAATAAAGGCTGTACGGGCAGGGAAATATACGGCTGACAATTTTGCCCAAGAAGACTAGCTGGTATGAGAGGAGGCGCAGAAGGAGAGGGAGGAAGAGAGGGAGGAGTGGAGACAGAGAAGGGGGAGTAGGAACAGAAAGGGGAAGAGGAGGAGATGGAGGAGAGAAGTGTATTGGGGAAAGCAAGAAGAATTTTGTCAATTTGCTTATAAGCTCAGTAAGCACCACTCAGCAAAATGCTTCTATGCTAATTGATAAGCCCTAGAAGAGATATAGGCAATATAGCTAAAGAATCAAATCCTAGATATAGTTTGAAGATTTAATGCAAGAAAATGATTCTGCCAGTTTCCAAGAATGTGAAAAATCTATGGGTTTATCACCTGAAAGCCAAGGCCAGAGGGGTGCATTTCTGTGTGACTTTTCTACACTGTGTTGATGCTGCTTTATTTCCCACCTCAAGGGAAAAGCTTGGACCTGATGCCACCCAGACAGGCTGTCCACATCCTCTTGACTAAATGGAGGAGACGTTGCACACTGTGCTTGGGCGGGGGATGAAGGGTGGAGGTTGGAGTGACTCCCAAATTAGGAACTAAATTAAGTCCTCTATTCCAGTGGATCAGCATTTATTAGTGACTGAGCATCACAGGGCAGCAGTGAGCACCAAAGGAAAATGAGCTTGTTGGGGGAAAAGCTAATCAAATTTCAGCTAGAATGGGTAGAAACCTAGGATGGATAGGAAGTCTGACGTGTTATAAATGATGCCTCATAAGTAACTCAATAGATTCAGCCCCTGGAGCATTCTCTCCTGTTCCAACTAAGTGGGTCTGGAACTATATAATCTAGAAATTATTTTAGTCTAATAATGAAAAATATGTCATACATATAGTACAATTTAGTTTACATGTTTATATCCACCATGTCATGTACACAACCCATTAATATAAAAGAAAACATAACTCTTGGCCTCCCAAGCAAAACTTCAACAAGCTTTGCTTGTACTTAGTGATCAGGAAGGTCTTAGGACCTCTGTAGGCTTTCTGCTAGACCAAACCTGATACCATCTCTCTGGATTGCATCAGACCTGTCAGTCCCATCGCCTGCCCCCTCTCTGGGTTATAGCCTTCAATGTAAAAACCTCAGAGACTCATTCCTGTGTCCTTCTTTCCTTGCAGCCATGACCGGACTTGTCGTGCCCCCAATGTAAAGAAGAGGAAGAGCTGCTTTCTTATAGCACAAAACTGCTTACTCCGATGGACCGACAATGAGGAAAGCACTCTTGGGTCTTTGGGGAGAGTTGTGCCCCAGTGAACGGATGGGCAGATTTGGGTACACGAGGAGCTGCTTGTTACCTGGTCTCTCCTTCCGTGTGTAGCTCTGATGGTGGCTATACAAACTGACCCTCTTGGGGACAAGGACAAAAGATGTCATTGACGTAGTCAGTGCTAAAAGCAGAAATGCAATTCTTTGTTATGAACATTATAAGACCACCTTCCTATGTTTGTAAAATATTTAAAAAAAATTGGCAAACAATTCAAGCTTAATATTTTGGATACTATTTGTTTTTCTTTGTAGGAAAAAAAAAGTTGAAAGTTTCTATTTTCTATGAAGCCTTTCAGATACCAATTTAGTTTATGCAGAAAAAAAACTGAACAAAACAGGGTACCAGCATGGAAGACTTTCTTAAAATGAAACCCGAATTGAATGACATGTTGTTGTATGTGTGTTTGCTTATAGTTTAATCTCTTTAAAAAAAGGGAAAAATTTAAAATGTTTTACAATTATTTAAATAAATAAACGTGTAACTTATTGTAAGTAGAGGTAGAAATTAAGACCTTTTTGGAAGAGAGGCAGTTCTCTTTCTGATGTAAAATGAAACTGATGCAAACATGTAGTAACAAGTTTAAAAGATGTGTGATTATTACTGCAGTTACTTACTAGACTCTTTCCCCCCAGCCTGCATCCCCTCTTTTTCCATCATTTTATTGACCCATGGGCAAGAACAGGTACCTGATGTAGATTCCTACAGAACAGCCCAACAGAAGCAAAGATTCAAATCCATGCAAATACAAAATACTCAAGCCCATAAATTCATTCCCATCCCCATCTGCTTTCTAAATAGTCTACAAGTCCCTTTTAGTATTCACTCTGTGTGAAATTAAAAACAAAAACTAAAACAAAAAAACTTAAGTGTAAAAACTTATATTAGCTTTCAACATTGTCCCTTGAGCAGTGCAGAGAATTCCCAAGTTTTAGTGCATCCCAGCTTTTCACCGCAGGGAACGAAGTCTCACCTGAAAGAAGAGCCAAAGCCATGTGACATTTCCCCACCCAGCCGCCCTTGGGTCTTCACAGAGCCACGCACTCTGTCCTCTTGGGTTCCCTGGCTCAGCACTGAGGTAGAAGCCCCACAGAACTTCAGAAACAGGCGAATCTTTTCCTTGAACTCTTAGAATGTCAAGTTCTTTCTTCTCTCTTTAGATATCCCCTCTCATGGCATTAAACTCTCTTTTTAAAAAGTACGTATCCAACTTGACACAGTTTCCAGGCCAAGAATGGGATGGGTTATGAAGAGAAATGTTAAAAGCCCTAAATCCTTCTCCTGGTGTTAAAAAAAAAAAAAAAGGAACCCAGATTTTTAGCAGGGTCAGAAATTGGGGACATCTGTGTCCCAAGCAGCCCAGTTACCCAGGGCTGCAGTGGGCTGTCCGTAGTTCTGGGAGTGGCTCTGAGGGGGAGAAACATTGCAGGAGCCTCTATGATCCTGGGATGCATCCAGACTTATTTGGATTGCCAATAAGGATCTCATTTTTTTCCAGGTCAGGGTTTTCCTTGTTGACTCATTGGCACACAATATCGTCTATACACAGACTCTGGTTTGGGTTTCTAACATTAGAAATTGATGCAGCTCTCATGGAAAAACACCTTTAGTGCATCTGAGCCAATTTTAGATGATACATACCCACAACTACTCAACCCCATCAGTCTTATTTGCCTGTAATCTATTCTGGAATTACCCAATATGATCCAAATATTATTTCTATGCACAGGAAAATCCAAGGTTTTGGAGACCTGACATGCTCATAACTTTTGCTGACAGTCCCTCACAGTCAGGCTTGAAGCGCCAAAATATAGGGAAACACACGAGAGAAAGTTCCCTAGTGAAAAATCGTAGGGGAAGGGAAAGTGTGTAGAACACAAACATTACCATCCAGAAGGGAAGGCAGAACAAAGTCAAGCATGTCTAGACCTGGATTTGAGCCAATCCAACATAAGGAAATGTTTTTTTAAAGTAGCATTGCTTTTAGAATCTGTGAATTTTGCTCTTGCATGAAGATGAGTGCAGTACTGTCTTCAAAATGATTGTAGAATTTGTTGGTAGCTTTACACCGAAAAAAAATGTGTGTAACTAAATACCAGACACCTTGACCATTCAGCTAGAACCTTGGCAGCAACAGATTTATTTAATTGTATAAATGTGTGTAAGGATTATTTTTAGTGTACTAATAAATTTCAAACAAAGCTACTCTGTCCTGTTTAGTCATTGCTGTTGAATCATTCTGGTCCCAGGTTATTTTTGTGCCACTTGGAAGACAAGTATTTCTATAGGTAACTACAAGTTCTATGCTATCTTTATAAGAGGAGCTGTGTAAGATTTTTTATTTAAAGGGACAATTTACTTCATTATTTATCTCACTTTTTTTTTTGTTATAACATCGTATTTTTCCCCAGTTTTTCTTTGCACATTTCAATATGCATGGTTTAAAAACCATTATCTTCTCTACCTTTTGTACAGTAAGGTCTCATTTTCAAACTGTATAGTTATCTTTTCCTCATTTTGCTTTGTCAGTTATATACGGTATAAAGTTGCTATGCACAGAGCTTTTTGTAAAGACAGCTTTTTTGTTTACTGTTTTTAATGGTCTTACTTATGAAAGAATATCTTGTTTGTAAAATGAATATGCCTACTTCAGTTTTAAACTTTAAATTATCCTAACAAAAAATAAAATTTTTGTACTGTAAAAATGTTTGGAACATTGCCTTGTTTTTTGAAGTGGGAAAAACTTAAGTTTGGGTTTTTTCCTTAACTTTGTAGATTTTCTCATAACTGCTAGTCCCTGAGCTCTGGTTGAGGAAATCTTACTGTAGCTTTTGCTTACATGGCAAGTGTTCTAAGGAACTCACATAGAGGAGAGAATATGTTTGACTTTAGATTATTTTCTGTATGTATTTATCTATATATCCACCAGTGAAATTCCTTCATAAAAACTCAAATGATCCTAACTCCTATGTAGGGCTTTCATTATGCGGAATTATTGAGGTAGGTGGGTGGTCTACGTCAATTTGAAAGGGCTTGCTGAACAAATTTTGTAACTTATCCATCAAACAATGAGGAAAGAATTGGAAGTTGGCCACAAAAACTTGATGCCGATTCTTTTTAAAAAAATGTTTTTATTGATTTCAGAGAGGAAGGGAGATGGAGAGAGATAGAAACATCGATGATTAGAGAATCATTGATTGGCTGCCTCCTACACACACACACCCTCCACCCCACTGGGGATCTAGCCTGCGACCCGGGTATATGCCCTGACTGGGAATCAAACTGTGACCTCCTAGTTCATGAGTCGATGCTTAACCACTGAGCAACACTGGCCAGGCTTGATGCCTGTTCTTAAACCATAGGAAGAGAGGAAGACACGTGTTCCTGGAAGGAAATTGTCTATGGAAAAGGACTCGCACAGAAAGGTAGAAGGGCTGTAGGAGTTCAGAGGAGATGATAATTTCAGAAGGTTGGAGTGGTCAGAGAAGTTTCCAAGGGGAAGAGTGGGCTGCAGCAGGCTTTCAAAAATGGTAATAATTTTGCAGTAGATGTTGGCCATGAGCACTACAGATGGGAAGGCCATGTGAACAAAGACATGTAAAGGGAAATTCACAAAGCACATTTAAGAGAATGTGATCCTAAATATGAATTTCAACCAGACTTATTCACAAACATACTTATAATTGGGTTATCTCATTTCTCTCTACAAAGATACAGATATCCACATAGATTGTTTTCCTTGTATAAGTGGGTGAGATGCCATTAGTAGGCACTAATCTGAGAAAGCCACTGTAGTTTTGTTTTTCTCTGCGGAGACTAACTCTGCCTAGATCAGGGGTGGGCAAACTTTTTGACTCGAGGGCCACAATGGGTTCTTAAACTGGACCGGAGGGCCGGAACAAAAGCATGGATGGAGTGTTTGTGTGAACTAATATAAATTCAAAGTAAACATCATTACATAAAAGGGTACGGTCTTTTTTTTCAATGGTTTTATTCATTTCAAACGGGCTGGATCCGGCCTGCGGGCCGTAGTTTGCCCACGGCTGGCCTAGATTGTGCTTCCCCTGGATCTTTGTATGACTCATGTCTTGTCATCCTTCAGGCCTCAGGTTAAGTATCATCTACTCAGGGAAACCTAGGCTGACCTCTGACCATGCAGGGTTCCCCTTATTCTCTTTAACTGAATACTTTTTGTATCCTTATCATAATTTGTATTTATCTGTTATCTTTAGATTGAAATATCATAAGAACAGGGACCATTACTGTCTTAGTACTGTGTGTGGAGCACTGAGTTCACTGCCTGAGGTTCCCAACAATGAGTTGAACGAGTGACTGAGCAGACTGAATTCTGATCCCTGAGAGCAGCTCTGCTTTGTTTTGTGGGAGACGTAGCTAATAATCTGTCACAATTGATAGGAAACAGCATCACTTTGAGAATCCACTTCTTGGTGACTATCTTGTTAGCCAACTAGTAAAAAAAAATGAAGAAGTATGTCTGTAATATAAAGTGGCTGATTGTTTAATTAACAGAAAACTCAAAATGAAAGGGAAGTAAGGAAGAAGAGACCTCTGGCTGGTGGCCTGTAGAGTAGGTTGCTTTGCCTCTTGGCCTTGGGGCTTATCTCATGTTGATTTTCATGATGCTCGGGTGTAACTTCAGAATCATAATTGGGGTCTTTTAGAGGAATGCGTATTCTGCTCCTATTCCAGAGATGACACTTGCTGACCACACACTTGAATCTCAAAGAGCTTATGGTATGTTTACCAAACTGGAAGGAGTTCAGAGTGACTGTAGGGCAATGAATTTGAGAGTAATGAGATTTGGAACTTTAAAAATTAGGTGGGGACTGGATCCTCAAGGACCTTGCTCATAGTAGACTATGCTGTAGGCCAGTGATGGAGAACCTTTTGAGCTCAGCGCGTCAGCATTTTGAAAAACCCTAACTTAACTCTGGTGCCGTGTCACATATAGAAATTTTTTGATATTTGCAACCATAGTAAAACAAAGACTTATATTTTTGATATTTATTTTATATATTTAAATGCCATTTAACAAAGAAAAATCAACCAAAAATATGAGTTAGCGTGTCACCTCTGACACGCGTGTCATAGGTTCGCTATCACTGCTGTAGGTAATGGTTAACTGTTAAAGGAACTTAAGTCAAGGAGTAACACAATCAACTTTATGCTGTAGAAAAATCACAGTAGCTAAATTGTGGATAATGGATTGAAACAAGTGAATATTGGAGGCAAGGAGGCTAATTAGGCAAGGGATAAAAGATAGCTGAAAAGCACCAGTGTGCTGTGTCTATGACTGGTATCCATTCTGATTGTTCCTGTGCCATGTCAGTTGATAAATGTTTTTAAATTACTCTTGCAATTAGGAGACCGTTGTAATTCTCCAGACAAAAGTGACTCATGCCTGAAGTAAAGATTGGCAATAGAGATGGAAAGTAGAGAAAGATTTGAGAGAAAGCTTTGCAGTTTGATATGACTTATTGATTAATTAGATGTGGAAATGAGGGAGGTGGGTGGCTAGGATTACTCCTGGTTTGCAAGTGAGACTATTTGATTTTGTGATAACATTAAAGTAGGGAATAAAGACAGGACTATATTGTAGCAAATAAAAATATATGATGAATTAAATTTATTTTTAAAGCCTCACCCAAGTATATTTTTTCCATTGATATTTTAGAGAGAGTGGGAGGGAGGAGAAAAAGAGAGAGAAAGAGAGAGAGAGAGAGAGAGAGAGAGAGAGAGAGAGAGAGAGAGAGAGACTAGTTGCCTTCTGCACCCACTCCGACTAGGGTAGGGATTGAATCTGTAACCCAGGTACATGCCCTTGACTGGGAATAGAACCCACAACCCTTCAGTGTGCAGGTCGATGCTCTAAGCACTTAGCAACACCAGCCAGGGCATGATGATTTTAAATTGAGGCAAAAATGCTACAGTTCTTCTCCTCCTTCCTCCTCCTCTTTCCTCTCCTTCTCCTCCTCCTCCTCCTTCCTCTCCTCCTCCTCCTCCTCCTCCTCCTCCTCCTCCTCCTCCTTCCTCTCCTTCTCCTCCTCCTCCTCCTCCTCCTCCTCCTCCTCCTCCTCCTCCTCCTCCTCCTCCTCCTCCTCCTCCTTCTTCTTCTTCTTCTTCTTCTTCTTCTTCTTCTTCTTCTTCTTCTCCTTCTTCTTCTTCTTCTTTCTAGGTTAGCTGAAGTTTCCAGCAGTTTATTCAAGGATTCAGAGGATTATCTTCTTTGGTTCATAAATACCAAAAAAGATGGCTCTATTTTTATTTGAACGGCTGTTTGGTTGGGTATAAATTTTCTGAGGTTACACTTTCTTTCTTTGAGGACTTCATAGGAGGGTTTTAGGGTATTTGCTTTTTAGCTAGTTTCCAGTGTTGAATGTTGCTGTGGTAATAGCTGAAGTTATGCTTTCTCATGCCCCTCTTTTATTCCCCATATGCATACAAGGAAATCCTATAATTTGCTGTTTAAGTCAGGACACCTTTGAGAGTGAAAGGGGGCACACTAAATAATTATGCCTGGAAAACATGTAAACTGGCAGTTGGTCACGCTTGATATTTTTGTCTGCCTGCCTAAAAGAGTCTTTGTATTTGAAGACTAGGACCTTGTCTTGGTGTTGATTGTTCTCTGTAATGTTGTCCCCCTGGGATGCAGTGTTCCCTCTCAATGTATAAATTCAAGCCTTCTTTTATTTCTGGAAGCTTTTCTTTAATTATAACTTTAAAATACATTCTCTGTTTCTTCATTTTTGCTCTATTTGCTAGAAGCATCTGTTTAATCATATACAGGCTCTCTACTGCCCATCATTCATGTCTATCATGTTCTCTCTAACAACTCTTCACTCAGTGCACTTGTATGCTTGCTTTCTCACTCTTGTCCTTCTCTATATTCCTTCTAATGGGGCCTTAATTTCACAGATTGCTTTGGTTTTTTCTTTCATTTTTCATAAGCTGTGCTAGCTTATATCCCATTACTTTCTATGGTGTTACTGAGCTATTCCATCTCTGCTATGAGTTATTTTTTTATAGAGAAATTACTTTGTTGATGATGATGATGATGATGATGATGATGATGAGCTTGATCAGAATTACTGTCAGCTCCATGAAAACTTTTTTACCTGGTGTGTATGCTTCACCTTTAATTTGTCTTGCTTTTTCCCCTCATGGTATATAGATATAAACCATATTTTGATAACTTTTTGATACTCATCTTTGATTGAGGTGAGATTTTTCTGGATCACCCACTTGCTAGATGTTTGAGAAGGGAAGTTTATGACCTTGTACCAAGCTAGTAGAAGTTCTTATTTCAGACGTGTGTGTTTATATGTGTGCACACGCTTCCATGAGAGAGAGGGGCGGTGGTCTTTTAGCTTTTATTTCTTGGGCAAACTAAATTAGCATTTATGCAATTGCTCCCAATGCATACTACTCTTTCTGGTTCTTAGATCTATGGCTTCTTTGGGTAATTCCTCTTCAGTCTTGCCTACTGTCCATGCCAAATGGGGTCCACAGATATGCCTATAACCAGACTATATGTTTGTTTCAATTGTTTAAAAAACAGATGTTGGTTTTGACCCTTTTTATATCACCAGCCTTGTATGATATTAGCAGCTGAAACATCCTTTCTCAGTCTCCACACATTCCTGCTTGATTTTCCCTGCCATTGCCATCCTTTCCGCATAAACTGATTTGGGGTAACCAATTTTCCTAGTTTCCTCAAAGATGAAATTCGTGCTTCTCTTTCTCATTTCCCCATTTTCCTTAGAGTGATTCTGAGTGGGAATTGATGAAAATGATCTTATGGCAGCATTTTAATCAGTGTTTTCATATTCTCTGCTTTGCACCGTGGCAAGTCAAGGAGAGGCTGCTGCACAGTGCTATGCCACCATTCTCCCTCTGACCTAGCAGATGGCCTTGATAAGCAGCTCCTGCAGCCCAGCTCAGTGGCTACTTTCTTCACTTTCTCCATTGGCTCCTGAAAATACAAATAATAAGATATTGGTAATTCCCAAAACTGTCAAAAGAGATTGTCCAACTGGAATTTGTTTCACTAAATAATACACACACAAAAATAAACCTGTGGTCTGACTCTTTGAAATATGTCATATCACTATGTCATAGCAATTGTGCTTTTGGTTATTCTTCTAAAACCGATCCCACTCTGAACAGTAAAATTCAATTTTCCGTAAATGTTATCTATAAAAGACAGTATGATAAAATGAAGATCACTAGGATTCAGAGACCTGAATTCAATTCAAATTCTATCACCTTTAGTTATGTAATCTTGAATAAATCACTGCATTAACTCTTAACCTTCTTAAATGCAAAATAACAATAACTATACATATATGTAGGTGTATGCATATACATACTAGCATATATACATGTATAGCAGATATACACATATACATATATACAGTTTTATTTGTCATTGTTTTTGTAGTGATTTATACAAGATTCCATAACTAGAGATGCACATAGTAATATACACACACGTGTACATTTATGTATATATGTATCATTATTATGATGAAATGAAAACATGTACATGTTAAGATTGTAAACTTGATGAGTGTTAAATTTTTGTTTTTGTCTGTTTACTTCACTGCTCTATCAGCACCTAGAATAGTGCTTGGCACAGTGCAGGCACTCAATAAAAAATCAACAGTAGATTGATATGTAAAATGCCTACACATGATAGAGGCTCAGGAAATTCAACAGGAACAGCTCCAGCTTGGGCTTTCAGGTCCCACAGACTCAGGTTGCAGCCCAGCTCTCCTGCGTGCCAGGGCAAGATGAACTGAGCACTGAGACTCGGAACTCACTGGTTCACCATCTTTGAAAGGGCAGCACCATTGGACTGAGTCCTGCCTTGCGATCAGTTAACATCTTCCTCTCAGACAGGTGTCAAAAAGGGAAGCAGTCAGAGCAAGGTTCACTCCAGTCTGTTTTGGGGATAAAAGAGTGAACAGCAAAGGAAACATTATCTGGCCTTGGACATCCTTTGAACCAACAGTAAAAATTCGGGTAGAACAATAGGGCCCGTGCCAGGAAATAGTTCTCTAGCACTCTTCGTACTTGGGCGTGGTTCAGCCAAGAGAAGCCACAGTCCCAGTTCTTTGTAACAATAAAAAAGAGAAAAGGATGTGTCCCAATCACCAGTCTATGTTTTCTTCCTTTAAGAGTTAAGGAAATTTTTTTGCCATAGACCAGAACATCTGGCATGTCGTGAACATGAGTTCTGAGGACAAAGCAAGCATTGTTTTCAATTCCAGAATTTTGCAAGTCCAAGAGTTTAAATCCATGAAAAATGGCTTTTAAGAGAGGAATGAGACCAGGTTGACTCCTAATATTACATCCAAATATTTACCATTTTTGAGCAAGAAAAGCATAATTGCATGGAACTTTACATGCCTCAAAGACTGTGACTATATAGATTTAAATATTAATAATGCATTACTGCTAACAACAATAATGATAATGGCTAGTAAAGTGAAAATGCTAAATTTTCATTCTATGCTCAGTGAAGTAACAGAAAGAGTGTTAACACCAGCAGCTAGCAGACGTGATTCAAATCCCACCTCCATCTTTTTACTGTACCTGTATAATTCTCAGAAAATTGTCTTTAGGAATGTGAAAGTGGCAGACCCAGTAAGTGTTCAACTCTCTACATTTTTGTTTCTCTCTCCTTAGCCGTGGAAAAATTAACATGTGTTTATCTGAAAAGCCACCCATCACTCTTCCCTTACAGCTCCTCCCTGCCGGCAGCACTGAAAAGGGGATTATTAATTAATCGGTGTTTGTGAAACACTTAGAAGATGAAAGTGTTGGGTGTGGAGCAGTCCATTTACATCACAATACTTGAGCTGGCTGCTCCTTCAAGTGGATCCACTTACAATGTAAGGAGTCTCAGTAGAGGTGTTCCAGTCACTCAAGGATCAATGTGTGATTCTGGAAAAGGCTTGTGTCTGCCACGCCAGAGCAGTGCTGTGCAGCAGGCAGGCGTTTCTGGAGATGCCATATGACAGCTAATCCTCGAATGAAAGAAGCTCAAAAGGCTTTTGTATTTTTTCTACAAATTACTCTATGGTCCCTTTAGTGATAACTTTAACCAACAAGAAGCTATCTGACCTCTTTGGATTCACATTGTTTCCTGGTCCTTGCCGATCTTGGAATCCAGGAACGGAGAAAGAAAATCAGTTCTATGTGGATAAAAGCAGCATTCTGCACGCTGGGGTTCCCTAAATCCCGGAGGCAAAGTGTGAGGTCCTGTGGCGAGGGGGCTGGGAGTTGTGCATCCATAGCAGGGTCTCTCACATTTGCTTCTGGTCTGCTTCCGATCACGTAGGAAGAGACTAGACTCCAGGTAGAGAGCACCCAATAGAGTACAGAGATGTCATATTTTAAAGAAATACCTGAAACTTGTTATTATTAACCAATTTTACCCAATAAACTTCATTTACAAAACAAAATAGAATAATTGTGATTAATTTTTCATGTTGTTTTTATAGCATTAAAAACAGAATTATACTTTAAAAAAAGATTGCACTGCCCCATGTTGTTTCAGCAAAACTGTATCACCCATCACAACAAAATGATGTTAATATTCAATTTGTTTATTTTGTGATTTTTGATTGTTTTTACTTCATGAATCATAAAAATTTAAAATTATAACAAGCATATATAAAAGTATTAGAGTTTATATTTTAGTTCTATGCAAACCTCTTAATACAATTATAGTATAAATAATTTAAGAAACATTGTTGACTTTTAAGGTTGTTTTTTTCCTAAATACATTACCCAAATTTGAGAAGCACCGGAGTATGGCAATGAGAAAGGGGAGGAAAATGACTGGTAATCTACAAATTGGGTCATCTTTCCTTGAATAATTAAGACTTGGCTGAATGTTAATTCCTGTGTTCTGCAATTCAGCATCAATAAAAGAAATCTCCATGTACTATTCCAGAATTTCATTTTTGCCTCTGAATTATGTTCATATCCACAAATTCCAGCCAAGGACCTATTGAATAATTGTCCCCAAATGTAACATTTTCCTGGTGATGTTTTCCCTTCCTAGGTTCTAGGAAATATAGAAATGTGTTTCTAATTATTAGCAGAACCACCTGGTAACTGCACTGTATCATTGTAATAATATGACTCATTTAGTACACAGTTTGGTGGAACTCAGAGTCATCTTTGACGCCATCCAAGGAAAATCATTTACCAAAATGACCTCACATTCGCAGGCTCACCTATAACAAGATGATCATATTTTATAAACCAAAAATCAGAACCCGTGGCTTGGCAGGCATAAATATATCTGCAACTGGAGTTTTCCTGGAAAATCCAGGGCATACAAATTTCTATGGCATAAGCCACAGAAATCACCTGCTAAATGATGCTCTGGTGCCTTTACTTGGAGAACTTGGGGAACTAGAAGCAACTGGCTTTCGTCTCTAGAGTCGTTATGTATGTGTGGGCTGAGTCCCAAAAATCTATCACTTCCCTGAGTTCACTGAGTGTGTGAGAGGTGAGAACAGAAATCAAACCAGCTCTTCTGGGACACTTACCCTCGTTTTGCAGGGAAACCAACAAGAAATCTCTTCCTGTATAATAAGCCTTCTGGAAGTTGGCCCCTCTTTAGGTTTAGTGGGGTTGGCATATTGATGCTAGAGAGGGGTGTGACCAGAAGCCTGGGGAAATGCTCAAGCTTCAGGCTAGGTTTTTCTTCTATGTTGAATCATATTGTACTGGCCATAGGCCCCAAGTCTGTGAGCCTATGCTAATTTGCATGGCATATAATAACCATTCTGGTTCCTATTCTCTTTTCTTCTTAGTTGTTTGACTGCTTTTTAAAAATGTGTTTTTATTGATGTTTTAGAGAAAGAAGAAGGGAGAAGGAGAGGGAGATAGAAAGATCGATGAATGAGAAACATCACTCCACTGCTTCCTGCACACCCCTACTGGGGATTGAGCCTGAATTTGGGCATGTGCCCTGACCAGGAATTGAACTCTTGGTGCATGAGTTGACACTCAACTACTGAGCAACACTGGTTGGGTTGTTTTTTTGTTGTTTTACTTTTGCTTTTGTTGTTGTTGTTAAGTAAGAACGTCAGGGAGTGGAAGAAGAGATAAAATGAAGAAGCAACAGGTTATATAAATCTGATTTTTTATTGAGGTATAATTAACAGATAACATTTATATAACCAGTTATATTAGTTTCAGGTGTACAGATTAATGATTTGATATTTGTATAAGTTGCAAAAATGATCATCACAATAGGCTAGTAACATCCATGACCATATATAGTTACATTTTTTAATATATATATATATATATATTGATTTCAGAGAAGAAGGGAGAGGGAGAAAGAGATAGAAACATCAATGATGAGAGAGAATCACCAACTGGCCGCCTCTCGCATGCCCCCACCGGGGATCAAGCCCATAACCTGGGCATGTTCCCTGACTGGGAATTGAACTGTGACCTCCTGGTTCATAGGTCAATGCTCAACCACTGAGCCATGCTTGCCGGGCCAACATTTTTTGTGTGATGATCATTTAAGATGTATCCTCTTAGCAACTTTTGAATATGCAATGTACACTATACATTTTAGCTTAAAACAAGGAACAGCTGAAGAGTTTTCTAGAATGGTAATGTATATTGGCATGGAAGGAACTAAGTACCATGTTGAAGAAAAGTTTAGTTAAGTAAATTCTCAGAGGCCTTAGGCACAAGCAGGAGAAGTCAAAGATAAATAGTAAGCCACACCAAGGTTCTGTCTTGGAGGACTTACTTTGATGTGGGGAGTGGGAAAGGGCTGTTCCTCTGTGAGAACACATGAGATATGATTGATGGCATCCATTCCTGAGAAATGACAGCAGATCGTGGCACCTCACCTGAACATTCATCAGCGTGGCAGAGAGAAGGGCCCTGTGGCAGAGGCAGCAGCTGGAGGAAGGGGAAAGGAGCAAAGGAGATGCAAATGCTCCAGGTTCCTCACATCAGCACTGGGCTCTTTCTGCCTAGCAGAGGACTGTGTTGGCAACAGAAAGCCAAGAGGGAATAAATCTGGGAAGGACATTCCCCCCAACATGCTCTAACTTAGTTTTCTAAAAACCAAGGACTTAGATGATTTTTAACAAAGAAAACTATATAAATACACCAGTGCCCCTTTGTAATGTTCTTTCTCAAGAAATGCCAGGTGCAGTTGCCTATTGATTCTCACATCCCAGCCAAGCTTCCTACATTCAGGACTCACAAGGCAAGGTTTGGGCATGTGAGCAGGATGCTGTTTTGGGGTCTTTACAGAACATAGAGTAGGTGATGTCTAAAGATGGCAGCTGCTGCAGTGGAAGGTCTTCAGATCAGTAGCACTCTTTTCAAATCTCAGTTTGTCTACTGATGAATCTTGACCTCTCTGAGACTCCATTCTTTATTCTGCCAAATGGGCTAATTCCTACTTAGCTCATTGAATTGCAGAAAGAACCAAATGGGATGACTGCTGTGAATGTACCTAGCACAGAGCAGAGCTAGGACTTATCAGTAGAAATTAGTGTTCTTGAACATGCATCAAGGATGTAATCATGCTGGATAGTGACTGTTTTCAATTCTAATATGTTGAAAAATAATAGATAATCAGTAGGCAATTATGGAAAAGCCTTGTGAAAGTCCGTTAGAGGATCTTAAAAATTAGACTAGAGATAGCCAGGGTCTATTTCCCTCTAATGACCTTGGTGGCAAAAATGAGACCTAGAATGCTGAACACAAGGATGAAAGTGTTTAAGGCCTTGGGATGATGGAACTGTTCTAGAATTTGGTTGCAATGGTGGTGGCAGAACTTTAGTAAACAAATAGACTAAAACTATTGAGCTATATATCATGATGGTCAATTTTCTATTTCAACTTGGCTGGTCTGTAGTTCCCATTTATTTAATCAAAAACTAATCTAGGTGTTGTTGTGAAAGTATTTTGCAGATGTGGTTAACATCTACAAATCACCCACTTGAAATAAAGGGGATTGCACTTGATAATTTGGATGGCCTTTATGAAATCAGTTGAAAGGCCTTAAGAGCAAAAGCTGAGGTTTCCAGGAAAAGAAATTCTGCTTTGAGACTGTAGCATCAACTTCTGCCTGAATTTCCAGCCTGCTGGCTTGCCATATGAACTTCAAACTTGCCAGCTTCCATAACTAGGTGAGCTTATCTATCTATGTCTTTGTCTATGTCTATATCTATATCATCTATATCTATATCTATATCTATATTTATATCTATGTCTATATCTATATCTATATCATCTATATCTATATAGCTATAGCTATATCTATATCTATATTATATATATATATATTACATATATTAATTGAGCTATTAGCTGTTAAGTGTGTATAGTTTTTTTGGAACACACACTGTGTATGTATGTGTGTGTGTGAGTGTGTATACATTTGTTCTGTTTCTCTGGATAACGCTGATGAATACTAAACTTAAAACAACGTGAAGTTATTATAAGTAAATTATGTGTCAATAAATTGTTTTTTCTTTAAACTACATACTATCTAATTTCAGTTTTATAAAATTCTAGGAATGACAAACTAACCTTTAGTGAGAGAAAGCAGATCAGTGGCTGCAGAGTCATGGGAAGACTACAGAGGAGCCTGAGGAAATTATTGGGGGTAATGGCTGTGTGCACTAGCTGATTGTGGCTTCATGTGTGTTTACAAAGGTGAAAATCTGTCAAAGAGCACACTGTAAATGGGTACAGTTTATTGTATGTCAGTTCAACCTTCATAAAGTGGCTTATCCTATGTAATAAAAGCCTAATAGGCTAAATGTCTGGTCATCCAGTCATCCGTTCAATCAATCAAAGCATAATACACTCATGATATGCTAAGGCCACTCAACCGCTCACGATGACGTACATTGACCACCAGGGGGCAGACACTCCAACCGGTAAGTTAGCTTGCTGCTGGGGTCTGGCCGATCAGGACTGAGTGAAACAGGCTGGACATACCCTGGAGCCCTCCCACATCCCTCCCCAACCCTGATCATGCACCAGTGGGGTCCCTCAGCCTGGCCTGCACCCTCTCTCAATCTAGGACCACCTGGGGTATGTCAGAGAGCCGGTTTCAGCCCGATCTCGCAGGCCAGGTCAAGGGACACCACTGGTGCACAAATTCATGCACCAGTCCTCTAGTCTAAAAATAAAAAGAGACAGAGAGAAGGAGAGAGACAAAAAGAGAGCCAAAAGGATAAATCCAAGAGAAAAATGTCTAAGGCTTAGAGTAGATGGGGCCTATGCTGCCTATTTTGTTTCCCCTTCATCCTGTTATCCTCCTTGGGTCTGAAAGCTGCACAGAGAACACAGGAGATGAAAGGAACAGTCCTCCCCACCCTCCAGGACTCTGGAAACACCCATTCCCCTTCTACTTCAAGTGGAGATGCCAGCAAAGGTCTGCACCTGGACACAGTGTGCCCATCCATGCCTGGAGATAAAACAGAAAAACTGTGAAAGTTCAGTCGGCTGTAATCAGAAAGAATGTTTATAAAGTATCCTGCTGCCTTGTTCTGTCCACTAGAGAATCAATCTTGGAGCCTATCTATGTCCAAAAGGGGTGAATACAGAGCACCCATCCCCTCACTATAGCACTAGCACAGTTGGTCAGAGAACACCGAGCTTCCAGAATTAACTGAGAGGTAAGACCACTGGGTCAAACATCAGAAAGAGCTGCTTCCCTCTCACCGAGAGGAGGAAGCAACAAGCATTTGCCCAGCAAGGCGGGGTGGGCCAAGCTTCTTCTCAGATTGTGCCCTAAGTAAGCATGTGGGCAGAGGCTGAGGAAAAGCCTGGTCTGTCCCAGGAAAAGGGTACAGCAGAATTCTGGAAAAGAAATCTGGTCAGAATCAGCACAGAGACCCCCCCTAATTTGTACTTGCTAAGTATTTTGGTTGACAAGGAAGTAAAACTTAGCAGGACAGTAGCAAAAGCCACCACGGATATTTACAGCCATTCATTGACTATGAGTGTGCTCAACTGTGTGGCTTTGGCCATTTTCAGCTCCACCTTTCTTGTCCACATGGTGTCTGGAATTTAAAACTAATCCAGATGTTTTTGTAGATACAGCACAACTATTTCAGGCAAGATTCTGGTGCCCAGAGTAAGTCAACAAGGGAGGCTGAGCAAGCTCCCAGGGACAGCCTGGCTCATGGTCAGGCATGCATTCCTCTATCTAAGAGAGCTGCCACTTGAGCAGCACTCCCGGAATTCACAACCTGGGGACTATTTGAGCTTTCAGTCTACCTGGGGGTGGTCTCACTTCCAGGTCGCAGAGGAGGGTGAGAGCACAGATGTGATCCCTTGTGCGTGCTGGTGTGTGTGTGTGTGTGTGTGTGTGTGTGTGTGTGTGAGAGAGAGAGAGAGAGAGAAAGGGGCAGCCTAAAAGCAAGAAACAGAAAACCCCAGGGCAGAGAAGCCATAGAAACATGAATTTTACTGTCAAAGGTTGGGATTCATGTTCAAATTACTTTGTACATGAGCATTTTGACCATGGAAAAATGACTTGGTTTTTCTGAGTACATTTTATCATCTGCAAAATGGGCCCATGAAGCTAGCTCATGGGATTGTTGAAAGGATTACCTGATATATGATAGCACATGGGAAGATGCTTTATAAACTGGGAGGCACAGGTGATGAGATGCCCCCACGTTGCCCACCAGGCCTCCTACCCAAGGAAGAGTGAGATTTATGGACGTGCAGTTCCAAGATGACTTGTGAGGTGAGAGAGTTGTGAGTTGTGACCACAGGACCCTGCAGGGCAAGCCCAGCTCTGTCTGAGGACGGGTACTACAGAGGAGGTGCTCTGAGCACTGTTGCTGGTTCTGAGACCCACGGGCCTCTTTTAATTCATAAAAAGCAACAGGATTCAGATATTTTTAATTTTTGCTTTAAGAAATCAGTGCAAGGCGCTTTCTCTACCTAATCTCTAACGATCCCACCAAGCCTGTAATTGACTTTTGCTACCCACATGTTAGAAGTGCCTTAACTGAGGCTGAGGAAAGTAGGGAGCTTGCCAGCAGTCCTCCAGCCAGGCAGGGGCAGAGCCAGAATCCAGCCCTGCCTCTAATTCCCCTGATTTCCCATTTGAATTTTAAAATAATATAAGCAAGATGTTATATATTTTTGAACCAAAAAATCTTTTAAAATCAGATTATTGTTTTCCTGTATGAGATTCAAGCTGGGCCTTGGAAATGAAGAAAGAATTGGGAGAACTTGGAAAGGTTTGGGAAGGACATAGCCAAAGCGAACAAAAGCTTGGGAGGGAAACAAGAAAATGTTCCCTGACAGGGAAAAATGAAAGAATTTGTTCACTCGATGGTAAGTTCTGAAGAGGCCAGGAACTGTATCTTATAACTTCACTTAGTGGCTGGAGGCCACCCCCACCCCCGGCTCCCAGCTGGGAACGTAGTGTATTCTGGTTGATCTATTGATCATTTCACTCTGAAAAAGAAAAGGCCAAAGGAGTGGAATTCATTACAACCTCCAAAAACCATGTGTAACCGAGTCAGAGGGGAGTGGTGATGAAAAGAGGGTTTACGTTCCATGATGTCAGAACACGAAGGAAAGTTCTAGAATGCCTTTGAAAAAAAATTTTCAGTTTTTTCCATCTGAAATGGGTGTGAGGCATTTGAACACACTACCAAGGATGCAAAGCCTCTTTCTTTGCTGATCTCAAAAAGAATGTTCAAGGGCCAAAGTTTTGAAAGAATAGATTGCACACCTGTAGTTCTGGGGGTGACCTCAATGTAACTCACAGTCTGAAAAGCCAGTGATGCCCCTGACTTTGCCCATATCAAAAGGCCAATTCCAACATGCTCTGCAGGTCAAAACAGCTTCTCCGCTCATGGAGGTCTCGCCAGCACCCAGAGGATTCCAGCGACGTGGCTCAGCCACAAGGAAGGACAGGAAGAGATGTTTCAATATCATTTGAGGCTTTTGTGGGAGAGCAAATGTCGAGCCCATAATAGATGCTTTCTGATCCTTCTCACACTGCACCTGGCTCTCCTAAGTATTGGTCCTATTACGTTTTTAAAAATAGCTCTGAAGTAATTTGTGAGCTGAACTGGCTACAGAATAAAAAACCCACCTGAATAAATTCTACTTGTTCCTATCAGCCAGAGACCCAGACCTACAGCTGCAGTTTCCTCAGAGCTAATTTTCAGCATTAGGGTTCATCAGAACCGAAATTCCGTTCTAATAAATGGTGAGGCAGCAGCCACTCTTTCAGCCACTCGTTCGGGCGATCGGGGAATTGGCAGATGAGTTAAAATGTTCCATTGGTGACAACACACAGCTGTTGAGGTGCAAAGATGTGAGACTCTAATCAGACCAGGTTGTATAAGTAGCACTGTCTCATTATCTCTGCTTGGGGGGTAGGGTTCACCGGGCAGCTGGGGCTGGACGGATGTCAACAGGAGAGCTAATGGGAAGTTGACACACAAAGATATCAACCTAGAAGAGAGGAAGTGGGTAACCTATGCCCCCTTTAACCTTGAAGAAGAATATGGAGTGGGCAGTCCCTTCACAATGATTCTTGCATGAGGCAGCATCAATAACCAATGTTACTCTTTTCTTGCATTTGTAAGAAATGACCTCCAGGGCTTTCCCTTGGCATATGTTGCAGTGTTCTCCCAGGAACATCTTATTTTTTCCAACATTCTGAGGAAAGTTGTAATGTCAATTAAGCAATGCCCAGAGTGGGAAACTGTCTTGAGTGCCAAGCACAGAAGAGGTAGTCCGTAAGTGGTGGCTATTCACTCTACTAATACACAAGCAAGCAGGGTGCTTCTAAATTTGCTGATTTGCAAAATAGATGATGGTTATCTTAGAAATAATAAAAGTAACCAATGATCATTGGTCAAGCTACGTAATGATGATCAATTTACCAAATATTTTCACACCCATTATGTAGTTAACCTGTCCCAGGACTTTGTATGGTAGGGATGCTTATTATTCACCCTTTAGTGATGAGCCTTCTTGGGGGCTCTATAGAATAAGCAAATAGTACCTCTGTTATTACCCAAGTGCAGAAACTGCAGGAGCCGGGCAAATGAAGAGGAAAATACTGGTTTTATTGCTGATAAGAGTTCCTTGAAATTGAAGCTGAGATATACAATGAGCTTGTTAACATTCCCACCCCACTCCCCACAGGCACATACAACAGATATCAGTACAGACCCTGGGGCAGCCCCTCCAAGGACAAGCGTGAGTCTTCACTACAGATTCCTGTACCAAGAATCCAGGATGAGAGGAGAGAGAACACATCTCTCATGCTTACAGACTTTCAATAGATAAGCGCCACCCCACCAAGGCTGCCATGTTGTGATCAGGTACCTTCCTCCTCTTTGTGAGGATGAGTGGTGGAGGAGGTGGGTGAGCCAGCGATATGACTCCTGGAAACATAAGGAGAGGAGGGGAAGTGATTTTTCCTAATACATCCCAGCGCTTTTGCTTTCCGAACACATTGGATCAGACATCAAGATTATGGTCATCCCAGAAGCAGCTATTTTTCCTAAGGGAACTTTTCCTCCTAGCAGCACTACTCCCACTTTATGAGACCAGCCCCCCAATAGACAACCCTCCTGGGACCCCAGGTGGGCAGTTTAGAACTGGCCCCCAGAAGACTCTGAATGGATCCGAGGAGTACACTAACTCAACTAAGTTCAAACTCACTCCTTATTCTGTTTTCCTCTCCCCAAAACTGTTCAGCCATGTTCTCTAATATAACGCTTTTCAGGGTCTCTGCAATGTGATTAAATAACAAAATAAAGATAATTATGTAAGGCCAGCAACAAACAGGGGTATAAACTCATTTGGATATAAACTCACTCCCATTAGGAAATTCCAAGGGAGATACTGAAGTCCAAACATTAAATAATCCTCTTGGAAGAAACATCCAAAGACATTTCAGTCCAAAAGAATTAAAGTCCAAAGTTAAATTTCCTTAACTTGTGGAGTTCAAGTCCAAAGACATGAAAGTCAAATTCCAATTTTTAGTTTTCCTGTGTCTTTGATATGCAAAGAAATTCATGTCCAAAATTTCCTTTCCCAATTTCCAGTCCTGCCCAGTCTCCAGGAGAAGGTCCCGGACGTCAGCAGCTGCAGGCTGGGCTGCGGTCCACGGGAATGGGTGTGGCTCCTCCTCGGCCTCTCAGCAGCCTTATTTTTTAAAAAACTTCAAAGAGTTAATCGAACACGGAAGAGTGTTATCGTATCAGCCCCATGCTCCACAACACTGAGAACTACAAGAAACGCCCAGCCGCCAGAGAAGCTGTCTGAGCACAGTTAGCTTTTCAGAGCCCAGTATCCAGTGAGGCCAGAGGCCGAGTACTATTTGGAGAAAGGGGAAATCGGTGGGTTACGCCACAATTTGGGTCCTAATATCTAAAATCTTGATCAGTGCTGAGGTATCTAATGGATTCAGGGCCAACGTGGGGTGAATTCTAGAATGTGAGAACAAGCCATGTGAGTCCAACCCGATTTTTAAGTGGTTCTCTCCCTCAGCTCCCAACGAGATCCAAGCAACACAAAGACGGTGCCGCGGGGACCGCTGATCTGGACCTCCTTTACCTCCGCCTGACACAAGACACCATCGTGCCCTGTAGATCCTGTGCTGACTACAACGATTTAAACTCCTGCCAACAGACCTGGCTAACATCCACAGTCAAAGCCGCAAGCACAGTTCTGTATCCCATGCCTGGCACGCGACAGTGCTATGCCGTTTCAGGCGAAAGCTATAGTGGGCTTCCCTAAGACCCCAGCAGCCGACTTGCTCAAGTCTGGCAGCCAGAGTTTGCTAATGTCCACACTCATTTAAAACGGCATTAACATAGTCATTTTCCCATGGACAAAGCCACCAGGAGTGGGGTAACCACATTCATTAAACTAGGACATTTTTGACAGTTAAAATAAGAGATGAATAAATACTATGAGACAAAAAGCATGAACTGTGCCGGGCTAGTTGTGGTGCATGCTTGCTTGAGCCATAAACTCCCCAGTCTCATTTAAGGCAACTCCACAGGGTAACCGAGGAGTGGGAACTGGGAGTTTCCCCCAAGGGAAGTCAGGGCTCAGAGAGTTAGTTAAATGATTTGCCTGGAGTTAACATGCTTGTAAGTAACACAACCAGAAATGAATCCAGGTCTTCTGGTTGCAAAGCCATGGTTTTTTCAGTGCATTCATTCTGCTCCTTATATCCCCACTACTCACATCTTTGTTACAATTTGAAAGCCTTTCCTCCCTGTACTTGCCTTTTGCTTTGGAAAAATAATGTTTTTGTCTACTATATGAGTAATAAATGTGCACTGTAGAAAATCTGGAAATTGTTGAAAAGCATAAAGAAAAAAGTTGTTATTTTTCCACTGAAGAATAAGCTATGTTATCATTTTCTTCCAATTTGTTTTCTGTGTATGTGTGTGTTAATGTGTGTGCAGTAATATTTTTGAGCTATTTCCAGATTCTCTATCTTTCTTCCCACTACATCTGCCTTTTCCTTTGTCTCCTACTTCAAGCAGATAGAAGGCAGTGTGCTCATGGTCGCCTGGTCTCAGGGGAGAAACGGGCCGGCAAAAGGCAGAATAAAAGAATTTAGTTTCCCAAAGCCCAGGCCCACCAAGAATATTATTCTAGTCACCTTGGAGGCAAATAACAGTATCTCTCTCCTTTCCAATATTTATACTTCATATTTCTTTTTGTTGATGTACTATAGACTAAGACTTCCAGAAAAATGTTAAAAAATGGTGATGATGCCTGGCCGGTTAACATCAACCTATGAACCAGGAAGTCACAGTTCAATTCCCCACCAGAGTACAGTTCAATTCCATGCCCTGGTTACAGGCTTGATCCCCAGTGTGGAGTGTGCAGGAGGCAGCCAATCAACAGTTCTCTTTCATCATGGATGTTCCTATCTCTCTCCCTCTCCCTTTCTCTCTGAAAAAGCAATAAAAATATATTTTTAAAAAATGGTGATGATAGCAAGCTCACTTGTATTGGTCTGACTTTAATATCCAGGTTTCCACATTAAATATGGTATTGGTCAATTTTACTCGTTTTCTTTGTCTGGTTAAGCAAGTTTTCTATTCTTTGTTGCTAAGAAATTCAATTTTTATTAAAAATCAAGAATAATATTGAAAGTGATCAAATGTATTTTGGCATCTTTTTTTTTTTAAATTTTTACCTGAGGACATGTTCCCATTGTTTCCAGAGAGAGAGGACAGGAGAGAGAGAGAGAGAGAGAGAGAGAGAGAGAGAGAGAGAGAGGGAGAGAGAGAGAGAGAGGAAGACATGGATGTAAGAGAGGAAGATCGGCCTCTTGCCACATACACTGACCAGGAATCAAACCTATGACCCTTCAGTGCATGGGAGGGCTCTCCAACCAACTCAGCCACACCAATCAGGGCTATTTTGGCATCTAGTAAGATAATCATGTGACTCCTCTTCTTTGATTTATTAAGATTGTGAACTATATCAATGGGTCTTCTATCATCAAACCACTTTTGCATTTCTGATTTTGCTGTTTTTTATTTAAGTGGGCTGCTGGATTTGATTTGTAGTCAAGTGAAAAGTAAGATTGGTAAGCTATGTTATCATTACTGGTGTTGCTCAGTGGTTGAGTATCGACCCATGCACCAGGAAGTCACCTGTTCAGACTCAATCCCCAGTAGGGAGCGTGCAGGAGGCAATCAATGGATGTTTTTCAATGTTTCTATCTCTGTCTCTCTCTCTCCCTTCCTCTTTCTGAAATTAATTTTAAGAAAAGTAAGATTGGTTTATAATTTTCATATTCAGAAGTACCAAGCATGTGTTCTTGAGGGATATACCAAATCATAAAATAAATTGGAATACTGTCATTATTTTCTAGCCTATGTAACAGGAGAGGGTTAGTTCTCTTTAAAAAAATTAAAACTTGCTCATAAAAAGTTCAGGGATTGGAGTTTTTGTTGAAGATAATTCTCTGACAGCTTTTCTTGTTTTACCAATAATTATTAATTACTTAAGAATTTTTATTTCATCTCATGTCAATTTTACTACTCTAATTTTTTTTTTACATAAATGACTATTACATTGAGAATTTCAGATTCATTAGCAGAGAATTACACAAAATCCTTACTTTTTTCTGTGGTCTAATTGTTGTTGTTTTTAGACTTAGTAATTTGGTATTTGATTTTATTTTTTTTAAAGAACCAATTTTTGGCTTTATTACTAATTCTCTATTAAAATTTTAAAGTTTACTTTTAACCTTTTTTCTTTTGTTTTTTTTTCCTTTTGGAGGATAATGTAGTGGTGATATTTCCTTTTATTTTTTAATATATTTTTCATTATTGATAGTATTAAATTTAAGTGAAGTTTACTTATATTTTTACTTATTAGAAATGAAATGGTTTCATGTTATTTAATTTCTCTCTGAAATCAGATTTGACTCCAACCCACTGGTTTTAAATTGGAGTTTTCTCATCTATGGAGTCATAATAGCCAGTGTTTTTGTCTACCTAACCTGTTTCTCTCAGTCTTCCCAGCAGCCTTCTTGTGGCACCATTAACTCCCACTGTGAGGATCCTGGGACAACCTTGGTTTGGTTTTCCTGAGATTTATTTGTTCATCTCTCCTTTCAATTCTGTGTTACATTAGGAGCCTTTCAAAACGTGATACTATTTTGTTTAATGTGATTAATTTTTTTTTTCAAATTTCTCTTGGTTGTTTTATTTACTTACTTACTTATTTATTTATTTATTTTTTAATTCTTTAAAGTATTTCATATGTCTCCTTTCCCCCTATTGACCTCTCCCAGCCACTCCCACCCCCAGAACATGCTCTCACCCCTCTAGTGTCTGTGTCCATTGGTTATGCATGTATACAAATCCTTTGGTTGACCCCCCCTAACCCGCCACCCCCACCTTCCCCTGCCTTCCTTCTGAGGTGTGATGGTTTGTTCTATGCTTCTCTGTCTCTGGATCTATTTTTGTTCATCAGTTTATGTTGTTCATCATATTCCACTTATGAGTGAAAGCATGTGGTATTTATTTTTCTCCAACTGGCTTGTTTCACTTAGCATAATGCTCTCCATGTCCATTCATGCTGTTGTGAATGGTAAGAGTTCCTTCTTTTTTACAGCAGCTTAGTATTCCATTGTGTAGATGTGCCACAGTTATTTAATCCACTCATCTGATGGGCACTTAGGCTGTTTCCAAATCTTAGCTATTGTAAATTGTGCTCCTATGAACATAGGGGTGCATATGTCCTTTCTGATAGGTGTTGCTGATTTCTTGGGATATATTTCTAGAAGTGGGATTACTGGGTCCAATGGGAGTCCTACTTTTAATTTTTTGAGGAAACTCCTTACTGTTTTCACAGTGGCTGAACTAGTCTGCATTCTCACCAGTAGTACACGAGGGTTCCTTTTTCTCCACATCCTTGCCAGCACTTGTTGTTCATTGATTTGTTGATGATAGCCATTCTGACAGGTTCTGAGATGGTACTGCATTGTCATTTTGATTTGCATCTCTTGGATGATTAGTGACTTTGAGCATGTTTTCATATGTCTCTTGGTCTTTTGTATGTCCACTTTCAAAAAGTGTCTATTTAGGTCCTTTGCCTATTTTTTGATTGGATTGTGTATCTTTCTTTAGTTAAGATGTATGAGTTCCCTGTAAGTTTTAGAGATTAGACCCTTATCAGATATAACATTGGCAAATATATTCTCCCATGCAGTTGGTTTTTGTTGTTTTGTTGATGGTTTCTTTTGCTGTGCAGAAGCTTTTTATTTTGATGTAGTCCCATTTGTTTATTTTCTTCTTAGTTTCCATTGCCATAGGAGCTGTATCGGTAAAAATATTGCTACGACATATGTCTGCTATTTTGCTGCCTATGGGTTCTTCTAAGATTTTTATGGTTTTCTATCTTATGGTTTCCTGGTTTAAGTCCTTTATCCATTTGAGTTTATTTTTGTGTATGGTGTAAGTTGGTGGTCTAGTTTCATTTTTTTTTTTTGCATGTATCTGTCCAATTTTCCCAACACCATTTATTGAAGAGACTGTCTTGACTCCCTTGTATGTTCTTGCCTCCTTTGTCAAATATTAATTGAGCATAATGACTTGGGTTGATTTCTGGGTTCTCTGTTCTGTTCCATTGTTCTATATGTCTGTTCTTGCGCAAGTACCAGGCAGTTTTGAGAACGGTGGCTTTATAATATAGCTTGATATCTGGTATTGTGATCCCTCCAACTTTGTTCTTCTTTCTCAGGATTGCTGCAGCTATTTTGGGTCTTTTTAAATTCCATATGAATTTTTGGGGAGTTTTTTCTAGGTCTGTGAAATATGCCATTGGTATTTTAATGGGAATTGCATTTAATCTATAGAGTGCTTTAGGTAGTATGGACATTTTAATGATGTTGATTCTACCAGTCCATGAACACAGTATATTTTTCCATTTGTTTATGGCTTCCTCTTTTTTCAGTGTCCTGTAGTTTTTCGAGTACAGGTCTTTTACCTCCTCAGTTAAGTTTATTCCTAGGTATCTTAATGTTGTTGTTTTTTTGTTGCAATCATAAATTGGATTTATTTTTTACTTTATCTTTCTGTGAGTTCATTACTGGTGTATAAAAAAGGCCACAGATGTCTGGGTGTTAATTTTGTATCCTGCTACATTGCCAAATTCATTTATTAAGTCTGGTAGCTTTTTGATGGAGTCTTTAGGGTTTCCTATGTACAATATCATGTCATCTGGGAATAATGACAGTTTTACTTCTTCTTTTCCAAATTGGATGCCTTTTATTTCTTCTTCTTGTCTGATTGCTATGACTAGTACGTCCAGTACTATGTCAAACAGGAGGGGTGAAAGTGGGCATCCCTGTCTTGTTCCTGTTCTTAGGGGAAATGGTTTTAGTTTTTGCCCATTGAGTATGATGTTGGTTGTAGGTTTGTTATATAAGGCTTTTATTATGTTGAGGTATGGTCCCTCTATTCCCACTTTGCTGAGAGATTTTATCAAGAAAGGGTGTTGGATTTTGTCAAATGCTTTTTCTGCATCAATTGATATGTTTATGTGATTTTTGTCTCTCAATTTGTTTATGTGATAATCACGTTTATTCTTTTGTGGCTATTATACCAACCTTGTTTTCCCAGGATAAATTCCACTTGGTCATGGTGTATGATATTACTAATGTAATGTTGGATCTGATTTGCTAGAATTTTGTTGAGGATTTTAGCATTTATGTTCATCAGTGACAATGCCTTTAATTCTCTTTCTTGTAGTGTCTTTATCTGGTTTTGGGATTAAAGTAATGCTGGCTTCATAGAAAGAGCTTGGAAGTGTTCCTTCCGCTTGAATTTTTTGGAATAGTCTGAGGAGGATAGGTTTTAGTTCTTCTTTGAATGTTTGGTAAAACTCCCCTGTGAAGGCATCTGGCCCAGGGATTTTGTTTGCTAGAAGCTTTTTGATGACTGCTTCAATTTCCCCCATGGTTACTTGGCTATTCGGATTTTTTTATTCTTCTTGATTGAGTTTTAGAAGGTCATATTGTTCTAGGAATATGTCCATTTCTTCTAGGTTGACTAGTTTATTGGAACAGAATTGTTCATAGTATTTTTTTTTATAATCCTTTGTATTTCTGTGGGATCTGTTGTTATTTTGCCTTTTTCATTTCTGATTTTGTTTATTTGAGTCTTCTCTCTTTGCTTCTAGGTGTGCCTGGCTGGAGGTTAATCAATCTTGTTTATCCTTTCAAAGTACCAGTTCTTGGTTTTATTAATAATTTGTATTATTATTATTATTATTTTTTTTTGGTCTCTAAGTCATTTATTTCAGCTCTGATCTTTATTATTTCCTTCCTCCTACTCACTCTGGGCTTTTCTTTTTGCTCTCTTTCTAATTCTTTAAGTTAAAGAGTTAGATAATTTATTACCAATTTTTCTTGTTTTTTGAGGTAGGCCTGTAATGCTATGAACTTCCCTCACAGGACTGCTTTCACTGTGTCCCATAGATTTTAGATTGTTGTGTTTTCATTGTCATTTATTTCCAGGATCTTTTTTATTTCTTCTTTAATCTCTTTGGTAACCCAATCATCTACACTAATAAAAGAGAAAATGCAAATTGACTGTACCTTTGTGATGCCAATCAGGAGTGAGTATGTAAATCAACCCAACAAAATGGCAGGTTAATTTGCATACACAGGCGTCGAGCAGTCGGGGGCAGGGTGGCTGCTTGCGCATGTGCTGGTACCCAGCAGCCTGGGTCCCAGGGACAGGTGTCCTTGGGACCCAGCCTGCTCTGAGCCTGTAGGCCCGTGCGTAGGCCCAGAGCGGCCAGGGTCCAGGAATGACTCCCGGCCACTCCGGATCTATGCACAGAGGTGCCAAGCAGCCAGGGGCAGGGCAGGAACGCCCTCTGCATCGCCTTGGCAGGCCTGTGGGCAGTGTGCACGCACTGAGCGACCGGGGGGGGGGGGGGTGCGGTGCAGGATGCCCGACCCCCGGGCGCTCTGGCCCTATGTGTGCAGGTGCCGAGCGGCCTGGGTCCTGGGGACGCCACTGGAGTGTATGGGCCTGTCAGCCTGGACTGGGGGCGGCTGAAGTTCTCAGTTCTTTTTGTTTCAGCAGACCAGAAGCAAAAACCAAGAGCATGGGGAGCACCAGGAATTCTGGGAATCGTAGTTCTGGTGGCAGCCCCTGGGCCAAAAGTGGAAGCCCAGAGAGCAGGGAGCACCAGGAATGCTGGGAATCATAGTTCTGGTGGCAGACATGTTGTGGGATCTCCTAGACACTGGAGCAGTGGTTCTCAACCTTCCTAATGCTGCAACCCTTTAATACAGTTCCTCACGTTGTGGTGACCCCCAATTTCATTGTTACAAATTGAACATAATTAAAGCATAGTGATTAATCACAAAAACAATACGTAATTATATATGTGTTTTCCAATGGTCTTAGGCGACCCCTGTGAAAGGGTCAGTCGACCCCCAAAGGGGTCGCGACCCACAGGTTGAGAACTGCTGCACTCGAGCAAAGTGAGCCTGGAGCAAGTTGCTGTTGCGGTGGGGGATGGAGGGAGAGCAAAGGTGAGAGACATAAGTAAAGTCAGAGTGTCGAGGAAAAATTAAAAGGAAGATATCCTGCCACTTCTGGGAAATCTCCACCAATGGAGCAAAGAAAAAAAAGACCCCTACTATTCTGTGAGCACAAAACCCAGCTGGGTTGGGGGTCTCAGGCAATTTGCTCACATGATTGCAGACAGACAGAAACTCCCGGATTGGAGAGGGCTCCCCTGAGGGCTCCCAGATTTGAGATGGTGCAGGTCGGGCTGAGGGACCCAACCCCTGTGCATAAATCTTCTAGTTATTTAATAACATGCTATTTAGCCTCCAAGTGTTTGAATTTTTTATTGTTTTTATTGTAATTGATTTCTAATATTATGCCATTGTGATCTAAGAAGATGCTTAATATGATTTTAATCTTGAATTTGAAGAGACTACCTGTGTCCCAATATGTGGTCTATCTTTGAAAGTGTCCCATGTGTACTTGAGAAGAATGTACATTCTGTAGCTTTTGGGTGAAATGTTCTGAAGATGTCAATTAAGTCTATCTGAGCTAATGAGTCATTTAGGATTGCTTTTTTTGTTGTTGATTTTTTCTGTTGGGAGGATGTATCCAGTGATGTCAATGGGGTATTAAAGTCCCCCACTATGATTGTATTGCTGTCGATCACTTCCTTGATAACTTCCAGAAGTTTTTGTGTATTTGGGTGCTCCTGCATTGGATGCATATATGTTTGCCTGAGTTATATCCTCTTATTGTATTGTTCCCTTTCATACTATGAAGTGGCCTTCCTTATCTCTTATAATGGCCTTCACTTTGAGGTCTATTTTGTCAGATGTAAGTATTGCTACCCAAGCTTTCTTTTCATTTCTATTTGCCTGAAAGATATTTTTCCATCCCTTCATTTTAAGTCTGTGTGAGTCCCTTTTTCTGAGGTGGACCTCTTCTAGACAGCATATATATGGGTCATGTTTTCTTATCCATTCAGCCACTCAATGTCTTTTCATTGGATCATTTAATCCATTTACCTTTAAGGTTATTATTGATAAGTACTTGTTTGTAGCCATTTTTATTCTTTGTGCCTGTGTTTCTTCTTTTTACAACAGTCCCTTTAGCATTTCTTGCATTGCTGGCTTGGTGGTGATAAACTCCATAAGCCTTTTTATTTTTTTTGTCTGTGAAGCTCCTGATTTCTCCTTCAATTATAAATGACTAGTAGCCTGGTGCACGAAATTCATGCACTGGGGTGGGGGGGGGGGAAGGGCCCCTCAGTCTGGCCTTCACCCTCTCCAATCTGAAACCCCTCAGGGAATGTCCAACTACCTGTTTGTGCCCACACTTTTAAGATAACAGCTCCATTGTTGTTTCTTTCTTATGCTTAAAACCATTGGAATTAGTAGGTATTCAAAGTGTGTATACATTTTGGGGGAACACCCTGTATATCTCTAGTCAGCAGTGAAAGAAACCAACAGCAGATTTGGAACCCTCAGACAGGGAACCTCGCTCACTCCCCACATGTCTCCCCACTTCACTTTCCACCTTCGTGGGCAGCAGGAGAATCAAAGGTTTCTCTCATTAATTTGGAAAAGCACGTCCTGTCACCCGCTGCTTGGCAGGAGTGCGCTAGGCCCCAAGCAAGCGAGGCTCAGTCAGGGCAACCTTCGCTCATGGGTGCTGGCACCCAAAGTGCACATTCCTCCTCTACAGTTGCCCCAACTATCCCACTGTTTCACTGAGAGGACGGAATTCCTCTCCACCTCTGGGTTCTTGATCTTGAACGCTGATCGAAGGCACCTCAGCGAGGGTTGCCCGCGCCCACCAGGTGTGTCTGTCTGCATCTGCTCCTGCCTCAGCACCTGCATTAACCCCCTAGAGGTGATCTCATAGCTGCACTGGCCTCCGTGGCAACAGGGCATCACCACTCCGCCCTCTCACTGTCATCTCACAGGCGCCCACCCTCAGCACCCAAAACACCCAGACACTCTCCAAAGGACGTGAGCGCATCAGAGGGGGTGTGTACACATCCTGTGGGGGTGTTAGGCATGCTGGGTTGATGGAAGTGTGGTGGAGAGGTGGGGGGAACTTGTGCACGCCTTGGTTTGCAACTGTTGCAGGCGCGGGAGGGTGACAGTGTGCTGGGGGATGTTTGCACGCCAGAGGGGGAGGTGTACACTGGAGGCCTCTGGCTTTGCAGATCCGCAAACCCCCGTGGTGCTGCCAGGAGGACGTCAGTCTGTCCCGCCACAGTGGCTGTCCCTGTGATCCTGCACCTTCTGGGCCAGGAGGCAAACTTGCGCAGCCACTCCTGGGCGCTGATGGCCTGCAGGTGCTACTTCAGCTCAGCCTGCAGGCTCCGCTTGGTGCCCTCACAGCTGTCATCACCGCGATGTGGGGAGTACAGGCAGCCCTCCGCCGGCCTGCCTCCCCTGTCCAGAGACTCTCTGCGCTGCTCACCTGCCCAGAGTTACTGGGGCTGGGTGGAAGCCAGGCATCCTGCCCTGCCCAACCCTGCCCGATCCGTCCCTGTGTGAGATGCCACCCCACCAGGAAGGGTCACAGATCCGGGTCCCAGGACTGCGGACAGCCTCAAGCACTGCCCCCTGCCCAGCAGGGTCACAGATCCGGGTCTTGGTCCCGTGGACAGCCTCAAGTGCTGCCCTCCACCTGCCAGATCACGGATCCGGGTCCCAGACCACAGACAGCCTCAAGCGCTGCCCCCCACCCACCAGGTCACGGATTCGGGTCCCAGACCACGGACAGCCTCAAGCACTGCCCCCCACCCGCCAGGTCATGGATCCGGGTCCCAGGACAGCAGACAGCCTCAAGCACTGCCCCCCGCCTGGCAGGGTCACAGATCCGGTCCTGGACCGTGGACAGCCTTGCCCGCTGCCACCCGCCTTCAGTATGCAAATTAGCCGCCATCTTGTTGCTTCAGGGTGGGGTTCTCCACTGGGGTGCCTAGCCAGTCTGGGTGAGGGGCTGAGGGCCGTTTTTAGGCTGCCCGCACCCCCTTCAGGGTGGGGGTCCCCACTGGGGTGCCCGGCCAGCCTGGGTGAGGGGCTAATGGCTGTTTGCAGCTGGTCACACCCCCTTCAGGGTGGGGGTCCCCACTGGGGTGCCTGGCCAGCCTGGATGAGGGGCTGAGGGCCGTTTTCAGGCTGGAGGGCGACTGAAGCTCCCAACTTCTCCTTTTTTTCTTTTTCTTTTTTATTATGGGATTTATTTACCTTCTATGGCTGTCACTGGAGCTGAGTGCAAGCTCAGAGGCCAGCAGCGGCAGGCAGGGAACCTTGGCTTCCTCCATCACTGGAGCAAGCAAGCCTCCTGTTCGTTTCAGCTGCCTGGCTGCTGGCCACCATCTTGGTTGGCAGTTAATTTGCTATCACCCTGATTAGCCAATGGGAAGCGTGTCGGAGCTACGGTTAATTATCATGTTTGTCTATTATTATATAGGATAGTCTTGCTGGACAGAGTATTCTTGGATTCAGTCCCTTGCTTTGAATTACTTTGTATACTTCATTCCATTCCCTTTTAGCCTGATGTGTTTCTGTTGATAAATCATTTGATAATCTAGTGGGAGATCCCTTGTAGGTAACTCTCTGCCTCTCTCTTGCAGCTTTTAAGATTCTCTCTTTGTCATTAACATTTGCCATTTTAATTATGACATGTCTTGGTGTGGGTCTTTGTGGGACTTTCTGTGCTTATGTGACTTTTTTCTTCCCCAAATCAGGGAAGTTTTCTGTCATTATTACTTCAAATAGGTTTTCTAATCCTTGCTCCTTTTCTTGTCCTTCTGGTTCCCCTATTATACAGATGTTACTTCATTTCATGTTCTTCCAAAGCTCCCTTAGGCTCTCCTCCTGCTTTGTAATTTTTTTCTCCAATTGCTGTTCAGATTGGGTGTGTTTTCCGCCCTATCTTCTAACTTACTAATTCGGTCCTCTGCTTCTTCTAGGCTACTGTTGAACTCTTCCATTGTGTTTTTTATTGTAGCTATATCATTCTTGATTTCCTCTTGAATCATACATAAGTTGTTGATTTTCTCATCCAGCCAATTTAGGAACTATATGACCCTTACTCTGAATTCTTTTTCTGAAATATTGCATGCCTCTATTTCATTTAGTTTCTTTTCTGGAAATTCCTCCTTTTCTTTCCTTTGGGGGTTGTTTCTTTGTCTCCCCATTTTTGCTCTCACCAAAAGGTTCAGGCACCAAGTCGCATGGGGCCTGTGTCTAAAGGGGCATGTTTAGTGGGAGAGTAGTGCACTCCGGGACTCATCATAGGGTCCAGGCACTCTGTAGCACGGGCCTGTGGCAGAAGCAGCGGACTAATGTGATTAATTGTTATTGCTTAACCATGAAACTGATATAATATTCTTAATTTTGGTTTTGCATTTTTGACCCAAGTATTATTTAGTGTGCTTTCTAATTCTAATTTTAATTTCTACACATTGAGGATTTTTACTTCATAACTTTGTTATTAATTTCTGTTTTTCTTGTATTATTTTAGAATGTAGATTATACAATTTCTGATTTGGAGTTAGTATATTTATATATTTTCTTTGTGGCCTAATGTATGATCATTTAAAAAAATAGTTTAGGAGATTGGAAAAGAAAGTTAAGTTTTAGGGTAGAAAGATATATATTCAATATTATTACACTAGAGTCCCAGTGCATGAAATTTGTGCACTGGAAGGGGGGTCCTTCAGCCCAGCATGAGCCCTCTCACCGTCTGGGAGCCCCGTGTTCGATCACCCTGCAGAGGGAGGCCCCGCCTAACCACCACAGCATCGCCACCAGATAGCCTGGGCCTTTCTCTTTGGGGTGATCGATTGCGGGGTTATGCAATCACTCACCCCAAAGAGGTAGGCCCTGCCCACCAGGCTGGGGCTCCACAATGGATCGTCCCCACAAAGGGAGACCCTGCTCAACAGCTGCAGCACTGCCATTGGGTAGCCTGGGCCTCCCTCTTTGGGGCAATTGTGGAACCCCCCAATTGATCTCCCCACTGCCGGTGGCCTGAGCCTCCTTCTGCAGGGCAATCATGGGGCGATGGCTGGGCCCCTAACCAATCGCTTCACACCTGCCTTGGCTGGCCTGGTGCCAGTGGCTGTCATAGCGTGGTCATCTGGATGGTCATTCTGCTGTTCAGCCATTTGGTTTATTTGCATATTATGCTTTTATTATTATAGATTATTGAGACTTTCCTGCCTTTTGTCTTTTTGCTGACCAATTATATAAAGGATTGATGTGGTTTTGCCCCCAAACTGTACTTAGCCCCCTGTCTGGGGCCACTATTTCTCACAATAGAGAAGAGTCTTGTGGTTTTATTAGAATAAACCCATTTACTATCAGTGTTGGCTTTGGTCTGGATATGCCTGGCTATTTCTGGATTTCTTGGGACAATTGTCACTGAATATCACTGAGATGCAGTGACTAAAGGTCCTGTGACAAGTCCTCTTCTTATTCTCCCCTTCCATAAAAACCAGTAAATCAGTAAATTCCAGGGGGGCCATCCCCATGATGCTGCAGTACTACACAGACCACTCCAAGTGGAGTCTATGCATTTGTAAAAGGGGAAGAATTTATTGTCCTCTCCTGCCAGGTGGGATACCTAAGGGAAAAGAGGTGGTCTGAGTTCTCAGAGTACGTCCAATTCTATACAGATGACAATGAAAGTGCCATTACAATAATGAATATGTGCCGTTACAAAAAAAAGAGGGGTGCATTTTCTCTTCTTACTTGTTTAATCTGTAAATGGAACACATCATATGAATAACTGGGCTAGATTCAGAGGAAGGAGGAGGAAAAAATGGTGGAAGAAATACCAATATCTTAAGATATGCAGATGCCACCATCTTACTGGCAGTAAACAGCAATGATTTGAAACAGAAATGATTTCAATTTGATTTGAAAGTCAAAGAAGAAAGTACCAAAGCAGAACTGCATCTGAACATCAAAAAGACAAAAATCCTGACCACAGAAGAAATACACAACTTCAACATAGACAATGAAGATATTGAAATTAAAGATTTTGTTTGCCTTGGTCCAGTCAATTCAGATGGAGACTGCAGCCAAGAAATTGAGAGAAAGCTGAGACTCAGAAGGGCAGCAATGGAAGAATTAGGAAAGATCACCAAGAACAAAGGTGTATTATTAGAGACTAAGGCTAAGACCATCCACACCCTCACATTCTAAATTACTATGTAGGGATGCAGAAGTAGGAGAGGTAAGAAGTCTGATAGGAAAAAAAAATGGATTCATTTGAAGGAAGGTGTTGGAGGAGACCTCAACAGATATGCTGGACTACCAGAAAGATGTGAACAAGTGGCTCCTTGTTGCAAATTAAGCCTGAAACAGTGCTGGATGCAAAATGACAAAACTGAAGCTTTTCTACATCAGGCACATTATGAGAAGGCAGGGTTCTTTGAAAAAGACAATAATGATGGGAAAAATAGAAGACAGCAGGAAAAGAGGAAGACCAGTGGATGGAATGATTTCATAAAAGAATCCATAGGCATGAATCTACAGGAGACAAGCAGGGTTGGTGAGGACAGCGTACTGTGGGCATCACTCAGTCTCAGTCAGAGTGTCCCCAAGAGTTGGAGCCAACTCAACATCACGTAACACACACACCTTCCAGAAATTAAAACACATGGTCTGACTAAAGCTTTTATTCTGACATAAATTTATTTTTTAGAAAAGTCTTAAAGATCTTAATAATTAAATGTCACTTAATTAAGAATTTAGCTGAAACCGGTTTGGCTCAGTGGATAGAGCGTTGGCCTGTGGACTGAAAGGTCCCAGGTTCGATTCCGGTCAAGGGCATGTACCTGGGTTGCGAGCACATCCCCAGTGGGAGATGTGCAGGAGGCAGCTGATCGATGTTTCTCTCTCATCGATGTTTCTAACTCTCTATCTCTCTCCCTTCCTCTCTGTAAAAAATCAATAAAAAAAAAAAAGAATTTAACAAATCAGTTTTTTTTGTAAAGAATAAAATTACTGGGAGTCTGGGCTATCCTAGAAAACCATAGGTGTAGGTGACAGGCTACACAAGAAAGCACTTCATAGGTTTGCCAATATGCCACCTAATATTACTCAGACACTTGGGTAACATTAAAGAGGAAAGCCTGTGCTATGTAATGGTAATAATAACAACAAACTCTACTTAGGAGAGTCCTCCAAACATTTCAAAGTGCTTTCGCATAAATTATCTCAGTTGATCCAATCCATATGTGTAAGAACAGTCACACATACCAACGCAGGAATGTCAGGACCGATAAAATTCAAATTCCCTCAGACACAACTGCTGGCCCAGCCAGGCCCTGCTTTTCTCACATACATGTTCTCAGTAAACAGAGGAAGATGACCCAGGACTGTGGGGAGGTGAGGGGTCAGAAGGACAATCTCCCTTACCATCTCGGGAGCTTCTCCAGTTTCAGGGCACCAGGCTGGGTTCCCAGGAGCCTCCTCTGCTGCTCTTTCTTTGCTTTAGCTATTCCCCCAACCCCAATGGCCAGGATGCCATGAAAGAAGTTGTACAGGAGCCTGATGGTATTTTTCAAAGGTTGGAACTGAAGAAAGGGAACATCTAAGAGGCCAGGCTGGGTCAGGGAGGAATGCAGAAATAACCCGCAGATTAGATCTCACGTGAGCCTGTGAGGGTGGGAGCCAGGGAGAAGAACAATGGGCTCCAGGCTTGGGAGGCAGAAGCAGGGCTGCTTTACACAGAAACTAGGCAAGGGATTTGAAGGGTGATGGGAAATTATTTGGGAGTGAAGCTTGGCCAGATTTAGGGGATTGAGGGAGCCACTCTAAGGGTGCCCTAGCTGAGTAAGGTGGGATGGGCTGGCATGCTTAAAATAGTGCCCAAACACAGTGAGGTGTGCGGGTAGATGGTGCAATTCTGGTGTCTGTTCTCCAGGTGGATAGATTTAGGAGTTATCAGAGCTGAGAAGACCTTAGCAACATCTTGTCTCCTTTCCATGGGTTCACATCACTAAGTCTAAACAATCTAGATTTATATTTCTAATCAAGACTTCTCTTCTGAACGCCAGACCTACATATCGACATGTGACACGACCTCTTGAAGTCTCCAAGGCAATTCAAACTTAAAATGCCACAAAGTAATTCTTAGTTTCTCCATTCTCACCTAATTCTCTTTTAATTATTATTATTTTAATCTCAGTAATAGCCTCCAGAAAACGATCATCACCAAGCTGTGTCAATTTTATTCCAATATGTATCCAGAGTCTCTTTGTCTCTTTATTTGCTTTGCCAGTCAGTCACCAAGGCAAACCATGGTCATTCCTCCCATCTACCTCCCCCAGGAGCTCTGGAGCAATCTTCCTGCTTCTGACTTCTATCTCCCACAGATGAGTTTGTATAAAGTTCTTTTCTAGGTAAATTGGATCATATTTCTCCCTCTTTAACCCTTCAGCGACTTCCCACTGCACTTAGGTGAAACCCTCAGTGTTGCTTAAGATGCATTTGGGAATCTTTTCTTCTTCGCCTCTCCAGCTGCATCTTATGTCCTTTTCTTTTTCACTCCACAACCTCCAGCTAAACAGGCTTACTTTATGATTCTCAAGCACTATAAGCTTTTTCTACCTCAGGGCCTTTGCACACCTGAGTTTCTCTGCCTTAAAAACAAATTTCCCCCCTCTTCACCTGGTTAACCCAACATATGCTTCATTTACCAACAAAAATGCTGCTTCCTCAGAGGCCTTCACTAAACCTCATAACCTAAATCAGGCCCTGTATCAATTAGGGTTCTTTGGTCCAAGCACAGAAACCAACTGATTAATTGGGGAAGAGAGGGACTTAACGGACCAATATAAGGTCATGCAGTGATTCAAAGGGAAAGCTGAAAAAATAGGCTCTGGAAGGATAGGCAGAGATCCAAGTGACAAGAAGTGATAATTGGTCTATTTACCTGCTTTCAGGGCAAGGAACCAGATCCTGCCTTTCCTTGTCTTTGTGTCTCTCTGGTTGAGGAGAGGAGAAAATCTGATGGGCTTATTCCCTATCATGTGTACAAGCCTGAAATGAATGAGGATCCAACAAAAGGGAAACTTAAATGATAGCTACCCCAAAAATAAACACAATAGAAAGTAATTATCTTATTAGGCAATAGGGGCACTCCTCCCAGAAGGAGGAACTGAAAGCAAAATCAGTGAATATTCCCATTGCGTGCTCCATTGCACTGCACACTTTTCCTTTATAGCACTAGTCACCATCAGTAATTACATAGTACAGCAGACACTGGGTAAGCTTTCATTTCTGCCTTTTCCTTTATTTAGTTTTTTTTTTTTTTAAATCCTTACCCAAGGACATTTTTTCATTGATTTTTAGAGAGAGTAGAAAGGAGGGGGAGAGGGAAGTTATGGTGGGGGGGGGAAGAGAGAGCGAAAAATCGATGTGAGAGAGACACATTGATTGGTTGCCTCCTGCATGCACCCCAATTAGGGCCAGGGTTTGAACCTGCAACCCAGGTCTGTGCCCTTGACCACGAATCCAATGCATGACCCTTTGGTGCGTGGGCAAGGCTCTAACAACTGAGTAACACCGGCTAGGGCTTCTTCCTTTCCCTTTATATTTTCTAGCCTTTCTTGCAGTGAGAAAAGAGCCCTGTGACCAGCTTCGGCCAGGGGAATGTAGGAAAAGTAATGTATGTCCCTTCCACCCTAGGTCTAGAAAATCTCCCACAAGATCCTCGACTCTCTTCTGCCCACACAGCTGAGAGCTAAGAAGTCCAGAATGATGGGGCCACACCATGGAAGAGGCTGGACCCTTGAGTTACCACTCAGAAAGAGCCGACCAGGATGTGAGCAAGAAATATAATTTTATTGTATTAAGTCTCTGAGCTTTTGGGGGTTGTTTGTTACAGCAGCTAACATGCCTTACCCTGGATATTGCAGATTTATTTTAGTGTTGATTGCTTACCATCTGCCTCCTCCACAAGATTATAAATTTCACAAAGTCATGGACTAGGTCGGTGACTTAGCACCTGACATAGGGATAGTCAATAAATAAATAAATAAATAAAATAGTGATATTCAATAACTATTTGTGGAATAGGTGAATTAATTTTTCTTATCCAACCTTTCTCTCTCTATATTTTTTTTTCTTTTGTTTTGTTAGTAGAGAAAGGAAATGAGGCTGAGAGAGGTAAAGTGACTTTACCCACTTTATCTCTGCCTACGTAATGGGGTTACCACTGGGCGGTGGGTTCATAGAAGAGTAGTCATAGGCCTTTTCTTCAAGTCAGTGTCACAAAATGCACCAGAACTTGTTTCAGCACATCATGGACACATTAAGAATGTGATTGAAATCTAACAGCAGGTTACCTGTGACACTGCAATTGCTTCAGTCATTTCTTTGTCTTTAAAATGCCATATAATTGCTAATGTAATTAGTAATGTATACAGAGGGGGTTTGTGCAATTACTGAGTCCTAAGATCAAGTAATTAATGTTCTGTCAACAAAACAGCAACTGTTTCATTAACAACTGCTTGGATCTGGAAACAAGCATAATCAGATGCAGACAGATCAACCTAGACATTATCAACTCAGCTGATTTTATCTTTTTTTTTAGTCACTAAAATGTCAACCCCACAACAGTAAACCAAATGGAACTTTCAGACTATGTTTTTCAAGTTTAAAAAAATACATGGGTAGATGGATAGATGGATGGATAGATAAAGATGGGTAGATAAATAATAAATAGACAAAACCAAAGTGCTTGGTTTTTGTTCAACCTTTAAGATAATAAGAGTCACATGGTTAATAACCACAGAAAACCGAATTCTGTGGATCAGAAAAGGTATATAGATTTTAACCTAGACTCAGCCTCTATGTTTTCCCAGTATATCCTTATAAAAAGCACTTAGTCTGCTTCATTGTATTGTTTTCTGCTGTGATATGCTGTATAATAAACAATCTCCCTTCCCAAATTTCAGTGGTTTCCAACAGCAAACCTACACCCTTGCCCCTGGGCTTGTAGGTCAGCCCTTCAGTCGAACCACTCCAGGCTGGGTTCAGGGCTGTCTCGCCTATTTTAGGATCCTGGGTGAAGGAGCATGTTCTCCCTGTGGTAAAGGGAAGGAGCATGAACACACGCCACAACAGCGCACCTGTGCTCAGATGTGGTGGTGTCATATTTGCACACATTTCCCTGGCCATACAGGTCACATGGTAAGCCCATCAGTGGTGTGTGGAGTCCACTTCTTTAGTTGAGGAGGGAAGAGGAGGCAGAATATTTGCTCAATGGTAACGCCCCAATGAGAAATTATTTTCAACTTCTGTTTGTATTATAAGTTATGAGCTTCCTGTTTTCAGGGAAAGTAAGCAATTAGCCCACAATAATATGTTTTAATATTTTTTAAAATTCTACTATGGTTGCCTAGAAAAGACATTTGAAACAACAGACTGAGCACTCAGCTGGGAGTCAGGAGACATCTGTCCTATTTCAGTTTTACTAGTAGCTAATTATATGGCCTTAAGGAAGTCACGTCACAACTCTGGGCCTCAGTTTCTTTGCTCTTAAAGTAAGAGGTTTTGGCAAGGTGACGTTTAAAGTGCCTTTTAGTTATAAAATTCTAATCTGTGGTAGATTGTTTTTTAGGGTAGTTTAGCACTGTTTGGGAGAATAGCTCAATGCAAAGGAGGCAGATGGAAAAGGGAGCCTGCTCTGCTGGGGAAATGCAGATGTCACCAGCTGTTCCCACCCATTCCAGCATCAATTGGGAGAATCACAGTGTATCATTAACTGTCCTGCAGATAAAGCCCCAGCCTCACAAGGTGGAGCTGCCCAAGCACGAAGTAGCTCCACAGCAAATCAATTCAGAGCATCTGCCTTTGAGGCTTCTAGCTTGGGACTCACATTAGAAATCTCTCCTTTTTCCGTGGATGTCATAACATGTAGATCAGAAGTCACAGGGGCATCTCAGTTTTCCATGCTCTGGAGGACAGTGTCCCTCCATGTGGGGTGCTTCCTGAGGCCCCTCCAAAGTAAATTCCACAAATTTTTCAATGAGCTTAAACCAGACCACACACACTCACGCATACCTTCAAAATTTAGGAAAAAAAATGCATCCAAATGTTTACAAGTGATGTATTTAGACAGTAATAGACAGCAACTTGTTTTTGTTTGTTTGTTTCAGATTGACTATACTTCCAGAGCATGCCTTGTTTGCATTAGGGGGTATGTGGGGGCAGTGGAGGGCATGTGCCTGGATGAGAAGGATGATACTACTCACTGGAGAGCAAATGTTGTTGACAAATTAATAAAGCAATGTTTCAGAAATAGATACTCCTCTCAGAAATAGATACTCCTCACCCACAACTCTTTACATAGCCATAGCTTCACCACAGCAAGCTGTGAGGCCTTGGGCAACGTGCATCCCTGTGCTTCAAACTTTTCCCTTGAAGAACTCCAACACTAGGGGAGCTGGGAGATGCTCTGAAAACCCACCGCTGCACACACTTTCTTTGGAGATGTGTTTTAGCCTTTACATAATTAAGTAAAATGTGCAATCTTTTTAAATATGAAAATGCCCCCAAAATACTTTAAATACAATCAAGGCAACACAAGTGCTCTGCTTATCATGTCCTTATCATATCTCCTAGCCACACACAGAATTAAAACACCAATCTTTGTGACTTCAAATTTGACAAATCAGATTTTCCCCCAAATTTCAGAAAAACGTCTTGATCTATATACTGAGAATTATAGTACTTAATCTAAAAAAGGATCTTGAGCAGTAAGAAATGAGATGACTGTCGGAAGCAACCAGCAAAGCATTTGGCACGCTTTAGGCAGAATTGCTGTCATCCACACCATTCCACATTCCCACCGCCATGTCCACTTCTAGTTCTGCCACCATCAAAGTGTTGGTTTGCAAAGCTGAAGAGCAGCTGTGTGCTCTGCAATGAGGTTCACATTTCTGTCTCTAGTGGAGGGTAATTGGATTATTCTTCATGAAGGTCTTAGAGACCCTCCAGAACTTTCAGAGCAAATGAGAAGCTCTAGAGTTCCATCTTTTTACTAAACTAGCTCCTGCCCATAAGAACGCTTCACCATACCTCCTCCTCTGCATACAACTACCTGAATAACTCACTAGGAAATCCCACCCAGCTGTAAGCTTATGTCTAATAGTGGGAGATTGGACCTTCTCCCACAGGAGAGGTGGCTTCCTCTCCCAAGCAAACAGCAAATAGTGTTTTTGTTCACACTTATGAGACCAAATGTGTGTCTTTACCACCACCACCCCCACCCACCCACCCAGCCCGCCCTGTCCCCTCCTGACATCAGCCAATTCTGAAACTTACTGGGTATCCTATAATTCAATTCTCACACTAACTACCCAGAGTTAGTGTCAGACTCCAAAGGTTTAAGAGCTTAGTCCCACAAAACTACCCTCACTTCAGACATCAGTCTCAAGTGGAATATCCAGACCATTCACACTTTTGTCTGACTTGAAAACAAATTTCAGGTTCCCACAATCCCTGCTCAAGTTTGATAATTTGCTAGAATGACTCGCATAACTCTGGAAAGTACTTGACTTATTATTACCAATTTTTTACAAAGGATACATCTCAGGAACAGCTGAATGAAAGAGACTCATAGGGCAAAGTACTAGGGGCAGGGTGTGTAGAGCTTCCATGTCCTCTCCAGGTAAACCACCCTCCCAGATCTTCAATGTTTTCACCAACCCAGATACATTCTGGACTCCATAGTTTAGGGGTTTTATGGAGGTTTTATTGTGTAGGCATATTTGATTAAATCATTGGCCATTGTTTATTAACTCAGTCACCAGTCCCTCTCCACTCCTTGGAGGTGAAAGGTAGGCTGAAAGTTTCAAGTGTCTAATTGAGGCTTAGTCTTTCTGCTGACCAGCCCCCATATGGAAGCTATGACCAGCCACTATCCTGAAGCTATCTATGGGCCTGCCAGGAGTTGTCTCATTAGAACAAAAAGAGCCTCTTATCACAAGAAATTCCAAGGATTTTAAAAGGTCTATGACAGGAAGTGGGGACAAAGACCAAATATCTTTCTAGGATACTACAATAGTCATCATCTTCTTTTAGTGAATCGGAAACAGAAGGTAAATGATTCTAATTCTTTCCCTACATGTATGTTTGTTGCGGGTTTAGTAGCAAGGAGGAATGACACCAGCATCCTCTCTCCCCCACTGCCCTATACATTTCCAACCTGCAATTATTCATCCAATGTAAATTTTATTTCTTATTTATACCTATCGTGTGCCAGCAATGTGCTAGCAAGGTATTAGAAATGTAACAAAGAATAACACAAAGTAAGTTTAGTGGAAGAAACAACTGAGAAAAATCATAATTGAACATGGGTAAGCATTGGAGAGGCACTTCACTTGACCGTGGGTGAAGAAAGCTCCCAGAGATGGCTTTCTGGAGAAAGGGATGTCCACCCTGTGTGGCTTATGGAGGAGTAGGAGAGAAAAGGGAGGAGGCATTTCTGAGCTCACATAAATTACAAATAATGAAATTTAGAATTAAGCAATGTCAATGAGGGAAAGAACCTTCTCCCTCTTTTCCAACCCAGGCCACTGATTGGGATTGAGTGTTTTTCAGGGTCACATAGCAGCAAACTTGACTTCATTAAAAGGTTCAAGTGGAAGCTCGTAACCTTAGACCAACTTCACCCACTTCTCTCCCTCCCTCCACCCCTGCCACAGGTAACAACCATCTACTCTCTGTTTCTATGAGTTCTATTTTTTTTATATTCAAACTAGAGGCCTGGTGCACAAAATTCATGCACGGGAGTGTCCCTCAGCCCAGCCTTCACCCTTCCAATCTGGGATCCCTCAAGAAATGTCCAACTGCCCATTTAGGCTTGATCCCACCAGTGGGCAGTCGGACATTCTTCTCAAAATCCAGGACTGCTGGCTCCCAACGGTTCACCTGCCTGCCTGCCTGATTGCCCTTAACTGCTTCTGCCTGCCAGCCTGATCACCCCCTAACCACTCCCCTGCCAGCCTGATCAATGCCTGACTGCTCCCCTGCTGGCCCTATTTTCCCTAACTGCCCTCCCCTGCAGGCCTGGTCACCCCCAACTACCCTCCCCTGCTCGCCCAGTCACCCCTAACTGCCCTCCCTTGCCAGCCTGGTTGCCCCTAACTGCCCTCCCCTGCAGGTCTGATCACCCCCTAACCACTCCCCTGCCAGCCTGATCAACACCTGCCTGCTCCCCTGCCGGCCCTATTGCCCCTAACTGCCTTCCCCTGCTGGCCTGGTCATCCCTAACTATGCTCCCCTGCAGGCCTGGTTGCCCCCAACTGCCCTTCCCTGCTGGCCTGGTCACCCCCAACTGCCCTCCCCCTCCAGCCCTATTGCCCCTAGCTGCCCTCCCCTGCCAGCCTGGTCACCTCTAACTGCCCTCCCCTGCTGGCCTGGTCACCCCTTACTATCCTCCCCTGTATGCCTGGTCACCCCCAACTGCCCTACCCTGCAGGCCTGGTTGCCCCCAACTGCCCTCCCCTGCTGGCCTGGTCATCCTTAACTATCCTCCCCTGCTGGCCCGGTCACCCCTAACTGCCCTCCCTTGCCAACCTGGTCGCCCCCAACTGCCCTCCCCTGCCAGCCCAATTGCCCCTAACTGCCCTCCCCTGCCAGCCTGGTCACCCCTAACTGTCCTCACCTGCAGCCCTGGTCACTCCCAAATGCCCTCCCCTGCTGGCCTGGTCACCCCCAACTGCCCTCCTCTGCAGGCCTGGGTACCCCCCCCCCAACTGCCCTCCCCTGCTGGCCATCTTGTGGCGGCCATCTTGTGTCCACATGGGGGCAGCCATCTTTGACCACATGGGAGTGGCCAACTTGTGTTGGAGTGATGGTCAATTTGCATATTACTCTTTTACTTGATAGGGTGTGAGTGGGATCATACAGTATTTGTCTTTCTCTCTCTAATTTCACTTAGCAAGCTTCACTCATGTTGTAAATAATGGGAGGATTTCCTTTTATATGCCTAAATAATAGTCCATTGTGTATAAATATGTCACCTTTTCTTTGTTCATGCTTCTGTTGACAGACACCTATTTTGTGGTAATAATTTCACAATATATATGTATATCAAATCATCACATTGCACACCTTAAATTTATACAACGTTTATGACAATTATATCTCAAAGCTGGAAAAATTTAAATAAATTTAATTTTTAAAGGTTTAAATGCAATTATGTATTGCACTGCTATAAGAAATTAGTATCTCTTTACTACCTCCTTACCTACATAACCTGCCATACTTTTACTTTTGCTTGTCCTTCCAAAAAGAGATTTTTGTCTATCTCTTTTGGCCGGGAGGGGCGGGGGGGGCATTTTGGTCATCTCAAACTTTCTATTACAAGGGCAGCTACAATTATGGACATTTTATAACTTACTTTCCTCTATGCCCTTTACATGCTTTTACTTGCTAAAGACTTGAGATGAAACCATCAGGGCAGGATACATGACTGCTAAGTGTTTCCCCTGAGGCTCCACACACAGGCTTGTTACCTCAATTCTTCTTGATGTTGGGCAGGGCACAAAGTATAAAGAACCAAATTATTCAACTGATATCCAATTAACAAGCATTTCCCACATTGTAGGCACAATCCAGACCAACATGTAGCACACAGTTCAGTCAGGGATCAGATTCTAAACATAATAACATATTTATGTAGGACATGCATTGCAATATGTAGAGGCATGCGGTGAGGGAGTCCAGAGGCAGAAGAAACATTAATAAGTTCCTTGGTTAAGTCCTGGCTAGACCATAAGTTTCAAGAGAGCAGGTACGGGTGGGGTGGGGGAGGGGACACAGTGGGAGGAATGGGGGACATCTGTAACACCATGAACGAGAGAGAGAGAGAGAGAGAGAGAGAGAGAGAGAGAGAGAGAGAGAGAGAGAGAGATCAGGGACCTTTATCTGTCTTGTTTTCTATTCTACCCCTGTCCCTGGCACATAGGAGGAACTCAATAAAAATTTGTTAAATAAATAAATAGCTTTTGGCCGGAAACGCCATCTTCCAGTAATTCATCAAAATGACTAATGGAAAGAGAAAGAGAAGAGGCACCCACTGTATGTTCTCTAGGCTTTTTAGAAAACATGGAGTTGTTCTTTTGGCCACATATTTGTGAATCTACAAGAAAGGTGATATTGTGGACATGGAGGGAATGGGCACTGTTCAATACGGAATGCCCCACAAATGTTACCGTGGCAAAACTGGAAGAGTCACCCAGCATGCTGGGGGCATTGTTGTGAACAAGCAAGGCAAGGGCAAGATTTCTGCCAAGAGAATTAATGTACGTATTGAGCATATTAAGCTCTCTAAGAGCTGAGATCGCTTCTCATGTGAAGGAAATGTGTGAAGGACAATGATCAGAGAAAGAAAAAGCCAAAGAGAAAGGTACCTGGTTCAACTGAAGCGTCAGCCTGCTCCACCCAGAGAAGCACAGTGAGAACCAAAGGAAAGGAGCCTGAGCTGCTGAAACCCATTCCCTATGATTCAGGACAAGATAAGTGGGGAAAACAAAAATACTTCTGTGCTGATAAGAATGTTTCTCTTAATTGAGTGCAAGTGTGGCATCCCTCCCCCCCCCCCCCCCCGCCCTCCCCCACCCCCGCCAAAAAAAAAAAAAATTAAAGAAAACTTTGTGTCCTAAAAATACACAAATAAATAAATAAATAAATTTTACAAATGAAGAAATAGATACCCAAAAAGGGAAGTGATTTGATTTAACCAATATCCCAGGACTAGCCAAAGAAATTCATACCCAGGTCTCTAAGCTCCTGATCCAATGCCCATCACAAAAGATCAACTAAGGAACGAGTTCATTAAGTGTTCCAAGCATCTCAGGCTCACTGCTTCAGAACTGGGCTGGATAAACTTATAACAACATACATCCTGGCATTGGACATGGCTGACTGTATAATTAGCTTATTTCCTACCCATATGGAGCAGCTCAGCTCCTGTGCCTCAGTGGGGAATTCCTCGTATGTTGCTAGGGCTGCCTTCTGGGATTACATCTTCAGAGGTGTACAGGGGGAGGAGTCGGCTGTGCTGATAAATGAATCAGAGAGACAGGAGGAAAGCTGGCCTAGTCTCTGCAGAGAGATGGATGGGGCCTGATCGTGCTCAATGCCACACTCCTCCCTCACCTCTTCTCCCTCTGACCTGAAATGGACCCAGTGGGGAAATAGTGCCTGCTTCTCCAGGACTTATTGCTTAGTCATAAATCTCCATCTCAGGTGTGTGTGTGTGTGTGTGTGTGTGTGTGTGTGTGTGTGTGTGTGTGTGGTGGGGGAGTGGGGGCAGGGGTGCAAAGGGAAGGAGGGAGAGAGAACAAGCAAAAGAAATATGGGAGGAGGCAAGAGGAGACAAAGATCTTTGGTCAAAGTTGAAGGGCTAGCAAGCCTCTTTAACTCAGGTTTCATAAGCCGAGAAATATTTTAGCACCTTTGTGAGTCAAACCTCTGAAAATCAATAGGGCTTGAGAGTTGCCTATATTGATCTGACAGCCCAAGATGTATTGAAATATTCATGGCTGGATGTATGTGTTCAGAGAATGCACTGGGGGAGGGAGGTGCAGAGAGAGGGAGAAGGGTAGGTAGATTTCTAAGTAAAAGCCATTCGCATTTTCATTAAAAATAGATTAATTCTATTAGTTGGACTAAAACCTCACACTTAAAAGGAAATGAGCTTGTTTGTCAGACAAAAAAAGCCACTGGCAAACCCAGAAAACACACACATTTATTTATTGCTATTTGATAGCAGAAGAGCCAGGGAGAGTTGATAAAATTAGCACAGGATCCCCAGGGGGATGCAAGGGGCTGCTTTGTTTGCAAAGGCAATTTGGACACTGCTGCTTTGATCTTCACTTTGAGCATTTGAACAGGCATGTTAGTATCACTCATTTCACCAGAGAATTGGGATTCAAGTTTCCCCAACAATCTAAGAAGCAGTACATTAGAAGGGGGTTGTCTGCCTGTAGTCTCCAAGTCTCAATACCCTTGATACTAATTTGATGTGATGCATTTCACCAGATGTGTCTACCTGAACGATATCTGATGCCCAGGAGACTGTGGTCCTGCTTGAGAGTATTAGGCTCGGATGTTTTCCCCTTCAAAAATGATTGGAGGAAGGCATCCATAATTTAAAATCTGCATATAGATATGACATATGTTAAAAATATTTGATAAAATTCATGCAAGGATCTGAACAACAACAACATATGGGAAATCAGTTCCAGATAACAAGGCAGAATTAAAAATAATCTGTTACCTGTAGCTACCCTCCTCTTATATTCCAGTGCAACTGACAGAGATGGTGCCAAAACCCGACTCTTGGAAAAAAAAATCCAAGCCCAACAGGGACCAGTATGTAGAGCAAGCATTTGGGATCCTGAGGGGAATGTTGTATTATTTTGGATTCCAACAGGGCTCATCATTTCCACATTCTTTTATGTAGAAGGATGATCCTAAGGAAAAGCAGCAGGCGTGGAATTGGATAGAAGGGTGTATTCACCTGCCGCAGTGTGACTTTGGGAATCTAACCATTCTGAGCAGCTCGTGCCCACTTTGTATGGGACAGCAAATGCTGTAGGCCCTCTTGGCTTTGATGAAATTCAATTTAACACAAACTTATTAATATATATATTTTTTTTTATTTCAGGAAGGATGGGCAAGGGAGAGAGAGATAGAAACATCAATGACGAGAGAGAATCATTGATTGGCTGCCTCCTGCAGGCCCCCCAACTGGGGATTGAGCTCAAAACCTGGGCATGTGCCCTGACCAGGAATCGAATGATGACCTCCTGGTTCAACCACTGAACCACACTGGTTGGGCTTAACACAAACTTTTAAAGAGAATCTACAACATAGCCAGCCCTGGCTTCCCGGCCCTTTCCCTTCGCTGATTCCCACAATATTGCTGCCCCATGGCAATACGGTTGCAGAAGGCAATGAGAAAGGCATGCAGAGCTCCCTGAGTCTCAGAGCTTCTGGGAGGGCCTTTTCTGATGGGAGAAATCAAAAGTCTGCCAGGAAATCAAGGATGGCTCTAATTCTGCTGTTTCTTTCAGGGAACGCAGCTACCCATCATTGCTTCATCACCTTCATGCAGTGTTTACAACATGCTTTATAGTCTCCTTGTGACTCCTCCTAGGGTATGTCTGCATTTTTGTTGTTATTCCCATTTAATAGATGAAGGAAGCAGAGTACAGAGACCCTTTCCCAGGCTCTTATGGCAAGAGTTAGGATTAAGTTCACATCCCTAAATCCCTGTGCCCCTGCCATACCTATGCGTTCTTTGCTGTCCATGTCCTTTCCGTCTCCCCCCCACCCCCACCCCCGGCCCACAGTACAGAGAACCTGCTACCGAGAGATGTCCTCATCTCCTGGGGAGATACCATTCTGGTTGTTAAGAGAAGATGGCATTCTCTGGGATTACATTCTCAGAGATGAACTGCCAGGGTGCGACCCTATGCAACCTTCACCCTAGAGGCTGGTGATCTCACATGTAGATGACAGCTTCTCTGCTTACTCCACCCCTGACCCCTCTCATATATGGATTTAAGGCCATTGGCACCTTTCTCTGAAAGGATGGAGAGCTCTGAATCCAACAAGTGATTTTGCATCTTGTCCATCACCTGACAAAGATTTTGAAGATGAAATGGGAGAGATTAAACAGAACCGTTGTTTTATCTAAACCTTTATGACAGGCTCCTAACTGTGGTTCTGTCTTCCTTGTTTGCAGGCTGTACTGCTTCCGATTCATCATTTGTGCTTCCATTTCAGTCATTTGATGGAGACATCCCTGAGCAACTTAAAATCCTTCACTGATCTCTACTACTTCTAACTGGGAGTCCATAAATGATGGGTTCCAGGAGGCCCACAACTCTCCCTGAAGTTGAATGTAAAATGTAAATGTGTTGTATGTGTGTGTGTCACTGTACATTTTTTTCCAGAGAAAGGGACCATATACAGTACAACATTCAAGCTCTTTATCAAGGCATTTGGAGTCCTTCAACATCAGCTTTTCCTTGTCTTATCTTGTGTCAAATTCTCATATTCCTCCTCTTCACTTGCAAGGATAATCCATGAGTTCTCCAGGCTGAGGTACACCCTGATCCCTTGGCCTGGAATGCCCTTCCCATCCTGTTCCTCCTGGAGGAAACAGTTCACAAGTCACCCCTGTGTTGCCCCATAGTCCCAAGGCATTCTTGCTTCCCACTGTGCACCACTTGTCACACATGTTGTAACTTCACTTGTTTATTTCACCCTTCCCTGAACCATGAGCTCCTCCTAAAGGGAGGCTGTATTTTTTGTATTTGAATCCTAAGCACTTAACATATGTCCCCAAATAGTAGATCTTCAGCATATGTGATTTTTTTAAAACCCACCACAATAACATGGTAAGTGACATCCAAAAAAATTCAATTGTGTAGAATGTAGTCTCTCATTAGTCCAAGGTTCATGAAATGACCAGGTGGACTTTGTGACCAGCCTGAAATTCTGGATCCATTCCAGGAGTCTGGCTATGCAATCCAAATCCTTTCTGTGCAGGCTGTGGTTTGGGGCCAGCTGCCTGGTGGAAGTTCTTCACTCTGGCTTAAATATTGATGGAGACCATTCTGGGTCTGAAGAGTGGAGTTTCTAGGACAATGAAAAGGTTTCCAAGAAAACTTCAGTTAGTTAGAATCTATCTCATCATCCACTCTGGGTAGTTTGGGCTGGGGGAACATTGAGGATGTGAGCGCCTGCCCCTCCCTTCACCTCAACATTAGATTGTTTACTGTTCCCAGCGCCATCTCATCCTCCCATCTCCCATCCAAATCTCTCCTCTTCCCCAAGAAGATCAAACCTGCAGCTCCACGGGGTTGGGCTGAAGATATGAACTAATCACCAATACCATGATAACTACAGTTGTGCATGTAATAAAGGTATTCTATTCTGTTTACAGAAAACATACAGGATTAATAAAAGCAATTTGATGTAAAGTCTCATTTTCATAGGCCATATCCCCCTTAAAGAGAATATACAAGAAGAACTAAGAGGGTCCTGCTGCCGAGAGACATACTCTTCAGTCCCCAGTTCTGAGCATCTCATGAGCCCTCCATGACCTCAGTGGGATCTCAACCCAGTGGGATCCACACTCTGAGTAACACTAGCCCCTAAAGCCAGCCTCATGCATCATATCTTATTCCCCAAACCTTAACTCTCTAGCTTATAAAGATTCTTAAAGCAAAGATGACATAGGTGTGGTGAAATTGTTTACCTACTTTGTGTACTGTACCAAGAACTTTATGCAATTAGCTTACTTAATCCACACTAAACCTGGTAAGTTAAATACTATTATTTCCATTTTGAAGATGGTAAAATGGAGGTTCACAAATATTAAATAACTTGTGGTGTGCTGAGGGCCAGTGGTCATGATTTGCATGGAGGTTGGTCTGATTCCAAAGCTCATGTTTCTCCACTGTGAGGCCATGATGCTAGGCAACTGGGCCCTGGGCTAGGCTGTGTGACCCTCTATGTGACCTCACCATATTTCTTACCTGCTTGGTGACTCCACTTTCTGAGTAAGCTTGGGGAAATATTAGTCCCTACCTCATATTATAGGGAGGGTTAAATTAATTAATATATATAAAGAGCTTAGAACACACGTCAGGGCTTAGTAAATGGGAGCCACTATGGTTATTGTAACATATGCCTGATAATCTGGTGCCATATTTTCTAAACAAAGTTTGGACAAGTGGTCTGACAAATAAAAGTGAGTTTAGGGGTTGGACTGGGTGACAAGCCAGAATATTGAACTCTATGCTGGCTCTAGAAAGAGACTGACGTACCTCTATTTTATTGATTGGCATCTTCCTTCCACTTGTGACACATTTCTTATATTCACTTTTTAAGCTCCAGATAAAACATTTGGATAATAACTTGAAGAGTATTTTTCCCTACAATAACCTCTAAATCCCTCTCCTCATCAGTATGCTGGTAGGCATTTCTACTTAATATGTATTCTTTCTCCTTTTTCCTCTAGTGTTTCTCACCCACACTCAGACTGATTATTCTGTGTTTTCATTAAGAACACTTTCCATTTGCCAGTCTATAAAACAGCTTCTTAATATAATAGCATCATTTCCTGCAAAGAGGAGAAGTCTTTCCATTTGCAACCAATCGTAAGGCCAGAGTCAAACAAGAATTAACTTCCAACCCTTTTTCATCAGACATAAATGGGAAGGTCAAAAGCCAATTGTAGAGACAGCCTCCTGCTCACTTCTGCATATAAATTCCAAGGGTTTTTATGATTTCTTGCTGGAAAATTTTCCCCCTGTTTCTGTTTTATTCCTCTGATGTCCTAACTTGGTAAAAGTAATTCTAGCAGCTTAATAAATGTCTCAAAATTCTTGCAAGAATAACATGAAAGGCTGGGTCTGAGAGAGCATGGTGTGATGATTGGTTTTACCTATTAGGATGTATTATTTTGATATAGAGAGATCTAACTTACTTGATAAATTTTTATTAAGAATGGACAATGATCATGGCCAGTGTTGCCCAGTGGTTAAGCGTCGACCTATGAACCAAGAGGTCACAGTTCGATTCCAGGTCAGGGCACAGGCCTGGGTTTTGGGCTTGATCCCTAGTAGGGGGCATGTGGGAGGCAGCTGATCAATGATTCTCTCTCATCATTGATGTTTCTCTCTCTCTCCCTTCCTCTCTCTGAAATCAATAAAAACATCGTTTTTAAAAAAAAAAAAGAATTGACAATGAACCACAGACTAGAATAAAGGATAAGTGAGACTAAGTCCCCACCTTTGACAAGCTCAAATCCAAAGTTTGGGTAGTAAGTAGATACGCTCAGTGTCCCACGGAGAGAGCTGCAGCAGACATGGAAACTCCAAGCTGTGGGAAACAAAGGAGAGAGCCCCTCACCCTACCAGGGCACCAGGGAGAGAAGGAGAGCTCTGTGATATTGTGATTAATAATATGCAGTACATATTTGAACTTATCTCATTTTTTTTGGCTCAGACCTCCCAAAACCCTTGGAATTTCCTGTGATAAGAGCAATAGGAGCATTTCTGGTTGTAGTATTTTGTCTTTTGTTCTTGGTTCTTGAAATAGTTCCAGAGTCATTAAGGTGAAAAGAGTGTCTTGCTATTCATAAGAATCCCCTTTCAACCACACTTGAGTTTATGTTAATGAGGTGAGTTTTGGAAAGCCTCGAAGGATGGGGGTTGGTTGCCAAGGGAACCACAATTAAAGAGTTGGATCTTTCAGCCCCACACAGGGACTTCCAGGCAGGAAAGAGGGGCTGGAGGTTGAATCAATCACCAATGGCCAAGTTCTAATCAATCATGCCTATGTAATGAGGTCTCCATAAAAACCTAAAAGGGCGGGTGGGGTTCAGAGAGCTTCCAGCTTGGAAAACCAGAAGACATTCACGTGTTAGGAGGGTGGCACACTCCAAACTTTATGGGGACAGAAACTCCTGTGTTGGGGACTCCTTTAGACTTCACCTTATGTATCTTCTAATATGGCTATTGATTTTGTATCTGTTGTAACAAACCAGTAATCTAGTAATATCGTTCCTAGCGTTTGATGAGCCACTGGAGCAAATTAATTGAACCTGAGGAGGGGTGTGTGGGAAGCTCAGATTTATAGCCTATCACTCAGAAGCACAGGTGACAACTAGCACTTGTGATTGGCATCAGAAGTGAGGGCAGTCTTGTAGAACTGAGTCCTTGCCCTGTGGGATCTGATTTTCAATAGCATCAGAATTGAGTTAAATTTGTGGGCACCCAGTTAGTGTCCACTAAGCATTGGAGAAGTGCTTGGTGGTGTTGGGAAAAAACCACATCAGAGCTTCACAGATGAGGCAGCCTTACAGGAGCTGGTCTTGACACGAGCAGAAGTTTGCTATGGTAGGTGTAGGAATGTTATTGAACCCAAGTTTGTGTGCCTGACACTTCAAAAGGCCAAAACCCAAACCATCAGTTTGGAGTAAAGAGAGATTTATTCACTGAGAAGGTGCCAACTGAAAAGATGGGAGACCTAATGGTGCCTCAAATCCTGGACTACATTAGGGGTTTAAAGGGGTTAGGGGAGCAGGTATGCAGAAGTATGTGTGGGACAAGTTTTCATTGGACGACCTGGAGCTTGGCCATTTATTGCAAAGGGGAGTCAACACTGGCTCTTCCTGTACAATAAACCCTTTGCTTCTGAAACAGTGTTCAAGTTCTGGTTATGTCTGGTCCTTTGGTTCAGGGTGCAGCTGGAGGTCAAAGTTCTCTCCTCTGCACATACTTCTGCTGCATGACTTGTGGTTTTGGTCTCTGAACAGCACGCCAGTATCTCCTTAAACAGTATAAGACCATTTTTAACTGGTTCTATGGTTACAGGAACACTGAAAGAAGCTGTGGTCAAAGAAGCAAATATAAGAATAGAGAAAGTGTAATTACATTAAACAGCATTTTGAATAACCTATATTTAGGTGGACAAGATAGTTGAGTTTTCTTTGGAAAGACTATGGATGTTCCAACACTGAGACAGTTCCATAAAGGATCGTGATAGAATAGCGTTACTCAAGGATTAGTTACATACAGGCCACTTTTAATGGGGAAAAAATTGCAGAGCTACACTGTTGACTTAAGATATTTTTATTATATTTTGTATAAATATAAAATTAGGTATAGCTTCTTAAAATATTAACTATAAAGTCATATTCACAAAATGAATAGAAATAAAACTCAAAAGGCAATAAAAACTTATTAATTTAAAATAAGAAATAATGTTGTTTGGCTGAAACTAAATTGCTATCCCCAATATGATTGAAGTGCGTCAGGCTATACCTCAGTTACTTTGGCGTTGGATATGTCTATATTTCTATGTTATGTGGTGATGAAATTCTCATATCATTTTTCTTTTGAAAATTACTGAAAATTTCACTCATATAGTGTGCCATGATAGTATTTCATCTTAACTTGATGAAATGCATAATTCATCTATTAAACCTGAACCTGTTCTTTTTCATTAGCCATCTGTTATAGTATGTCATTTCCATGATGTCAAATCAAAGTCTTAATTTATTAAAAAATTTAAAGAACAAAAATCATAGTCTATGAAAGTGTCTTTCAATTGTAAATTATTATTGAGGGGGAAAGCCTTGTGTTTATTACTGGTAAATAATTTAGTGTGAGTACAGAAAGAACCCTGGTGGACAGCTGTCATGATATTAGGACTTGTCAACCTACTCCCAGCCCGACAGGCCCAAGTGCAAGTTCCCTTTGGGTAGTCCCCCAAAACAACTACAAAAAAGAAAACTATAAATACTATTCTAGGATCATAGAGCTCCAGTTTTGCATTCAGATGCCCTGAATATTCTGATAGTATATTTATATCATCATCAAAATGAGAAAAAAAATTAAAATCCCATAAAGAGCGTACTTACTAAGAATATGTGTGTAGGTGCCAGGAATCTGCTGAACCCAGTTTCAGTAAAGCTGGACTAGATTATCTTAAAGATCCTTTCCAACTCTAAAGTTTCCCCATTATTCTAACATCAGGAAACATCAGGAATGATAAACACCAAATGCAGACAACTAGAGTGAGCTCTTACCAAACCATCATGTCCAAATTTGTTTTTGTATTCCCCTCCTCCCCTCCCAGGAATCTTCTTCATTCCCAGGAATCTCAGAACTCTGTCCTCACAAAAACTTGTTCTTGGAAAAGAGCAGGGCCATGGCCCTTCATGTCTGAGTATGAATTTAATCCATACTGAGTATGACTTTAATTCACTTCTTCCAAAGGTGACGCACCTTACACCTGAGCCCTGGGTTTTAAGTGGATTTTTCCCCACTTCTTTTATTTTTACACCCCTATGCAGGAATTTGTAAGTCCAGAAGAAAAAGAGGCTGGAAGGCATACCAGAGAGGTGGCAAGCCCTGGGGACACTCAGCCCTGAACATCTGGAGCCTGAATCACATGAGTGATGACAGCGAGAGTCGCACAATTATAAACTGGGCAGATTTGAAAATTGATCCTGAATCAAACAGCCACTAATTTTCCTGGTCCCCTCTGGCAATCATCCTTTCAAACTATTCAGGGTTTTAAAATATGAAAATAATGAACCCTTGGCAACTCTCCCCATCTCCTGTTCTCTTTCCTTTAGAAACCCTTCTGATTGGCTATCAGTATTCAGAGTACGCTTTTTAGGCTGCCCCCTCAGCAAGTTCAAGAAAAGCTGGTTTCTCCCCACAAGTGCTGTTAAACTGTAACTGCCTGCTGTGTCTCTCACCCGCTTTCTGAATAAGTGGTGTTAGATTTGCCACTTTGGCTAATCCTCAGGAATCTGACCTGTCATTATGCAATCTTCTAAAAATATCAGATTGCACTTCACATTTTCTGTTTGGGTTTCATGTAATTCCTCTTCAGTGTATTTTATTTGAACCTGTTAACCTATTTGAAGGGAAAAAAATTACTAGCTAGCATTGCCTGTCATCTGCTGTGTTTGCGTCTTTCTCAAAGGGCCTCAAATGAGAATGCTGGTCTCTGGGTAGTTGAATAAAAGTGAGAAGAATGAAACGGAGGGAAGACTTATTGATGCACACATTCCCCTCCGGTCTCTGCTACCACAGCAGAAAACACATCTTTCTGCCATCTTCTCTTAACTGGGACACTGGAAAGGCTACAGTAATAAAGAGAATCCAGTGCCTAACTATCAAACGTCTGCTCAGTGCCAGGCACTGTGCTAATTGTGGGGACTGTGCAAAGGCTGATTAATGCAGATAGTTAAGAGAGATTCTTGGTGGTGGGAATGGAATGGCTGAAAATGGGAGCCTGAAATCATGCTGGGCAAATAGAACAGCTCTTCATCTGAAAACAATAGTCTGCCCAATTTGGCTGTCCACAGTGGGGGATCAAGCACGACCCTTCAGATTATGGAGTTAATTCTGTGAGATCAGGGTCAAAGCTGGTGGGAGGAGCCTACTATGAGACAAAACAGGATATCTGCATGCAAAAGACTAAAGTTGTATCTTCATTTTACATCATCTGCCAAAATTAACTCAAAACAGATTAAAGACCTAAGTGTGAAACCCAAAACTGAAACTCCTACAAGAAAACATAGGGGAAGGATTCATAACATTGGATTGGCAATGATTTCTTGGATATGACATTAAAAGCATAGGCAACAAAAGAAAAAAATAGACAAGTAGACTACATCAAAATTAAAAACGTGTGTGCATCAAAGGACACCATCAATAGAGTATAAAGGTAACCTACAGAATGGGAGAAAATATTTACAAATTATATATACCTGATAAATGGTTATTATCAAGAATATATAAATAACTTCTCTAAACTCAGCAAAAAAAATCAAGTAATCTTACTTTTAAAAATGGACAAAGGACTTGGACAGATATTTCTTCAAAGAAGATATACAACTAGACAAAAAGCACATGACAAGATGCTCAACATCACTAATCAGTGAAATACATATTAAAACCACAATGAGATACCACATCTCCCTCATTAGGATGGCTACTATAAAAATACAAAACAAAACAGAAAATAATAAGTAGATAATGTGGAAAAATGGAATTCTTGTGCAATGTTGGTGGGAATGTAAAATAGTGCAGTTGCCTGGAGAATGTTATGGTGATTCCTCAAAAAGTTAAACATCGAATTACCAAATGATTCAGCAATATCCCCAATGAATTGTAAGCAGGGTCTCAGGGAAATATATGTACACCTATGTTAATAGCAGCACTGGTTACAATAGCCAAAAGATGGAAGCAATTCGAGAGTCCAGCAATAGATGAACAGATAAACAAAATGTGGTGTACACAAATAGTGGAATGTTGTTCAGCCTTTGAAAAGAAGGAATTCTGACACATGCTACAATATAGATGAACCTTCAGGATATTATGCTAAATGAATTAAGCCAATCACAAAAAGACATATACTGCATGACTTAGAAGGTCAGCGTTCTGAAGATGGAAGGGGTGATGGTTACACAACAGTGTGAATGCACTTAATACCACTGAACTGTATACTTAAAAATTATTAAGATGGTAAATTGTATGTTATGTGCCATTTACCACAATTACAAAATTTTAAGTACAAAAAGTATGATGAGTAAGATATAAGCTATGTCCTTGAGAAGCTTATGACAGAGGAGATAGATGAATAAACAGAAAATTCCAATATGATGGGGTAACAAGTTGTTAAGCAGGGATGTCCTATAACTGGGGGTTAGGCCCCACAGCTAAACATCAAAGGCACCAGAACTTCTAGACCAGCGGTTCTCAACCTGTGGGCCGCGACCCCTTCGGGGGTCGAATGACCCTTTCACAGGGGTCGCCTAAGACCATCGGAAAACACATATATAATTACATATTGTTTTTGTGATTAATCATTATGCTTTAATTATGTTCCATTTATAACAATGAAATTGGGGTCACCACAACATGAGGAACTGTATTAAAGGATCGCGGCATTAGGAAAGTTGAGAAACACTGTTCTAGACCCTAAAGAGATCCATGAGGAGATGTCAGTGGCTGGGACCAGACACCACCCATGGAGCTTACCAAGAGATATCAAAACAAGTTCTTAGATAAACAGACAAACAAAACCCTCTAAGACCACCTCCCACTTCCTGTTGGGAGAGGGAAGGAGCTGTGGCCAGCCTCATGAAGAGTGTGGGGTTAGTGGAGTGAAACTCTTCCCGCCCCTTTAGGGCAGAAAGCGGTGTTTGTCTTCCTCCAGGCTGCTGAAGACCTTGAGGAGTGTATACTTGCAAGTAAAGGACTCCTGCCTCTGGCATGCCAGCCAGGTGCTTGCTGAGCAGAGGGACCATGGCTTCCTTCTGGAGTTGCCTGAGCAGAGCATGGAGAGGGCTGCATGTGGGCTCTCTAAGGTGGAGAGCATTTGGACATGTATGTTGAGATTTTGAAAGTAGGAGTTCTTCTCCTCTAGTCATCTGAGCCATTGGGGCTTGAAGACAAGGCGATGTCATGTGCCAAGAAGAACATGAAGCAAGTTTTCCTCCCTCAGTTCTCACAGGGTCTTGGAGGGTAAGGAAGAGAACCACATGGTACCTGTGAAGAAGCTTAGAGCTTAGCAAGGAGGCAGAAGTGGATGGGTAGCGTAGGTTCTATTGGGTCAATCATGCCATCCCGAGGAAAGGTGGGGATGCAATGTTCACAGGGCTGAGTCAACACGGGTGCTCTACCAGAGAAGTCCTCGGCAATGGAGGTGGCTGGAGTGAACGTCCCCCGAAAAGATGTTGCTTCCCATCTACCCAAAGACCACAGTTTTACCAGAGACCCATAGCAGGAGACAGAAAAAGATCAAAGCAGAGCAAGGCAAGAGGCACATCTCCACCACAACCAAGAGCAGGCTCTTTTCAGAGCGTTCTGCTCCCTCCACCCTCTTCCCTTGCTCCTGACTTTGGAGGAAACACACCTTGATGAGTGTAAAAAGGCATAACCCATTCCCACCCTCAGTCCCCGAGCCACAAGCCCTCTTAGCTTGGGGACAGGAAGATCTTTGGACCATATATGAAGCTAAAGTTTTAAATGGGACCAGATTAAGTCTTAATATTATTGTAAGATTTAAATGAAATGCCTTTAAAGGGCCCATTCCCAGTGAGAAGGAGCATGAACATTCAATACAGAATATTTGAGGGCAGGCAGTGGCAAAAAATTAAAATCATTTTCTGTCTCTCCTCAGGAGGAAGATTTAGTTAGCGGACTAGTTAGACTGAGATAAAGCAATTCACAGAGAGCTACAATACTCAGAATACCCAAACACTCTGGGTTCCTCAGAGTGTTTGGGAGGCAGGGAGGCATGTAGAGGAGGTGATGCCCAGCTTTATAAGGATCCTGGAGTAAACACTCAGGCTGTCTGATTGGTCAAAGTCCCTCTTCTTTCCTGACACCTGGTGCCTTGCACTTGGGGTCCCTGCAACGTGAGGACTGCACCCCTCATTCTCTCTTCCTGGGCCTTTACTAGCCCTGGAGAAGGCTGTTCACACCCACATGATTGACTACTCCTTAATCTTAAGGACTCGGCCAGCAGTATTAGCCTCTCTCTCAAATTCTTTCTATTGGATCTCTGCCATGTCCTGGGAACCAGGGTCACACAAGCATCATAACCCCTCCACAACCTCTTTTTCAGCTCAGGTAGCCTTTTTAGTTATATTCATAAGTATGCACAACTCCTAACACTAGGAACAGTAGAGTGGCCCTTTTAAAGTGTACGTACATCCTCTTATGTTCTTGTGTTACACATACATATAATAAAATATAGCATCAGGTAAAAAGTGAATAAATCTCTTGTTGGGGCTGGGGAGGGAGAGTGAGCTCATATTTTAATGAGATCTTGAAGGATAGTAGTAGTAATAAAAAGACTATTAGTATTAGTAGTTCATCTTTATTGAGAGCTTACATGTGCCCGGCTTGGTGCTAAGTACTTTCAATGTATCATCTCTTAATTCTCAGAACAATTAACTCCCTGATGGAGACACCTAGGCAAATGAGTGCTAATTATTTATACATGACACTCACATGTCCTCTTCCCCAATCTAATGTTAAGTATTTTATTAACCCCTTTTTATTGATGAGGAAATTTACATTTAGAGTAATTTAATATTGACCGAAGATTGTCCAGGTAAGTTACATGACTTGTCCTTGATCGTAAGGCATTAATGTAAGTATCATAGTACTTTGGCTGAAAGGAGGAAGTCATTTATATCCAAATACTTAAACATTTTGCCATGTAAACCAGAAATTAACAGTTTTAGTTGAAGAAGACATTTTCACTTATCTGCATAACCAAAAATCCTACAAAGTTTTTCACAATATTCTTTGGGAAAGGCATTTGCGACTATTTGCTTCACTTTTGAATGAACATTCAGGAGAAAGCACATGTAATATTAATCTTTTACATTAACTTTATGATAATTCTTAATTTGATATGTATTAAACATTCCACTTTTTCAGAAATGCCCTGACTAGGAAACAGGTAACAGGTAAAAACAAAGTTAATGAATTCCAGTTGAATCATGATGTTCTAAATATGAACATATACTGTTTACTAAGATCACTGAAAAAAAAAAACAGATATTATTTTATAACCTAGCTGTGTATAGGGAGTTTTAGAAAGTTTCACATTATTGCACTTTATTCTTTGAGCATTTCCATATCTCACCATGAAAATTATTGTGCCAATTAAATAAAATTTAGATTCAAAATAGCTGACTTTTCTATTTTACAGTGTGTTTTGGAAAATAATGCTAATAATAGTCACAAGTAACATTTGTTGAATGTTTACTATGTGTTGAGTGTTTTAATTAATTTAATACTCAAAAAATTCTCTGAGGTAAGGACTACTTTTATTCCCATTTTACAAATATGAAAGCTAAGGCTTTAAGAGGCTAATGAACTAAGTAGCAATGGAGACAACATTTGAACGCAGGCAGGTTAGCTCCCAAGTCCGGGTTCTTAAGTACTTCATCATAAAATATGATAGTATATAAAAAATCAAGAGGTTTTTTTTACCAGTTCTCAGCTAATTGGAAGACCAAGAAAGCATCTCAAATATTGGTTTAAGCCCCTCTCTTCAACTATACCTGAAGGAGTTAAAAATCACTGTGATCAAATATTGCCTCTTTGGGACTGGAAACCACTGAATATGAGTTCCAAAGGTCCTCTGAAAAGTTAAAAAACATTGCACAAATGTTAGTATTACTAATTTTATTGGTTTGAAATACCATTCTTTTTTTAATAGTCCCTGAATATATGATATTGATACTCCAAATTCAGAACTGAGTTTAGATGGTCCAAATATCATTCAGCATGAAGTTGTTTGGGAATGCCTAACATTATTTCCCCTAATCCTTCCAAAACTAAAATTCTTAGACTCTATGATGTCAGTCAGAGAGATCATGCTAGAGAGGGGAAAAATGATTTTATAATTATTTTCATCAAAAACAATAATTCTCTGCCAAATAATGTACAATTCTAGATTGAGGTCATCATGACTTTTGGTTCTTTCCTCAAATTGAATACATCCTCCAGGAATGAAGACTCACCATTGATGATATGCAAAGGAATGTGACAAGTCTCCCAAGACCATTTCTAAAGATGAGTTCCAACAGTAAATGTATTCAATGTCAGTATCAAGATGGTGTCAGTGTACAGCTGGCCTCGGTAAGTACATTGAAGTTGGCAGTATTCATCCAAAAGTGTTATCTGCTGGTGTGTTATTGTTGTTGGTTTGTAAAAGAATTCACAGTACTCAACATACAGCATATATTTGTCCCCTAGTAGCCCCACTCGATGTCAATAATTCAGACTCACCCATCTTCTCACACAGAACTTCTTGCAAAAATGATCAACAATATGCTATACTCAGAATCAGAGCAGCAGGCTGAGCTGGTGAACTCCCACCCTACCCCCACTCCCCAACATCTAATATACTCAGCTACAGAGCTACAGGACAGCTAATGGTGCTTGTGTTAGAAACAGTCAGGACAAAGGTCAGCTGGTGAAGAATGTCCCTAGGACCCCACTTAGCTGGCTCAGTGTTATGCAGAAGGGTGCGGTGATGAGAAAGTAAGAGCACAACTGTTTGAGCCCTGTTATCTGAGCCAATGTAAACACTGAACCACAAATACTTCCCCTTCCTCCTCCAGGATCCAAATGTCAATTGCTTCCAGCTTCAAAGTTCTGAATCTGTACCACACCTCCCTTTGATTCAAGCTTGCTTGAAAAGAGAACAACATGCATGACTCCATCTGTGTGGTAAAACTGATTCTCCCTAGCTAAGCCATCAGGAGTTACTTAGCCCAACCCTGCATCCCTACAATACAATGCACCCTGGAAAAAATTCTGGCCACCTCTCAAATGACCACACAGATAACAGGTCAGTCTCTGAAAAGGCCATAGTCCAGGTGGGCAGGACCCAGGACAGATCAGACCTAGTATTGGGTCTGACTAGAGGGGCTCACAAGCGCACAAAAGATGCCACACTGCTGGTCCTAGGGGTTCCTAACATAAGGGCTGCACCTTGGAACTGTGACAGAGGGGCAACAAAGAGAACCAGCTTCTCCCTGTTCCCTTTCCAGTCTTACATTCTTTTGGCCAATAATATTGGTCGGTATAATATTTGCTGTCTCTTTTCATTAGTAAACTTATCCCCAGACTTATAGCTTAATAATCTAATGATCGATTATAACTAGTTTGCCTAATATTCACGCTCCTCTGAGGTTGTTTTTTGTTTGTTTGTTTGTTTGGCATTGTTATAGATGTTCTAAAATTTTGGGGCCATTTTCTTGGCATTTTAAGGACTTTTACATCACCCCCTTTGTACCAGTCCTGTAATGCTCAGTCCAGAACTTGAGCTCACTTTCTGCCTAAGGTATCCCTTTTCTTGCCCTACTCCAGTAAATATTGCTCTGTTTCCTGACTCAGGTGGTGAGGACACCCATGGGACTTTTTAGGTGGATGCAGGTTGGGATAGTTCTTCCTGGGTTTTCGTTGTTGTTGTTGTTGTTTTAACAGCTTGTTAAAGTGGTAGTGATGGAGGATAAGGAAGGGAGCAGAAGGTGGAAGTGAAGGCAGAGCCCTTTAAATTAACAATGTTGGACTCTTGATTCTTCCTGGTGGCACCTTTGAAGTTGAAGCTAGTTTTCACCTTCTCCATCTCTTCCCCATCTTGTCTCTAACCCCATCCTTCCTTTCACTACTCTAATTCTCATTTCCATAACAGGCTTTCTTTTATTTTGGTTCCAGCTCCCAGGCCATATTTTCATGATACATAATTCCTCTTGGGTTCATAGGTTGGAATTTGACCTCTGGATTCAGAGGGCTCTGGTTTCTGGCAAGTCAGAGAATACTTCTTGTGAGAGTAAGTTAGTGAGAACTAATGGTGTTAGAGCTGAACATTCCAAGAATCCCTGCCGATCTGCAAGTTAACTACTGGCAGACTCACTTTTTCTCATTTTCAGAGTGAGCTGTGTGCCACTAAGAACATGGTCTCCATTTCCTCATTTGTAAGTGGAATTAATCATAGCCCCTTCAAGGGCTGTTCTGGAGTAAGAGTAGTATGATGGATATAATATTTTGAAGCTTGTTTACTTATCTTCAATGTAATATTTTTTTTCTTCCTGTGGATCATCCTGCCACTACTTTGCCTAGAACATTCTTCAGTTTGCTCCCAACTCAGAACCAACCCTTGTACTGACTTTGTTCACCTTTCAGAAGCCTTCTCCCCACCCCCCACAAGCCAGACTAAGTCTTTTTTCTCCTCCCACCAGACTCTCTCTTTTTAGATTCCTATACTTTATTTAGATTTCCCTAATTTTTTACTTAATGTTCTTTTTCTGTCCCAAGATCCCATCCAGGACACCACATTATATTTGGTTTCTATGTCTCCTTAGGCTCCTCTGGACTATGACAGTTTCTCAGACATCTCTTGCTGTTCATGACCTTGACCAGTTTTGAAGATACTAGTTAGCTATTTTATAAACCACTAGTGGGGCCGTTGCACAAAGATTCGCGCAATAGGCCTTCCTTCCCCTGGCTGCTGGCACCCGTTTTCCTCCGGCACCCGGGACCCAGGCCTTTGGTCTGGCCACAGCAGCAAGGCTTGGCTTCTCCATTATGGCTGCTCCCAGCCCCTCCTTTTATTTTCCCCAGCTCCTCGAGCAGAGGCCAGGGCTGGCTGGAAGCCTGGGCCCCCCCCGGCGACCCAGGCCCCCAGCCACTCCTTGAGTGGAGTCCAGGGCTGGCAGGAAGCTTGGCTTCCTCCATCACCGGGAGCAACCCAAGCCTCCTGGCCCCTACCATCTTCAATCGTCTTCAGTCTTCCCTCCACTCCTGCTTATGCAAATTAACCACCATCTTTGTTGGGTTAATTTGCATAGTCTCTCTGATTGGCTGGTGGGTGTGGTGGAGTGGTGGAGTGATCGTTAATTTGCATGTTCTCTTTTATTATATAGGATTCTTTATTTTGGGTGTTCGTTGATGTTTTAATTGTGGCTAGAATGTGGTGATAGATTTAGGGAAGGAGTTCTCACATCTTCTCAAGGCTACATAATATCAATATGACTAATGACATGGTCCCTGATTATCTGGCCACAGCAGTCTTTGTCAGAGTTATCCATTGTAAAGCTATTTCCCCCTTTTCTGTACTGTACTCTTTGAAAGGAAGTCACCATGTCAGCTCACACTTAAGAAGTGAGGATTATGCCTCACTTCCTTGAGAGGCAGGTTTCTACATAAATTATTTAGGAATCTTTTGCACAGGAGAATTGTCTCTTCTTCCCCATTTATTAATTTATTCAACCATTTATATCTGTATGGACTCATTTATCTTATACTTTAGGTTTTAATCTAATACCATATCATTTATTTTCTTGCACAAATTGTTCCAGTTTTGGCCAAAGAGAGTTCAATCTTGGCTGCTGTTTTCCTTTGACATATCTCCACCTGAGTGTGCATGTGTGCGTATGTGCATGTGTACATGTGTATTTCATTATTTTCTGACTCCAGGCTCCATGGTTATCTAATATATTCTCTCCCTCAGTTCTAGAATTAGCTATTTCTCCAAAGGTCTCTGTTCTTCTTATTGGAGAAGGTATTAGAAACTATGATCTGTATGCTAAATGTGCTCATTGTTGATGAATACATATGTGTGTGCTAACCCATGTCTATATGTATATCTTTAAATATTTCTATATTTATTCATCTGTATCTATATAAACCTAAACATGAGTTTGTACTCCTGTCTCCAACTCTAAGTCAGTACCACATGGATCATTCCAGTCTCTTCTCCTTCCTTGCTTATCTGTAACCTCCCACTTCAGCAGTGAGAACCTGGCTCACATCATTTTCTGTTCATTTGCTTAAGTGTTCAATTCCAGAACACATGTGTAGTGGTTTCAGAATTGTTAACTCAAACCCCTGTGGGAAATAACTTTACCAAACACAGTACAGTGCTTATGTGCAGTTCTTTATGACTAAAGTCTTATAGTTAAAACTATAAGACTAAAATTACTTAGACTAAAATGCAGTTAGACTCTTTTTTTTTATAGCCTGCATTCCATCCAGGAGTCCTCTGACCTTCTAAGTAATTTTTTAAATTTTGCATATATTAAGGTTCACTGTTTGTACTCTAAAGTTCTATGGGTTTTAACAAATGTTGAGTGTTATGTATTCATCATTACAGTATCACATAGGATAATTTTACCATCCTAAAGAATCCCCCATGCGTCACCTTCAATTCTCTCCCTTCTCCAAGTCAATTTATTATTTTAAAGAGCTATTTCCCTCTTAAACAGGGAATGCTTCAATGTAATAGAATAGGGACACCCACGATTTTCCAGACTTCCATAAGTGGAGCACTGGTGATCATAACGAAGATGAAGATATTTGGGGGGACTGCCACTAATGAGGAAATGGAGGTATTTAAAGGTGAACTTGCAGAGAAACTAGATGATTCAGTTTATTTAACTAGATTATAAATACTATGGTAATGCAGAACTTCTAGATTGAGGGATTGCTGTACTCTTCTTACCAGCAATGTTTTTACATTTAAGAGAGCAGGAGTCCTAGGCCACCAATAGATGGCATAATTGTGGGCAGTCCTAGGGATAGCTACTTCAAGATCACTAATGAAGAGTGAACACAAAGAAAAAGAGTGAGAGGAGAAAATATCCACTCATTTGAAATAACCTAAAGTATAAATTCCATAGAAAACAAAATAGAGGTATAAAAGCCAACTATATATATATACTAGAGTCCCATAGCCCGAAGATTTGTGCAATAGGTCTTCCTTCCCCTGGCTTCCAGCACTGGTTTTCCTCCAGCCCTTGGGACCCAGGCCTTTGATCTGGCCGCAGCAGCGAGGTTTGACTTCTCCACTCCGGCCATAGTGGAGAAGCCAAGCCTCTTCAGTCTTCAGTTGTCTTCAGTCTTCAGTCTTCACACAGCGCCTGCATATGCAAATTAACCACTATCTTTGTTGGGTTAATTTGCATACTCATCCTGATTGGCTGGTGGGTGTAGCGGAGTGACACCAATTTGCATGTTTCTCTTTTATTAGTGTAGGTATATACCCTATATAATAAAGAGTAATATGCAAATTGACCATCATTCCAACACACAAGATGGCAGCCCCCAGTGGTCAAAGATGGCTGCCACAAGATGGCCAGCAGGGGAGGGCAGTTAGGGGTGACCGGGCCAGCAGGGGATGACAGCTGGTAGTGACCAGACCTACAGGGTAGGACAGTTGGGGGGGGACCCAGGCCAGCAGGAGAGAGCAGTTAGGGGCAATCGGGCTGGCAGGGAAGCAGTTAGGCATCAATCAGACTGGCAGGGGAGTGGTTAGGGGGTGATCAGACCGGCAGGCAGAAGTGGTTAGGGGCAATCAGGCAGGCAAGGGGTTGGGAGCTAGCAGTCCTGGATTGTGAGAAGGATGTCTGACTGCCCTCAAGGGGACCCAGATTGGAGAGGGTGCAGGCTGGGCTGAGGGACACAGACCCCCATGCACGAATTTTGTGCACTGGGCCTCTACTATGTATATAAAAGCCTAAGTGACCATTGCAACCAAACAGATGACCAAACAGGCTGCATGGGGTGACCAGGCCAGCAAGGAGGTTAGTGAGGGGTGACCAAATGACTGAGCATCAGGCTGCATAGAGTGACCAGGCCCACAGGGGCTGCAGTGAGGGGCAACCAAATGACCAGACAGCAAGCTGCATGGGGCTACCAGGCTGGCAGGGGGGGCAGTTGGGGGTAACCAGGCTGCTGGGGGGAGAAGTTGGGGACAATCAGGCTGGCAGGCAGTGGCAGTTAGGGGTGATCAGGCTGGCAGGAGGGCAGTGAGGGTCAATCAGGCAAGCAGGTGGGTGAGTGGTTAGGAGCCAGCGGTCCAGGATTGTCAGAGGGATGTCTGACTGCCAGTTTAGGCCCAATCACTGGGATTGGGCCAAAACCAGCAGTCGGACATCCCCCTAGGGGTCCTGGATTGGAGAGGGTGCAGGCTGGGCTGTGGGGACCCTTGCTCCCCCAAGCACAAATTTCATGCACCAGGCCTCTAGTATATTTATAAAAAACTAATATGCTTAGTGTCCAACTGTCCGACCGGTAGCTATGACATGCATTGGCCACCAGGGGGCAGACGCTCAATGCAGGAGCTGCTGAGCTGTAGTGACTTGGCAGTGGCAATTCTCAGGTGACGCACTCTGGAACCAAAGAGGAGGGAGCTCAATTCTGGGGTGTGTCACACGAGAACCACCCTCTCACAATCCAAGAACACTCAGGGAATGTTGGAGAGCTGGTTTTGGGCCAATCCCCACAGGCTAGGCTGAGGGACCCCACCTGCCAGAGGGACCCCGCTCACTCTGCAGATGCCCTTTGAGCCGTGGTGCCTCCCCAGGTGCAGCTGGCTGGGGAGGGACCACAGGAGGTTGGCTCCAGGGTGTGACCAGCCATCTTGCCCAGTTCTACCCCACCAGCCACCTTCCAATTAATTTCCTTTCAATGTGTACCAATCCATGCACTGGGGCACTAGTTAGACTATAAATTGACTACAGATAGAAATAAAATAGCAATACAATCTGAAATAGATACCAAAATAAGTATGTTGAGGGTGTTCAAAGAGATAAATGAAAAAATAATATCTATAAATAAGAGCAAAATTATGAAATATAAAGAGAACAAGTGGATATTTTTAAATTAAAATTATTAAGTTAAAAATATGGTTGTCTGCCTAATAAATGCAATAACAGAATAATCTCTTGACTGGACATAATTAAAAAGAGAATTATTGAACTTGAAGGAACTACTAAAATGTTTTCTCTAAAATACACATAGAGAAATAGAGACGTTTTAAGAAAGAGTTGTTGAAAGATTGATAAAATATTGAGAATCCTCCAATTCCATTAAAAGGAGTTCTGTACAGAGAAAATCAAGGTAAAGATAGAGAAAATGTATTTTTTAAATGGTTGAGAATGTTCAGCAATGAAGAAAGATATCAGTTCCTGGATTTATAAGTATGCACCAATAATAAAGAAAATAAAATCAGTGACACTGGGGAGGTCCTCCAAAATAAAAAATATTCTAAGAATATGTTAAATTTGAGCCTTTAAAACTTAGAAAAAATATAGATAAATGTCTTTCTGATCTTGTGGTAAGGTAGGATTTCTGAAAAAAATACCATAAAAGCACCAGCTATAAAAAACAGTTTAATAGAATCAACTACTTTAAGATTGTTAAAACTCCAGCTCAAAACAATGCTTTAAAAAGTGAAAAATCAAACTTCAAACTGGTAGAATATACTCATAACCAACAAAATAGTTTAATTCAGAATATATTTTAAAATTTCTACAAGTCAATAAGTAATAAACAACTCACGGCGGGGGGGGGGGGGGGGGGAGGTATTCTAAATTCCTCAGAAAAGGAAATTATATGACCAACTAGAGGCCCGTTGCAGGCAGATTCCTGCAAGAACAGGGCTTCCTGAGGCCATAGTGAAGCATCTCCACCGCCTTGGCTCCCTCCCTTCTCACTGTTTAGCTCCCTCCCTTCCCCGCTGCCTTGGCTCTCTCCTTTCCCCGCAGCCTTGGCTCCCTCCCGTGTCCACTACCTCACTCCCTCCCTTCTCTGCCACTTCACTCCCTCCCATGTCTGCTGCCTCAGCTCCACTCCTGTCTCTGCTACCTCCAATCCATTCCCTTCTCCACTGCTTGGCTCCCTTCTGCCGTGCTTGGCTTCCTTCTACACTGTCTTCAGTCTTTGCTGGGCGCCTGTGTATGCAAGTTAACCACCATCTTTGTTGGGTTAATTTGCATACTCTTCTGATTGGTTGGCAGGTGTAGCGAAGGTATGGTCAATTAGCATCTTTGTCTTTTATTAGTGTAGATATGAAAGTGAAGAAATGCCCACCCCACTAGTAATAAAGGAAATTCAAATCAAAACAAAATGAGATGCCATTTTTTGCTGCTTTGATTTACAAAGATTAAAATTATTTTTATTGAGTTTTGAGAAGAGTACATATTAATGGTGTCTCCAAGTGTAATTATTCAGAGTGTAAATTGATAGTTATTTTAAAAAATCAATTTGACATTGTTATATCAAATTGAATATTCTTACACTCCACAATTCAGCAATTCCATTTCTAGATATATATCCAAGAAAAACTTTAGCACACATGTCTCAAAAAGTATGTACAAAATATCACAGCAGCACTATTCATCATATCAAAAATTGGAAACACTCTAGATGTCCATCAATAGGGAAAAGTTAAATTGTGTAAATTCATACGATTGAGTAGTTCATAACAGAGAAAATGAAAGAACTACAGCTATATCCAATGACCTGGATGAAACTCAAACTCTTGTGTGAAAAATAAGTCCTAGAGAACTACGTATAATAACTCCTACATAATAACTATCTTACATAACAAAAACCTGAGTGGCCTGAGGCCTCGCGTGACGCCCTCACATGATGCCCTCGTGGGATGTCATCACAAGATGGCTGCCACAAGATGGCTGGCAGGGGAGGGCAGTTGGGCATGACCAGGCTGGCAGGAGGGCAGTTGGGTGTGATCAGGCCTGCAGGGGAGGGCAGTTAGGGGTGACCAGGCCAGCAGGTGAGGGAAGTTGCAGGTGACCAGGCTGGTAGGGAGGGGCAGTTGGGAGTGATCTGTCCACCAGGGGAGGGCAGTTGGGGGCAATTGGGCCAGCAGGGGAGGGCAGTTAGGGGTGATTGGGCCAGCAGGGGAGGGCAGTTGGGGGCAATCAGGCTGGCAGGGGAGCAGTTAGGCACCAATCAGGCTGGCATTAGAGAAGTTAGGGGGAAATCAGGCAGGCAGGCAAGCAAGTGGTTAGGAGCCAGCAGTCCTGGATTGTGAGAAGGATGTCCCCCAAGGGGTCCCAGATTGGGGAAGGTGCAGGCTGGGCTGAGGGACACCCCCCCCCCCCGCACGAATTTCATGCACCGGACCTCTAGTGTATAACAACCTTTTTATAAATTTCAAAAATAAAAGAGAAACATAAAAGAGGAACATGTTCAAAACTTAAAGAAAAAGCAGTCATAAAGAAAAATTATCTGGACATATTAGGAATGAAAAATATGATGGAAAGAGTTCAATTGATAGCTTGAATGGCAACATGGTATCATTTTAAGAAGATCATATATAAGAACTCTCCCAGAAAACATTAAGAATTATTAAGAAAACAAAAACATATAAAATGTTTTTAGAAATGCCAGAAGAGAAAAAGAAGCTGAGAGAAAATAAATTACTGTGAATGTTCCATATTTCAAAAAACATAACCTTAAGATTAGAAAGAAGTATGGACTAAATATAAAAACACCTCACACTAAGAACCCACATCTTAAATTATAAAATTGAAAAGCATCAAAACCATAGATTCCCAAAAACTTCTAGAACAAAGAAGCAGATTACCTACAGAAGAACAAGACTCAGTTTGACAGCAGACCTCTTTTTTTTTAATTCTTTATTATTGAAAGTATTACATATGTCCCCCTTTTCCCCCATTGACCTCTTATATGAAAACAAGTTTTTTGGTTGATCTTTTATCCTTCCATCCCCTCCCCCTGCCCACCCACCCCTGCCTTCCCTCTGAGCTTTGGTGGTCTGTTCGATGCTTCTATGTCTCTGGATCTATTTTTGTTTATCAGTTTATGTTGTTCAATATCTTCCACAAATGAGTGAGATCATGTGATACTTCTTAACCGGAGGCAGATGGCAATGGAGAAATATTTTCAAGATGATAAAAGGAATTATTTTTAAGCCTAGAAGTTTATATCTACAGAAACCATCATTTTAAACTTAAGCATGTAATAAAGATATTTTTATGCATGAAAAAGGGTTTGCTACAAATATATTTCTGTAAACACTCTTAGAAAAAGTATTCCAGAAGAAAATAAATAAATTCAAGAGGATAAAATAATATAAATGAAGATTTACTGAAATAGATGTACCATACATTCATTACAGTCCAAAATTAAAATTCTAGATAATGCCAACAAAATGAAGAGGGGGATAGTATAAGAAAGAAAGAAAAAATTATAAACAATTCTATTTATGAGCACAAATGCAGAAATTCTAGAGAAAATATTAGCTAATTAAATGCAAGAGCATGCATCCCAATAACAGAGTTTATCCTAAGAAGTAAGGGTTATTTAACATTAGAAAATCTATCAGTGTAATTTACCACATTAAAATAGATGCAGAGAAAGTGCTTTATAAAATTAAATTAAAAGTTATGATTTTTTAAAAATGCCACTTAGAGAACTGAGAATAAAAGGAAGCTTCCTTAACTTGGTAAAGATTTTATTCCCAAACCCTAAAGCAAACATCAAACTCAATGGAGAATCTTAGGATTATATTCCCTTTAGGATCAGAAAACATAGAACTACAAATGAAAAAGAAAAAGATGGCAAAACCAATAAACAAATATTTGTAGTTGATACACTTAAAAGTGCAAGAGAAGTAAGTTCCTTAGGTTTTATAGGAGAGTTCACTAAATTGGCCAGTTGCAAAATAAATATACAATGTCAGCAATATTCTGTTAGAAACTATAATGAATTAAGATTCCATTCATGATAATAACAGCAACAAAATGAGATTCCTAGACATAAATGCACTAAGAAAATTGCATAATGCATAAGAAAACTTAACTGACTAAAAAATAGTTGAAATAAAATCATGTTTCTGAATGGGAAAATTGAATTTTTCAAATTGTCAGTTTACCATTATTTAATTTATGAATCTTAATGGTGTTCTAATCAAATCCTAAGGGGAATGTTTTGGGAACTTAAGTAAATCATTTAAAAAGTTTATCTGAAAAAAGAAATAGATGACAAGAGGCAATAAACCTTCTTTAAAAAAAGAAAAATAAGGGTGGAATTACATTAGTAAATATTTATACACATTTATAATTTTACAATAGTAAAAAATGTTCACTCAATAGATAAACAGATAAATTAAACAAAATAGAAAGTCTAGAGCAGATAATCATATATGTAAATTATATGATAATGGTAGTACTTCAACTTGTTTAAAGAAAGGAATTATTGTACTAGGAGGGTTACCTAATTATTTGAGAAGAAAATAAAGTCATAATCCCATTTGACAATATTGCTAATATAAACCATGGATTGATTGAAAGTTTAAAATACTAAAAATTGAATAAAGAATAAGAGCAGTAAATTATTAATCTGTGTACAAGTAAAGGCAGAATTCATATAAGACAGAAGAAAATTTAACAAACAAGAACTCAGATAAATTCAACAAGGAAGTATAGCTTTTTACTTATAAGAGAATATGGAAAAATAGAAAATTTCACATGGTGTTGATGAGAGTGTAAATCTCACCCCCCCCTCCCCCCCCCCCCAACCTCCTGCACCTCCCCAACCCATCTCTCCCTCAGGAAATCACCACACTATTGTCCCTTGCCATGAGTTTGTTTTCATTTTGCTCAATCCCTCAACTCCTCCCACTCAAAACCCCACCCCATAACAGCTGCCAGCCTGCTCTCTATCTATGAGTCTGTCTTTATTTTGCTTGTTAGTTCATTTTGTTTATCCGATTTTACATGAGTGAAATCAGATGATACTTGTCTTTCTCTGACTGGCTTATTTCACTTAATAGAATGCTCTCCAGGTCCATTTATGCTGTGGCAAAGGGTAAGATTTTCCTTTTTTTTTTTACAGTTGAGTGGTATTCCATTGTGTAAATGTACCACAGCTTTTTTATACACTTATCTATTGATGGGCACTTGGGCTGCTTCCAAATTCTGGCTATTGTAAATAAAGCTGCAGTGAATATAGGGGTGCACATGATCTTTTGAATTAGTATTTATAGGGGTTTTTTTATATAGTCCCAGAAGTGGAATCGATGGGTCAAAAGGCAGTTCCATTTTCTATTTTACTCCATACTGTTTTCCACAGTGACTGCACCAATCTGCATTCCCACCAGCAGTGCACAAGAGTTCCCTTTTCTCCACATCCTCACCAACACTTGTTGTTTGATGATTTATTGATGATAGCCATTCTGACAGGTGTGAGGTGATATCTCCTCGTGGTTTCAATTGGCATTGCTCTGATGATTAATGATGTTGACCATCATCTGTATGTCATCTTTGGAGAAGTGTCTACTCAGGTCCTGTGCCCATTTCTAATTGGATTATTTGGGGGTTTTGTTGTTGTTGACATTTATAAAGTCTTTATGAATTTTGGGTACTAATCCATTATCAGATGTATCATTGGTGAATTTGTTCCCCCATTCAGTGTATTGTCTTTTCATTTTATTGATGATTTTCTTTGCTATGCAAAACCTTTCTAGTTTGATGTAGTCCCATTTGTTTCTTTTTCCTTTTGTTTCCCTTGCCAAAGGAGATATATCAGAAAAAAATATTGCTATAAAATGTCCAATATTTTACTGCCTATGATTTTTTCTAACTTACACCATACACAAAAACAAACTCAAAATGGCTAAAGGACTTAAATGTAAAATGGGAAACCATAAAAATCCTACAAGATTCCATAGGCAGCAAAATATCAGACATATGTTGTAGCAATATCTTTATTGCCACAGCTCCTAGGGCAATGGAGACTAAGGAGAAAATAAACAAATGGGACTACATCAAAATAAAAAGCTTCTGCACAGTAAAAGAAACCATCAAGAAAACAACAAGAGCCCTGGCTGATTTGGCTCAGTGGATAGAACATTGGCCTGGGGACTGAAAGGTCCCAGGTTCATTTTCTATCAGGGTCACATGCCTGGGTTGCAAGCTCGATCCCCAGTAGGGGTGTGCAGGAGGAGGCTGATCAATGACTCTCTCTCATCATTGACATTTCTATATTTCTCACCCTCTCCCTTCTTCTCTGACATCAATAAAAATATATTTAAAAAAAGAAAACAAGAAAGCCCACTGCATGGGAGAACATATTGCCAATGCTATTTCAGATAAGGGTTTAATCTCCAAAATTTATAGAGAATTCATACAACTTAACAAAAGGAAGATAAACAATCCAATAAAAACAAAATGAGCAAAGGACCTAAATAGCTATTTTGTGTAATTTTTTTTCTAAGAGGGCATACAGAAGACCAACAGACATATGAAAACATGCTCTTGCTGAAACCGGTTTGGCTCAGTGGATAGAGTGTGGGCCTGCGGACTGAAAGGTCCCAGGTTCGATTCCGGTCAAGGGCATGTACCTGGGTTGCACACATCCCCAGTGCGGGGTGTGCAGGAGGCAGCTGATCGATGTTTCTCTCTCATCGATGTTTCTAACTCTCTCTCTCTCTCTCTCTCTCTCTCTCTCTCTCTCCTTTTCTCTCTGTAAGAAATCAATAAAATATATTTTTTTAAAAAAACATGCTCAAAGTCACTAATCATTAGAGAGATACAAATCACAACAATGAGGTACCATCTCATACCTGTCAGAATGGTTATCATCAACAAATCAGCAAATGACAAGTGCTGGTGAGGATGTAAAAAAAAAGGAACCCTCATGCACTGCTGGTGGGAATGCAGACTGGTGCAGCCACTTTTTTCCTCAAAAAGTTAAAAATGGAACAACCATTTGACCCAGTAATCTTCTAGGACTATATTGCAAGAAACCAGAAACACCAATCAGAAAGGAAATATGCACCCCTATGTTTATAGCAGCACAATTCACCGTAGCTAAGATCTGGAAACAGCCTAAGTGCCCATCAGCAGATGAGTGGATTAGAAAACTGTGGTACACCTGCACAATGGAATACTATGCTGCTCTAAAAAGGAAGGAACTCTTACCATTTGCAACAGCATGGATGGAACTAGAGAGCATTATGCTAAGCGAAATAAGCCAGCCAGAGAAAGATAAATATCACATGATCTCACTCATATGTGGAATATAATGTTCAAAATAATTTGATGAACAAAAATAGATCCAGAAACAAATGGCTGGGGAGGTGGAAGGGGTGGGAGTTAGAGGGCAACCAAAGTCCTTGTATGCATGCATATTAGCATAACCAATGGACACAGACACTGGGACGGTGGGTTCTTTCCCGGGGTGGGAATGGCTGGGGGAGGGGTTCAATCAGGGAAAAAGGAGACATATGTAAAACTTTAGATAATAAATTTTTAAAAAAAGGAAAAGAAAAACAAGTTAGAAGATGGGATTGTCACAAACTTTGAAAAAAAATGACACAAAAAACCCTAAAAGTATATATACCAAATATATTATAAGATGTATAGTTCAGAAGGGAGCTTAGAAGTAATTTTAATTTTACCTTTGTTCCTCTCTACACTTTACAAATTTTCTATAATTAATGCATATATATTTTTAATCAGAAGTATATAATAAATGTTAGTTTTATAAACTACATTAGAGCAATGGAAATATAAATGTATTTTCTGCTTCTACCAATGTATTCATATTTAAATATATTCAGAGAAAATGTAATGTCAGGAAGCATTAATAATTTATATATAGTGAGTCTGGAGAAGTATAAACATTTTACTTGGCTTTTATTTTTACTGTCTGTTCTACTAAATGGTATAGGAGTTCTACCTGGGACCAATAGCCACAAATTCCAAGCCATGGATCAATTAGCTTGAGCTTTGATAGTCATTCAATATTTTTTGGCCTCATATTTTCTCTTAAACACAAGCTTCCTTCAGTGTTGACATACTCATTATCGTTTTTAAGAACTTGCTGAAGGTTACATATGTAAAAGCAACTGGAAAACAGTTACTCTCAGTATTTTATCCATTCACACTTTCTTGCCTTTAATTACTCATTCATCTCTATTCTCTTCTTTTATTTTATTATTATTTATCATGTCACCTGGTGGTCTGAAAAGAAAACCTTCTTTTAAATGGAGCGGGGAAGCCCTGAAGGGGGAGCTCTCACATACAACCACTGATCGCCTTTCAAAAGACCTCAACACATAGCAGCTTGCTTTACTGCCCCAGCAGAAGAAAGATTTTTTTCCTTGCCCAACAATAGCCAACAGATGAAAAGCCAGGACAACCCCAACTCTCACTCTCCTCCAACGGACTTTCATTCAAAACCACCCTCCCAACTCCCCATTTCCTCTGTAAAAGAAAACCTCTCTCCTTTGCTCTCCAGATTTGTCTATGGTTTTGTCCTAGATTGCTTGCCCCAAATTGCCATTCTCTGCCATTCCAGAATAAACTCATTCTGCTGGTAAACAACTGGTTATTTCAGTTCTTAAGCATGACATTGGGCTAGGTGCTTGGAAAGATTGAAAACATAAATGAAACACAATCTCTACCCTCTTAAAGCTTTAAGTCTCATAGGTGTAATAAAACATATATGTGAATAACTACATCATGAGTATGAAGGAATGTTATATGATCAGTACATATAACAAGATTGATATGTCCTTAGAGGTAGAAGTCTTTCTGTCTGGGGTAATTGGAGAAACAATTCTAATTATATAAAATGTTATTTGAGTTGAGTTTTAAAGCATGGATAGGATTTAGGAGAAGGAGTGCATTCCAGATGGAAGGAGTGGCTCCGTAGGTGGAACGTCTGATGCATGCCCAGGAGATAAAAAGCAGATGTTTGGTCCAAGGAAAAGATTTGAGACCATTTTGGAAAACTAAGAAGTGGCCAGCTTGTGGAGGGCCTTAAATTCCAGGATAGAGTGTTTGATATGGAGGTGGTTGGCAGTGAGGGACCATAGAAAGCTTTTGAACTGGGAAGTCATTTCATGATCAAGCTGCGTTGTAGGAAGTTTGCTCTGCATACTTCAGTCAGTATACAGTTGGAACCTCAAACTCAACATGCTCAAAATTACATGCAGTTCTTTCTCTTTTTTTCCTCCTCCTCTTTCACATTCTCTTCTTTCCCTATTCCCCACCTCAGTTAACAACCATCATCTCTGCAGCTGCCCAAATAATAAATTGGGGTCATCCTGTACTTACCACCTAATCACTCCTCACGTCCAGTAAATCACTAAATTCCATGCCTGCTTATATGTTAGACACCATTCCTGGCTGTGGGGATACAAGGATAAATAAAGTTCAGACTTTACTTTAAATGAGATGGGTTTCAAAAACACGAGTATTGATTAAAATCAGTTGAAATGGTAGAACTAGAGTTCTGAAATTAGGGCATGGTGTGAAGATGTAGATTTAAATTTCCAAGTAGAAATGATAGTCGAAGTCACAGGATTAACACGAGATTTCCCTGTATTTAAATACACAGAAGGAAGCGTAGATGGCCAAGAACTAACTTTATTTAGTGAGCACGAGAGAGAAGACTCATAAAGGGGTCAGAGAAGAATTAACTGAAGAGGCGGGAGAACTAGGTTTGTGTGGTATCAGATGGAAAGAAAAGTGTCAAGAAAATGGGAGCAAGCAATAGTGTGAAATATTCCAGAAAGTTCAAGGAGAATAAGGGGGGCGGGGGAGCCCATTTGCTATGCAAGTAGGAGGGCATTGATTGTTGTCCACTAAGAGAGCAGTTTCTAGAGGATGTTGGGCTCCTGCTGACCAGTTGGGGAGGAGGTGAGTGGAGGCCTAGAGGATGCCAGGGCCGCAGCTGGGAGGGGGCAGGAGAGGCACAGCAGCTCCCTGCCTTCCACGCTGAGGAAATATTAAAAAGGCAAATGGATCAACCTAGCGGAAGGAGTTTCATGCAAATACTATGTGAAAAACATAGTCCTGAAAACGTCCCTTACCGCAGTGGTCCTGGAATGGGAGTCAATGTCCCGGCTTCACCTCCGGGCTCTGCTGAGGAAGACCGTCATCGCCTGCCGCGGATACAGGTGCTGGATGGCTGTGGCACAACCTGTGCAGGAGATGAAGAAGGCATTGCCACCCTCTGTGCTCAGGTGTCAGAGCTAGATCTTTCAGACAGTAAATTTGAAGACGGGCATGAGGTGCTTAATTGGCGTGCATGCTCTGTTCACACCGCACAGGTGCAGAAGGGGCGCCCTCGGGACGCCTCCTCCAGGATTCCCGCAGCAGCCTGAACCGCTGCGAGGTTGTTTTGACCGGCATTGGGTGACAGGTCAGGCCAAATCTTCCTCTGAATCATTTCAGCCCCTGTGTTCACAGGCTGATTCTCCGAACTTTGCTTCTTTGTATAACATTTCACAAAGGTGCTGTGCTCTGTGCTTCGACCAGTGGTGCTCAAACTTCCTAATGCCGCGACCCTTTAATACAGTTCTTCGTGTTGTGGTGACCCCCAACCATAAAATTATTTTCGTTGCTACTTCATAACTGTAATTTTGCTACTGTTATGAATCGTAATGTAAATATCTGATATGCAGGATGTATTTTCAGGGGTCGCGACCCACAGGTTGAGAACCGCTGAATTTTGATCACGTATGTTTTTGCTAACTGGTGGGAACAGGTTAATAGTGATGAAGCTGCTACCTCAGAAGAACTCATGTCAGTGCTGATCAGAACGCAATTTACACTAAGTGCTTAGACAGAGATCTGCAGTATTTGTGAGAACACAATGACGTGTATAGCCCGAGGGTCATATTTTACCTGTTTGTATATCCTATATGTATGTACTCGATAGTTTGTTTTCAAATAAATGCTTGTGGCTGCAGAGAAAGGTGGGGGGGCGGGGGTCAGTTTCTATAGACTAGAAGGTGCAGAAGCCTCTCTAGAAGGGACAAAATGGAGACTGCAGGGAAGTAGAAGAACCATGTGTCTGTAAAGCTGGTGGTGTTTTTAATAATACCACTCTTTTAAAAAGTATGGTTTCTTATGAATTTAGGGTTTATTAAATGTTCCCAAAGCTGCATTTGTAATTCTTTTTAAAAGAGCCTTCTCCCTTTTGGGCCATGTATGGGGACAAGGCCCTTAAGATTCTTAGAAGTCCTTTGTCAAAATGAGAGGGTTTTCTAAGTACTGTTTTATTTATTTGTTTTTAATCTTTACTGTTGAAAGTCTTACATAGGTCCTTTTTTTTTCTTCCATTGACCCCTTATGGCCCACCCCCGCCTCCGCCCCCTGTAGGCACTGTTTTAAATTGTTCTGAACTCTTTAAAAACTATCTTATAGCTACATCCATTATTCGATCTTTACCCTCAGGTGATTTCCTGGGAGAAAGTGTGGAAATAAGAAAGTTTTATTTTCCAAGTTAGTTTTATTTTCCATTTCTGAACCTAACACGTCTTAATTTCTCCTTAAAATTTATCTCTTAATCTACCGTATCATATAGTATAAGTACAAAATGACATTGATGCTTTCAACATTCTGCCTGGAAATCTCCTTACCCACACCCACAAGTCAATTAAATATATTTCTAGCTATTGCTACAGATAACAATTTTCCCAATCTTTCTACCATCACATTGGGGTCCTTCTCCAGCCTCCAATGGGACTTCCCTGTGATCCTTCTGTCTTTACTATCTGTTTCTTTCTACATCCTTCTTGTCTCCATCTGCCAGCTAGTCCCCAAATTAATGGCACACATTTTAGTGAGCACAAGAAAGAAGAATCATAAAGGGGTTAGGGAAGAATTAACTGAAGAAGTGGGAGAACTTCTTTGTTACACAGCCCTCCACCTCCAGGCAACCATTTCTCTTTCATTTAGCCTTTTGCTGTATCACAAAACAACCCCAAACTCCAAGACTTAGAGCAATAATGATTTGTTATTTCTCACAATTGGGTGTCTGAGCATCTCCTCTGCTGGTTTAGTCTAGGATCATTCATGAGGCTTGCTTCATCTGGAGGGCCAACATGGCTGGGAGGCTCAAGATGTCTTGAGTGGAGGTTGACACAGCTGTTGGCTGGGGAACTTTGGTTCTCCTCCGCATGGCCAGTTATCCTCCAGTAGGAAAGACTGACGTCTTCACATGGTAGCCTCGATGGAACGTTGAAGAGACCAAAGGCAGAAACTACCAGACTTGAGACCGAGGCTTTGGAACTTTGAAACACATCACATCTACCACATTATCTTGGTTCCAGCGAGTCACAAAACAAGCCTTTACTGAAGGGACTGAGAAAAGGCCTGCCTGCGAATGTGAGGAATGGCATGTTGGGGTGAGAAGAAACTGTGACTATTAAACAGTTCACCACAAACAGTTTTGAATTTTGATGAAGTCCAACTTGTCAATTTTCCAAATTTGTTCTTTTTCAAAGTTGTTTTGGCTTGTTTAGAACCTTTACATTTCTATATAAACTTTAGATTTAGATTATCTAATTCTATGTAAAAATAGTGGTAAGCCCTAGCTGGTTTGGCTCCGTGGGTAGAGTGTTGGCCTGCAGAGCAAAGAATCCCAGATTTGATTCCGGTCAAGGGCGCGTACCTTGGTTGCAGGCTCCTCCCCAGCCTGGGCCCTGGTCAAGGCGCATGCAGGAGGCAACCAATCAATGTGTTTCTCTCACATTGATGTTTCTCTCTCTCTCTTTGCCTCTCTCTTCCACTCTCTCTAAAAATCAGTGGAAAAATATCTTTGGGTGAGGATTAACAACAACAAGAACACAGTGTTAAGGCTTTATTGGCATTGTGCTAAGTTTATTAGATAAATTTGGAAAGACTTGAGATCTTAAAATTGCACCTTTTAGTTCATGAATGCAGTGTATCTCTCCATTTATTTATGTTTCTCTTTGTTTTCTTTACATTTTTAGTAGTTTTCAGTAAGGAGGTCTTGCACCTTCTTCATTAAATTCATTCCGAAGTATTTTACTAGTATGTTGTCTTCCATATTATTGAAAGGTACTTTAAAATATTTTATCTTCCAATTGTTTATTGCTAGTATATGAAAAAGACAATTTTTATATGTTCCATTTGTATCCTGACATAAATATAGTTTTATTTCTCCTGCTCTAATATGCATGCTGTTTATTTTTATTTCATGTCTTAATGTTCTGGCTAGGACCTCCAGAACAATATTGAATAGAAATAATAGATTATGTACCCTGGCTCTGTTTCCAGTGTCAGGGGGAAAAGCCTTTAAAGTAACATCAAGTATAATGGTAACTATAGGCTTTTCAGAGCTTTCATAGATGTTTTATATCAGGTTGAGGAAATTTCTTTTCCTTTCTAGTTTCCTGAGAGTGTCATGAATGGGTACTTTTTTGCATTAATTGAGATTATTGCATAATTTTTTTCCTATAGTCTACTAACGTGGTAAGTTGTACACCAACAGACTTTTTAAAAGCTGAACCAAGTAACATTTATGAGATAATTCCCACTGTCTCATACTGCTTTGTCCTTTTTATATATTGATGGGTTTGCTTGATAACATTTTTTTAAAGGATTTGTCCATCTATGTTCATGGGGCATATTAGTCTGCAATTTTCTTATATTTTGTTTGAATTTGATATTAGAATAATTCTGGAATCAATAAATGAGTTGGGATTATTATCTCCTTTATTTTTGAAAAGAGCTTAGGGTAGGATTGATATTCTCAAAAATTCATAGAATTTTCTCAAAAATTAATAGAACTTTCCAGTGAAATCATTTATCCCTGCATCATTTTGTGTTTCTATTTTGTTTTGTTTTGTTGTGGAAAATTCTGGTTCTAAGGAATTTGTCAATATCATGTAAGCCATCACAATTTTGACATACAGTTGTATGTGATATTCCTTTATCATCCAATTACAGTTTCTTTATAAAAATTGGAGCAGAACAAAGGCCGCTGGTGGGTGGGGTGAAAGAAGGATTTTAAAATTTGTCTAAGACATCAGTTATTTATAGTTTCTGAAATTCAAAATTTAGCTCCTTCCAGGTTCATCAGTCAGTCCGTTAGGAGCAAAGATATTTTGAGTTTTCAAATTCTCTTTCAGGGTCCTTCCCAAAGCCCTTCAGTGGGCAGTCCTTGGACTCTGGGATTTCTTACCATATCCCTTATTTCTTGTCTAGTGGAATTTGAAGTGGTAACATAAAACCCATAAAGGAATCAGTTTTTAATATCCAAACCACCAAGTCTAAATCTGGTTTTGTGAGCCTCCAAGGCTTCATAAAAGGGGAGGATAACGTCAGCTTAGGCCTTACCTCAAACCACGAGACATTTAAATTCTGATTTATGATTTAAGCTGGACCAGCACTAGCTATCAAGAAGTCTCATGTTCCATCGCTTTTTTTTAATGTAAAGAAAAAGGACAGAACTTGCTCAGTTCCTTTCTGTTTGGTTAATGGAATTGATTAAGGAGTTGGCAGACATAGAGGTCAAAGGGATAGACCGGAACAACCTGTGTTGCCTTCTCAGATTTACCATCTATTGACCAAATGATCACAGCCAGGTTCCTCTGACTCTCTGGGACTCCCAACTTCAGCCCCAGTCAGGAGGAGACTCTGCCCTGGACCTTGCATTTTGAGTGCCTCGTTCTGGCCCTCCTCCCATGGAGGAGCCCATGGGGTCAAGGGCCTGGAACCTAGGCCTGCCCTCTAGACATCTCTCCATGGGACCCTGGAATTCTTTGCCGAAGTGGCTCCCTTGGGCCACTCTCAGGGCTTGCACAGGCTTCTGTTTCAAGGCTGTGTCCCCCAGTGTTGACTGGGCCATCAGTGTGCTTCCATTTTCCCAACCATTATGTGAATGGAGCTCAGTCACGTGACTATAGTGTCTATATGTCTACATGAGTACCAATTGAGCATCTCAAAGACCAGACACACCTGGTGGGGGGTAAGAAGATTGAGACATGCTGAAGACTGGGTCCTCCTTGACTACCAAGGAATTCTAGAATTTAAGTGCAATCTGGCCTTTCAGGTTCTAATGAAAGCAATTTGTTAATGTACAAGGCTAGAGCACATTTTATTTAATATTTTTAAAACTTGTTATAAATTTTAAATATTTAGACATATGTGAGCTGCCGGTATATTCTTGTCTTAGTCCCCACAGATGTTAAAGAAAAGTCTGTCTCCAGAACATGTCCTTTTCCTTGATTATAAACATGCTAATTAAAAACAACAGTGATGTTTAAAGGTCTTTAAAAACCTCAAGAACCTCAAACTATTTTTATTTCCCTCCTTTCAGGTTTCAAGTGGTTGCAGATAGCAATCTAGAATTTGTTCAGGCTACAACTAAGTCATTCATTACAAAAATATTATAAAATTTATATTAAATTATAAAATCTCTAAAGTAGAGGTATATTTTCAGAAAATTAATACAACTCTAGCTGTCATTAACTTTTATATCCATATTACATACTGGATTCATTCACACTGGATACTATTTTCCATGCTCATGCTATCAGAAGATCACAAATAATTTTCATTTTCATTTATAAAACAAAAATCAGTTGGGTTTTCATAATGCGGCATGTTAGTCTTGTATATTACAGATATACACAACAGACTATAAAACTCTGATAAGAAATGCTATGGAAATGTGTCTCTAGTGTTGTGGAAGCAGAACAGTAAAGTACTCTGCTAAAAACTGCCAAGAAGATGAGGCTCACTAAATCTCAAGACTGGAGGAGAACATAAGGGCCATCTAAAGCCCACATTAGCAAAATAAATGAAAATAGACCCAGATACATCACCACAAATTTTCAGAATATGAGGGGAAAGAAGAGATCTGAAAAGCTTCTCAAAAGAAAAATAAGGAGTATACAAAGGATCAGAACAACCCTGGACATTTTAACAGCAATACTGGAACAATGCCATCAAAATTATAAGGAAAATTTACTTTCATCTTAAATTCTACACCTGGTCAAACTATTAAGCTAGCATAAGGGTAGACTAAATATGTTTTCAGACATGTACGTTCTCAAAATATACACACTTGAAGGAATGTTACCGGAGAAGGTGCTCCATTTTAAAAACAAAGGAATAAGCCAGTGATTTTCATCTCGTGGCACATATAAACCAAAATTTTAGAATTACTAAAATTCTGTAGCACACCAAAATATATTATATTTTTTGCCAATCTGACAAAAAAAAGATATAATTTTGATTCATTCACGCTGGATGGCTATTGTTGTGTTGGCTGTAGTCATTTTTTAATTTGACAATCTAAAGGAAAAGAGGTCAGTGCCCTTGACTTTTAAACAGGCATTGCATGTTTTAAAAATTCTTGTGGCACATAGGTTGAAAATTGCTGAAATAAGCCAATGAAGATATAAGCATAAGGCCCCAGTACAGGGAATTCAATATCAGAGGTAAAAAAAATCCCCAGAATGATGACAGAGTAATCCCAGGATGTCGGCTTAGCAATCCACACGTCCATTTGTTTTGTATTGTTTTGTTTTGTTTTTGGTTAATCCTCACTGTGGATATTTTTCCCATTGATTTTTTTTAGAGAGAGTGGAAGGGAGAGAGAGAAGGAGAAAGGAAAAGAGAGAAGAGAGAGAAAGAGAAAGAGAACATCAATGTAAAGGAGAGACATCGATTGGTTGCCTCCCACACAAGCCCCGACTAAGACTGGAGATCAAACCTACAACCCAGGTACGTGCCCTTGACAGGGAATCGAACCCAAGACCCTTAGCTTAGCATGCCAATGCTCTAACCACTGCGCACACCAGCCAGGGCCACAAGTCCATTTTGAAAAATCAGAAGGTTCCCTCAGTAACATCTTCAAGAAAATAAAACTGGTAAAAATACTTATTGCATTGAAGCATATTGAGGAAGAATTGGGGACGAATTTGTGATGCGACCATAGAAAATGTAGCAGATACACAAAATAATTATTAAATCTAGAGAAAACAAATACTTGTGCAAGGAAAGGAAAATATTATAGCTCTTTCCAGCCGGCGCCGAGCCATGGGTATCTCTCGGGACAACTGGCACAAGCGCAAGACCGGGGGCAAGAGGAAGCCTTACCACATGAAGCAAAAATATGAGCTGGGACTCTGCTGCCAGCACGAAGACTGGACCCCGCCGCCGGTATTTCTTGAGTTGCTTAGGTCCAGAAGTCTTTGTGCCACTTTGACAAGGGAAGATATTTTTATTTTGTAGATGAGGAGACTGAGGCTCATAGACACAAAGTACAGTCAGTTTCGACAGAGAAATGGGATCTCTCCTTGAGCAATTTTGTTCGGTCCACTCCCTGGTGGTAGGTCCTCATGGATTATGTAAGGTCAGGGAGGCAAAGTATTTCTCCATAAGTCTGGTCTCTTTTGCCGCTTTGTCCCTTTGAGCATGGCTGTAATGGAGTCCTTCTTGGTAACCAATCCAATTCAATTTCTGGAGTGAGCAAGCCTAATGAAAGGAAATTCTCACCACATTTTATAGTTTCTTTCATTACCAAAGTATCCTCAGAGACTCTTGTCTCCCAAGGATTTACAGCCTGGTGCCCTGACAGTTTTCTACACAGAAATGACCAAGTAAAAGTCCAGCAAAACCCCATACATGGCAAGAACTGAGAAAAATTTATTTTACTGGCAGTGTACACAGCTTTCCAAATAAGTAAGGGATTTTTTTAAGTAAGGGATTTTATTAAACCTGTGTTCAATAAAATCACATGGGAACAAGAAGGCCGGGAATGTCAGTTATTGATGCATCTCAGTTACACCTGGACAGAGGCTCACCTGGCTGAACTGGATTAAGAATAATTTCCAAATCTAAATTTCCACAACATTACATTATTTTCCATTATTTTCATTAGCTTTCTCTCCTCCTCATTCCCTACCCCTTTGAGATTGCTGACTTAGGGTTCTGCTAAAAGTGTTACAGTCATGCATGTTTCTCAATTTGTGCAATATTTTGTTGAAAGACAGTCTGACCCTGGGATGAGCCAAGACACCATGGGAAAAATGATGAATGCTTTCCTTGTCAAGGTAAGTACAGAATTAGGGCTAAGAATTCTAACACTTCATTTGCTAGCATCATCATGAAATGACCCACTCAATACAAGTACATTTTCCAGTGCTCAAAATCTACCTATATTTCTTACTTTATGTAAGTTACTTTACCTATCAAAGCCTCCATTTCTCAACCCTGAGATGGAGATAATGATGTTTGTCTCACACATTGTTGTGCATATTAAATGAGAGGATGCATTTTATGGCCCTACCTAAAGTTCCTGTCACATTATAACTACACTAGTGGCCCAGTGCACAAAATTCATGCAGGGGGGTGGGGTGTGTCCCTCGGCCAGGCCTACACCCTCTCCAATCTGGGACCCCTTGGGGATGTCTAACTGCCAGTTTAGTGGGATCGGGCCTAAACCGGCAGTCGGACATCTCTCTCACAATCTGGGACTGCTGGCTCCTAACCGCTCACCTGCCTGCCTGCCTGATTGCCCCTAACTACTTCTGCCTGCCAGCCTCATTGACGCCTAACTGCTCCCCTGCTGGCTCGATCACCTCCAACTGCCTTACCCTGCCAGCCCGATCACCCATAACTGCCCTCCCTTGCCAGCCTGATCCCTCACAACTGCCCTCCCTTGCCAGCCTGATCCCTCACAACTGCCCTCCCCTGCCAGCCTGATCACTCACAACTGCCCTCCCCTGCCAGCTCGATCCCTCACAACTGCCCTCCCCTGCCAGCCCAATCCCTCACAACTGCCCTCCCCTGCCAGCCTGATCCCCCACAACTGCCGTCCCCTGCCACGACCTGCCTCCTCTGCCGGGACCCGCCTCCTCCTTGCAAGGCAGCAGAGACTCCAGGATCGGCCTCCTCCACGCGTGCAGAGCCACGGGACCCCCAGGCCTTACTGTGCAGTGCGGCTGCCAGGCCCTGCCTCCACTGTGCATGTGGCCATCTTGTGGTAGTCATATTGGGGTGGCCATCTTGTGACGACATCACGTGCGAGAACCACCTAGGCTTTTATTAGTATAGATTTTTAATGTTACTTCACTTTCCCCTTAAAATGTCAAAACTCTCTCTCTCTCTCTCTCTGTAAATATGTAATATTGACACCTCAGCCATAGGCTGCCCTCATTTGCTAGTAACATGATATCTTATATCCAATTGTGGAACATTCTAGTCACCTAGATAAATCCAATAAAATAAAGTTACACATCAAAACTAGAAAAAGATAAAATTATCATACCATCAGAGTGTTCATCTTTTGCAGAAAATATATGAAAGTAAGAATTTACATTGCGCACCAAATAAAGTGCATGTTTGTAGCTATGGTCTATCTCTGTCACATACAGTTCAAAAACATGGAAAGGGAGGGCCCACATTGAAATCCTGGCTCTTCTATTCATTAGTTGTGTAACTTTAAGGAAATTTTCTCTTGAGTCTGAGCCTAAGTATCCTCACCTGTAAGATGTATTTTACCTTTTTTAAGCACTAGCGCCTGGTTCATACTAAGTCAACAAATGATAGCATTTATTTTATCAGTAATGATAAAATTAATCATCATAACACAGATGGAATACTTATTTTGCTCATCAAAATTAAAATAAAAACAATTTAATCATTTCCATTCCTTTCAAGAGCAAATGCTTCTTCAAATTGATTTATAATATTGAAAATGAGATTAATTCCACTAATATTTTCTTCCAACAGGTCCCATTGTTTACTTGTATTGATCATCTATGATTATCAAGTTCACACTATTAGATAAACCTACAGGAAAAAGAAAAGGGGCACTAGCATTTATTATCTATTCTATACAAGGCATTGTGATAATTGTTTTAGCATACACCAATTATGTTATTTGTTCCTATTAGCAACCAAATAAGGGAAGAACTAGGCTGTCCATTTTTAAAAAATCTAAGGAAACTGAGGTTTGCAAAGGTTAAGTAAATGCAGTGCCAATGGTGAGTGGCAGAGCTTGAATTAAAATCAAGATATGTCAAATTTCAAAGTCCACACTCTCCAGTTTGAGAAATCGAAGTATTTTTTCAGGATTACAAAGGATGGGGGGCGATCTGTATTTTAAGATTATTTCTTCTACAGTGTCTAGTGAGAAGCAAAGAATCTCTGTATTCCAGTGTCAGTAATATTTCTCCCAATTTATTGGCTCTTTCTTATTTAGCATTTCCCAAACCATTAAAAAATGAATAAAGATAAGAATTTCTTCTTCCAGTTGATTGTGACAAATGATTTCATCAAAATGCACAAATGTTCCTGATTACTATGGGATATTCTATAAGTCTTCTGTTTTACATACTATCTGAAAATAACACCTTCTGAAAGTTGTGGCTCTTCTCTCTCTTCTCTTTCCTTTCTTTCTTCCTGTCTTTCTTTCTTTTTTTCTTTCTTTCTTCCCTTCTTGGGGTCGCTTTAGAGTTTATAGTTGATTTTTTTTTAATCTTATATTTCTACAGGCCCAGTGCATGAAATTTGTGTACTTGGTGGAGGGGTCCTTCAGCCCAGCCTGTACCCTCTCACAGTCCTGGAGCCCTCAGTGGATGTCCGACTGATGGCTTAGGGGAGCAGGCCTAAGCTGGCAATCGGACATCCTTAGCACTGCCGTGGAGGCAGGAGAGGCTCCTGCCACTGCCATTGCACTTGCCAGCTGTGAGCCCAGCTTCTGGCTGAGCAGCACTCCCCGCTGTGGGAGTGCACTGACCACCAGGGGGAAGCTCCTGCATTGAGCGTCTGCCCCCGGTGGTCAGTGCGTGTCATAGTGACCAGCCATTCTGCTGTTTGGTCGATTTACATATTAGCCTTTTATTATATAGGATTATTGCTATTACAATTTATATTCAATATTATTTTGTATTAGTTTTAGGTATAGAACATAGTGGTCAGACAATAATATACTTTACAAGGTGGTCCCCTGTTATTTCAAGGACCCACCTGACACCGTACGTAGTTATTACAATATTATTGACTATATTCCCTATGCTGTATTTTACATCCCAGGACCATTTTGTGACTACCAATTTGCAGTTCTTTATCCCGTCACCTTTTCACTGAGCTTCCCAATTCCACTCTCCTCTGGCAACCATCAGTCTGTTCTCTGTATCTATGAGTCAGTTTCTATTTTTTTGTTCATTTGTTTTGCTTTTTAGATTACACATATAAGTGAAGTCTTATGGCATTTGTCCTTCTCTGACTTATTTCACTTAGCATAATACCCTCTACGTCCATCCATGCTGTCGCAAATGGTAATATTTCATTCTTTTTATGGCCAAGTAATATTCAATGCAACATTATTTACAATAGCCAAGATATGAAAGCAACCCATTATGCCCATCAATAGATGAGTGGATAAGAAAGTTGTGGTTCACTTCTTTCTTTTTATTCAAATGGTACTCTAGGGTTAAAAGATGTACCCACTTGTAAAGAGAGAAAATAAAAAATAATGTTTTTATAAAAATGTATTTCCATTGATCATAAAGAGAAAATGGATGCTGCTCTCCCAAGATACCAGACAGACACTCAGTTGAGCTAAAGTGAGGTCTTCAAATGAGTGTAGCACCTATTGGAAGTTTTATTCTGTGAAAAAACAACACATCAGGTAAAGTTAGCCATGTCCAGCAGTGCATATCTTTGTCCAGAAGATAGAAGAGAAAGAACTCTTGGCAAGAGTATGTCGTTACCCTGCCAGATGCTATGGTCTTTCTAAGAATATTACAAGATAGGGACCTTTGTCCCCACTTTACAGGTAAGGATATTATACTTCAAAAAGTAGTTAAGTAAACTTCCTTTAAAAAGTCCTAGAGCCCTGGCTGATTGTGGCTCAGTTGTGACCAAGAGGCCACAGATTCAATTCCTGGTTAGGGCACATTCCCCGGTTTCAGACTCAACCCCCAAGAGGAAGCATGCATAAGGCAGTCAAATGATGTTTCACTCATTGATGTTCCTCTCCCCATTTCCCTTCCTGTCTCTCTCTCTTAAAAAAAAAAAAAAAGTGTAAGAACTGGGATATGAATTCCATATTTGACTATCTCAAAATCAAAGTAATTTGCCTTTATTGCAGGATACTTATTACATGCCAGTTAATTTATATACTGACCTCTAATGTTCACAATAATATTATAAGGTATGTGATAGTCTCTTTTTTAAAAATCGGGAAACTGGGAGGAACCAAGATGGCAGCATAGGTAAACACCTGAACTTGCTGCCTCGCACAACCACGTTAAAACTAAAAGACAAAACGGATATCATCCAGAACCACGGGAAGGCTGGCTGAATGGAAGTCGATGACTAGAGGGAAAGAGAAAAGCACATATAGACTGGTAGGAGGTGCAGAGGTGTGGAAGAGCAGAGGTACAGAGGCATGCAAAACGGGCTGGCAACTGGGTATGCTGTGGTCTTTTTCAATCAGGAGGGAGATACAAGCTCACAACTCCAGTTCCGGGTGAGACTCTGGGGACCCAGACTCATATGAGGAGAAACTGGACTGTCTGGCATCAGGCCGGAACACAAGGGCAGCTTTCTCTCACAGGTGCTCATAGCTATCACTGTTCCCGCATGGGGCCTTGGGACACAGAGACCTGGGGACCTATCCGGGGCAGGGCTGATGGGCAACCATTGCTGTTTGCACCGCCCCGTGACTCCCTGAGACCCCCACCCAACCCAATTTACAACCCCACCCAAGCTGTGAGCAGAGGCTTTTGCATATAAATGGCCTGGCCTTTTGCAATCTAAAACATAACAAACTGCAGCTGGGTCAAAGAACCCCAAAGCTTCCAAAAGAAGGCCTAAGGCTTGTTAGCAGCCTGCATTGCTTCACAGTTGTGCCTCATCTGGGCACCTCCAAACCCCAAACAAAGAGGAGGAATCTGCAGATCTTTCTGTAGCTCCTGCTGGGTGGCCTCAGGCAGTGGCTGACTTTGCACCGCCTTGGCGATCTAAGAGTCAGTCTACCCAGTGGTCAGAGTGAGACCACACCAGATTACAACTCTTCATTTCCATAAGAGACACACTCGGGGATCAGACTCAGTTAGTATCAAAGGCCCACTGAAGCAAGTCCTGCCCCATAAGGGTGTTTCCAGCACAGCAGTTCTCCCATTGTAGACACAACTGGTCCTCACATCCAATTGACCTGGAGGTCAATTCCTCCCAGTGATACCAACAGCAATCAAGGCTTAACTACAACAAGACTGTGCACACAGCCCACAAAGGGGTGCACCAAGAGCGTCCACATCAGGTGACTGAGGAGGCTGAACCTCTAGGCCCTATAGGACACCTAGCACTCAAAGCCACTCTATCAACACAGGGAACCAGCCAAAATGCGGAGACAAAGAAACAGGTCACAAATGAAAGAAATGGAGGAAAGCAAACTACTGGATATAGAGTTCAAAACCATGGCTATAAGGTTACTCAAGAATCTTCTAGAAACCTCCAAGAAATATAGTGAGACCCTCAAGGATATGAAAAAAGACCAATTGGAAATTAAGCATACACTGACTGAAATAAAGAATAATATACAGAGATCCAACAGCAGACAAGAGGATCTCAAGAATCAAGTCAAAGATTTGAAATACAAAGAAGCAAAAAACACCCAACCAGAAAAACAAAAAGAAAATAGAATTCAAAAGTATGAAGATAGTGTAAGGAGCCTCTGGGACAACTTTAAGAGTACCAACATCTGAATTATGGGGGTGCCAGAAGAAGAGAGAGAGCAAGATATTGAAAACCTATTTGAAGAAATAATGACAGAAAACTTCCCCCACCTGGTGAAAGAAATAGACTTACAAGTCCAGGAAGCACAGAGGACCCCAAACAAAAGGAATCCAAAGAGGACCACATCAAGACACATCATAATTAAAATGCCAAGGGCAAAAGACAAAGAGAGGATCTTAAAAGCAGCAAGAGAAAAACAGTTAGTTACCTACAAGGGAGTACCCATAAGACTGTCAGCTGATTTCTCAACAGAAACTATGCAGGCCAGAAGGGAGTGGCAAGAAATATTCCAAGTGATGAATACCAAGAACCTACAACCAAGTTTACTCTACCCAGCAAAGCTATCATTCAGAATAGAAGGTCAGATAAAAAGCTTCACAGATAAGAACAAGCTAAAGAGTTCATCACCACCAAACCACTATTATATGAAATGCTGAAGGATATTCTTTAAGAAGAGGAAGAAGAAGAAAAAGGTAAAGATAAAAATTATGAACAACAAAGTGACAACAAATACATATCTATCAACAAGTGAATCTAAAAATCAAATGAATAAAAAATATGATGAACAGAATAAACTGGTGAATAGAATAGAATCAGGGGCATAGAAAGGGAGTGGACTGACAATTCTTGGGGGGGATGGGGTGGGGGTGTGGGAAGAGACTGGACAAAAATCGAACACCTATGGACGAGGACAATGGAGGGGGGTGGTAAGGACATGGGATGGGGTGGGAACCGGGTGGAGGGGAGCTATGGGGAGAAAAAAGAGAAACAACTGAAATAATCTGAACAATAAAGACCTATTTAAAAATAAATAAATAAATAATAAAATAAATAAAAATCAGGAAACTGAAGCCCAGGTAGTCTAAGTAATTTCTCAAAGCTACACAGCTAGTAAGACATAGAGTTAAAACTTCAACTTTGACTTACCCGTCTCCAAAGCCATCACTTTCCATGGCGCCATGCCATGTCCTGGCCATGTCCTAGCAGGGTTAATAAGCACACTGACCTTAGTTAACACAAATTGGTAGTGGATGTGGAAGCAAAGAGATCCTACAGAAGCCACTGTCTTCTTGCAATCCTGATGTCAATTTGTAAGAGAATGGAGGCCGTGGTGAGTACATGTCATGCAATTTGAGAAACAGATATTTGAAAATGGGGGGTAGGGGTGAGAAGGAAAAAGAATCAAGCCAAAGACAGAGATAAAAAAGCAAAAACACAATTTCCCAAAGGGAAGTTGTGACAACATAGTCATAGTTAATGTCAAATAGAAAGATAAGCTCAGTCATGTGAAGAAATCCATGACCCAAGAAGGCTTCTGATATTAAGAGTAGGAAGAAATTAGGGAAAGGCCTTTCTGAAAACCTAGGGCATGCTTTGACTAGTTTTTAAAAAGGTACTCAAAATAACAAAATGGTCTTTTTGTAAGATAACTTGGGGAAAATATTTTAAAACATAAAATTAAAGAAAAATATAAAATGTAAATGATAAAATTGACAGAGTCAGCAGGCTGCTGCAAGCCCTGCCTGAGTTACATCTAGTTGTATATTCGAGTATAAAAATTGTATATTGAATTGTATAATTGTCTATTATCATTCTGGAATAAAAGGGATTCTGAGTGTAACTTATACTGACTTTAGGAATCAGTTGCTCAGCAGTTTTCTGACACAGTTGTGTGGGAGAAAAATGTAGGATCCCAAAAGTTGTTAGCCTTTAAATCCCATTTAAATGTTAAAATATTTTTTGAGGGAAATTGATAAATAGAATTAAAAGCATGCAGGCATTGGGTGGGTGGAGAGGGGAGGGTAAAAGATCTGAGAACGATGGGGAAAAGAAGACAAAAAGTATAAAGTCAACTGCATCTGTATATACATATGGTTGAAATTGGAGTTAGATTAGAAATTACTCAGAGACTAATTAGTGCTCGGAGAGAATGCCTTTGTCGTGATCTGAGTGCTTTGTTATATCTGTGAACAATGGGGGCGGGCTGTGCTGCCTTAGGGTAGTGAGTAATGGCCTACGCCATCTGTGTGGCTGCTCTCAGGCACCTGAACCCAGGAGGACCCGCCCGCTAAGAAACCAGCACACTCTGGATATTGAGTGTGTGCTGTCTCTGCTGCCTGCCTCCAGGGCCCTGCGAGGTTAAGGGGCTCTGATCTTGGAATAAGGAAGAGATTGTTATTGGGAATAAACCTGAAATCATGCCTTGAAAAGGTTTTCTTCCCTAACTTTTCTTTCCTTCCCTCTTTTCTTTTTTCTCTTCTTTTCTTGTCTTTCCTTCCTTCTTTTCTTTTTAAAATTGTGTGAAAGTCATATAAGAAAAAAGAGAAAGAAATGCAGAATGGGACTACCTGTGACAGAAGGGAGAGAAGATAAGAAAAGTGACAAGAGATGAGAAATACGGAGGAAGATGACAAGCATGAGAAGGAGAGAAGAGGAAGGACAGGAAGAGGAAGAAGGAGAAGCAGCAGCAGCAGCAATGAGATACAGGAAAAAAAATTAAAAAATGTTCTGGGCAAATTCTTGGCATAAGGTGTGACAGAGCAAATCTTGAAAACCAAGGACCCAAACTGGCATCATTTTTGTTGTGAGCAGAAAGAAAGGCAAAGATGTTTCCTAAAGGTCCTAGAACTGAGGGTAGGTATGTTCAGGCTGCAACGAGCTGGGGCAGGTATCCTACTCGACTCGAAACATTTACTAATTCATTATTCAAGTTAGCTGTGTGGCTTATTATTTGTGCAGGATCTGGTGCTTTGAGTTTTGTGGTTACAACATATGGAGATCTATAAACCGCACCCCACCATCACCCTACAGAAGTGACTGACTTGTAGTGAAGCATATGTGGAGAGGTGGAGTATAATAGCTCACCCCTGAACTCTATGAGCAAATCTGGGTTTGCCTAGGAACTGACAGACCCCCAAGTCTAATTTCAGGTTTACTTGCTGATGTGTCTGTTGAACAAAAGCTTTTGTTATTAGCACATCTTAAGACTTCAGAAATAAAATGTTAAGATTTTAAGAAATAAGTGGAAAATTCCTGGGTGTTGATATTTTGCATCAAATGCTGTGTGTGTTTTCACCAATAAGGCAATACCACCAGTGTTTATGGGAGATATTTCTGACATTATAAATACTTGCTGCTTTAGCGGAACATGTGTCACTCCAATTCATACTGTGCTAAGGACTCTTGATTGACAACTCATGTTGCTACATACTCCTCACAGTAGAACAACGGAATGCAGAAGAACCTGTGGATGCTGATGGGCATATCTTGCCAGTTATTTGCTAAATTACCAATTTGGTTACTCTCCACCTGTGAATTAATCCATATTTAATTCTAGTTGTCTAACCTAATACTCTTCCTTCCAGGAGTGAGGTTCAGGTGTTGGAACCTCGTTGAGGGGTTAAATAACAGCAGAATGGGGGAAATTTCTTTGTTTGGAAATGTGAAGTATGTAGCTCATATTTGATGACACACTGCAATTCATGAGATAATCATACCACTACGGGGCATTAGCGATTGTCCCTATCAATGGCAGCTCCTTGGAGAGAACTGAGACTATTAAGGAATCAATGCATTAAGGCCAGGATTACACATCCTCATTGACTTAGATAAGACAGTGTGAAGATGTTGTTTTAAGAGAGGGAATCAACAACTTTGAGCTTAAAATGAAGCTAAATTGGTGATTATGATCCTTCAACAGGCAAGTTTTCTTAGGTAAATGAGATAAACTGGCAGGAGTCCAGGTCCAGTAACTTGATGAGTTGGTTCAGCAGGTTAATTGGTAGAAAAATAGTCTCATGGACAAAACCAAGAAATCTATACCACTAACCACAGAGGGGGGAACAGATACTATGCTCTAATTTTCTCCATCAAGGAGAAAACAGAGTGGAGAATATCCACAAGAGAAAAGTAAAGACCAAAAGAAAAGAAAACTAGCCAAGCCAACTTCCTCTACAGTTTGCAGCTTTTATGTAGAAATTATTTTCAATGTCTATCAGAGGAAAAATTAACTCTGGAAAATTATTCCTCGGGAGGAAGGAAAGTAGAGTAAAGAAGATAGAAAGGGGAGAGTGTGAGGGAAGGAAAATGGAAAAAAGAAAAGAAGATAGTGTTAATGTCTTATATGCCAAGAACTGATGTCAGATAGTTTCACATAGGTTAACTTACATTTAAATTTCACAAAAACCTGGAGTTAGCTTTTGTCTTTTCCATTTTTAAGATGAAAAATGACATATGTTGTTATGCTTAAAGTGAAAGAGTTATTAAGTGGGAGAGCTGGGCTTTAACCTGGGTTTATGTGACTTCAAAACCAATGTTTATTCTACCTAACTATAAGATAGAATTTAAAATAAAACCTATGGCTGTGGACTAGCATGGCAGAGAAAGAAAGCTTCAAAATAAATGACCTACATGTTTTTCTTCAGAAATAATATAAGTGGACAGCAGAATAAACTCAAAGAAAATAGTGATAATTACGTAAGAGTAAAATAGACATCAATAACAAAGCCGAAAGTTGATCCTTTAAACCAAAAAAAAAACTAGACAAATCTCTAGAAAAACTTTTCGAGAGAATACAAATAATGTCATCAATTGCAAAAGAGTACATAACCATCTATACATATATAAAAGCCTAATCCACTGAATGACAGAACGACCCAACGACCCAACGACTGGTCAACCAGTCACTATGACGCACACTGACCACCAGGGGGCAGATGCTCAACACAGGAGCTGCCCCCTGGTGGTCAGTGTGCTCTCACAGCCAACCTCCTGCAGCCAGCCAACCTCCCTCAGTCCCTCCCTTTGGGCGGCTGGCCAACCTCCTGCGGTCACTCCCCCTGGCTGGACAACCTCCTGCAGTCCCTCCCCCCACCAGCTGGCCCTGATCACCCCGATAGGGACTAAGCAAGACAACCCCAATTGGCCCCAATCGTGGGCAAGTCCAAGGGACCCCACCCGTGCATAAATTCGTGCACCAGGCCTCTAGCATATAGTATAAATACTGTAAACAACTATGCACCAACATTTTGAAACATAATTAAAATTAACATGTGGAAAAATCTATCTTGCTAAAATTGACTCAAGAAAAATAAAATAAAAAGCTTAAAAATTCTATATTTATTAAAGAAATTTAGATGATGGTTAAAAATCCCCCACAATAAAAGTTGTAGGCCCAGATGATTTTATAGAAAAGTTCTACAAAACTGCCAGGAAAGTGACCCTCCCAATTGTACACAGACTTATTGTAATAGTAAAAGAATAATAAAGAAAAACAATTCTCATATTATTATATGATGATGACATACTCTTATTCAAAAATCAGATTAGTATGTCTGTGAAAGGAATATTAATGCCTATTTCACTCATAAATACAGGTGCAAAAATCCTAAGCAAGATATTTGCAAACTGAATTCAACAGTATATATAAAAGATTATACAACATAATCAAATAAGGTTTATACCACCAAAGAAGAACGGTTTTAATAATAGAAAATCCTTGAATGCAATTCACCACTTTAACAAATTAAAAAATAAAACTATGTCAAATGATAGATACTGAAAAAAGTGTTTTTGAAATTCAGTATCACAACATAATAAAAACTTGTAATAAATTAGAATTAAAAGGGAGCTTCTTTAGGCAAACATCACCCTCAATTTGAAAACATTAGAAATATTTCTTTACAATCAGGGGCAAGTTTATCTCATTTCTATTTAATGTTAAATAGGTGATCTTAGCCACTGCACTAAGACTTGAAAAACAAATTAGTCATAAGAATTGAAAAGGAGAGGAAGTAAATTGTCAGTATTTACAGATTATGTGATTATTTACAAAGAAAATTCAAAATAATTTACAGGAAATATTTAAAGTAACAGAAGAGCCTAGCCAGTTTGGCTCAGTGGATAGAGCATCGGCCTGCGGACTGAAGGGTCCCGGGTTTGATTCTGGTTAAGGGAACATGCCCAGGTTGTGGGCTTGATCCCAAGTAGGGAGCGTGCAGGTGGCAGCCAATCAATGATTCTCTCTCATCATTGATGTTTCTCTCTCTCTTTCCCTCTCCCTTCCTCTCTGAAATCAATAAAAAAATTTTTTTAAAAAGTAACAGAAGAGCTTAAAATTGGCTTCTAAATATATATACACTGAGTGGCCAGATTATTATGACCACCTGACATTTGTAGGCAAATTAGCTATAATTTCATGCTGAAGCTGCTAGAGGGCCAGACCATTATAAATAGGGAAGCAGGTTGTTTACCACGACAGTAGAAGTGATTTTTTTCTGAAGATATGGGTAAACAACGCAATTTAACAACCTTTGAACGTGGGATATATATCCCAAAATTCACGCAAGAAGTAATTTTGATAGAAAGCACAGGTTTATAATTAAAAATTGTACATTTGTTATTGATTCATAAAGTATACAGTATAGGGTTATGTATGGAATAGCACATTGGGTAAATGGCCTCCACGGCTTTGCTGGCACATATGCAAAGCCATGGTCTTCATTGGTCTTCATTGTCCCTGCTCCTGGGCCATAATTGGTACTTGGTAATGCTTATCAAATTGAAGGGATTGAAATCAAAAGGCAACAGATATTAGAATCTGATTCAATAAACCAAGTAAAATTAGGCTTTTATTTTGTTGTTGTTGTTAATGCTTACGCAAAATTCAAATCTTGTGTGAATTTTGGGACACCCTATATATATATTGAGTAGCCAGATTATTATGACCACCTGATGTTTGTAGGCAAATTAGCCATACACTACATCATATGGGATATGGAAGCCAAAGGCCTGTTCGAACACCTTTGCTGTCTGCAGTTACCAAGATAAAACGTCTCCAATTTGCACAGGAACACAAGGATTGGACAGTCGAGCATTGGAAAAAAGTCATGTGGTCCAATGAATCACATTTCCAGTTGCATCATGCAGTTGGCAGAGTGAGAATTTAGCAGAAACAGCATGAAAGCATGCACCCCACATGCATGAGTACAACCCTTCAAGCTGGTAGGGGCAGTGTTATGGTTTGGGGCATGTTTTCCTGGCATGATTTGGGCTCTTTAATTCGTGTGGAACAAAGTCTGAATAGCACAACATGTCTAAGTATCGTTGCTGATCAAGTTCATCCTGTCATGTTGATGGCGTATCCCAATGGAGATGGCTTCTTCCAACAAGACAATGCACCATGCCACGGTGCTCGTATTGTGCAAGAGTGGTTTCAAGACCATGGGGGAGACTTTACCTTGCTTAGGTGGCCCCCACAATCACCAGATCTCAATCCAATTGAGCATTTGTGGGACGAAGTTAAAAGAGCCATCAGGCAGCTGGTTCCACAACCATCAAATCTCACAGAACTGGACAGTGCTACTCATCAGGCATATGATGGTGTCAGATTCCTCACATCACCTTTCAACATCTCGTGGAGTCTATGCCAAGAAGAATCGCCGCAGTACTGAAGGCAAAAGGTGGCCCAACGAAGTACTGATGGGGTGGTCATAATAATCTGGCCACTCATAATAACATATATCCCACATTCAAAGGCTGTTAAATCGCGTTGTTTACCTATATCTTCAGAAAAAAATCACTTCTACTGTCGTGGTAAACAACCTGCTTCCCTATTTATAATGGTCTGGCCCTCTGGCAACTTCAGCAAGAAATTATAGCTAATTTGCCTACCAACGTCAGGTGGTCACTCAGTGTATATATTTATCATATACCTATGTTTTGTTGTTGTTACTGTTTGTATATATATATATATATATATATATATATATATATATATATATATTTGCACTATCCTTTCAAAAGTTAGTTGCATGTCTGGACAACAGTAGTAAACAAATAAAAAATATAAATAATGAGAAAGTAGCATTTCCAATAGTCTCAGAGGATATCAAGAATTAAGGAATAACACTAACAATATATAGATGTAATATGAGAGATATTACAAAATACTTAAATAAATGGAGAAATAGAGCATGTTCTTAGATAGGAAGGCCAACTATAAAAATGATTGCTCCCAAATTGAACTAAGATCTAATGCAATTAAAATGCCAAAGGGTTGTTATTTTGTTATGTATAATTTAATAACATTATAAAATGTATAATAAAAAGTAGAAGGCCACAGATAGCCAGGACACTTCTAAATAAGTAGTAGGCTCATATAAGAAATAGGCACATATTCTATTTAGACATCAGGACATATTATGAAAAATAGTAATAAAAAGTGTGTATTGGTGCAGAGATAGGCAAATTAATTAATGGAATAGACTACAAAGACCATAAATAGACCCAAGAATATATGGAACTTCGGATAGAACAAAGGTGGAATGTCTGATTAGTGAAGAAAACTAAAGATTGTTCAATAAATGAAACTAGAAAAAAAGACTTGTCTGCATGGGAAAAAAGGTACAAATGAAACTCTATTCTCATTTCATGGTCTAATGTCAACCCAGGAACATAAATGCAAACCAAGAAAATAAATGCAAAAACAAAACTTCAAAATTCTTGGCAAAAAAATAAAAAGGCATACCTTTTAAATCTTAGGGTGAAAAAAAATATTTTTAGACAAGACATCAAAGAAGAAAATGACCAGTAAATTTTACTCTATTAAAATTAAGAACTTTTGTTTATATAAAAATGTCATAAGGCGAGTGAAATGACAACTTGAAAACTGGAAAAGATTTTACAAGTCACACAACTGACAAAGGATTTTGTATTAAGACTGTATAAAATAGAAGTCTTATAAATCATTTAAAAAGCACAAACTATTCAGTATAAAAATGGGCATAAGACATGAACAGGCATTTGACAATAGAAAGCCCATGTAACCAATACACACTTGGAGATATGTTGAACACCTTTAGCAATGTAGGAAATGCAAAGTCTAGGCCACGATGAGCCACCATTTTACATTCATTTAATTGGCTAAAAGTGACAATATCAAATGCTGTAAAGGGTGTGAATTTGGAGGATCTCCTTTACATTGCTCGTAGGAGTAAAATGGCAAAACCACTTTGGAGAACAGTTTATCATTATCTCCTGAAGTCAAATATTCATATATATATACTAATTTTACACTTGGCCTGTGGGATCAGGCTGAAGCCAGCTCTCCAACATCCCCCCAGGAGTCCCGGATGTGAGAGGGTGCAGGCCAGGCCGAGGGACCCCACCAGTGCATGATCAGGACCAGGGAGGGATGCAGGAGGTTGGCCAGCCAGGGAGGGACTGCAGGAGGCTCCACCCATCTCGCTCAGTCCCGATAGGCCGGACCCCAGAAAAAGCTCAAATACCAGTCTGAGTGTCTTCCCCCTGGTGGTCAGTGCACATCATAGCAACTGATTGACTGGTCACTGTCTGCCCCCTGGTGGTCAGTGCACATCATAGTGAGCGGTTGAGTGGTCTTAGCATATCATTAGCATATTATGCTTTGATTGGTTGAACGGCCAACCAGACAACTGGAGACTTAGCATATTAGGCTTTAATTATATAGGATGAGCAATAATTTTACACTGGTATATACCCAAGAGATACTCCTACACACTGACAACAGGAAATGTGTATAAGAATATTCATAGGAGCCTTAGATGGTTTGGCTCAGTGGATAGAGCGTCAGCCTGTGGACTGAAGGGTCCTGGGTTTAATTCCTGTCAAGGACATATGCCTGGGTTGCAGGCTTGATCCCAGTAGGGAGTGTGCAGGAGGCAGTCAATCAATGATTCTCTTTCATCATTGATATTTCTCTCTCTCTCCCACTCCCTTCCTCTCTGAAATCAATTTTTAAAAAAGAATATTCTTAGGAGGACTGTTCACTGGAGCAAAAGTTGCAGTAACTCAAAACCCGCCAACAGGAGAGTAAATGAAAAAACTGTGTTACAGCCACATAATGACTGGGATATTATGTCAGAAAAAAAATACTGCAATATGCAATAATATTATGCTAAGTTTTAAGCCCTCCAAAATTGCATTTATAAAGTTGAAAACCAACAAAAACTATAAAAAATGTATATGTATACACACATATATAAACACACATACACATTCACATGTTATGAATGTATGAAAAGAAAATACATGAAAAAGAAAGCAAGGACATGAATCAACACAAAAACTAGAAGGATGGTAATCTCTGAGGAGACAACAGAATGGTATGTAGAGGGACACACATGGTTATATGTGGGTTATTGTCAAGGGGTTGACTTTAATTTTGAGTTGTGGTTTCATGGATATTTAGTACAGAATTAAAACAAACATTGTGCCATGCATAGATCAATGATAAGAATGTGTCATGAATTTAATTATGGTTAGTCAATTTAATTATAATTACAAAAATACAAAGAGCACTTTATAGGTCTCTGGAGCAGCTCTGCCTGCAGAGCTCTGAGCTGATAGGAGTGTTCTATATCTGTGCTCCAATGCAATAGCCACTACCCCACATCAGGTACCTGAAATGTGGCTAGTGCAACTGAGGAACAAATTTCCAGTTGTACTAATTTGAATTAATTTATATTTAAATAGCCACATGGTAGGAACAACTTTCAGTGGGAGAAAATGAGTAATGTTCAGGAATCAGTGAGCAATTTGGCCTGGCTTAAGTAAATGGCTCTTAATAGAAAGTAGCCAGAAATCAAGTTAACCAAAGACATTATGTACCTGGTGGAAAATCCAGTTCACCATTTCTTCTTGTCTTTCTACTTGGAGTAGTGCAAGAAGCCTTTTTAATACCACAAAACTCAACAGCCTGCTTACAATATTCATCCATTTACTCATTCATTCATTCATCATTTAAGTTTTCTTTCTCCCTCCCCATGCCCCCTGTTTTGATAAACACAAGACTCCCAAAAACATTAAGACAGTTATCATTTGAGTAAAGTTTAAGGCTGTATGTTTAAATGTATTTACCTCCTTCTTGTTAATGGCATCATTCAATCACAGTTTAGTAGCTTCCAAGTGAGAGGATTAGAAGTGTCAGGGGAATTGCTCACTCAAACCAGGAAATGTGGGGTTTTTAGTTCAAACAGTATCTAAGGAAGCTGGTAAGCGACAGCTGAGAAGATGAAAGATCAGATCAACGCCTCCCTTTGAAGCAAAGACACTCAGACTGCCAGTGAAGCGACATTCATTACTGCCAGGACTCCAAGTGGCTGTTCCTGACGCAGGCTTTAGGATGTATCATAAAATCTATAAAAATATCAACAAGATGCTTTCAAGTGACACCAAACAGCTAGAGTGCCCTATTTGCAGGGACACTGCTGTTTAGAGGCAATTTGCTGGATTGCTTTCCATCTGGGACCATCGCAAGTGCCTTCCAATAGCTTTCTCCCCCTTCCCCTTCCTTCATTGCTCCCTCCTCCCATCAGCTAGAAACTAAGATTTTCAGTGTTTCATTTCTGCTTCCTTGGAGGGCCAGGAGGAGAAAATGACGCTTTTCTTGGCTTGCTTCTCGACTCTCCTAAGAGATTCAAAGACAAAAAGATTGCTTTGGGAAAATAATAATGCCAAATGAGCATTAAAATAATAAATGGGTTTTCTGGAAATTAGGTTCTCAGAGGTCATGCAATTAAAAGTTAGGAGGAAAACACACCTCAGGCTTGATTGGAGGAGACAAGTGAGCGCCAGGGCAAATGCTTCCACCATCCTGAAACTTCCATTCAAGGTTTTACTATAAGCCTGGGAACTGGCTGATGAATCTATTTGCATACTTCTAGCCAGAGTGTAGTATAATTTCATAGGCCCTGATTATTAATAATAAGAAGCAGTGTGATTAGAGCCCTGAATATCAAGGGGTCACAGCAAGGCACAAGGCAAACATGAGTCAGCAGCACATCATTATTTGAAAAATAACAAACAAGGACCCCAACTGCCTGAGGAGAAGCATAGATGCCTTTCATTACATGAATGATGATATATTACACTTGGTCGCGGCATCATTAAAACCAAGGAACTTGTTTCCCATCTACTGTCCTCAGGAGAGCTTTATGGAAATTCAGGAACCCATAGCAGCTCGTGTTTCAATAAATGTGCTTTCCTTGTGTGATTCCTCACCTTCTCCCACCAACCTCGATCGCACAATCCTTGACCTGAACAATTGGGAAGAACCTTACAGAATATTTGTAGCAGACTGTCCTGCTGATGAGGGCATGGTGATGCAGAACGGTAAAGCAGCCACACCAAAGACACAGAGCATCTCAGGGGCTGAGCCTTGATCAGAACCTCGGTCCCCCACTGCCCTCGTCAGGGCTCACCAAAAACCCAACTTCTTTATTTCACTGGGCTAGAAAGCCAGATCTGAGCAATAGGACAGAATTATATACTAGTATCATCTGACTGCAATATACTGGGAATTCAACAAACCAGCTCAAAAAAGTGCAGCTCTACATCAGAACAACGCCAGTTTTGAAATATTGTGTTTCACACAAAGGAGTACTAGTATTTAGTGAAGAACAGAAGCAGAGTGACATTTTAGGCTGCTAGGTTTGAATAAATTAAATTGTAGCAGATGTCTTCATTTGAGGAAATACTTCTCACTTAGTCCCTCTCACTCCAAAACAAGCAAGAGAGGATGACCCGAGAATGACTGTTATGTTAATGTATGTGACAATACCTCAGAGTCTGCACAAACGCCCAACTGGAAACATTGCCCATACTCCAGCTGCAGATCTTTCTCCCAATAGTGTGTTCTGCAACCCACACAGACACAAAGGCCTGATTAGAAGGTCCCTAAGGTCCTTTCAGTTCTAAAGTTCTCTGCTTCTATAATTTGAAGTTATTGGTTTTCCAGTCCTTTAGCTCTTTTGTTAAACTTAAAAGATAGTAGTTATCTGGTTCAAATTTTGATTAAATTTGAGCTTTATTAGTAGTGTCATAGCAGAGTTCCTTTTAAGTGTATGTTATAAAAACTTGTGTATGTTATAAAAACATCATTTAAGTGTATATTATAAAAACTTTAATAATGCTTCAAACATTTTTTCAAAGAAATATATCTTCAGCTCTGTTTCCCTAAGTTGTCCTATTGATTCTATTATGTGGTGGGTGAAAGACACCCACAGATCCTCCTTAATGAGAAGTGGAGTCTATGCCCTCTCTCCTTGGACCTGGCTGATCTTGTAACTACTTGACCAATAGAATATGGCAGAAGCAATGCTGGGCTGGTTTCTGGGTCTTGGCCTTAAGAATATGGCAGCTTCCACTTCCTGTCTTCCAAGTACTCAGCCATCATGCTGTGAGGAAGACAAAACAGCCTCTTGAAGGCAACCAGATGAAGAGGAACAAGGCCCCCAGCTGAGCACCCATCCAAATCCACCCCGAATTGCTGGCCATGAGAGTGCACTGTCTTGGAAGGAGGCCCCCGGCCCCATTTCAGCCATTCCAGCTGACATCAAATGGAGCAGAGATGAGTCAACCAACCCTGACCAAACTGTATAAATGAATAAATAAAGGAATGAATAAAGGAATGTTTGCATTGAGGCAGTTTGTCATGTAGCAATAAATACTAATATCAATAATGATAAAGAAAATAATAAAGGTGCCCTAGCTGGTTTGGCTCAGTGGATAGAGCATCGGCCTGCAGACCAAAGCATTCCAGGTTCAATTCTGGTCAAGGGCACATACCTAGGTTGCAGGCTCCTCCCCAGCCTGGGCCCTGGTGTGTGCAGGAAGCAATCAATTGATGTGTTTCTCTCACATTGATATTTCTGTCTGTCTTTCCTTATCTCTTCCACTAGCTCTGAAAATCAATGGGAAAATATCCTCAGGTGGAGAAGAGAAGGGAAGGGAAGGGAAGGGAAGGGAAGGGAAGGGAAGGGAAGGGAAGGGAAGGGAAGGGAAGGGAAGGGAAGGGGAGGGAAGGGGAGGGGAGGGGAGGGGAGGGGAGGGAAGGGGAGGGGAGGGGAGGGGAGGGGAGGGGAGGGAAGGGAAGGGAAGGGAAGGGAAGGGAAGGGAAGGGAAGGGGAGGGGAGGGGAGGGGAGGGGAGGGGAGGGGAGGGGAGGGAAGGGAAGGGAAGGGAAGGGAAGGGAAGGGAAGGGAAGGGAAGGGAAGGAAAGGGAAGGGGAGGGGAGGGGAGGGAAGGGGAGGGGAGGGGAGGGGAGGAGAGAGGAGGGGAGGGGAGGGGAGGAGAGAAAAGAATAAAGGTAACATCCTGTGAGTATTTAATGCAAAGTACTTCACAAGAGTTATATCATTTAATTTGCATCACAAAGCAATGAGGCAGCCACCCTTGTCATTGCCTTTTAACCAGGACGGAAACTAAGTAGCCCAAGTTCCTACAGTCAGCATTGCGGAATCAGCTCACCAACCCCAATCTGCCCGTACTCAACCTGCGTCCTCTGTGTGACTGAATCTATTGCCTCTCTGCAAATGATAGCTACATGTGATTGACAGTTCTGACATCTCACAAGCTCCCTTCTGATCTCTGGAAGAGCATCCGCCCCTGTGCTACCTCTGAGCCTTGCAGTTCTTACCTGCAATTCATCTGTTTGTCACTACTCCCCTTCTGGGCTGGGGTCCCACAGGACACGGACTAGATCTTATCTTTCTCAGTGTCTTTAGTGTTTGGTAGAGTTGACTCCCCACAAGTCTGCTTACCTGCATCATTTTTCTGCTTCCACCCCAAACTCTTATATCCCAAACCAAATCATCACCATCTCCATCGCTACCTAGCTCTCCCTTTCCTCTTCCCTATTCCATAAAAGACTTCACCATTCTTACAATGCTGCAAACTCACACCTGCTTCTCCAAGTCTCAAAAAAAATGCCTCTTACTCTCACCTTTTCTTTATAGTCCTGGCTCCCATTACTCTATCTGTGGATTATTGTAATTTTGCCAGAACTGGTATTCTTGCTTCCTTCTATCTTTTAATCCATTTTGAACATTTCTTCACCTATGCCAGATGAATATTTTTAATATGTCTTTCTCTCATCATTGTCCTCTTAAAATCATTCCGTGGCTCATTGTATGAGTCAGTTGGGATGCTTCGAACTACAAGTAAAACCCAACTTGTACTGGTCTAAACAAGGAAATCCAGAGTTCAGAAGTAGAATCCAGGCCCTGGCCAGGTAGCTCAGTTGATTAGAGCGTCATCCCAATATGTCATCCCAGTAAGGTTGCAGGTATAATCCATAGTCAGAGCACATACAAGAATGAACCAGTGAATGCATAAATAAGTAGAACAACAAATTGATGTCTCTCTCTCTCTCTCTCTCTCTCTCTCTCTCTCTCTCTCTCTCTCCTTCTCCCACTCTCTCTCTCTCAAATCAACTTTTTTAAAAAAAAGTAGAATCCAGTGGCTCAGAATTTTAATTTTAAGGATCTAGCTTCTTTTCCAGCTCTCCAGCCCTGGTTTCATGCCAAGCCTCACCTCTCTTCATAATTCAGTTGCCTAGTGGTGACATCAGGGACTACATGCTCCCCCAAAAATTCAGTAGGAGGTTTTTTTAAGAGCAAAGAAAAACTTTTCCAAAAAACCCCTCTCCATTAAACCTTTCCTTTCATCTTGTTATCAAGCTAAATTTGCTATGGGTAACAATACAGCTTTATTTCGTGCTCATTGTACATGTCCAATATGGGTTGGCTGCACTTCTGCCTCCTGTCACCTTTGTTGTGGAATCCAGATTGAAGGAGTAGCTCTTATCAGGGGCATTGCCAGAACCACAGCTGGCCTCACTTTTATTGGTCATTATGAGCCTCATGACCAAGACTAACATCAGTGGAAGGCAATATATTTTGCCTTCCAAGGAAGGGCACAGTAAATATTGTGAATAATAATAGATGTGCCACAACTTCTTCAGCCTAAACCCGTCAGCAGCAAATGGGTAGTGATTTTGCTTACACCAAGGCACACCCCTTGAGTTGAGGTCAGTGCCCAAGAAGTTTTGCTGCCATCCAATTAGAGAAAGCACATTGGGGACTTAACCACAATGTCCAAAATCCTTGGCATTCAAAGTCTTTTATGCTCTTTTTCCAACCTAACTTTATTGTTTTCAATATTTAAGAATGGGTAGAACATTTGAAAACTGAATGCTGATCTATTAATTGGTAGCTGGGGTTTTTTGTGGTTTTTGTTTGTTTTTGGAGAAAGCCTATTACAATGTCATACAATAGATATTTTATAGATTAAGACATCATTCTAATGGGTGGCTAGACCAAAATTACTAAGGTACAGAAATGATGGCAGAAATTCTTCCAGGTTCTAAATATACAGTCACTTTATTATTGATAATTAAAAATATTTGAGCTTTGCCCTAACCAGTTTGGCTCAGTGGATAGAGCATCGGCCTGCGGACTGAAGGGTCCCAGGCATGTACCTTGGTTGTGGGCACATAGCCAGTAGGGAGTGTGCAGGAGGCAGCTGATCAATGTTTCTCTCTCATCAATGTTTCTCACTCTCTATCCCTCTCCGTCTCTGTAAAAATTCAGTAAAAATATATTAAATTAAAATTTTTTTAAAAAAAATAAAAATATTTGAGCTTTTATATTAATACCTTAGTGAACACTCAGAATACATAAAAATGTGTGCAGAAAAAGTGACCACTAATATACCGTTAGTACTGCAGATATACAAGTTAAAAACACAATGTATTAAAGAATGAAGGTCTATTAGAACAGGCCCTATGAATTCTTTTATTTTTTTGTAAGTTTTAATCTGGCATATTTAGTCAAGTAAAATAAAATGCATCTGTTAACAATTAAAATTTTTTAAGTTAAAAAAAAAGAATGGGTAGAACCTTCAGCTTGTCGACAATTCTAGAACATCTTAGTTTGAAGGCATCACTTTCCAAATTAGTGGGAAATGTTTCAAACTCTGTAGAGAAAATCATTCATCAATGCCAGGAGTTTTCTTTACTAGGTCACAATTAATACTTGAAGTAAAAAAATAATTTATTGGCATTGCTATTGCAGGGTTAAACTGTTGTTTGCCTGCCTATATCCCTGAATTAGACACTGATGGATAAAATTCTTTTTTAAATTATATTTATTCTCCTTGTTTCTGTAATATCTCTCTTCATACAATTCTTCATTAATATATCCAGGTATATGGGTTCATGGGACATTAATAAGTGACATATTTCCTATATCTTTTAACTGGATATTCTAGAAATGGAAGATGTGTACTTTTGCTACAAACTTATATTTAGAAGTTTAATTAGTCAAAATGCTATATATTCACATGTGTTATTCAGAATAAGCTAAATTATGATACAGTAACAAAAACCTCCTAAATCCCAGATGCTTATTTCTTGCTCTTGTTTCCTGTCCAGCATGGGGAGTCAGGAGGCTCTGCTGGTCTTTGTCATTTCAGGACTCAATTTGAGGAGGCCTGTGCTTCCACACTCACCACATGGGTGACTGGGAGAGCTAGAGCCCATTACACTGGCAATTAAACGCTTCCACTCTTAGCAAAAGTACACATCACTTCCACTTCCATTTAACTGATCTAAATTGTAATCAAATCATTTCCAAGTAAATCTTGTCATATTGGTTTGGCTATTTCCCACTTAAACTCTACTCCTGCACTGTCTGATCCATCAGTCACTAGCTGCATGTGGCCAGTGCAAATTAAAATAGGCTAGAAGTACAAATTACACACTGATTTCTCTAAGACTTAGTACAAAGAAGAATGCAAAATTACCTCATTAATCATTTTTAATATTGATTACAGGATGAAATAATAATATTTTAGATATAGTGAGATAAATAAAATGTATTATTAAATTTAACTTTACTGTTTCTTTTTACTTTATCGGACTATTACTTTTTACTTTACTAATCGGACTATTAAAAGATGTAAAAGTCCATATGTGCCTTGCATTGTGTTTCTATTGGTTAGCATTTTTCTGGTCAATTCAGGGTTTTGTTAGCCAATTTAAGAGTCTGCTGTTCCCTTCTCTCAAAGGCCAACTCCAGGTGGGCTGAACGCGCATGGCATTTTGAGTGAGGGGCTCAGCCTGTACAGGATGTCCTCTGTTCTCCTGTAGTGTCCATGAAGATGGCTTCATCCCACCTGGTCTTTCTTGAGCATCCTCAAGACCCACTGCATCCAACTGAGGTCATAACCCCAGCAAGACTTTCAGCTCACACACTCCATGTGCGAACACTGGCAAGATCCTCTTGATGAGATGAGAGCCTCTGCTCGTCCTCCATCCATCTAAGGTCCATCTGCCTTTCTCAGCAATTGATGGTCCTTTGTTCTCTTACTGTGGTGGACTCAGGGCTTTTTCCCCCCATATATCTTATTTTTATGATTTTCTTTTATTGTCTAAAGTTTTACATATGTCTTCTTTTCCACCAATTGACCCCGCCCCCCCTCCACAGCCATTCCCACCTGGGGCAAGTCCCCACCGCCCCAGTGTCTGTGTCCATTGGTTATGCTAATATGCATGCATACAAGTCCTTTGATTGCTCTCTAACTCCCCCTCCCCTGCCATTTGTCTCTGGATCTATTCTTGTTCATCAAATTATGTTCATCATTATATCCCATATATGAGTGAGATCATGTGATATTTATCTTTCTCCAACTGGTTTATTTCACTTAGCATAATGCTCTCCAGTTCCATCTAGGCTGTTGCAAATGGTAAAAGTTCCTTCTTTTTTATTGCAGCGTAGTGTTCCTTCAGGGTTCTTTATAAGACCCGCAGTTTCCTGGGCTAACACCCTAAACTTAAGTGCATTTTTTTATTGTGGCAAAATACACATAAAATGTACATTGTGACCATTTTTAAGTGTACAATTGAGTGGCATGAAGTGCACTCACAGTGTTGTACAACCATCACCTTCATCATCATCTCTAGACCTTTTCATCATCCCAAAATGAAGCCCTGTACTCATTAAACAATGTGCATTTTTAACCATCTCTCTCCCTCCCTAACGGAGCTCAACCCAGAGATAGGCCATTGGCTTTTTCTCCCTAGAAAACACATCAGGAATTCAGTCTAGACTCAGATCTTCTCAAGAAAAATCTCCTCCTTAAGATCCATGAAGGAAAACTGCCTAGAGATGCGCTTGCTGCTTGTAGACAGTGTCCACATAGTTTTTATTCAAACTTTTAAGAGTAAGGAGGGGTGCTTGTAATAAGTGTATTAACAGGGACAACAAGCATAAGCTTGGACTAGTCTAGGCAAATGGGACATAGGTTCACCCTATTTATAAGTCAGCAGTTCTCAACGGGCAGCCCAGCGACCTCTGGGGCTTCCTGAGACTCTCTCAGGAGGTCCATGAAGTCAAAACTATTTTTTAATAATAGAAAGCTAATGTTTGCCTTTTCCTTTTTCATTTTCTCATGAGTGTACAATAAATTTTTCCAGAGGACACATGACATATGTTGTTATTGCTCTGATAGCTAAAATATATATATACTTTTGCATTCTTTAATTTTTCAGAATTTTCCAAAGATTTGTGGCATGAACATGTACATTTCAGAGATTTTTTTCCTCAGGGTTTTACTGACTATTTAAAAGCTACCTTGTTATATCTGCTATAATCTCTGCAATTTTATTATTATCCAAGAAATCATTATTTTGAAATTCCAAAGTTGTCCTTATGCTTATATCCTATATAATAAAGAGGTAATATGCAAATTTACCATCATGCCATCGCACAAAATGGCTGCCCCCATGCACAAGATGGCCAGCAAGGGAGTGCAGTTAGGGACGACCAGGCCTGCAGGGGAGGGCAGTTAGGGGTGACCAGGTCAGCAGGGGAGGGCAGTTGGGATGACCAGGCCTGCAGAGGAGGGAGGGCAGTTGGGGGGGACCAGGCCTACAGGGGAGGGCAGTTGGGGACAATTGGGCCAGCAGGGGAGCAGTTAGGCATCAATCAAGCTGGCAGGGGAGTCATTGGGGGTGATCAGGCTGGCAGGCAGAAGCAGTTAGGGGCAATCAGGCAGGCAGGCAAGTGAGCAGTTGGAGCCAACAGTCCCAGATTGTGAGTGGGATGTCCGACTGCCGGTTTAGGCCGATCCCACTACAATATCGGCAGTCGGACATCCCCTGAGGGGTCCCAGATTGGAGAGGGTGCAGGCTGGGCTGAGGGACACACCTCCCCCCCCCCCCCCCCCGCCCCAGTGCACAAATTCCATGCACTGGGCCTCTAGTATATAATTAAAAAGAAACATATATATTTGTTGTTGTTGTTGTTGTTAACCCTCACCTAAGGTTATTTTTTTTCATTGATTTTTAGAAAGAATGGAAGGGAGGGAGGGGGAGAGAGAAAGAAACATCCATGTGAGAGACACATTGTTTGGCTGCCTCCCACACACGCCCTTACAGGATTGGGGGGTGAGGGGTAGGAAGCACATCTGCAACCTAGGTATGTTCCCTCGACTGGGAACAGAACCTGAGACCCTTTGGTGTGCAGTCCAATGCTCTAACCATTTAGCAGCACCAGCCAGGGCAGAAGAAAGTATATTTTGTTGACTTACTTTGCACTTTTATATTTTAAATTTATTTAAATTTTTAATAAAATAAATATCTAATATAATAAATTGCTAATAAATATATAATCTACCTCTACCCCCCCAAAAAACCTTAAGGTCCTCAATAATTTTTATGAGCATAAAGGGATTGTAAAAACAAACAGTTTAAAAATTTGCTGTTATGGATAAATTTTATGCTTAGTCCTTTGGGATTTTAGCCTGTTTGGACACAATAACCTTAATTTATCTCAAAAAGCATGCTTCTTGCAATAAAAAATTACATTTTACATGACAAAGGCCAGGAATTTGATTCTGTTTAATGAAGTCTACTTTTCTTAGTGATGTCTTTTTAATAGTAGAGGGGCTGAGGGAATAAGTTGATTTAGAGAGAATTAGAAATCATCATTTAATAGTTCAAAATATTATTCTAATACAATTAGTCATGTTGTGTGGGATTGAACAATAGATCACTTGTGGGCTAACGTTCTGTCAACACACTATTTTGGGGGTGGGACCGAGACAATTTTGTGAACGAATTCACTTCTTTTAATCTTTGTCTTCCTACAAATTCTTTCACCAAAAATTTGTCAAGGAAGCACATTATAAATGAAATGCATTGAATCCAACTGGTTTTAGATTAATCAGCTAAAGATAACGGTAGAGCTGGTGAGCAAAATGACAGCTAGACATGGATCTGACTTAGAATATTAAGAGTTAGGGAGAACGTTTGCAGGTGAAAAAAACTGAGGCTCAAAAACGGAAGGGGAAGCATCAGACTGTGGCTAATAGTACTATATTGTGGATTTGAAAGTTGCCAAGAGAGTAGATCTTAAAAGTCCTCATCATAAGAAAAAAACATTGTGATATGTGTGGTGATGTATGTTAACAAGACTTACTGGGGTGATCATTTTGCAATATATTCAAATACTGAATCATTTTGTTGTACACCTAAAACTAATATAATATTATATGTCAATTATTGATTAATTTAAGAAAGGGGTGACTGCTGAAGGTCACAAAACCATTCAGTGGCCTCCTGCCTCTGCGGGTGGAGGGTGAGGTTGGCAGCAGTTGATTCTCTGAGAAACCAAAAGCAGGCTTTCCTGTCGTGCCCTGGGATATTCATGTTGTCCCTCAGCTATCTCAGCCTCTCCTGCTCTTCTGTAAGCCTCCAAACACAGGATGTGAAAATGGATTTGTTCAAGTGGCAACCCCCAGATTCCAAGCCTTAGCACCTTTTTAAATGAGCAAGTGACACAGTGCCAGGCAAGACGCAACCTCAGCAAATGAATTAATTAGACTTTCAAAAAGAGCAAACAGGCTTGTTGCGGTGTTTTATTGCACAGTTTTCTAAGTGGCAATTGAAACAGAAGGACTTGATTTTAAGTCCCCTCCCCGAGGTGTTGATTGTGGCGGGGAGGGACTGTGGAGAACCCTATGTTGGGACAGAACCTCTTATACTTGCTTTGGGAAACTGAAAGGGAAAGAGCAAGTCTCCGGGTGGCGGTTTGGGAACTCTAGCCGTTGCTCTCATAGAGAAACTTAAAGTACACTCCTTTGGCAATCGGCTTCCAAAGAACCACAGATCGGAAGGTCAATATGAATCAAATTTTTTTAAATATATTTTTTATTGCTTTCAGAGCAGAAGGGAGAAGGAGAGAGAGATAGAAACATCGACGATGAGAGAGAATTATTGATTGGCTGGCTCCTGCACGCCCCCTACTGAGGATTGAGCCCACAACCCGGGCATGTGCCCCTGACCAGAATTGAACCGCAGGCTGACACTCTATCCAATGAACCAAACCAGCCAGGGCATGAATCAAATTTAAGAAAAACACTGAACTTGATCCTGGAATTGTCTTCTGTGCAGCCTGTCATCTGCCGTCCATTTTTCCTCCTTCTCCCTTTCTTTCCATCAAGAAAACTTAGTCTTCGGCCTGCTCTTCAGTGCAATGTCATTCTGTTTCCTGAAAGCTTGCTGAGCAGCTACAACATATCAGACACTGGAGCCCTATGAAGTGGAATGCGATGGTCTGTCCTCACAGAAGATGTAACGAGGGGAAGACAGACATGTGTCATGGGTATGGACAGATCCATGGCCCCAGGTGCAACAAAGAAGTACAGTGTCTGCAACAGGTCATGGAAGGTGGAAGATTTATCTGCAGCACTATTAATCTACGGGTGCTAGGAGACAGAGTTGGAGTTGAAAATTATTTAAAACTCATCTAATCAAATCCCTTCACCAGTGCAGTAATCCTCTTGGACACTCAAAATTTCAAATTCAGAAGATCAGCAAGCTCCAGATCATGGCTCCACCGTGTGACTTTGGGCAAGTTACTTACCTCTCTGCGTCTCAGTGCCCTCAGTAAAATGAGGATAAGAAAACCTGCCTTGCCCTGTTTGGCTCAGTGGATAGAGCATCAGACTGCGGACTGAAAGGTCCCAGGTTTGATTTTGGTCAAGGACATGTACCTTGGTTGCAGGCACATCCCCAGTAGGAGGTGTACAGGAGGCAGCTGATCGATGTTTCTCTCTCATCGATGTTTCTAACTCTCTATCTCTCTCCCTTCCTCTCTGTAAAAAATCAATAAAATATATTTTTTAAAAAAGAAAAGAAAACCTGCCTTTTAGGTTTTTCATGAGAACTACCTAAGTTCATACATGTAAAGCATTCATAATGAACCCGGCGCATGGGAAATGCTACCCAAGTGCATATTTGCTTTGGAGTGGCTGGGGGGCTTGTAGATGAGAGAACAATGATGCAGAGACACAGAGAACTGTAAGGGGCAGGAAGGACTGCAGGGGACACAACATAGGACCACGGTGCGCACACACACACACAATGCTGAGACAACAAGCCCACCCACTTCCCAACCCACTTTTGTGAAAGGGAAGGAAAGGGAGGAGCCTGGATCAATGGAGTATTTACACCAAAGACACTGCGGAAAAATCAGGAAGGGACTGCATCGATCCGAAAGTAATTAGGTGAGTTTTTGCTAAGGACACAAGAGAGAGTTTAAGAGCTAACTTCAGCTCAATTATAGAGAAAAGGGTTCTATTTTGCACAACTGAGTTTGGGACTGTGAAATTCATACCCACAGATCAGATCAACCAAACCATCCCATGACTTGCTTACTGCTTTCCACTTCCTATATTTGCTGCTGCTCCTGCTCTCTCCTAGATGGTTCAGCCCCTGCTCCTGCCCATCTTGTGAATCACAAAATGAACTCAGCACCTCCTCACCTGGCCTGGCCTGCAATGGTCCCACGTGACACCTGGGAATGATGACCTTCGCATCTCAGATGCCTCTTTTTTTTTTTTAATATATTTTATTGATTTTTTACAGAGAGGAAGGGAGAGAGATAGAGAGTTAGAAACATCGATGAGAGAGAAACATCGATCAGCTGCCTCCTGCACATCTCCCACTGGGGATATGCCCGCAACCCAGGTACATGCCCTTGACCGGAGTCGAACCTGGGACCCTTCAGTCCGCAGGCTGACGCTCTATCCATTGAGCCAAACCGGTTTCGGCTCAGATGCCTCTTGAATGGAATCGGCACAACTGCACCAACCCTGACTGGAGACCAGAATCAGCTGCCCCGTCTTGGGGATCAGAGCATCACCTTTCTGTAGGGCTTTTGTGGTACATAAATGAGTAAAGCATGTAAAATGTCAGGAGACAAGCAAGTGCTTTGGAGGAAAAAAACATTATATCGTTGTAATGATTATTGTATTCTTTGTGTTCTAAGGTCTCTGATGGTGTGCCATGCCTGCACACCCACATGTGTACGTATTCGGAAACCTCTATGCAAATGGAATCCATATTTGTACACAATTTAGGAAGGTGGGGGGGGGGGGGCGGGCTTCAGCTGGAAGGTTTCCCTAATGAGACTGGTGTGCTGGGCAAGCAGCAGCTGGGAAGTTCTGAGACTCCCATTGTCAGGGGCAGGCACTCCACAACTCATCAGAATTCCTGGGGGTGGGACCCAAACCTCAGGAATTTTTTTAACTCCCAGGTAATTCTGACCAGCTGCCAAGGTTAGGACCTGGCGCTGTAGTAGATCCTCACTTCTCAGAGTGTGGTCCGGGACAGGCAATGTCAGCATCCCCTGGGAACTGCTTGTTAGAAATAGAAATCTTGGGCAGCACTCCAGATTGACTAAATCAAATCTGCATTAGAAGAAGATCCCCACCTCCGGGCCTTTGGGTGTGGATTAAATGAGTCTGGGACTGCTGTAGACATTCCCACTCTTTCTGGCTACAAAAGTGTTGGCAATCCCTGGGCCTCAGTTTCCTCGCTGGTGAGACAAGGTCAGCCAGGGCTTAGGGTCAGCCTGTGAGTGGAGGCTGTGGCCTCCCGCCCAGTGCAGCTCCAGATGATCCGAGGTCCCAGCCCCTCCCCCAGCTCAGATCCCTGGGGTGGCCTGCTGGGGAGTCCAACCCAGGAGTGACTGAATCTGGCAAGAGCTAAAAATTAATTCCCTTCAAATCAATAATTTGCAATTAAACACAGAAGGCACTAAAGCCAAGGGGGCAGGCTTCTGGAAAGAGGACAGCTGAGCACTTCAAGCCTGGAAGTGAGGTGGGGGTGGGGGAGCCCAACCCAGTCCAAGCAAACAAATGAACATTCGGCTTCATTGTCTGTGGGGAAGCAAGCAGAGGGACTTAAGTGGTACTTGAGGGGTGAAAAAAAATCAAGAGCTCCTATCAGCAGGACTCAATGCCAGGAGCTAATTTACCTTCCTAGGTCTCTCTGCTTACACACTTCCCGTGGCTCAGTGCCCCGCTCCTCCAGGCTGGGGACCTCTGAAGCCTTTAGAACAGGGCTTTGCAGTTTGCTGGCTGCAAACAGCACCCAGCTCATGAAAGAACTGGAAGCCTGCCTGGGTCCCCTCCCGATCCTTTGCTGCAAGTGTCAGACCAGATTGGCTGGGTGCCAGGCGGGCAGTGTCCATGGGGAGGGCAGACTGGATACAAACAGGCAGCTCCATGGAGCTGGAATTGAATGATGTTTGATGCTACCCAGTGAGAGCAGAAATCTGGGGCTAGGAGCCACCCTCTAAGTCTAGAGATGCGTGGGGATATGCTGAAATTCTTGAAGCAAAATTGAAATGTGCTTCATTTTCAAAGTAAATGCATGCCATACAGCTTTTGGTGTGGGGTGAGGAACACAAAAATACAGTATAAAAAATTATAGCTCAAAAAAGATGGGAAATTTAATGTAAAGAGATTATAAAACAAAACACAGGTCTTTTTTAGTCTCTCCAAAACCACAGTAAAATGAGGAAAGGAATACCATTTTTTCCTTTTACACGTGTTAACAAACGGCTTGCTTACAATCATTTATAAGTCAAAGCTGGACTCCTTGCCCAGAAGGACAGGGAAAAGAATAACACTTATTGAGGAGCTGCTACGTGCCAGCATGCAGGTGCTCTAACACTTCATCTCATCTAGTCCTCATAGTACCATTTGGAAACATATTTTAGTATGGCCCTCATTTTACTTGGGAGGGAAAAAAATCAATCTCAAAATATAAGTTGAGCCCTACTCTATGTAAAGCACTCATCTAAAACCTGAAGAACAATGTAAAGAATTTTAAGATTCAGTCCCAAGTTACAATCCTATATAATAAAGAGGTAATATGCAAATTTACCATCATGCCCTCGCACAAGATGGCCGCCCCCATGTGGTCACAAGATGGCTGCCCCATTCATCACAAGATGGCCACCAGAAAGATGGCTGGCAGGGGAGGGAAGTTGTGGGCAACCAGGCTGGGGGCGACCAGGCTGGCAGGGAAGGCAGTTGAGGGGTGACAAGGCTGGCAGGGGAGGGCAGTTGTGGGTAACCAGGCCAGTGCGGGGGAGGGGAGGGGGAGCAGTTGGGGGCAATCGGGCCAGCAGGGGAGCAGTTAGGCATTGACCAGACCAGCAGGGGAGTGGTTAAGGGCAATCAGGCAGGCAGGCAGGCAGGCAGGTGAACAGTTGGGAGCCAGCAGTTCCGGATTGTGAGAGGAATGTCTGACTGCCGGTTTAGGCCCTATCCCACTACAACATCGGCAGTTGGACATCCCCTGAGGGGTCCCAGATTGGAGAGGGTGCAGGCTGGGCTGAAGGACTCCCCCCCCCAGTGCATGAATTTAGTGCACCAGGCATCTAGTCTTATATAAGCAACATTCAGAAAGGAAAAGGTAATATAATCCAGCAATTGTTAAGTGCCACATGGGTAGGGAAGAAAAGAAGAGCTGTATGAATATGGACAAAGAGAGGCCAATCAGGACCTCAGTGGACAGGAAGAGATGCACAAGTTGGTGTGGAGATGGGGAAGGGGGTCTTAAAAGAAAACTTTGAAGGGTGAAGAGGAAGAAGAACATTCCATGTGAAGAGGACAGATAGAACAAGGTACAGAGATGAGAAAGAGTAGACTGGATCTGTTAAATGGTATGAAGACTATTCATGATTTATTTTTCTGTGAAGATATTGTGATAATCTAGAATTTCAAAGGTTGGCACTGTAAAGTTGTTGTTCACATATTTTTGTTCCTAAATGTATTCTAATCCTATAATATCATATGGAAATGTAACTATTTGGTCATTTAACAATTATTTGCTTGCTTGCTTGCTTTGGGCCAAGCACCACAAGGCACATCTACTGGTCTTGAACATTGCTAAGAGCTCAGCCTCCTGCAGAAACATAGAGCCAGATCCCAGTCTCTCTCTCTTTTTTCCAATTGCAGTTGACATCCTATCTAATAAAAGACAAATAGGGTAATTAACCGTACCTCCGATACTCTTCCCATTGGCTAATCAGGGAGATATGCAAATTAACTGCCAACAAAGATGGCGGCCAGCAGCCATGCAGCTGAAGCAAACAGGAGGCTTGCTTTCTCCAGTGATGGAGGAAGCCAAGGTTCCCCGCCTGCCATGGCCTGGCTCTGAGCCTGAAAGCAACAGCTCCGAAAGCAACTATGTTTCAATTATAGAAGCTAAACAAACCCCAGATACCTTCTTTCAGCCAGCCGAGGTCTCAGAGCTGGAGCTGCAACAGTGTTTCAATTATAGAAGCCAAACAAACCCCAGATACCTGCTTTCAGCAGCCGAGGCCTCAAGCTGGAGCCAGGCCTCAGAGCTGGAGCCGGCTCTCAGCTCCAGTGACAGCCATAGAAGGTAAATAAACCCCAGAATAAAAAGAAAAAAGAAAAAAAGGAGAGGTTGGGAGCTTCAGTCGCCCACCAGCCTGAAAATGGCCCTCAGCCCCTCACCCAGACTGGCCAGGCACCCCAGTGTGGACCCCCACCCTGAATGGGTGTGACCAGCTGCAAACAGCCATCAGCCCCTCATCCAGACTGGCCAGGCACCCCAGTGGGGACCCCCACCCTGAAGGGGGTGCAACCAGATGCAAACAGCCATCAGCCCCTCACCCAGGCTGGCCAGGCACCCAAGCGGGACCCCCACCCTGATACGGGACACCCTTCAGGGCAAACCAGCCGGCCCCCACCCGAGCACCAGGCCTCTAACCTATATAGTAAAAGGGTAAAATGCAAACTGACCCTAACAGCAGAAAGACTGGGAATGACTGGTCACTATGACACACACTGACCACCAGGGGGCAGATGCTCAATGCAGGAGCTGCACTCTGGTGGTCAGGGCACTCACATGGGGAGCTCTGCTCAGCCACAAGCCAGGCTGATGGCTGCCAGCACAGCGGTGGTGGTGGGAGCCTCTCCTGCCTCCTCAGCAGCACCAAGGATGTCCGACTGCAGCTTAGGTCTGCTCCCCGCTGGCAAGTGGACATCCCCTGAGGGCTGCCGGGCTGTCAGAGGGATGTCTGATTGCCATCTTAGGCCCAATCCCCCGGGAGCAGGCCTAAGCCAGCAGGTGCTCATCCCCTGAGGGGTCCCAGACTGTGAGAGGGCACAGGCCAGGATGAGGGACCCCCACCCCCAGTGCACAAATTTTTGTGCACCGGGCCTCTAGTACAATATAATTTTGTATTAGTTTCAGGTGTACAGTCTAGTAGTTAGACAGTCATATCCTTTACAAAGTGGTCCCCTCAATATTTTCAGTACCCATTTGGCACCATACAGAGTTTTTTAAATATTATTGACTATATTTCCTATGTTGTACTTTACATCCCCATGACTATTTTGTAACTACCAAACTATTCTTTTTAATCCATTTACCTTTTTCACCAAGTTCCTCAACGCCACTCCTCTCTAGCAACCATCAGTTTGTTCTCTGTGTCTATAAATCTGTTTCAATTTTGTTTTTTAGAGTCCATGTATAGGTGAAGTCATATTGTATTTGTCTTTATCTGACTTATTTCACTTAGCATAATACTTTCTAGTCCATCCATGCTTTCACAAATGGTAAGACTTTATTCTTTCTTGAGGCTGAGTAATATTCTATTGTATATGCACACCACCACTTTTTATTCACTCATCTATTGATGGACACTTGGGTTGCTTCCATAGCTTAGTTATTGTGACTAATGTTACAATGAACATAGAGGGGCATATATTCTTTCAAATTAGTTTTTTGTTGTTATTGTTTCTTTGGAATTTTACCCAGAAGTGGAATCACGGGTCTTAGGCAGATTCATTTTTAATTTTTTGAGGAAACTCCATACTGTTTTCCATACTGGTTGCATCAATCTACATTCCCACTAAGAGTGCAGAAGGGTTCCCTTTTCTCTACACCCTTGCCAACATTTGTTTGTTGATTTCTTGATGATAGCCATTATGACAGGTACGAAGTGATTAAAGTGGTTTTAATTTGCATTTTTCTCATGATTCGTGACGTTAAGCATTTTTTCATATGTCTATTGACCATGTGTGTCCTCTTTGGGGAACTATCTATTCCAGGGGTCCTCAAACTATGGCCTGCGGGCCACATGCAAATACAAATATTGTATTTGTTCCCGTTTTGTTTTTTTTACTTCAAAATAAGATATGTGCAGTGTGCATAGGAATTTATTCATAGTTTGTTTTTTTTAAACTATGGTCTGGCCCTCCAACGGTCTGAGGGATAGTGAACTGGCCCCCTGTTTAAAAAGTTTGAGGACCCCTGATCTATTCAGATCATTTGCCCATTTTTTAATTGGATTGTTTGGGGGGGTTGGATTTGAGTTGTATGAGTACTTTATAAATTTGGGTATTTACCCCTTATCAGATATATCATTGGAAAATATCTTCCCCCTATTAGTGGATTGTTTTTTCATTTTGTTGATGGTTCCCTTTGCTGTGCAAAAGCTTTGCAGTTTGATGTAGTCCCATTTGTTTATTTTTTATTTTGATTCCCTTGCCTGAGAAGATATATCAGAAAAAAGTAAGATTCCAGTCTCTTAATGGGTGACCTGGAACTATAGACTGAGGCACCTACCTAACCACTTTGGAGTCCAGCTGTGAGCAGACACTGTTCTCCTAAATGTAGAGCAAGGGCTATGGGGAAGTTGCCTGGCACCTCATATTAGCCAACTGAAGTTATTTGTATTAGTTCCCATGGAAACTCAGATGCACCATTACTAACCTTTACATACTAGCCAAATTCAAAGTCATTGTCATAAGAAGAGACATTAGGCATAAGCCAAGCCTCTCTATGGTAGAAGTCCTCCCCTTAGGGGGAGGCTAGTTAAGACCTCTCTCTTCTCTCTGGAAGAGGCAAGACAATCCATCTCCAAGATGAAGAGGTTCTTGTCTGGATTGTTTAAATTTCAGAACATTTTATTGGACCACTGTTCTACTGAATGGAGCATCTAATGAAACAAAAAGTCACAGGGCACATAAATGTTATATTTGAACACCAGTGAAGCAGTGATGTGAGGCAACCGGGTGCAAGGCTCTTGCCTTCTTTCTTCTCTCATTTCCTTCCTCTAAGCTGGAGTATAAGAATCCCTGAGTCTCTCTCTCTCTCTCTCTCTCTCTCTCTCTCTCTCTCTCTCTCTCTCTCTCTCCATCTAGGAGGGCAGTATAGGCTGACTCTACTCACATTACTGAGGTAACCTATTCTCTTTGACTCCCTCTTGCTGGGAGTCAACGTGTTTTCCCATTGAATACGATTTAAGACTCATATTTGGATGTTGAAAAAAAATAGAGGAGTTCACAAAATTTGAGGCTATGTTGCCCTGCCTGATATAAGAAAAAGAACCCGTGAAGAAGATCAGCCCAATTACTGGAGTCTTACAGCAGGGTTTGTGTGGAAATGCTAAGCAGATACATTCTTCCTTACTTTGCCTCCCTTGTGCACCTCCCTCCTTTGAGGGAAACCTCCCAAGAAGGAGAACTATGTAGACCAAACAGAATTCAGGTATTTCTGAATACCCTAGTCAAATATAATGGCAACACCACCCCTTCATCGACTCAGTCTCCATGACTTCCAACACTCGCTTGAAATAATTAACTTCCTAGAAGTCCAAGAAAATCGGGGGTTCTATGCAAATTCTCCTTTCTCTCTTCTCACCTCTCTTCTGTAACTAAAACACAACACACACACACACACACACACACACACACACACACAGCCCAGCTCCACACAAATTAGATTGAGACATTTCTAGGAAAACAATCCATGGTCTGTTTCCATGGAAGCAATTGCATGTCCCAAGTGGCAGCAAATGGCAGGCAGACTCGGTGAGGGAGCTCGCAGTGCCACAGTGGGCCTTCTCCCTCGCCACCAAGTGGAGCAGAATGCACCACGGGGAAGTGGGAGGCAGAGCTGAGCTTCACCAGAAAAACCAAACCTCAAGGGAGGTAGTGAACCCCAGCTGTGCCCCCTCTTTTGGGGCCCATGTACATCTGGGCACTCTGGGCACGGCTCCAGCCAATCAGCCAGGCTGATCCTCCCACAGCTTTTCACAAAAGGCTGCTCAGTCAGAGCAGATGGCAGCTCCTACACCAAGATGGAGGCTGCCCGGGGGCTGGGCAGAGAGAACATCCGTTGCTCTATGCAAATGCCCCTTCCACCCACCCTTGTGGGTAGACACCCCTTGCTTCCCTCTTCTATAAAGCCAGTATTCCAAAGTGTGCCCCATGCACTGCCAGTGGTTCACAAGATGATTTGAAGTGGGGCATAGATGAACATTCCTTTAAAATGTTGAGTTACATATTTATTGTAATCTGTATTAAAAAGAGAACTTAGAAAAACTATGATTTCATGGATATTATTGCCTGGCATAAACATAAAGTAAGTATTTAAATAAATCGTGAGTCAACTTTAAGGAACTATTAAGTAAACAACCGGGAAAGTTTGTCGTAGATATGACCCAAAAAAATGAAAATTGTATGAGAATAAATAAAGTTTGGGAAATGAGTTAAAGGAAAGCTTCCAGTGTCCTCTCTCAGGACTGGATAACTTTCCAAGCAAGGAGGAAAGAATTCTTGACATGACAAGGGTGCAAGGTGGGGCTACCACATACATTCTCCATTGGGGCCCATCAGTGTGTGGGCGGCGGGGGGGGGGGGGGTTCCCATGGCCTTTATTAGATACTGCCTAGCACCACTGCCCGGCACTTCGCTGAGGTTCCCAAGAGCTATCTCAACTAGGAAGCTCAGCTCCTTGAGTTCTCTTTAATGCCGACCAGGATCCTACCCTGGATCACTTCTCCGGGCCCGCTAGGCTGGACAGTGAGAAGGCCAGTCCCTTGAAAGGCCTCTTTGTCTTCCCACTTAGAACCATTATCCTGGAGCCAGCTCTAAGCAGCCAGCAATCTACTCCTTCCCTTAAACCTCACTCTGGCTCTTCTTCTTCGCTTTTAAGACTCAAATACAACTTCTAAAATGAAGGCATTTCCAGCCCCAAAATGCACTTCCCAAGGTCTCCCCACCCTAAAGTGTTGTCACAAAGGAAGAAATAAAGTAGAAGGGAAACGGAAAACATTTCTAATCCTCCCTCCTGACTCCACCCTTTTCCCAGAACCTCTGAAGCTTCTGGAGAAAAGAGCTGGACCATTAGATCCTCATTGTTAAGGGAGTACCAATAACAACAAAATAATGACAATAATTGTGATGTATTGAACCAAGACTTATTATAACTCTTTAAGTGTCATTAGTCTCATTTTATAGACCATCATTCTAAGACTCAGAGAGGTTAACTAAAAGTTGACTAATTAAGGGCAGGACCAGGACTCAAACCCAAGTCTGTGTGACTCCAAATCTTGTTCTGTTTCATGGACTCAGCTGCCTCCTTTTCATGGTCTTCCTCAAACTTCATTGTGTCGTTTGTGCCTGTTCGCATCCCTCCCTACTTCCTCTGTGCATGTAGTCAGAGGAGGTCCCCTGAGACCCCATCAATCTGAACCCCTGTAAAAGGCCATTTCCTCATAACACACCCAGAACATCTGTAAAAACAATCTCTCCTCAAGCCTACAACTGAACCTCATAATAAAAACTCACCATCCAGTAGAGCCTTAAAAAAGAAAGTCCTGATGGCATTTTAACTACTAGAGGGGCTTAGTGATGTTTATTTCCTAGTTATTTTAAGAGAAAAAAAAAGCACGCCTTTTGTCTCTTTAGGATAGGGCTGTCTACGGGACACCAAGATGTTTTGTTTTGTTTTTTTCCATTGGGAAGATTTTGTTGGTCCTCAAATGCATAGACCAGATTATGTCACTGTATATCCCCGGGTCCCCATCTAAGGCATGTAGGTTTATTTCTCACTTAAAGTCAGCTCCAGGTTCAGGGGATTCTCCAGACAGCTAGCCAACAAGGATGGACTCAGCATTGCACAGCTTCTATCTTATAGCCCTCTCTGTCTTCCAAGATTTCCAAAGCAGTGGAAGAGAGAACTAGCTCATATCACGTTGTCCAAAACAAGTTATGCTTATGGCTACTTCAAGGAGATGGAATGTACCATCTGCCCATGTTCCAGAAAAGAGTGGTGAATCAGAAATATGTGTATCTTCCATAGCCCTCATGAGCTTTCTTACCCACAAGTGCAGGAAGAAGTAGCATTGTCAACAAAAAAGCTCAGTGAACACAGCACTGATCCAAAGAAATGCAAAACTAATTCAGATGACTGTATTTTTATTGCTGCATTATTTACAATAGCCACGATATGGAAGCAACTCAAGTGCCCATCAATAAACGAGTGGATAAAAAAAGCTGTGGTAGATATATATATAATATGAAAGATATTATGCTAAGTGAAATAAGTCAGACAGAAAAAGACAAGTACCATATGATTTCACTTATATGTGCAATCTAAAGAACAAAATAAACAAAGAAAATTGAAACAGACTCATAGATACAGAGTATAGATTGATGGTTGCCAGAGGAGAGGGGGTTGGAGGACTGGGTGAAAGAGGTGAAGGTAGTTACAAAATAGTCACAAAAATGTAAAGTACAGCATAGGAAATATAGTCAATAATATTGTGATGGCTATGCATGGTGCCAGGTGGCTACTGGCAATATCGGGGGAGCACTTTGTAAAGCATAGGATTGCCTAACCTGAAACTAATACAAATAATACTGATTGTCAACTGCAATTGAAAAATGACTTTAAAGTCGTTTTTTAAAAAAAGAGCACTGGACTGGGAGTCAAGAGACAAGTGTTTGAGGTTCTTCTCAACCCTTTCTTTGCTATGCAACCTATGGACGTCACTTGGCCTCTCTGGAGCTCAGTATGTCTGTCAGTGTAATGAGAAGAGCATGGGTTCAGTGAACCTCACGGGTTATTGTGGTGGTTAATTTAAATTAGGCAGTGAATGGGTTTCTCCACAGAAAAGATTGCTCCTTTTTAAAGATTACTTTTTGTTTGTTTGTTCTGTTTTGTTTGTTAATCCTCACTGGAGGATATTTTTTTATTGATTTTTAGGGAGAGTGGAAGAGAGAGGGAAAGACAGAGAGAAACATCAATGTGAGAGAAACACATTGACTGGTTGCCTCCTTGCATGAGCCCCGACCAGGGCCTGGGCTGGGGAAGATCCTGCAACCAAGGTACGTGGCCTTGACCAGAATTGACCCGGAAACCATTCGGTCCTCAGGCCATTGCTCTATCCACTGAGCAAAACTGGCTAAAGCTAAAGATTACTTTTTTTTTAAAATATATTTTATTGATTTTTTACAGAGAGGAAGGGAGAGAGATAGAGAGTTAGAAACATCGATGAGAGAGAAACATCGATCAGCTGCCTCCTGCACATCCCCCACTGGGGATATGCCCGCAACCCAGGTACATGCCCTTGACCGGAATCGAACCTGGGACCCTTCAGTCCGCAGGCCGAAGCTCTATCCACTGAGCCAAACCGGTTTCGGCTAAAGATTACTTTTAAATTCATATTTTCCCTCATATGGCAGGCAAAGAATAAAAACAGAAATAAAAAATAAATACCAAAACAGTTTCAGGTATACTGAGTTCAATCCTAGTTCTTGCCTCTTTACTAAAGATCTCTCTGAGCCTCAGTTTATCCATCTATCAAATAGATGGTGATGCTGGTCCTATCTACCCCACATGAGATACTCAATACAACGCACTGAATACCTTGTAAAATGCTCTGCAAAAGAGTGGTATCATCACTCTGTCTTCCCTCTTGTCCCTAAGGTCTCTCTTCCTCCCTCGCCTTCCCTGCAGCTTTTGAACAGCTCAAATCTCCCATCCTTCAAAGGACCTTTCTTCAACCTTAATGCCCACCCCCACTTAATTTTCCACAAAATCTCTTTTTTGTTGACCACCAAATTTCTGAGAACAAGAATACACATATATCTAGTCCCCATTCTTATCTCCTATTCATTCCTCAGAACATATTATTTAACTTCTGCCTTCACCATTAGAGAAAGTCCCCTGACATCTTCATTAAATTCCTATCAGTCCTGTTTTTCCTTGACCAATTGCAACATACGACAACCGGGACCAGTCTGGCTGATTCACATCCTGTTGGTTCTCGCCAGGTCCTATGGGTTACATCTATAAACCATCTGTCCTGTTGACTTTGTCACCGAATGTTTCTCGTGTCCATCTCTTACTGTCCTCTCTGCGCCACTTGTATGTCCCATCAACTCTCTGTTCTTGGCTCTTTTCTTGGACTACCTTTCATAATCATCTCTTCTTCCCCATTCCTTTTGCTCCTGCCCTGTCCAAGCCCCCAATTATTCCCTCAGCTATAAAATGGGGACTACGTCTGCTGCTCGGCTTATTGTAAGAAGAAAACTAGTTTATACATTTAAAGAAGATAGCACTGTCAAGTTGCTGGTACTTATTAAATACAGATCCCTCCCTCCTTCCCTGCTTAATGCAATGTCTAGTTTTCTTTCTCAAGCCTTGATTGGCTACTATTCACCTGGAAAAACTTTCAAAATGTCTCCACTTCTTCAAATTCTAAACATCTCTTTCCAGCCTCATTCTCAGGTACCCTGACATCATTTCCCCATGCTTCTACTCTAATAGACTATTCATCGTTCCTCAGACACACCACCCACATGTATTTGGATGCATTATCTCCTCTACTTAGAACTTACTTCTTCTCTTCTCTAATAACAAGGCAGAACCATCGAAGAGCAGGGAGGGAGAAGTGCAAGCATGTTGCAAGCTAGTGTCAAAAAACAGAGTCTGAGCCCTGCAAGTGGAAGGTCAAGCATTGGAGCAGGATATTTAAAGCCGTAGTTTCTGCACATGAGATGCGATCATGGGAAAAGATGACAGAGGTCAAGTAAATACAATGAAACCATGTGATGGAGCCTGATGTCAGCACTGAGGCTCCTTAATGTGTCCAGCTGCTGGAAGAGGCTCTTCGTTGAACTCTGGAGCAACAGGAAGACCCTGTGAGCCCCTCCTTCTCTTTTGTGCATTCTCCCCGGCCCCCTCTTGAGAGAACAGACCCCTCTTCAGGGATTTAACAAAATCTAAGAGGCTACTATGTGGCAGATATGATGATAGGCACTTTCAAATAACTCAGTCCATCTGATTTCTGAGCCAGGAAATCAGTTGGTAAAATTAATTTTAGTTCTGCTACTGGTCTGCCTGAACATCCTACTAGGAACAGGCCTAGCATAAGAATGCATTAAAGGCTGCCCTCAAGGAACACAGCAGAGTATCTTATAATTATGTGATGCTTCAGTTTACAAAGTACTTCCACTCACACTGTCATATTTTTTACTCAAAGCAAAAGTTTATCTGTGGAGCAGCTTTCGGTGATGGACAAAAGGGAGAGGAGAAGAGAGTTCATTCCTACTGTCAAAGAGCTCAGAGAGATGCGAACAACAAATGCAGAAAAGTGCAGCACAATGTAGCATGCTCTGGAAGCTCAGAATGGGAGGGCCTGGCTGATTGATTTAACCAAGAGGTGGCTCCAAAGCTTGCAGTGGCTTCAGGGCTGTGGGCAGAAGAGGAGAGAGAAGTGAGGAGAAGCCTATAGACTCGGAGAGAGAGGGACTTGAAGAGAACAGCAGGCTGTGGTTAAGCAGTTAGGGGTCAATAAGATGTTCCTATTTTCTCTCATGAAACCCTTTAAACTTTAAATGTGGAGGAATTTCTGTTCCTTGCAACCAAGTGATTCCCAATTACACCAGCTGCCTCAGCATCCCCCATTCCTTGGCAACCATACATAACTAGAGGCCCAGTGCATGAAATTCGTGCACGGGGCACGGGGAGGGGGTCCCTCAGCCCAGCCTGCACCCTCTTACAATCCAGGACCTCTTGAAGGATGTCCAGCTATCAGTTTAGGCCCGATCCCACAGGAATTGGGCCTAAACTGGCAGTCGGACATCCCTCTCGCAATCTGGGACTGCTGGCTCCTAACTGCTCACCTGCCTGCCTACCTGATCGCCCCTAACCACTCTACCTGCCTGCCTGATTGCCTCTAACCACTCGCCCACCTGCCTGATCACCCCTAACCACTTGCCTGCCTACCTGATCGCCCCTAACCACTCACCTGCCTGCCTGATTGCCCCTAACTGCCTCTGCCTCATCCCTGTCACCGTGGCTTCATCTGGAAGGTCATCCAGAAGGATGTCTAGAATGATGTCCGGAAGGTCGTTTGGCTGTCCAGTCCAATTGACATGTTATGCTTTTGTTATTATAGATGGCCTTGCGCTCGAAGGATTTCTTAGTGACACTGGTTCACCTGTTCAGCTCCTCCTCTTTGCTCCTTAACATCTTGTCCCATTCACGTCACTCATGGTCTCCATTGACACTACTCTGGTCCTTCCTGCAGCCATGGTATCTTCCTGCTGTTGAAGCATCATTGCCTGTGTCCCCTCCCTTGAGGGCCAAGCTCTGAACTCCCAAGGAATTAACTGATATCTAGCTAATTGGATTGGCTAGACCATATGAATCTTTTATTGAAGGCAGAATAGCCCTATTTTCTGGGTAGCACATGTATCATTCGTTATATAAGCAGAAGATGAAATGTACCCATAATCCCATTCCCCAAATATATCCATTATTATCATGTTTAGGGTATATATTTCCAGGATCTATTTTATAGACATTTACATGTATTTTACTTAACAAAGATAGGATCACACTACACAAACTACTTTGTTGCTTGCTATTTTTACAATTATGTTGGTAATGCTCTGTTAATTGCAAGTCCTAAAAGTCAGCTTCAAAACAGCGAAGGCAAAAAGGGAAAAGCCAGCATCAGATGGGATTCCAGGAAGATTTTCACATACCGGCAGCCAGTGTGGGGGACACAGGGCCTGGCTTCCTCCTCCTTCCCACTCTCTTCCTTGCTTTCTTGGGTTTTCCACCACATCTCTCTAAACATCTGTTCCATTCTTCACTAATAACTAATTAAGTTTATAACTCCTGCCTAATGCTGAACATTTCTCTCTTAATTTGATTTTTTTTCTTTTTATGTGTGTGTGTGCCCACCACCCAAAGTCAAATCATCTTCCGTCACCATATATTTGACCCCTTTACCCTTTACTATTCCCCTACCCCCTTCCCTCTCTTAACCACCATACTGTTGACTGTGTATTACGTTTCAGTTTTATATCCCACATATGAGTGAAATCATATGCTTCTTAGCTTTTTCTGACTGACTTATTTCGCTTAGCATGAGGTTCTCAAGGTGCATCTATGTTGTCACAAATGGCGATATTTCATCTTTTCTTATGGTTTGGTAGAACTCCATAGTATATATATGTGCCATAGCTTCTTTATCCAGCCATCTGTCAAAGGACATTTTGGTTGTCTCCACTGTAAGTAGTGCTGCAATGAACATAGAGGTTCACATGTGTTTGTGAATAAGTGTTTTTTGGTTTTTTGAGTAGACACCCAGAAGAGGGATTGCTGGGCATTCTTAATTTTTGGAGGAACTGCCATACTGTTTCCCATAGTGGCTGTGCCAGTGCACTTTCCCACTAGCAGTGAGTGAGGGTCTCTTTCCTCCACAACCTCACCAACACTTGCTATTCTGTCTTATGGGTAATAGTCATTCTAACGGGTGTGAAGTGGTATCTCATTGTAGTTTTGATTTGCATTTCCCTAGTAGCTAGTGAAGCTGAGCATCTTTTCATATATGTGTCTTCTTGGGAGAAGTGTCTGTTCAGGTCTTCTGCCCATTTTCAATTGGATTGTTTGTTTGGTGTTGAGCTGTATGCGTTCTTTATACCTTTTGGTTATTAGCCCCTTATCGGAGCTGTTGTTTGCAAATATCATCTCCTATTCAGTTGGTTGTCTTTTTGTTTTGTGGGTAGTTTCTTTTGCTGTGTAGAAGCTTTTTAATTTGATATCGTCCTATTCATTTATTTTTGCCTCAACTTCCTGTGCCTTTGGGGTCAAATTCATAAAATGTTCTCTATAACCAAGGTTCATACGTTTAGTATGTTATGTTTTCTTCTATGTTATTTATTATTTTAGATCTCATATTTAGGTCCGTATACCATTTGGAGTTAATTTTTGTACCTGGGGACAAACTAATGTAGTTTCATTTTTTTGCCTGTGGTGTTACAATTTTACTAGCATCATTTATTGAAGAGACTTTCTTTTCTCCATTGTATGTTTTTGGCTCCTTTGTCAAAAATTATTTGCCCATATACCTGTGGTTTTATTTCTGGGCTCTCAATTCTGTTCCATTGGTCTTTGTGTCTGTTTTGATTATCATAGCTCTGTAGTATAATTTGAAGTCAGGTAGTGTGATACCTCCAGCTTCTTTTTTCTCAGGATTGCTTTGGCTATCCAGGGTCTTTTTGGTTCCATTCAAATTTGATGATTTTTTTTGTTCTATTTCTTTAAAAAATGACATTGGGAGTTTAATGAGGATTGCATGACATTTATATGCTGTTTTGGGTAATATAGCCATTTTAACTATGTTAATTATTCCACCCATGAACATGAAATATCTTTCCATTTCATTGTGTCTTTTTCAATCTCTTTCAATAATACTTCATAGTTTATTAAGATTCTTCACATCCTTTGTTAAGTTTATTCCTAGGTATTTTGTTCTTTTGATTGCAATTGCAAAAGGAATTTTTTTCATTTCTTCTTCTGAAGTTTCATTGTTAGTATTTAGGAAAGCGGTGGATTTTGTACATTGATTTTTGTATCCTGCAACTTTACTGTATTTGTTTATCGTTTCTAATAAACAAAGCTTCACCTTGCTTCCTCAATTCAAAGAACCATTTCTTGGGTTTGCTTTAAATAAATTATACTATTTTTCTGTTTTAGAGTTCATTAACTTATTAAAATGTATTTATTCTTTCTAGTTTTCTTGGGTTCATTTTGTTGTTCTTTTTCTATTCTCAGTCACTTTCTATCGTGTTTTTTTTTTAAAGATGCCTGAGAACTTCTACCATTTTTCAGCTGATACTCCATCTCCCAGTCTCTTACTCCCAGAATGATTCTGATGGAGGCTGAAGCGGTACATGTGAGTGGCAGGTGTTCAATGTTCAAAGACATTGAAGCAGCACTTCTGGAAACAGAGCCCTCAGACTCTGTCCACACTGTAAGGTTCTCGAGGACTTGAATTTAAACATAAAATGACACTAATATTTACCACGTATCTACTACTTGCCCAACATTGTACTAGTCACCTTGATATATATCCAGAGAGGACATATATCTTCATTTTACCATAAAACAATACATGGTTGAGACCCTTCTTGATGTACCCACTTACACAGCTAGTAAGTGACAGAGCAAAGGGTAAGCCAATGTTTACCTAATTCCAAATTCCATGCTTTATCCACTTTGACATATTTCCCAAACAATTCTGAAAAAGAATCAATAAATCAATATAAGAAAAAGCTGCCTAGAGCAGTACTGAGGCTAACCAAACTTTTCAGGGGCAAGTATTTTATTTCTATCTATATCCATCTATAGGTATATAGATATCTCTACCTATAATAACCATGTATGTTTCCATCCTCTATCTCTATGAATGTATTTGTTTTGATTTTTCTGAAAAGATGAGCTACAGGATGCAGTAGAAGCAGCTGTTTTGGAAATACTGTCTTTTCTTTGTTCCGAATGCTATTTAAACATTGGCAGGGGGCCTCATTAAAGATGAATCGTTGAATTAGCAAGTAGTGTTGTAGCTAGAAGAGGCAGCATGTGCTCCTGTGGTGAAAACAGATTCGCACAAAGGAGGGGAGGTTTGGAGGGGGGAGGGGCAGGAGGTGGACTGAGCATGAAAGACCTGAGGCCCAGCAAAGTCAAGTGTTTTACAATGTTCTCTGGCCTGCCCACTGCCATGGGGAAGCAGCAGAGGGCAGAAAGGGGTCTGGCAGAAGCTCTACTTTCTTGAACTCTGAATGAGAAAAGGGAGCCCTCCAATCCAGGGTAATTCTGATTATTAATAACTTTCATTCTCTCCACTTTGTGCGGAATGAGTGTCTTGCAGCCTCAGATATTCTAAAGGCTTAGGCACCAACACCAACAACAAAAATGATGAATGAGTCTAAGAAAACCCCTCTCCCTGCCCTCCTCCCCATATGCCTTCTCTATCTTGGAGGTGGCAAAGCAGTATTAGTTTTTATTCTTTGAATGCATGTTAACTTCCCACATTGTTTTCTCACATTCACGATGACTTCAATTTGCCTGCAGGTTTGGAAATAAGACAGGCATGCTGACAGGGACTCCAGTGGGATTGACTCACCCCGTCCATGAGGTAAGCAATCGTCCAGGGTGCTCCGAAGTTTAGATTTATCCCCAAGTAGAATTTCACAGGGTGATGTCATTTCACCTCTACCTATTCTTTCCCCTGAATTTTTGATGCTTCAGAATTTGGGGAAGGGAAAGGGGTAGATTGGGAAATGGACAAGAAAAAAGTGGGGAAAGGAAGTAACTGTTATTGAATCTCTACTATGTCTGAGTAACTGTGCTAGGTGCAACGACACATTTTACTTAATCCCAATAGCAACTCTGAAGGAGAACATTTTATTCCCATTTTACAGGTAAAGAAACTGGGGTCCGGAGAAACTAACTTGCCCCAAATCACAGGGCTGACAAATCCCCCAGCTGGAACTCAAAGCCAGATCTGTCTGACTCCAAGCTTGTGATTTTGATCTGATAATTCTCATAGATACTCATGAATATGGTTTAAGAGAAAGGGTCTGTGTATATAAGTCAGTAGCCCAAATTGGGGGTCCCCTTGTCCCCAATTAGCTGTCTCCCACAGAAACCTGAAGGAATTCCTGGCATGGGTCTCCAAAAGGAACTCATCCTGCTCCCTTCCTTCAACTTCTGTCATCCCAGCTCCAGAGGCCACTGCCTAGTTGGGCAGAACATTGGAAAAGTTAAGACCCAAATAGCCTGGGTCTGCGAATCATCGACATCCAGATTGTGCTGTTTGCAAAGGTCAAGCTTCCTGTTTTACTGATCTTGTGGGCCCCAGACCTTTAGCTAACAGGGACCCAGGTGGGATTGACTTATCCCGTCCAGGAGGTAAACAATCATCCAGAATTCTTACCTCATGGACATCCAGGCCCTAATGTATGCTCCCTCCTTAGCAAGCAGGCAACCCCCTGGAATTTCTTCTCCAAAACTCTATGCAGGCGAAGCGCAGACAAGTGATTTTACAAAGGGCCAACTGGGCAACCTACACCAACATTGAGTGGAGAGGATGCTGGCCAAGCCCCTGAAGCATCCATCACGCTGTCTACCATGTCCTCTCATCTTGCCACAGGGTTGAAATGAGAAGCTTTGGACAGTGTCCGGGTTCTTTTTCCCAGTAAAAATACAGCTGTGACATGGATCACACCTTAGGTTTTTCATCCAGGCTCTTGGTTCACCAGGATTGAGCTGGGATCGCTAAAGTGGCTGAAAGCAGAAATACCAACCAAAAGAAAAATTCTGACTTCCTCACAAGCATGCTCAGCAGGGGTTTGCTTATTACTCTCCTTTGAGGTTTCAGCTCCTGCCCTAATCAGCATCCCCACCACCCTCTCATGATAGCAGCAGTTTCAGAGAATCCAGAGCTAGTCACGTGGGAGGCACAAGCCAATGGTCTGTGGTTGCCACTGGTAAGGCCTTCACACACCTGTGGGTCTTTTCCCCTGAGTCTGACAATAGAGCCCCTTTGATTTAGCAGCAACATGGACCCCACCCCTACTTGAATCTTACCAAAAAGCCAGTAAACACAGCTGACTACCTTGCCAACTGGTCTGAGGAAATGTCTGGAATGGTCCTATGTATCCAACACCTGAACCTCCAGTGGATGCAACCCAGCTCATGCCTCAGATCCTTGGACTTCAGCTTTGTGCTTCTCATGCCAACATCTTTCTTTTTATTGACCTAGCATAAACATCTGCCTGTCTTCTAGCGCTCCCTGGGTCATCCAACGCTTAGCCGCTACTTTCTTTGGGGTCCAAGTGCAAGCCAGCCTGGAGTCGGCCTCCCCCAGAATCTGTTTCCAGGGGAAGTTCACAAAGGGTCTCAGACCACTGTATTTCTTTGTTGTTTGCTGTGCGGTCCTCACTAAAACGTCATCTTATAAAGGCAGCTGCAAGGAGCTCACCTGAGCGGCACACCCCTTCCAACTCAGTGGCCATTATCACCTGAATTATTAAATTATAAATGAAAATGGCATATCACACACACACACACACACATACACACCCGACCAAGCAGTCAATAGATTTAGTTGAGTCTTAGCTCTTCGATCTTTATTAGGTGTGTTCCCTTGGCTAAGTCATTTGTTTAAGTATTATTTTTTTCACCTTTAAAATGGACACTACGTAGTCCATAAAGTGTGAGTCTTAAATCAGAAATGCAAAACATGCATCTACCTCAGCACCTGGCACACAGTAGCGATCAGCCAGACAGAGGGTTCTTCCTTAAGCCTCAAGCAAAAATTAGCTGTCATTCCTACCGAACAATGGACCCAATTAAACAGGTTATTCACCCAACTGAAATCCCGTACATTGTCAAGTCAGAATGTCAGCACAATCTGCAAACAACCAAAGCAGCGTGTTTTGTTTATTTTAGTTTTGGGAAAACTGTTTGTTGTGTTGTTGTTCTTGACAGTATTACCGATGTCTCCCATTTCCCACCTCTTTACCTCCTCCACCCAGCCACTGCCCCACCCCAGGCCTTCACCACATTATTGCCTGTGTCCATGGGTTATGCATACATATTTTAAAGATCAAACTACATACTTGGGACCTTGGCTATGATCATACAGTAGAGACAGGTAACCACTGCCACAGCTCCTGTGGTTAGTGTGGAGATGTTAAAATAAAAACGCTGTCCTTTGAAAGCAAGGACAGTATTATTTTTCTACTTTGATTTCTCTACCTGGAAACCTTTCACCTCACTCTGTTGAGCTCTCCATTGCTTTAAACCTTCTCAGTGTTTCATCCCATGCTTGGTATTTCCTTATTTTTAAAATGCAACTAATTCACTTCCTGTACAAGGGGGAAGAAAGGGTCAAGTGCCTACAACAAGTACCATACATTTATCTCCTTTCTTTTCAGATTTAAAAACATATATATTTTATTGATTTTTTACAGAGAGGAAGGGAGAGGGATAGAGAGTTAGAAACATCGATGAGAGAGAAACATCGATCAGCTGCCTCCTGCACACCTCCTACTGGGGATGTGCCTGCAACCAAGGTACATGCCCTTGACCGGAATCGAGCCTGGGACCTTTCAGTCTGCAGACCGACGCTCTACCCACTGAGCCAAACCAGCCAGGGCTCTTTTGAGATTTAATATGTATAACTTCATAACCAATAATAAGCAAAGATTTTTTCCTTAATTAGGGAACAAGGGGAGAAGGAACAGTTTATGATTTAAATACCTATGACTAAAAGTATTCCAGGATGAGTGCCTTGCTCTAGCTGCTCTGGGGTTTTGTTTGTTTGTTTGTTTGTTTGGATTTTTTGTTGTTTTTTTCTTCTCTGATAAAGACCATGTGTCTCATAAACTGATGTTGCATGACATGTCTAAAAGACAGGCGCTGTGATAAGAAGGTTTTGTTTCGTACTGTTCAGTACCGCTGCCTTCCCTGTACTTTCTCAGGTTGGGTCATAAAAAAAATTGTACCAAAAAATGTACTAGAAACTATTGATTTCTGTTGTGCTAAAGCCCCTGACATTCTGGCGCGATGAAGATATTGCTCTGGACCCTGTGAGCCTTCTCATACTTCTCTTCTGCTTATGAGGGTCTCTGAGGATGGTATTAAAGATATTGTAGTTCCCACTTTCTGACTGTGGGATATCAGCAGGGCTCTCCTGTGTAAAGAATAATTATCAGCACTGCTGTTACCTCTAGTAAGTGTGTAATTACATGCTCGGTTTTGTGGGCTCTAGGCTGTGCAATTTTAAATTATACAATAATGTCAAATTCTCTCTCGCTCCCTGTCTCTAGCTCTCTCTCTCTCTCTCTCTCTCTCTTTCTCTCTCTCTCTCTCTTAATTTGAAAGGGGAGGTGGGTAATATTTTTTAAGAGACAGGAGTGTGAGAGAGACATTCCCCCCCCCCCCCCAACACACACACCAGCAGAATCGACAGTGTGGTAATCAGGGAAGGTCAAATGCTGCCTCTTCATGCCAGGGTTTCAACCTAAGGGAAATCCTCTTTAAAAATCAGGATGTATTTGGCAGGGAGGGAATGGGGTGAAACAAAGGATAAAAGATGGATAAAAAGCTGGGGGATGGCCAGTGAGACAGGGAGAAGGGTGGACATAAGTGGGGGGAGGGTGGCGGGGCAGCATCCCCAGGAGCATCTCAAGTTTGTGGGAAGCGTTATCTAACTGCTTATTCCAGGCCAGAAATTCAAGTCTCTGGCATTTCTCAGTGTGAAGTTGAGTCCCATCAGTATCAGCTCTCTGCTGAGGAAATTAGCCTGGGAATCACCAACCACCTGCGGTGCCTGGGCAGCCCTGTGTGGTGGGATTCAGAGTCCCCAGAACCTGGCCCACCAGCCTGCTAGTCAGCAAGTGGTGCAGATCACCCTCCAACCTGGGCCTGTGCATCCCCATTGTGGGTGAGCAGGGACGACCCCCAATACACAGGATCTGTGGGTCCTGGGATTCCCCATTCACTGCGCAGCTGCTGCCCAGTCTTCTCTCCCTCTCTGTTATCGCTTCCTGGAGCTGCAGATGCTGGAGGATTCAAGGGGTGAAGGGGATGTGACCTTTGTGTCCTCCTTCAGCCTGGAACCATCCACAGAACCCACTTGGTCCGATATATCTATTTTATCATGGACTCGCCATTCAGGTGTTCATTCATTCAACAGATCTTTCAACAACTGCTATTACGTTGCATCCTGCATCTCTTTCTACACCCTGAAGAAGCTGCCCACAGCCTTCCATCCTGCCTCACCATCCTGCCCTTCACTAGGGTCTCACACACACAGGGAGTCCCGACTTCTGCCAGTCTTCCCACCAGCCCCCCTCCCCCACATTGGCTCCCTACATCTCAGCTGACACTTCTCTGTATCATCTAAGCATCTTGAACATACTGAGTGTTCAATAAAGGGGGATAAACATTATTAATAACTTTTTTGCATGAGATCATGCAACCTCATTTTATAGATCAGGAAAGCAAAGCCAGAGGAGAAAGTGACTTTGTCCAAGGTCACAGAGCTGTTCAGTGACAGATCCACCAGAATCTTCCGGTTCCTGGCCAACTTTCATGACATGCTCCCATTTTACCATGCTGCTTCTGAGAACACGGAGATTAGAAAGTATCAGTAATTTCAAGTAACTAAGAGCTGGCTGATATAGGAAATATAGTGTGCCTAATAACATGAGTAATGATACCTAACACTTAGTGAACACTTATATGTTTCATGTGATCCTTCCACTAATCATTGGAGGTTATCCCCATGCAGATGAGGAAAGTGACATATAGAGAGGAAAAGCAACTTGTGCAGGTTCTTGGGTAGAACTAGGATTTGAACTCAAATCTGCCTGACTCCAAAGTCCACATTTAACTCTTACGCTTATAGCTTCCCATAAGATACACAGATAAAGATGCTTAAGAATGAGCCCATGGCCTTTGGTGGACATTTCTCTTCTTGTCTGTCCTGCTCTCTTCCATCCCACAAAATATATTTACTGTTTCTCTCCCACACAGTCCCAGATTGATATTTGGTTGGGGGCAGTGCAAGTGCAAGGCCCTTAAATCATTTCAAACTGACAAGGAATCAGTCAACAGGCTTAACAAAAGCTAAGCTTCCCTCTCCAAAGGCACAGCCTGCCACCAGCCTCTAACAGACTTCCTGCTCACAGGCCATCTATAAAGCTTCTTCAACCCCAAGTGCACCGAGAGACTGCCAACCCAAACAGATCCAGTCAGATTGCGTTTCTGAATTTAATCATCACATTCTGTGTTCTTCTTGTCCCCACAGTTCCTGTGGAATATGTGCTAAAGGTAGGCAAGCAGAGCAGGGCAGATCATTTTAAGACTGTAAACAACAACCTATTGGATTTAAATAGATGTTTTCATTTATAGTGTTTTCACATATATTATCTGAGTAGATGCTCCACCAACCCTGTGGAGAGAAGACAGCTATTTTTATTCACATCTGCTCCTGCCCCACCACCATCTTTTCAAAAGAAAGAGAGAGACAAAAAGAGATTTAGCTACTTGATCAAAATCCACAAAAGGAATGGAAGTCTGAGTCCAGAACCCTGGGAAGTGCTGAATATCATTTGACTCAGAAAGGGTCACCTTCCACCTGTGTCTACTGTTCCACAGTTCTCCAGGCACTATCACATCCACCACATCACATTACAAGAAAGGGACTCACATCTACTAAATAGCTACTGTAAAACAAACAAACAACAACAACAAACACAGGAAATAAAGTGTTGGTGAGCATGTGGAAAATTGGAACCCTGGGCGCTTTGTTGGTGGGACTGTAAAATGGTGCAGTCACTGTGGAAAACATTATGCTGTTCCTCAAAAAATTAAAACTAAAACTACCATATGACTTCACAGTTCCAGTTCTGTACCTCAAAGAATGGAAAGCAGAGTCTCTAGAGCTATTTGTCCATTCATGTTCATAGCAGCAGCATTCATAATAGCCAAACGATGGAAGCAACCCGTGTCCATGGATAGGTGAATGGATAAACACAATGTGGTATCTTCACACAATGGGATATGATGCAGCCTTTAAAAGGAAGGAAGCATTGACACATGCTGCAACATGGATGATCCTTGAGGACATCACGGTAAGTGAAATAAGCCAGACAGCAAAGGACAGATACTGCATGATTCCACTTCTATGAGTATCTAGAGTAGTAAAATTCATACAGACAGAGAGTAGAAGGATGATTGCCAGGGGCTGTGAGAGTGTAGCATTACTGTTCAATGCATATAGAGTTTCCTTTTAGCAGGATTAAAAGAGCTCTGGAGATGGATGGTGGTGGTGATGGTTGCACAAAATGAATGCACTTAACACTTCCAAACTGTACACTTAAAAATGGTTAAGATGGTAAAGTTTATACTATGCTATCTTACTACAATGTAAAATAATACAACAAAAAATAAATTTAAAAATAAATAAATACATGGAAAAAGACTAAAAAGTTTGGGGATATTGAGCAACTCTCCATGGAATATCATCAGTGTATAATTGAGCCTCACAATCCAAGACCAAACTTTCTTCCACCTGCCCCTTCACCCCAACTCTGCCTCCAGTCAAGAGTCCTGTTTTAAGGATCTCCTGTAGCCTTACATCAGGGTTGATTTGTTTCCCTTTTATGCCACCTGCCACAGTGATCTACAACTCTGACCTCCCATGATGACTTCTCTCCTGCACAAGGAGCTCAAGAAGCCCCTTTCACAGTTCATATGATATGAACTCAGACTAATGTTCAAATCATGTGTCTGAAAGCTGAAACATCAAATCAATACATATTTATGAAGAGCAATGATGGAGACTTTGAAGTTACAACAGAAAGACAGGACAGTTCCTCCCTTCAAGGTGATCACAGACTAGCTGAATAGAGAAGACCTTAATTAATTAGGATTTATAGAAAAATTCAAGAGAGCATGCAAGGTCACAGTGTGTATATGGGTGGCACTCAGCTGGACATTGGAGAATATACTAGTCTAGTGGTGAGCAGGAGAGACTGGAGCCTATCCTCATGGGAGAGAGCTTTGGGAATCAAGTCTTCTCTCAAACAAACACATAATTATCAACCGGCTAAATGGCATAAGCACAGGGAGCCTTAAGCATATATAGCAAGAGATCTCATCTGTCTGGGTGGTCAGGGAGGACTTCCTAGAGGAAGAATCACTTTTCAGCTTAGATCTGAAGAAGCAGGAGTTAAATCATCTCTGTAGAGAGTTTGGGAAGGGGAGGGGCTAGAAGTAAAAGGTTCCATACAATGTCAGAAGAGGGGAGATCATCTAGTCTCATGGTCCTAGAAGTCTGAGATGAGATTTGAGGTGGGTCTTGGAGGATGGGTAGATGTAGAAAGGGGAGGGGTATAGAAGGCATTTCTTGATGGAAGCACTGTGCAAGTAGAATACAAAGGCAGTAAAGCACAAGTCCTGCTAATCCTAATAGTTTACCAGGATCCCATGATTACTGGACTAGTCCTATTTCTTGACAACAGCAAGACAAAGGGGTCCTATTGATTTCAGTCCTTCACCCATGTCACATTGTCACAGTAGTAACAAACTAAATACTCAGGGAAGCTATTTAGATAGACAGGACAAGAAGAGTGAGGGCGCAGGGGCTCTGAAAGGACAGACATCTATCAGGCAAGCAAAGAATGTGACCACTAGAGCCATAGCCAGGAAAAGCATGGACACAGGGAACCAGGGAGCAACAGGATCTGGAGTTCCAGGCATGCCATGCTGGAGGGAATGGGCCCCCTCACTGAAAGCCTGAGGTTCTGAGCTAGACTCCAGGCCAAAGAGAGGAAGAAGTTAGCAAAAGCAAGGAGTTACTGGAGCCAGGAAGGAGTACAAGGCCTGCCTAAGGACAGCAAGCCTCCCAAGGATGTGTATATGCTAAAGTGTATGCCCTAATATGCAAATAGGCCCTTGCTAGGTGCTTATGGTAACAGTAAAGATCCAAGTACAGTAGATGCCCATCAAGTTCTCCTAAAGAGCTCATTTAGTTATTAAACTTGCAGCCTTTAGAACTGAGGAGGACCTTAGAGATTACCTGCCATACCCCCTCTTTTTACAAATGAGGAAATGGAGATCCAGAGACATTAAATCACTTGATGAGGTCACAGCTAATTAGCCATAGAGCTAGGATGGAAACGCAGGTCTCTTGACTCTTAATCCACTTCTCGTCCCTCCACATACTTCTCGTTTTTAACTTTTAAGAGTTAGGTTTAAATTAGGAAAGAAGCAATCTACGACCGGTCCCATGATGAGCGGCGGGTTTTCTCCTCTCAGCTGCATTAGACTTTGATTCTGAGACAAGTTCACTTTTTGTCTGTGATCACTCTCTTTTGTTTTATAAAATTGGGTAGAGAATTTGTTCCAAATGTGAACAGGATTGCTTTTAAATAGCAGTATAGGCCGTTTCTCTCTCTATGATCACTCGTATTAAAGTTTTCATGTTTCCATGACTTTAGAAAGATGGACTATAGACATATGTGCTCACCTGCATCTTCACCTTGTGCACCTGGGTGAAGACCCAGCTGTGGCTAGACAGTGTCCCGGACAGTTCACTGACCCACCAGCTGAGTGAGTTTGAGTAACTGATCTAGCCCCTCAGAGCCTCAGCTTCCCTCACTGCTAAGTGACAGTGGGACTTGCTGCTTGCCTAGTTCCTGGAATCCTTTTAGGTTCAAAAGTCCCATTTGGCCACACACTGTTTTCTTTTGGAGCAGCTCGTTGCCTAGGTCTCCATGGAGCACAGACAGGGAGACTGTGGGTGACATCAATGCCCAGCACATGACAGGCCTGCCATCTGGCCCCTGACACACTCGACATTCAGAAACAGGTCTCTGCCTTGGCTTTATTCCTATTCTGCCAGAAAAGATCAGGAAAACCTGCTTAAGAGTGAATTTCAGCCGAAATATATTTGTGAGTTAGGTCATCTCTAGATAGATTTGTATAAGGGTCTCTGACAATATCTTACACAAAAATCCAATATAAACTGAGAAACAAAAAGATAATTAAAGCCCTCAGTCATTGGCCAATAGGATCAGTAACTCCAGACCCTCAATCAGGTGCTTTTCATGGAGGCTGCCTGCTTAGCTTCTTTTTCAGAAACATACAAGGTTTACTCACCACATGTTCAGTTGTTAAGAGCTATGGGTTTTAACCTCAAGCTCCTCCTATTCTGGCACAGTGAACTGGACTCATTTGGAGCCTGAAAGGCTCCATTGGAGTCAGATTAGAGATAGACTTTAAAGAAGAATCCATGTGTCCCATTCCATCAGGCCAGCTGTTTACTGAAAGATGTTCTGTGAAGCATTTGTTCTGTGAAATTTTACTGGAAAATGCTTTTTGTGATCAAGTAAGTTTGGGAAAATTAATTTTTTCCATTTAATTGTTTTTAATATTTTTATTGACTTTTTTTTTTAGACAGAGAGAGAGAGAAGGAGAGAGGGGGAGAAAGAGAGAGACACAGATGTCAGAGGGAAACATCTCTCAGCTGCCGCCTGCATGCCCTCTATCGGGGATCAAGCCTGGAACCTGGTTATGTGCCCTGACCAGGAATTGAACCTGCAAGCTTTTGATGCACGAGAAGATACCAAACCAACTGAGCTACACTGGCCAGAGCTCCCTTTAATTTTTTTCATTTATTCAATAAATATTATTTAGTCTCCTGCTTGATGTCAGGAACTAGTCTACATACTTTGCCATAGAGAATATGATCAAGGCCCTCACGCAGAAAGCTCATACAATAGTCTTCAATGCTGTAACTATAAGATTCTGCAAAATCCGCCCATAAAGAAATGTGCCTGATTTTGTGTAATCCAGCATTGCTCCAACTTATTTGAAAGCATAACCTTTTTTACTTAACATTCTATGGACACGAATAGAGAAAAACCTCCCTAGACCTCATCATTGTTGTCACTTGGTTTTCTAAAGGGCATTTTGCCAACAGAAGTTGCCCTAGACTTAAGTTGCTACATCTGCATGATGGAAGAAGAGAGAAATAAGAGAGAGGTGGGAGGAAAGTGGTCAGAGGAAGAGAAATATCCCTGTCTAATCTGCTTCTAATCTTGTTAGTCCTGTGAGCCAGCCAATGGCCTTTAAGGCCTCTTCTGTCCTTGTGCACTGTTTCAAGTGTTGCCCTGAATCCCATTTCTTGCCACCAACAAACTCCTCACCCTCTGCCTGAGAGCCATACTCTCCCTGCCGTGTCTGGCCCTTCCTTTTGCATCTGCTGTCAGACTTCTTGCTGGTACTTGATGCCGTAGACCTTTCTGGGCCCCCCTTTCCTGGAGGCAGAATCTATTTCCTCTGTACACCACCTGGTAGACCACCTGGTAGGCCGATCTTACCCCCACTCTCAGGATCCCTGGCCCCTCTTGGCATGGTCCCAGCCTACTACTGCATTGTCTGGCCATATTGTTTGGCCAATTTTATATAACTACAAAGTCAAACTCACTTTCCCCTAACTTGGACCCTACTTGGCCTTCTGAAGGAAGGTCTCAAACATAGGCTGGGACTTCACAACGCTGGGCTACTTTCCCCCACCTTCCATTGCTCCACAGTGGCTGCTGACAGGGCAACAAGGGGCAATGAATCCCTATCTTTTGTCCGAAACCACTTCCCTTGTCCATGCACAGGTGGAGCCAGGAGCTGTCATCTGAGCCCAGGACCCAGCACATGCTGGTTTCAGCAGCCCCCTGCAGCCCCATTCCTTCACCGGACACCTCCTGTTTCTTGGCTACAGATTCACCTGTATCTGGAGGTTCACAAGGCACAGGTGGCTTTCTGGGGTTCATACTTGGTAGAGATGGATAGACCCTCTCTTCCAACCCATTTCTGATGTCCCACAGCAAGATCAAGATACTTTACATAGACGCCTCACTCCTCAAAACACTCCTGCAAAGTGGGTTTTACTACTCCCACTGTACAGACAAGGAAACTGAAACGTAAGGTGTCCAGGGACACAGCGGTGGTTAGTGTGGAACTGTCAGTCAAGCCCCGACTCCACTCGCCGTGCTGGCTCCGTGATGCTAAGCTGGAGACAAAGAGAAAACTGCCAGTGGTAGGGCCTCGTAGGCTAGGGTTCGCATGTGCCAAACACATACATCCTGGATACAGCATGCCACCCCACGCACGTTTCCTATTTCTAAGCTAATTCTAAGCAGAGGAGCTCCTGTCTGCTGATCATGAGAGACTTCCAAGCTGGCAGAATGGCCTCCCAGGAGAAACCCAGGGGGGCCCACTGATCCGTGCATTTAAAGTGGGCTGGGATAAAGCTCCCAGAAACACTCCACAGGAACAAATCTGTAATTGGGAAAGAAAGAAACAACCAAAGTGGTCTTTCTAAGCTCACATGTCTGCCATTAAGTTTCTCCTGGGGGAGAGGGTGGAGAAACCAGGACAGATTTGGGGAAAGGTTGGTCTAATTTCCTCATTACAAAAGTTGTGTAGTTCTGAGTCAGTGGGGAGAGACCACTGTTCATTGCCCGTACAGAACCCTGCTCACCTCTGTGCTGGCCCGCCACATGTCAGTTTCTGAGAGGAAATTCAAGGAGAGGATGACTTTGAAATAATCCCAGAAAAAGGAGAGAAGGTTAGTCCCGCATGGTGCATGGAAACAATAATTTGTTTCTGTTAATGTACACTAAAGTTTGCAAATAATTTTTCTTGTACATCAGAGAAAATCCAAAATTTCCCCATCATTCTCACTCTAATAGCCTTTTGAGAGTAGGACAGAACAGAACGAAGTAAAGGTCAATGACATGTCAGCAGCTAATAGCTTTGCCCATGGGACAGTGTTGGAAATGTGAATACATCACTTCTAGCCAGATGGGAAAACATTTGAGGCCTACATAGTCTTAAAGTACCTCTTTCCCCAATACCATAGCAGCCTCTCCTTAGTTCTCCAGGACTGAATATAATTTATTTTTTAGTGTAACTTCTTTATTTCTAAATAACAACAACAACAACAACAAAAGTACCCAAGAGTTTCTATTTCTAGCCAAGAAATGTAAAGGCATAAAGGTGATGGTTTAGACCCACTTCCTACACAGTTTCATAGGGTGACATTGTGAGAGTCATTTCCTGCCTCTAACCATAGGAATTTCACCTACAAGATGTGAGTAATTGGCCATCCCCTCTGTGGATGTTGTGAGGAGGATTGCTCTGATGCTCAGGTGCAAAGTAATAAGAGCGGTGTTATTAGGAACGTACTCTGAGCTAGGTGCAAAACAGACGTCATTTCAGTTAATCCACACAAAAGTGCTACCAGAGAGGGGTCATTATGCCTATTCTACAGAGTGAAACTAAGACTGGGGAAGGAAACAGGCATGAAAAAGTGCTTTGACAGGTATAGGGAGCTGTAACCCTATATAATAAAAGGCTAATATGCAAATCAACTGAACATCTGAACTACCGGTGGCAATGATGTGCACTGACCATCAGGGGGCAGACGCTCAATGCAGGAGCTGCCCCCTGGTGGTCAGTGCACTCCCACAGGGAGAGTGCTGCTCAACAGAAGCTGGGCTCATGGCTGGTGAGCACAGTGACAGTGCTAAGGATGTCCAACTGACAGCTTAGGCCAGCCGTGGGCAAACTACGCCCGCAGACCGGATCCGGCCCATTTGAAATGAATGAAACTAAAAAAAAAAAAAAGACCGTACCCTTTTATGTAATGATGTTTACTTTGAATTTATATTAGTTCACACAAACACTCCATCCATGCTTTTGTTCCGGCCCTCCGGTCCAGTTTAAGAACCCATTGTGGCCCTCGAGTCAAAAAGTTTGCCCACCCCTGGCTTAGGCCCTCTCCCACAGGAAGCAGGCCTAAGCCATCAGTCGGACATCCCCCAAGGGCTCCTGGACTGCGAGAAGGTGCAGGCCGGGCTGAGGGACCCATTACCCCCTCCCCCGAGTGCACGAATTTCGTGCACCAGGCCTCTAGTTAAATATAAAAGACATGGCTACTTTGTGATTAGCAGCAGCAGCACCATTATTGACACTGTCAGCTACACAATGGTCTAAAAATTATGAATTGAAAATAAAACATAGTTTTTAAACATAAATGAAACCAGTCTGGAGAGCCAATGAAACACGGGCTGTGGGGAAATATTACAGAGGTTTCCAGCATTCATTCTTTTATAGTCGGCACTGGGGTCCAATAATGAATATAACTGGCCCCAGACGCTCTGCCCTCATAGAGCTTACATCCTTGACATGCCCAGAGAAAATGAAATAAGTGCATTCGTGAAAGTCAGAGGGTGACCAATGGTAGGAGAAAAGCAGCAAGAAACGGGAGAAAGAGTTGCAAGTTTAATAAGCGGTCAGGAAAGGTCTTCCTAAGAAGGTGTCACACTTGTCACGTTCAGGTGAAGGAGGGTTGATCTGTGCTGATGTTAGAGGAGAGCCTTCTGGGCAACCCTGCTGACTCGGCTCTTCCCAACGCACTCGTTGTCCTGGGACAGAGTCGCGGTGAGTCCTCACCGCTGCGTGTTCCGAAGATGCAGAGCGTAGTAGGAAGAAACGCAGTTTGTCCGCTGATAAGCCTACCGTCCCTGGAAAGTTTTCCGCTTGCCCTCGCGTTTGTAAACCAGACACCATCCCACGTGTTACTGAAGAAGCTAACAGTGCTTATTGGAAAGTCTCCCAATCACAAAGGACTCACGTTGGAGTCCCATTTCAAAGACCCACACAAAAAATAAACATTACTTGAAAAACACACAGACACGGCTGAGTTTTCCCTGCGGCTAGCTGATGTCTGCAAAACTGAGTGGAAGTGCATGCACTCTGGGGCTGACGGAGCTAGCCTGTTAAGAGTCTGTTGCTAGACAGGCTAACCTGCTTTCGAACCCAAAGCATTTCTGTCCCCTATGAAAGCCCAACCAGACTTGCCCAGCCCCTCACAGCTTGGGTGTCCTGCAGGGGGCAGAGCCGCTGTCCCAGCCGCCTCCCTTCCCCCACTCCGTATTAGGTATGCATTTCAGATTTTGAATGGATCTCCTTGTCTGGCGTTAATTGACAGTGAAAGCCGGGTTTTCCAAGCCGAGGTACAAGCACCGAAGGTAAGTGATCAGAGGACTGCCCTTGTAATAAATCACCACAGCGCGGGTCACTGTTTGGAGTGTGAATGCAGTGTTCAATAAAGAAACACACTCCACCTTTCAGCTTCAAGCCGACCTGCCTAATTGACCTCATTGTAGTCTCGCCATTAATCATTCTGGCACATGGGGCAAGAGGCAGTTTCACTGCTTAGGTTTGCAGGGAGGAGGGGGACCAGGTCCACGTGGGGGTGGGTAAGGGTTGAGGGGGCAGTTCTAATGTAAAAGGAAATCAGAGACAATTCTCCCTTAATTAACTCATTGCATTTCCAGGTTGGCCAGATAGGGTTTACTAGTACTTTGCTAAAGGAATGTGGGGAATAGGGACCTTCATTAACTTCCCACCAGGACGCAGGGGTTTGGGTCTCTAACAAAAGCAGATGTGAGCATCTGTACCCCATCCAGAGAACAGCTCTGCCAAAAGCCAGGGGGTTGGCCTAATGCTACATAATCATTCAGTGTCATCGATTTCCCCAGACCCTGATTAATAAATTGCAGCAGAAGTCTTTACAGGGGTGACTACAATTTTATTTCGCCTAACGGTGCAGCGTGCCCCAACCATGCGGGACTGTCTTTCCTTCCTCTTACATCCCGCGCCCCCTACACACACACACACACACACACACACACACACACACACACACACCCTTCTGATCCTGTCCATGGCCCTGAGCTTGCTTTGCTGGGGAGCCTCCCATGGGTTTATTTTGCTTGAGAGACATGGGACACTTTTTGTCCAGCCCTCCATCCGGCCAAGCCAACTCAAGCCGACAACAGTGAACAGAATGGGAGCTCCAACACAGGGTCAGTTCACACTGCAGCTCAAGGCTTATTTCTTCAGTGCAATTCAACAGACATAACCTGGGCACCTGTTCTGTGCCAAATGTTGCACGGCACTGGAAACACACACACACACACACACACACACACACACACACACACACGGATTTGGTACTGGTCCTCAGAGATCTTAGTCTGCATTGATCCATTTATATTTTTAAAATGCAAGGTCTGCCTTTCTGTGCCAAGCTGCTTTAAATTAGGCCTTTTTAAAACAGTCTTTTCCCCATGATTAGTCGCTATTATTCAGGAACGCAGTAGTTTCACAGTTCACAGGGGTAAACAAAGCCCAGAGGGTCAGCCACTTTCACTTTGAGAGGAGAGGGAGAGAGAGAGGAGGTGAGAGAGGGTGAGGGGGAGTTGTTGCTCATTTTATACTCGTGCTTTTCCCTGCTGCTCATCTTCAGTTCCATTACTGGTAATGAACTTAATTGTTTGGTTTCAGAACGACAGCCTGAAGGCAGCACTCTCCTCCCCTCAGTGTGGAGACTCAGTCTTGCTGATCTCCAAATTACCGCATAAGCGAATACTTCAAGTCCCTGCCCTTCCTTGGCTGACAAGCACCTGGAGGAAGAAATGCAGGCCAAGATTCCAAGACAAATTCAGACAGAGCATCCAGAAAGACAGAGTGAGCATGTTAAGATCCCCGTTTGATAGCATGTGTAATTCAATTCCACTTAACTATATTTATTGCGTGTCTACTATATGTCTGGTAATTGTGCTAGTCATTGGGTTTAGAAAGTTGATAAAACACAGTCACTGACCTAAGGAGCTCACGGTTTCCAGCCCACAAAACGGATCACATTTCCTTGGTTCTCCCATCAACAAGACAACCACATCTACAGGACCTGAGAGTTAAGGCAGCTCAGCTTAATGGGAAAACCACAGGCTTTGGAGCCCTACAGATGAAGAATCCGAAGTCTGTCCATTCACAAACTACGTGGCTTGTTTGTAGTATGTAACCACGCAGAGGAGGCATATGTGTCTATCTTCCTGGGAAGATTGTATGAGGTAAAATATGCAAAGTGCTGGTACTGCCCATTGTGACGACTGCATTATGCAGAAAGTTCCAAAGAATTATTGTAAAGACTCTCCACACAGATAATAATACCTTGGACCAAAATTTACAAATTCCCTCTAATATGTCCCCTGCCTTCATCCCTCCTCTGTAAACAAATCAGTTTGTCAACCTTAGCATCTGACCCAGAAATGGCACACACAACACCCAGCGGGAGCCCTCCCCACGCTGAAGGCCCTCCTGTCCAACCGGACCTTCTTCCAAGCCCATCACCTGCCCCATCTGCTTCCAGCCTATCTTTCACTGCACTCGGCATCTACCACATTTATTTCTACAGGTGCAAGAGCAAAAACTTAAAAATGTTGGCACAGTGCCAAGAATCTTACTTTGCTCTTCTCACATAAGGAAACTGAACCTTAAAAACATTATGAGAGTTCTTTAAGTCTACACAGGTAGTTAGGATGAGTTAGAACTCAGATTAAGCTCTATCTCCTGATATGCACTCCAGTGACCTTTTTACTACATGAGGTTGGTTACACGAAGCCGAATTCAGATCACTACCTTGTTTTATGTTGCATTAACGTGTCCTCAAATATTTTAACGTACCATCATGCTTCCTTACTAGTCTCTGTGCTTCCTCTCTTGTCTCCCCTTTAACCCAAATCTGCCCATTACTCTCCCGATTAAAATGCACAAAAAAGGATGAAATTATATTAGACTTCTGTTTTAAGGTAATATTTTAATGATATTTCATTCCTCAGTTTCTTCAGGGGTTGGTGTGGGGGAGGGGGGGAATGAAAACTCACAACCAGAAGAAACAAAAATCTGCCAGACAAAAGAATGTCAAAGCAGAGGGAATCCTCAAAATTACAGACAAATGGAGTTTTGTTAAATAAAATCTACCTCATGAATTGCAATCTTAGCCTCATAAAAAGGAGACCATTTAGAGGGAAGAAAGAAAGAAAGAAAGAAAGAAAGAAAGAAAGAAAGAAAGAAAGAAAGAAAGGAGAAAAGAGAGAGGGAGGAAAGAAAGAAGGGAGGAAAAGGAGAGGAAGGAAGGCAGGTCAGCCTTCCCTCGCCATTGCCTCCTGACTCAGGGATTCAGAAGTTGTAGGACCCCCAAAACAGGTGGGTGTTGCCTTTTAGTCTTGGCAGAGTTCTGTTCAACTCTGTCACATACTCTCATCCAGCATTTGTTTTACAACCATTCCGATACAACAACTCCCAGAAAACATCTGGAAAGGAAATATGGAGAAGGTGGAAACACAGTGCACCCTAGAAGAGCACTTTCCAGCAATAAGGCCCCGTGGGTTGGAGCCGAGGTGGGAAGAAATAAGGTAGCCATGACTTTTCAGAGCAGAGCCGCTGTGGGGCCATTGCAGTGGAGGTTCTTTAGATCCAAGTGGAGGGAAGGAAGACAGCACCTTTACATAGCAGCCTCACCCATGGCTTCAATACTAGCACCTCCATTAATATGTTCCCAAATAGTACTTGGTCAAATAAGATAAACCTGTGATAAATATCACAGTAACAAAAGAAGGAAGGAAAGGAGGAAGGAAGGAAGGAAGGAAGGAAGGAAGGAAGGAAGGAAGGAAGGAAGAAAGGAAGGAAGGAAAACTCATATATATATATAATATCATACATGGATCAGTCAAAATACATTTTTAGTAAAACTTATTAATAAGCCCTAGTCAGTTTGGCTCAATGGATAGAGCATGGGCCTGCGGACCTAAGGGTCCCGGGTTTGATTCCAGTCAACAGCATGTACCTCAGTTGCAGGCTCCTCCCCAACCCAGACTCTGGTCAGGGCACATGCAGGAGGCAATCAATGGATGTGCTTCTCTCATATCAATGTTGCTTTCTGTCTTTTCCTCTCTGTCTCTCACTCTCTCTAAAATCAATGGAAAAATATCCTGGGGTGCAGATTTTAAAAAAAACTTATTAGTAAAATGAATAGAAAATACATTCATAATTTGATTTCTTTTCTTAAAAGTCATCTGTGCTTACTTCAGGAAAATATATACTGAAATTTCAAAAGATACAGTCATGGATGAAAACTCTTCATATCTTACTTTTATATCTTACTCAAGAAATGCTCATGAAGAAGAAGACAATATCCCTTTGAAAATAGCATCTAATCTATATATATAAAAGCCTAAGCAACCATCTGATGGTTCGACCATCCGACTAGTAGCTATGATGCTCAATGACCACCAGGGAGCAGACACTCAATGCAGGAGCTGCCAAGCTGTGGTGACTTGGCAGATGCAGTCCTCAGATGATGCACCTGGAACCAGAGAGGAGGGAACCCAATTCTGGGGTGCGTCACCCAAGAATCACCCTCTTGAAATCCAGGATTCCTCAGGGGATATCGGAGAGCCAGTTTCGGCCCAGTCCCCACAGGCCAGGCAGAGAGACCTCACCTGCTGGAGGGACCCCTCCCACTCCACAGACGACCTTCTAGCCGCAGGGTTGCCCAGGTGCAGCTGGCCAGGGAGGGACTTCAGGAGGTTGGCTCCAGGGCGTGTCCAGCCCATCTTGCCCAGTCCTGCAGCACCGGCCACCTTCTAATTAATTTCCTTTCAATGTGCACAAATCTGTGCATCAGGGCACCAGTATCATATAAGGCAAACACATTATTTTAAAATCAGGAACTAAAACAACGTTGCATTTAACATTGTTAAGGAAGTTTTGGTCAATTTAATAAGTCAAAAATACATTAAAGAGAGGTGTAATATAGAAAATAATAGAAAATTATCTTTCTTTGCAGGTGAAATTATTGTCTATCCAAATATCCATGTGATCAATTAAAATAATTAAATCTAGTAAGACTTCAGTAAGTTGGTTTAGACCAGTGTTTCTTAACCTTTGCTTCACTTTAGAATCACCTGGAAAGCTCTTAAGAACTATGAATGACTCACCCCAGAAATTGATTTAATTGTTCTTGAGTGAGGTCTGGCTCTGTGTATGTTTAGAAAGCTCCCCAGATGACTCTATAATGTAAATCCAAGCTTGAGAACCACTGGTACAAACATAAGAAATATACAAAATCCAATAGATTTTTCGTTATGCCATCAAGAACCGATTACAGAATATAATGCAACAAAAGCTTACTAATAACAACAATATAAAATATTTATAATAAAATAATTACCATATGACCCAGCAACCACTTCTAGATCTATACCAAAAGAATTGAAAGCAGAGTCTAAGGAGATATTTGTACACCCATGTTCATAACAGCATTACTCACAATATAAAAAAGGTGGAAGGAACCCAAGTGTCCATCAGTGGATGAATGGATAAACAAAATGTGGTCTATACATAAAATGAAATATTGTCCAGACTTTTAAATGAAGGAAATTATGATATATGCTACCACATGGATGAAACTTGAAGACTTCATGCTAAGTGAAACAAACCAGACAAAACTGCATGATTTCATTTACATGAGTATCTAGAGTTGCCAAATTCATAGGAACAGAAAGTAGACTAGTGGTTGCCAGGGGTTGGTGGGAGGGGAGAGCTGTTTAATGGGTACAGCATTTCTGTTCAGCAAGATGAACAGAGTTCTGAAGATTGGTTTATGACAATGCAAGTGTATTTAACACTACTGAACTATACACTTAAAAATGGTTAAGATGGCAAATGGTTAGGATAGTTAAAAAAATGGTTAAGGTGACACTTTACCACAATTAAAATTTAAAAAGAATACTCATAACAAATTATACAAGAAATGTTATATGAGGAATATTTGAAATATTTATTCATTGCAGCATATTTATTGAAAGTCCAGCTTGCTCCTGCTGATGACACAGAGGTCAATGTTACTTCCAGACCCCAAGTCATTGAAGATGCCAGATACAATGCCTTGCTCACCAGCTTCTTGGCTTCCTCCTTTTTACACAAGAGAAAAAAATATTGAATGGGAAGATGAATTGTTACTTCATGAGTTGGTTCAACATTATAAATATCTATTATCTGTAAATTAATTTACAAATAGCCCAAGCCAGTTTTGCTCAGTGGATAGAGCGTCGTTCTGCTGACCAAAGAGTCCCGGGTTCGATTCCGGTCAAGGGCAGTACCTTAGTAAGTTGGTTGCAGGCTCCTCCCTGGCCCGGGCCCTTGTTGGGGCTCATGCAGGAGGCAACCAATCAATGTGTTTCTTTCACATCGATGTTTCTCTCTGTCTTTGCCTCTCTCTTATACTCTCAAAAACGAAAAGAATCAATGGAAAAATACCCTAAGGTGAGGATTAACAAAAAATAAATTAATTAATTAGTTTATAAATATGATTCATTCCCATCATATCTCATACATATAGTTGGTGACTAAATAAATTATACAGTTCATTGAAAAAATTAAACATCTATCACTAGACCCGCCCAAAAAAATAAGGCTACAAAGGGGCTTGAATTGCCCAGTATTAAAATGTATTCGAAAGAAACACTACTTGAAACATATGAAAATAGCGCAGCAAATGACAGACAGATTATTAAAGTGAAGTAAAAAGTTCTGAAATTCATCCCTAATACATAAGAATTTATGATAAAGGTAAAAACACGGTTAGAAAGAACTTTTAATAAGCTAAGTTTAGACAATTTGTTTACCATTTTAGAGAGAATTTGGATATCTTTCTTACACCATACACCAAAAGAAATTTCATATGAGCTAAATGTTTTTCTGGAAAAAATACAGCTGGATATTTTAAGCAATAGCAGGACAAGAAAGACCTTTCTACATATTTTCTGAAAAACAGAAAACTGAAAGATAGAACAGGAAGCTTGAAAGCTGATTCTTCAGAGCTGGAGTGGGATCTCAGTCAAGGATATAGCTCTCAGGACTGCAAGGGGACTGATGAAGATCCCGCACATACCAGGGATCCTGAAGAGGCTGTGGAGGGGCTGAAAAACTCCACCCCGCAGCTCAGGGAGAAAAAGCATCTGCCTAGGGTTTGGGGAGCAATAAAACAAATCTCCTGGAAGAAAGTGAAAACCCAAGTCTATGTCATATGCAGGTGTGGAGTACAAAAGAATGCTAACTTTTTGGTAAAAAATAATTTTTTACCATACCCATGATTTTTAAGAGCATATATGGATCTCATAAGAATTTTTTTTTAATGTTCACTGGATATGAGCTTCCAAAAATATCAGAAACTGAAAGAGGAAATAATCTTCCATGAGCAAGGTCATGACTCAGAAATGTTGGACATTTACCGCCCTCATCCCCCCCTCCCCCGCCCAAAAAAAACAACAAAACTTCAAATAACAGAAGTTTTTTTTCAATGGGAGAATATAAAGTAAATATTTATTAAATTATTAAAATGATTAAAGCAGGTATAAAAACCATATTGAAAGAAAGGGGATGAAAACAGGATAGATTTGAAAAAAGAATAAAATAGAACTTAAAGAAAAAAATATTGCCATTAGACTAAAGGTTCAAAGAATAAATTAGGCAGCAGGTGAGTCCAAGATAAATAGAGTATTAAAGAGTTGGAAGGGAGTTCTGAAATAATTACCCAGAATGAAGCATGAAGATGTAAGAAATGAAAAACATAAATGAGTGATTAGGAGATATGGAAGACAGAATAAGAACATCCAACATACATTTAAAGAGGAATTCCAGGAAAAGAAAATAGGGAGAATGGGAAGAGGCAATATTTAAGGAAAAAATGGCTGAGAATTTCCCCGCATGCATAAATTCATTCTACTTATATATTTATGAAGCTCTACCATGCGCCAGATACTCTTTTAGGTACCGGAAAGAGAGCAATGAATGAAACAGACAAAAACCCTTGCTTTCATAGCATATACTTTCAAGAGGAAAAGATAGATAATTTTTGTTCACTACAATATATAGCATGTACTGCCTGGCCAGTGTGGCTCAGTGATTGTCGGTCGATCCATGAACCAATAGGTCATGGTTCGATTCCTAGTCAGGGCACATGCCGGGTTGGGGGTTCAATCCCCGTAGGGGGCATGCAAGAGGCAGCCAGCCAATGACTCTCTCTCATCATTGATATTTCTCTCTCTCCGTCTCCCGTCCTCTCTCTAAAATAAATAAAAATATAAAAAAAAAAACAAAAATAATATAGCATGTATATTAAGCTTTTGCTGGGGGTAACAAACTATCCATAATCACCATCGTTTATATTGAAATTTATATGTCACTAATGTTATAAGAAGATTGCAGGTTGCCTGCAGCTCTGCTCCAGGCTCTGAGTTGACTATAGATCTAATCCATGCCAGGACATAGGCTGAATGAAGATCCCCTCTCTGGGAAATGCTCTGATAGTGGCAAAGGGCAAAAATATAAAATACCAAGCCAATCATGATGTTATATATAAAGCTTCTGCTTAGCAGTGGCATATGTCATGTTCCCTCACATTCTATTAGTAAACACAAATCACATACCCAAACCTGACAATGGCATGAGGAAGTTTACTGCATCTAAGATGAGCATGGCAAGGGTGGGTAAACATAATCCTATTGCAGGGGATGGAATAAATTATCATGAACAAAAATAAGGTACCATAATATGTTCAGTGGAGGTAATTACTATGGAGAAAACCGAAACAGAAAAAATAGATTGCCGTGGCTGACCAGCAGACCCTGAGCGACGGATGAATGATTATTCTGACACACATTTCTGTGAAAGAGAGGGCTAAGGGACTGCCTGGCTAGAGAACCAAACAGCCCCATCCACCTGCCTCCTTAGGCTTTTATTGTAACAACAGCTTGAACTAAAATTAACTATTAGGTACTATCAGCGGCATAAGCATCCTTGAGAAGACACTGTGTCTGTAGCATCCTTTAAGCAAGGACGTCTAAAGACTAAACATAAAGATTCCAGTAAACACCCTGGGGCTCAGACTTGTTTGGAAATGTCAAGGCAGGGTCTGTCGCTTTCGGCAAGGTCCCCGTAAAGGCCCCTGGCCTTTCAGAGATTCCTCCTTACAGACTTTCCAACCAAGTCCCGTGCTTCCCCACAGTAGATAGGAATTATTAGGAAGATTGCAATCTTAAATAGGCAACTTAGGGAGGGCACCATAAAAGTAATATGTGTTTAAGACCTGAAAGATGTCAGGGGGTGGACCACATGGATATCTTGGAGAAGAATGTGCCAGGCAGAGGAACAGTAAGTGCAAAGGTTCTGAGTCAGCAGCAGGCCTGGTGTGCTTGGGGAGGAGCAAGGAGGCCACTGTGACTGTCATGAAGTGAAGAACAAGACTTTCAAGGGGTTTTGCTGAGAAAGAAGAGAGGAGGATGGGGTGCCAGCTGGAGGGGAAGTGAAATAAAGGAGTTCATTTTCAAGATGGGAAAATAAAATCATACTTATGTGATAGAAAAGTTCAGTAGAGAGATGAGAGTGGATATGTAGGAGATTGGGTAGGGTTGCTGGAAGGGTGCCTGTGAGGAGGCAAGAAGAAAGGACATCAAGTGTATGAGTGGAAGGGCAGCCTGAGCCCAAAGTAATAAAAGAGAAGGTAGTGATATCTTATTGATTTGCATTTTTCTGATGATTAGTGGCGTTGAGCATCTTTTCATGCACCTGTTGGCCACTTGAAAGTCTTCTTTGGGAAAAAATGGCTATTTAGTTCCTCTGCCCATGTTTAAATCAGATTTTTTGGTGTTTTGTTATTAAATAGTATGAGTTCTCTATATATTTTGCATATTAACCCCTTATCTGATCACCTCACACCTGTTAGAATGGCTATCAAAGAAAAGACAATAGATAAATGTAGAATGTAGAGAAAAGGGAATCCTTGCACACTATTGGTGGGATGGTAAATTGATTCAGCCACTATGGAAAACAATATAAAGGTTCCTCCAAAAAAACAGAAATAGAACTACCATATGATCCAGAAATTGCACTTCTAGGCATATATCTGAAGGACATGAAAATAGGATATTGAAGAGACATCTGCATTTCCATATTCATTGCAGCATTATTCATAATAGATAAGAGGGAAACAACCCAAGTGTCTGTCCGTGGGTGAATGGAAGAAGAAAATATGGTGTATATACACATACATACAATGGAATATTACTCAGCCACAAAAAAGAAGGAAATCCTGCCATTTACAACAATATGGTTGGACCTTGAGGACGTTATACTAAGTGAGATAAGTCAGAGAGAGAAAGGCAAGTATGATCTCACTCATAAGTAGAATTTTAAAAAGGCAAGCCCATAAAAACAGTAAAATGGAGGTTACAAGGGACAAGGGATAAGGAAACAGGAGAAATGTTGGTGAAAATTGAACTTCACCAAAATTAAAAACTTTCAAGACACAAATTATATCAAGAAAGTAAAAGATAGCCCAGCTGGCATGGCTTGGTGGTTGAGCATCGACCTATGAACCAAGAGGTCACCAAGAGGGTGCAAACTTGCAACTGGTATATAAATAAGTCCTGGAGACCTAAGGCTCAGTACAGTGACTACAGACAACAGTGCGTTACAGACATCCAACTTGTGAAGGGGCTAGATCTTAATTATTTACATGAAAAGATGTTCAGCATCATTAGCCATTAGGGGAAATGCAACTTAAAACCACAACGCTATATCATTTCACACTTCCTTGGATGGTTATTTAAAAGAGAAAAAAAATATTATCACAAGTGTTAGGGAGGATGTGGAGAAATTGTAACCCTCAAACATTACCAGTGCAAATGTAAAATGGCACAATCACTTTGGAAAATAATTTGGCCATTCCACTAAAAATGTTAAACATTGACTTAGCTTATGACGCAGAAATTTTATTCCTAGGTGTATGCCCAGAGTAATTGAAAACATGTGTCCACAGAAGAACTTATACATAAATGCTCAGCATCGTTATTCATAATCACCAAAAGTGAAAACAACACAAATGGCTTACCAACTAATAAATGGATAAATAGACATAGCTTATGCACATACTGGATTATTATCCTATCTAATAAATAGGGAATATGCTAATTGACTGCACCACCCTCAAAGATGGTGGTGCCCACAGACAATAAGGAGGAAATATGCTAGTTGACTGCCCCACCCTCAAAGATGGCAGCACCCACAGCCAATAAGGAGGGAATATGCTAATTGACTTCCCTGTCCTCAGAGATGGTGGCGCCCACAGCCACAAGATAGTGGCGCCCACAGCCACAAGATAGTGGTGCCCAGTCCCCTTGCCCCACCAGGGCAGTAGGTGCGCAGCACCTGCTCCATGCACCTGCCTCTGGATTCCCCCAGTCCCCTCAGCCCCCCAGCCACCCAGGGCTGGCCCAAGGCACAGGCAGGCCTTGGATGGCAGCTGCCCAGCCACCCAGGGCTGGCCGAGGCTTGCGCTACCGGCAGTGGCAGCAGCAGAGATGTGATGGGGCATCGCCTTCCCCTGATCGCCAGGCTGCCTCCTGCCCCTGAAGGCTCCCAGACTGTGAGAGGGGACAAGCCAGGCTAGGGACCTGCCCTCCAGTGCATGAATTTTCATGCACTGGGCCTCTAATTCAGCCATAAAAAGGAATGAAGTACCGATACATGATACAACATTGGAAGAACCTTAAAAACATTATGTCAAGTGAAATAAGTCAGTTACAAAAGACCACATATTGTATGATTCCATTTATATGAAATGTCCAGAATAGACAAACCCTAGAGAGAGAAAATAGATTAGTGGTTGACAAGGGCAGGAGGGGAGGAGGAGAGGATGATAATATTAATGATAATGTTCTTTTTTGGTCCTTTTCCATCTGACTTATTTCACTTGGCATAATACTCTCAAGATCCATCCTTGTTGTCTCAAGTGGCAATATTTCATCTTTTTTATGGCTGAGTAGCATGCTGTTGTATATATCTCATAGATACACAATAGGATGGTGGTTCCCAGAGGGACAGCGGAGTGGGGACAGCAAAGTGGGTCAAGAGGATCTAATATATGGCAACGGAAGGAAACTAGACTGCAGATAGTGAGCACACAATAGAGTACACAGACATTAAACTATAATGTTGTACATCTGAAAATTATATAATGTTATCCAGCAATATTACCCCTATAGATTTAATAATATAACATATCCGGAGAGGGACGGAGGTGAATGGGGTGCAGAAATGGGGCCGTGGGCTTCTGCTGTATTCTATCACACTCTATTTCTTCATAACATGATGGAAAATTGTTACTTCTATTATATCTGGCAAATAAATTATAGGTGTCTATCTTTTGTACCATTTTATGTTTGATATTTTTCTTAATTAAAAGGCAATAAAAATAGCATTGGCAAGATTTCAGGAAAATGGCATTCCCCTTCTACTAATAACCGTGTAAAACTACAATGTGAAGGGGGAATTCTGACAATATGTAGCAAACATTTTTCAAACCCTCATATGCTTGGTTGAAGCAGTCACTCCTCTGAGATTTCACTCCAGGAAAATGCTCATGTGTATGCACACGAATTTAACCATACTGGTACTTGCTATAGTTCCCTATATACATGCGCATGTACGCATTAACGCACACATATGCGTGGGGAAACAGAACATCTATTAGTTGGACATAATATTCAAAAGTACTGCTATGTTCATCGAAATAATTAACTGGAGAAACAGAAGGTCTTAGGCTTCTAAGAATGTGATGAAAGTTACCCTCTGAAGAAAGGCAAATGCACATAACACACAAAAGAATTTGCAGAGAATTCCAGTGGGTCCCAGAGTATTGAATATTCAGACCTTGCCAACTAATTCTTAAATCTCCTTCAGATGCCTCTTCCTCCAGGCAGCTTTCGCTGTTTCCTGCCCTCTCCATTCTACCCAGCTGAAATAGGCACCCCCTTCATTAAGACCCAGTAAAAATCTGCACCCTGCGTTTATCTCACTTTGTGCTGTGATTGTCTATTTCTTTTCCCTCTTCTCCGCCAGCCTCTCTGTGAGCTGGGCACATAGCTCAGTGTGCGGCACCCCCCAGCACAGCACAAGGCCTGGCTCAGGCATGATAAACACTTACGGACCAGAGGACCAAGCGAAAGTTCCTGCAGGAGAGTGACATTGCTGTAAATTGTATCTAGATAATTCCTCACAAAGGCAAACACATACCTCTCACATACTCATTAACCCACAGTCAGGGTCAACAACCTCTCTAACCAGGCTATACACACGCCAGCGATAGCAGGTTGTTTTTTGAAATTAAAGGCAGCCTCATCTCACAGAATGAGATGTCATAGACACTGCGTATAAACTGCAAATGAGGCACAAAAGAAGCGAGGCTCCACGTTTCTCCACGACTCAGACCTAAGCAGCCGCAGAGGACAAGCTCTTGATCTTTTCTGAAGTTATTTCCCTTCCTTCCCCTCCCATTTTCCCCTGTTTCCATCAAGCCAGGCCCTTGAATGCTTTTCCCCGCCAGCTATTCAGGCCAGTCCCCCTGGAGCTGGCAACATAGAACCTATTAATAAGCAAACACATTCTTCTCGTAGTGAAATTCCTCTGCCACCAATTTCTCAAACACTTCCCTTTAGGGTTTTCCTGCGGAGTCCCATTCATTTAGAGGAAATGTGGGAAATTGTTTAATGTTTCTCGTTGTAAGCAAATGGTAGTAAATACCAGTTACACGTGGAGAGTAAAATGCTGCTCTTGAACTTGGCTTCCAAACCCACCTCGTGGCCCTGGCGAAGCCACTCCCTCCCTGCAGAGGCCACCCTCCCACTGGGCCAATAGGGAAGGCTGTGAAACACAGAGCTTTGGTTCTGTAGGTATACCTGGCCCTTACTGTGCACATCACTTACATCACTCTCCCATTTCTGGCCTTGGGTTCTCCAACTGCAAAATGATTGGAAGGCAGCACAGCTCCTCACATATTTGATTGAATCCAATCTAAGGACACACTGTCAGATGGTGTGGTTCTATTTCTTCCACAACAGCATTAAATTTTATCAAGAAAACAGCAAGACTGGGAGTACCATCTGTGAGTAAAACCAACCCCAGATTCTGAGCCTTTCAGCTACTCTTCTTATTCTCCCTTTGTTGTCTAACCTGCACCTTCTACCCAGCTAAGCTCTTGACTGACAGGGCACTGCGTGGCCATTCGGGTCCCTTTAGCTAATAGGTGATATGCAGAGGTTGTCACCCACAGTACAACCTTTGAGGCTTCATTCACTTGGGCAAAGTGAATTCAAAATCCAATTTCTAGAAAAATCTCATCTTTTATATTTTTTACATTTTTATTAGTAGTAGTATTTTAAATATATTTTTTTATTATTGATAGTATCACAGATATCTCTTAAATTCGAAATCCAGATAGTTTCCCTGTCCTTTTCTTTACCTAAGTCTGGCCTGATTTACCTTATCTCTTGTTGAATTCTTATTCAAATTACTCAGTTGAGCCCATGCAGACTTAGCTTTCACATTTGGCTTTGTCACTTAGAAGTGTGTGTGTGTGTGTGTGTGTGTGTTCTCTCCCATGACTTCTTTTTTTTTAATTGTTTTATTGCTTAAAGTATTACAAAGGGTATTACATATGTGTCCTTATTTTTTCCCCCGCCCTTGACAATCCCCTGGCCTCCCCTACCCCCCAGTGTCATGTCCATTGGTTATGCTTATATGCATGCATACAAGTCCTTCGGTTGATCTCTTACCCCCCTCCCTCCTGCCCCCCAACCTTCTCCAGCCTTCCCGCTGCAGTTTGACAATCTGTTTGAGGCAGTTCTGCCTCTGTATCTATTATTGTTCATACGTTTATAATGGTCTTTATTATCCAAAAATGAGTGAGATCATGTGGTATTTTTCCTTCATTGACTGGCTTATTTCACTTAGCATAATGCTCTCCAGTTCCCTCCATGCCGTTGCAAATGGTAAGAGTTCCTTCTTTTTTACAGCAGCATAGTATTCCATTGTGTAGATGTACCACAGTTTTCTAATCCATTCATCTACTGATGGGCACTTAGGCTGTTTCCAGATCTTAGCTATGGTGAATTGTGCTGCTATGAACATATGGGTGCATATATCCTTTCTGATTGGTGTTTCTGGTTTCTTGGGATATATTCCTAGAAGTGGGATCACAGGGTCAAATGGGAGTTCCATTTTTAGTTTTTTAAGGAAACTCCATACTGTCTTCCATAGTGGCTGCACCAGTCTGCATTCCCCCCAGCAGTGCACGAGTGGATCCCATGACTTCTTAATGCTATTCCAGGTTCTCACTATGCTAAAGGTAAACAAAAGATAGAAAAAAAACTCAATGCAATTTTTATGTTGGCAAAAACGAAGTTTCTCTCCAGCACCTTCCCACCCTTCCCTCACCCACGGCTACATTATTGTCACATACCTACTCATTTCTCCTCCTGGCTCACTTTGCCCAAACCTCAACCTCATCTCTAATGTAGGGGTTGTTCAGGAAGCATTCATTAGCCAATATCTGAAATTCTTTGCAGTTCCAATTATAACAATTACCTTTCCTGGACTTACTTTAGAAACAACGTTGAAGCTTAAATAAATATGTGTACCTGAGCCCCACCTCTGATTTGGAATCTCAAGGATAGTTCCAAGACTTTTGTAAACTTTTTATGTTTCAGAAAAGATTTCTCATTCACACTCTGGGTTGGGGACCAGCAACAGAGCAAGGGAAGTGCACTTAATCAGAGAAGAGAGACCTTTAAGATAAAGAATGATATGAATATCACCACTTAATTCCTCACCCAAAAAGCCCTGAGACATCCTTCTTTGGACATGGTACACTCTCACTCCCTCATTCACTTTCCATTTTCTCAACAGAACTTTACTGAGCACGTGTCACATGCCATAAAACACACACTGCACCAGGACATCAGGCAACTGCCTCTAGTGGAGAAGAAAAGACACACAGAGTTAATCACAATATAAAGGCTGTGCAGGGGAAGTCTCACAGCAATTCAGAAAAATGGGATGTCCTTTCTGGCTGGAGACATCATATTGGCTTCATGGAGTAGATGTTCTTTGAGATGCAGAATTTCAACAGGCAGAGATGGGAGGAGGCAGTCAAGGAGCCGGAGGATGACTTGAACAAGGGTTCAGAACAGGGAAAGCCCAGGCTGGGTTTGAGGGGAGGAGTTCCCACAAGATTTCTCCAGAGATGGAGAGGCAGGCAGCGGTGACCCGTGCGTGTCACCAAGGAGCCCACTTTTCACCGAGAAACCCTGCAGCCCACAGCCACTTACCTGGTATACTCAGTTCAAGCCCAGAAGTGTCCTGTGTAGGACTCCTAAAGCCTTTTGCAATTTTCATTTTGCCATAGTTGACTTCTCATTTCAAACAAATGCCAACCCCTGAACTGTAACCTCCAATTCTTTTTCCTAATAAATCGTGCATCTCTCTGTACCAACAGCTAACACTGAGGACTCATTATGTGACCAGAATCAATATGTTTGATCCTCCTAAAAACTTGGGTGCTATCTTTATTATTTCTGTTTTGCAGATGAGACACCTTGAAGCTAAGGAACTTTCCCAAGATTTTGCATAATGAGCAGGAATCGGGATTTAAATTCAACTACTCTGGTCCCAAAGTTCACACTTTCAATTTTCACATTACAGTGCCCTTGGGCAAGATAAACATGCTCTTTTTCCTTGCATTTGCTATTGAGCTGCTTTGAAAACCATCTACCTTTTTTTTTTCAATGTCACCTGTCACTATCATATTATTTAAAACATTAATACTGAAGCACGAGAGAAAACGAAATGGGCTCACTATAATCCCATAGTAAATTAAGACTAAAGTCTAGGTCCAATTTAATTTTGGATCTGCATCAATAATCTACTATAGTGTACAGAATTATGGTCCTCCAAAGATGCCCATGTCCTAATCCCCAGAACCTGTGAATAGGTTAGGTTACATGGCAAAAGGAAATTAAGGTTGCAGATGGAATGAAGGCTGGCCTTAAAATGAAATATTATCCTGGATTATCTGAGTGGGGCAGATGTCATCACAGGGGTCTTTAAAAGTGGGAGAGGGAGACAGAAGGGAGGGTCAGAGAGGGAGATGTGACTACGGAAGAGGTCAGAGCAATGCACAGTGAGGGCTTAACCTGCTGTTGCTTGTATGAAGGTGGAAGAAGGGGTCACAAGCCAAGGAAAGCAGCCTCCAGAAGCTGGAAAAGGCAAGGGGCTGGACCCTCCCTTGGAGCCTCCAGAGAGAACATGGCCCCGCTGACACTAATGTTAGCCCAGTGAGACCCACTCAGACTCCCAACCTACATGACAGTACAATTGTAAATCTGTGGCCGTTTTTACAGCAGACACATTTTTACAGTGGATATATTCACTTTACCCACTATGTGAGCCCACTCAACTATCATTCTTTGCATGCAGTTTCATGTTAGTAATAATGCTTTGCTGATGTTAAAGGAAGTCAATATCAGCAAGCCTCCTTTTAGTAGAGAAGCTGTCCCCTTGGTCTCTAAGTTAAGTCCTGAGGTAGGATAGAGGAAGGAAGCAAAATGTTTTGTGAAGTCTGTAGAGTTTGGAGGCTAGAAGACATCTGTTCAAATCCCAGTTATACCACAAACTGAGAACTTGGGTAATTTACTTATTTTACTTCTTTTTAAATTAAATTTATTGGAATGACATTGGTTAATAAAATTATATGGATTGCAGATGTACAGTTCTACAATACATCATCTGTATATTGTATTGTGTGTTCACCACCTCAAGTCAAGTCTCTTTCCCTCACCATTTATCCCCCTTTACACTTCTCTACTTCTCCCCACCCTCCTTTCCCTCTGGTAACGGCCATACTGTTGTGTCTATGAGGTGATTTTTTTTTTCTTTGCTTAATCCCTTCACCTTTTTCACCCAGGCCCCAGGCCCTGTCAGTCTGACAGCTGTCAGTCTGTTTTCTATATCTATGAGTCTGTCTGCACTTTGTTAGTTTATTTTGTTCATTAGATTCCATATACAAGTGAAATAATATTGTATTTGTCTTTCTCTATCTGGCTTATTTCACTTACCATAATACTCTCTAGGTCCATCCAGGCTGTCACAAAAGGTTTCCTTATTTTTTATGGCCAAATAGTATTCCATGTGTAAATGAATATCAGCTTCTTTATACACTCATCTACTGATGCTGCTTCCAAATCTTGGCTATTGTAATAATGTTGCAATGAACATAGGGGTGCATATAGTTTTTTGAATTGGTGTTTTGGATGTATTCCCAGAAGTAGAATCACTGGGTCATAAGGCAGTTCCATTTTTAATTTTTTGAGGAAACTCTATACTGTTTTCCACAGTTGCTGCACCAGTCTGCTTTCCCACCAACAGTGCACAAGAGTTCCCTTTTCTTCACATCCTTGCTGGCACTCGCTGTTTGGGTAATTTACTTAATATGTCTTAGCCTCGCTTTCATTATCAGTAAAGTAGAATAACAACATATTTTACATGATTGTTAGAAGAATCAGAGCTAGTAAATTTACTGACACCTAGTAGATGCTCAGTGCATGTAGGAACAAATAATAATCTTTCCGATATGGTACTCTATAATGTAAACAAAATATGGTAGCTATTACCACTGATCACCAATATTCAGTTCTCCTTTCCTTCCTGAGCATAAAGGGAGCCTCAGTTTCCCGCCCCCTGGCAGTCCAATGGGGCCATGTGACTCATTCTGGCCAATTAAATGTATGGAAATGGCATGTGTCTCTTCTGGGTTGCTGCAGCCACAAGTCTCTTTCCACTCTCTGGTCCCCCTTCCTTTGCCACAAAGAACATAAACATTCTAGATGGTGGCACCTCAGTTGGCTGGGTTCCTGAGTGATTATTTGAAGCAGACTCCGGCCAACCTTCATTGTCTATGGAGTGAAAGCTAAACTGTATCTTTATACATAGGACTACAATAATTGGGAAGAAAAAATTACTGTAGAATAATCTAGCTTACTTTTACTAACTCACAAAATGATCAATTCTTAAAACTCTCCACATGCGTAAACCATTAGAGTTAACATGTCATATGGAAGTACCTGCATTGAAGTAAACATTAGTTTTCCCCAAGTACAAAATGTAGTATTTGGCAGACAAAAATCTCAAAGAACCCACCTTGTTCACACTCACCAAAAAGAGAATCTTTAAAAAAAAAAAAAAAAGAGGTAAATTAACATGTCAAATTTTAGAGACATAAACCACACTATCAACTTATAAATGGAATTTTTACAACTTAAAAAAATGCACATAAACAAGTTAAAAAGACCAAAAGGATATTTGCCAAAATGCTAACATCTGAGTTGTAGAAAAACTGGTTATTTTTTTTTCATGTTCTCTGTACTTTCAAAGATATTTACAATGAATGTGTTTTTGAATTAATTTTTTATTGTGGAAAGAAACAGAAATTATAAAATGCATCATCATAACCATTTTCAAGTGTACAGTTCAGTAGTGTTAAGTGTATTTACATTGTTGTAAAACAGATCTTGCAGAATTGAAATTCTATATCCATTAAACAGTAATTCCTTTTTGCCCCATTTTCTCCCCACAACCATCAGCTCCTGGTAACCACCATTCTACTATCTTTCTTTAATATTTTGACTACTTAACATATCTCATATAAGTGGAATCATACAGTGTTTGTCCTTTGTGACTGGTTTATTTCACTTAGCATTATTTCAGGATTCATCCAAGAATTCCTTCCTTTTTTAGGCAGAACAACACTCAATTGTACGTATGTATATGTATATGTATATGTATATGTATATGTATATGTATATGTATATGTATATGTACCTGTATATACTAGAGGCCTGATGCACGAAATTCATGCAAGAGTAGACCTTCCTTCCCCCTGCTGCCGGCTCCCGCTTCCCTCTGGCACCCAGGACCCGGGCTTCCCTCACAGCCCTGGCTTCGTCCAGAAGGTCATCTGGTCTAATTAGCATATTATGCTTTTATTATTATAGATATAAAACATTATCATTATGCATTCACCCATCAAAAGACATTTGGGTGCTACCACTTCCTGGTATTTTGAATAGTGCTGCTAATAAACATGGGAGTGAACATCTCTCTTTGAGATCCTGGTTTCAATACTTCTGTACATATGCCAGAGGTGGGGTTGCTGGATTAGATGGTAATTCAGTTTTTTTGAGGAAGTGCCATATTGTTTCCCATTGCAGTTGCACCATTTTACAATTCCACCAACAGTGAACAAGGGTTCCAACTTCACATCCCAGCACTTGTTCTTTCCTGGTATTTTTAATAGTCATCCTAATATGTATGAGGTGATATTTCATTGTATTTCTGATTTGCATTTCTCTGGTGATTATTGACGTTAAGCATCTTTTCATATGCTAATTTTCCATTTGTGTTTCATCTTTGGAAAGATTTATAATCAAGTCCTTTGCCCACTTTTAATCATGTTATTTGATTTTTTTTGTTGATGTGTAGCAGTTATTTATATATTCTAGATATTAACCACTCTCAGATGTATGTTTTGCATATATTTTCTGCCAACCCATAGGGTGTCATTTTGTTCTGTTGATTTTGTCCTTTGATGAACAAAAGTTTTAACTCTGATATCATCTCATTTGTCTATTTTTTCTTTTGTTGCCTATGCTTTGGTGTCATATCCAAGAAATTGTGGCAAAATCCAATATTGTGAGGCTTCTACCCTGTTTTTCCTAAGAGTTTTATAGTTTGTGGTTTTACATTTAGGTTGATAATTCATTTTGAATTAATTTTTTAAATATGGGATAGAGATAAGCGTCCAACTTCATTCTTTTTCATTTGGATATCTTATGTTCCCAATACCATTTATTGAAAAGATTGTCTTTTCATCAATGAGTGGTCTGAGCAGCCGTTCAAAAATCATTTGACCATGTACATTAGGGCTTATTTCTGGACTCTCTATTCCATTGGTCTGTATATCTTTCTTGTGCCAGTACCATACTGTTTTTATGTGTATGTGTTTTAAATATGTTTTGCTTTTTCTGAGAAAGGAAAGGAGAGGGAAAAAGATAGAAAAACATTAATCAGCTGCTTCCTGCACACCCCCTACTGGGGATCAAACCCACAACCTGGGCATATGTCCTGCCCAGGTATTGAACCAGCGACCTCTTGGTCCATGAGACAACACTCAATTCACTGAACCACACCAGCTGGGCAGTACCATACTGTTTTGATTATTGTAGCTTTATAATATGTTTTGAAGTCAGGAAATGTGATTCCTCCAACTTTGTTCTTCTTTGTAAAAATTGTCTTGGCTATTCAAAGTTCCTTGAGATTACATATAAATTTTAGGATAATATTTGTTATATTTCTTCTAATAAAACACCACTGGGATATTGATAGGGATGGGTTGAACCTTGGATATTTTTGGATGGTAAAGACAATATAAACAATATATTTAAAATACATAAAGTCTTTCGATCCATAAACATGGGGTGGCTTTTTATTTGACTGTATATTCTTTATGCAGACAAAGTTATATCAGCACTGTTTTATAGTTTTCAGTGTACAAATCTTTCATCTCCTTGGTTGGGTTTATTCCTAAGTATTTGAGGTTTTTTAATACTATTGTGCATGGGATTGCTTCCTTAATTTCTTTTTCAGGAAATTCATTGTTAATGTATAGAAACACAACTGACCTTTTACATTGATTTTTATATCCTGCAATTTTGTTGAATTTGTTTATTAGCTCTAACTGGTTTTATTGTATGGTATCTTTGGGGTTTTCTATATATAAAATCATGTCATCTCCAAACAGAGATTTTACTTCTTTCTTTCCAATTTAGATGCCTTTTATTCATTTTTCTTGCCAAATTGCTCTGGATAGGCCTTCCAATATTATATTGAATAGAAGTGGCAAGAACAGACATTCTTGCTTTGTCCCTCATCTTACAGGAAAAGCTTTCAGTCTTAACTATTTTGTATAAATTTAGATGTGGGCTTTTCAAATATGGCCTTTATTATGTTGAGCTAACTTCCTTCTTTTCCAAGTTCATTAAGTGTTTTTATCTTAAAAGGGTATTGAATATTGTTAAATGCTTTTTCTTCATCAGTTGAGATAATAATGTGGTTTTTGTCCTTTATTCAGTTAGTGTAGTGTATCACATTGATTGATTTTTGTATGTTGTCATATCATTGCATTCTGGGAATAAATCCCACCTGGTCACAGGGTATAATTCTTTTAATGTATTGTTGAATTCAGTTTGCTAGTATTGTGTTGAGAATTTTTTTCATCAATATTCACCAGGGATATTAGTTTGTAGGTTTCTTTACTTAGAGTATCTTTGCCTGATATCAGGATAATGCTGGTCTCACGGAATGGGGTTGGATATATTCCCTCCTATTCCATTTTTTTGGTACTATTTGAAGAAGGTTGGTATTAATTTTTCTTTGCACAGGTGGAGATCTCCACTGTAGTCATCTGGTCCTGGGTTTTTTCTTATTGGGAGGTTTTTGATTGCTGATTTAATCTCCCTACCAGTTATTGATATCTTCAGATTTTCTATTTCTTCATGATTTAGTCATGGCAAGTTGTATGTTTTTAGAAATTTATCTGTTTCTTCTAAGTCATCATATTTGTTGTCATACATTGTTCATAATTCTTATAATCCTTTTTATTTCTGCAGCGATGGTTGCAATATCCTCTATTTCATTTAAGATTTTATTTATTTGAGTTTTCTCTTCTTTTCAAGTTAATATAGCTAATGGTTTGTCAACTTTATCTTTTTAAAAAGCAACTCCTGGATTAGTTTATTTTTTCTATTGTATTTATATTTTCTATTTTATTAATCACTGCTCTAATCTTTATTATTTCCTTATTTCTGCTAATTTTAGGTTTAGTTTGTTCTTTTTCTAGTTCCTTGAGGTATAATATTATATGTTCATTTGAGGTCTTTCCTCTTTATTAATGTAAGCATTTAAAGCTATAAATTTTCCTCTTAACACTGCTCTACTTCATACCATAAGTGTTGATAAGTTTTATTTTCATATGCATCTCAAGATAATTTCTAATTTCCCATGAGATTTCTTTTTCAAACCATTGGTTGTTTAAAAATTATTGTTTAATTTCCACAGTTTTTGTAAATTTTTCCGTTTCTTTTTGCTATTGATTTCTAGTTTTACTCCATTACGATTGGAAAATATACTTTTTTATTTATTATAGCTGACATACACCATTATATTAGTTTCTGTGTACAACATACTGACCCGACATTTATATACCCTACAATGTGATCACCATAATAAGTCTAGTAATCATCCATCATCATACAAAGTTATTACAAAATCATTGACTCTTTTTCTTATGTTGTACAGTACTTCTTTGTAACTGGAAGTTTGTATCTCATATTCTGGAAAAGATACTTTGTTTGATTTCCATGGGGAGCAGGCCTAAGCTGTCAGTCGGACATCCCCTGAGAGCTCCCTGACTGTGAAAGGGCACAGGCAAAGCTGAGGGATCCCACCCTCATCCCCCAGTTTATGAATGTCATGCAACGGGCCTCTAGTACTATATATATATCTGTCTAATTGGTACATAGGTTTGTTCAATTCCCCTGTTCCTTTACTGATCTTTGGTCTGGTTGTTCTATCCATTAGTGAGAGTGGGATATTTAAGTCTCCTAGCATTATTGTACAGCTGTTTCTTCCTTCAATTCTGCCAGTGTTCACTTCATATATTTAGAAGCTCTGATGTCTGATGCATATATGTTTATAACTGTTTTATCTTCTTGGTGAATTTACCCTTTCAATATTATATAATGTCCTTCTTTATGTCTTGTAACAGTTTTTGACTTAAAGTCTATTTTTTCTAATACTAGTATAACCACTTCAGATTTCTTTTGATTATCATTTGCAAGAAATATTTTCCCCATCATTTTACTTTCAGCCTATGTATGTCCTTAAATCTAAAATAAATTTCTTGTAGATAGCATATAGTTGGATCCTTTTCTTATTAATCCATTCAGCCAATGTATGTCTTTTTATTTGGGCATTTAATTCATTTACATGTAAAGTATTATTTATATGGTAAAACTTACTATTTCCATTTTGTTAATCATTTTCTTATGTCTTGTAGCTTTTTGTCCCTCCTTTTCTCCCTTACTGCTTTCCTTTGTGTTTTATTGATTTTGTGTGTATTTCTGTGTGTGATGACATACTTTTATTCTCTTCTCATTTTCTTTTGTGCATATTCTATAGATATTTTCTTTGTGGACACCATTTCAATTACAAAAGACTTCTTTAAGTTATAACATTCTATTTTAAACTGACCACAACTTAATTGCAATCACATGAGAACTTTACTCCTATATTCTCCTGTCTCCACTTTATGTTACTGATGTCACAATTTACATCTGTATATGTTGTTGGGAAAGGCAGTCTCATGCATAGTTATTCAACTCTCAATCAGCCATATAAGAATGGGTCATGCACCTGGAACACTTCTTTACCAAGAAATAAAAAGCCCACACAGTCTGTTCAAGGCTTGTCAACTTGTGTGGGAATATCTTTCCTTGTTTCTAGCACTATTAACATTCCTTTGTTCTGGTTAATAGTATACATCAATGACCCTCAGGTACACCATCAGCTTTGAGTATTTCAGACTCCATGTGAGAGGTGAAGGGGTCTATCCACTGCAGCATGAGAAGGATAAATAATGTGTCTTGATGTGGGCCTTATTGGATTTATCCTCATTTGAGGCTTTAGCTTCTTGAATTTGTATGTGCATTTCCCCCTCCAATTTGGGAAGTTTGGGCCATTATTTTTTCAAATAAGCTCTCTTTTGACTTTGCCTTCTGGAATTCCCATAATGCATATATTGAAATTCTGATAGTATTCTCTAAGTTCCTTAGGCTATCATCATTTTTCTTCATTCTTTTTTTTTTAATTAAATTTTTATTGTTCAGATTATTACATTTGTTCCTCTTTTTTCCCCCCATAACTCCCCTCCTCCCAGTTCCCGCCCCACCCTCCGCCCTCACTCCCCACCCACTGTCCTCATCCATAGGTGCACGATTTTTGTCCAGTCTCTTCCCGCATCTCCCACACCTTCCCCCCCCCCCAAGAATAGTCAGTCCATTCCCTTTCTATGTCCCTGATTCTATTATGATCACCAGATTATTTATTCACTTGATTCTTAGATTCACTTGTTGATAGATGCATGTTTGTTGTTCATAATTTGTATCTTTACCTTTTTCTTCTTCCTCCTCTTCTTAAAGGATGCCTTTCAGCATTTCATATAATACTGGTTTGGTGGTGATGAACTCCTTTAGCTTCTCCTTATCTGTGAAGTTCTTTATCTGACCTTCAGTTCTGAATGATAGCTTTGCTGGATAAAGTAATCTTGGTTGTAGGTTCTTGGTATTCATCACTTTGAATATTTCCTGCCATTCCCTTCTGGCCTGCAAAGTTTCTGTTGAGAAATCAGCTGACAGTCATATGGGTATTCCCTTGTAGGTAACTGAGTTTCTTTCTCTTGCTGCTTTTAAGATTCTCTCTTTGTCTTTTGCTCTTGGCATTTTAATTATGATGTGTCTTGGTGTGGTCCTCTTTGGATTCCTTTTGTTTGGGGTTCTCTGCACTTCCTGGACCTGTAAGTCTATTTCTTTCACCAGGTGGGGGAAGTTTTCTGTCATTATTTCTTCAAATAGGTTTTCAATATCTTGGTCTCTCTCATCTTCTGGCACCCCTATAATTCTGATGTTGGTACGCTTGAAGCTGTCCCAGAGGTTCCTTACACTATCTTCGTATTTTCGGATTCTTTTTTCATTTTGCTTTTCCAGTTGGGTGTTTTTTGCTTCTTCGCATTTCGAATCTTTGACTTGATTCTTGCGCTCCTCTGGTCTGCTGTTGGGTGTCTGTATAATATTCTTTATTTCAGTCAGTATATGCTTAATTTCTAGTTGGTTCTTTATCACAACATCAAGGGTCTCATTAGATTTCTTGAGGATCTCACTACATTTATCGGCGGTCTCACCAGTCTTTTCAAGGGCCTTACTAATTTTATCGGCAGCTTCTAGACAGTTCTTGAGAGACCTTAAAAGTGTGGTTTTGAGCTCTATATCTTCCATTTCTGACATTTGAGGCCTGTTTCTTTGTCTCCACATTTTTTTATCTTGTCTTGGTGTACCCCCTAGAGGTCTTTGTGCACAGTCTTGTTGTAGTTAAGCCTTGATTGTTGTCGGCAATACTGGGGGTGATCTGACCTACAGGCTAACTGGCTATGAGAGTCAGCTGTGTCTGTAGTGGGAGAGCTTCTGTGCTGGATCTCTAGGGCGGTGCTAATCTAGCGTTTGCCTGAGGCTATCCGGCAAATGGCTCTGCGCAGGGCTTGGGCGGTGCGGGTCCCCGGGGATCTGCAGGGCGGGCGGAGCGAGCAGTTATGGCTGCTCTCAGTTCCATCCCTAGGGGCTCTGCCTCACAGAGTCCCAGCAACTGCTGCAAACCTCGGAGAGAAAGCTGCCTTCGAGTTCCGACTGAAGCCAGACAGTCCCGCTTCTCCTGTTTGAGTCTGGGTCCCTAGAGACTCGCCCGGATCTGGAGCTCAGAATCTGAAACTCCCTCCTGATTGAAAACAACAACCGCGCCCTCCGCCTCCAGCTCGCTCCGCGCACACTCCGCACCTTAGTATTTCACTTCAGCACTGCGCCTCCTCTGAGTCTGGGTATGATATTCTCTTTCCTCCTAGTTGTAGAATTTCCACTCAGCCAGCCTTCCTGTGGTTCTGGATGATGTCCGTTCCGTCTTTTAGTTGTATTTTTGATTGGTTGTTCGAGGCAGCAATCTCCGGCGTTAACCTATGCCGCCATCTTGGTTTCTCTTTCTTCATTCTTTTTTCTTTTTGCTCCTGTGATTCAATGATTTCAAATTACTTGTCTTCAAATTCACTGATTCTTTCTTCTGCCTGTTTAGGTCAGCTGTTGAACACCTCTAATAAATCTTTTAGTTCAGTTATTATATTTTTCAGCTCTAGAATTTGTTTGGTTCTTTCTAATAGTTTTATCTTTGTTGGTATTCTCATTTTGTTCATGCCTCATTTACCTGATTTTTTAATTGTCTATTTGTGTTATCATTTTGCTAATTGAGCATCTTTATGACATTTATTTAAAAATTCTTTGTCAGGTATCTCAGAGATTTGTGCTTCTTTAGGATTATTTCTTGGGTTCTGCTTTGATTCTTTGATTTGGCTCTATTTCCTTGTCTTTGTGTGACTTAGGGCTTTTTATTGAGACTAGGGCATTTGAAGAAACAACTATCTCTTTGAAACTTTTTAGACTGGCTTTATGCAGAAGACCTTACCAAGAAGCCCATTTAGAGATTCTAGGATCCCGCAAACCTTTTCTGAGGATGTATCATCCGCTGGGTATGTGCATGTGCTTTTAGTCCTCTCAAATTCCCTAAACCGCTTATCCCTGCCTCTTCTCAGAAGTCCATAATCCCTTCCTCCCCCTGGTGTCTGTCTGCAGAACTGCAGCTCTAATGTGCTGTGGTAACACTATCTGTTACCTGCAGATTCCAAACAAGGCTGCCTTCCCATTGCACCACACTAGGTCAGAAAGAAGGGGGCACAGGTGACTACAAAATACAGCGACCTTTCCTACCACTGTCACTAGAATCCTCCTTGGTTTTATGCGGATGTGAGTGTTGGTCTCTAGAATTCTCAAAAAAGTATTCTGGTCCATGTACTGTTGATAAGTGGGTGTCTGTGGGAGAACGAAGACCTAATGCTTCTTACTCAGCCATCTTGCTGACATCACTCTAAATGTGTACTACATTTATAGTAAGAATGAAGTATTATATTTTCTAAAAGAAACCTTTCCTCATTAAACAGGTGTCTCTCCACTTTACACCCCATAGCATGTGGTTTTGATCTTTCCACATTACTTATCACAGGTGCCTTATGGTTATCTTTGACATGTATTGAATCTCTCTAGATTAAGGGGTATCCTAAAGAGTGTGTGTTGGTGTGTTTCAAGTGGAAAAAAAAAAGAATCAAAATTAACAAAGTGAAAGGTCTTCAAATAACAAAAGTCAAGAATGGTAGTGGATTGGGGGAAGTAGGTGCTCCAGACACAGAAAGAGCATAAACAAAAGAATAAAGGAGCTGGTGATGGAGAATGGGTAACTCAGAGGTAGCTAAGGGAAGGTGATTGAAAACCTGGAGAAATCTGGCAGAAATCCACAAAGGAGCAGGAAAAAGCATCATCTTAGTTTGTAACTAACAGAGGCCCGTGGGTATTGGAATGCTCATAAATGCCCTCTACACATTTTTATTTTAGCTGATAGAGAAATATGGGCCTACTGCTCTAGAATGTCTTAAAAATCAAGTTTATAGCATGCAAATAGTTTGCTTGAAATTTTTTCTCACACAGGAAACGTTAAGACACATTGACATGAAAAAATAAACATATTGGCCTTTCTCAGATTTACATAAACAACTGCATGCTGACCACCAGTCCACCGAACAGGAGCCCTGTTTTAGTTCCTGGTGTTGAGTCCTGGGACCCATTTAAGAAAGTAGAAGTGAGGAGGGAAGGCAAGGAAAAAACACCCAGGTGCCCTTGCTTGCCTGTCAGGACTGAGTTGAGGGCTTGTCTCCCAGGATTCAGGGTGACAGAGAACACCTCCAGAGGCGCCTGATTCAGTGGAGTCAGAGGAAAACTAACTCCACTGAAACTTTTATCAACGAAACCGATATGTAGGAACAATAGTTACTAAACGTCACTGCTGTTGAAGACACACACATGTAACGCACACACCAACATGAACACCTCTGATTTGTAACAATTTAATTCCTCATTAACGTACAATAAACAAAGTTCACGGATAGGTCATTCTTTGAATATTTCCCATAACTACCCCACGGCACCTTCCTAAGCCTCAAATGGCTGATTTCTAATAGGAAAAAAAGGAGTCTTGGGAGGAGGTGGGGAGGGATGTTGGTGGTAGTAATTTAGCTTGTTTTAACAATGACATGTTTTAACATCGGTGGCCAGCCCTACCCAAAGGGAAACAGATCGTGACAGTGTTCTTACAAGGACCAGAATTATTAGCCTAATATATTGAAACAGCGATGCACTAGACACGACAAATCACAACAATCACACGAATGCTGACAACACAGGCAGGAAACAAAAGAACATTGCAGGAACATGAACCATATGGCTTAATAACTAACCACACTTCTAAGTGTCTTTATTGCTGTTATTGTTTTAAATCTGGCTCACATTTGGCCTCTCTTATTATAACTGAAATGTTATCTATAGCTGCAATCTCCCCTGTATTTCAAAATGTTGTTTTTAAGGCAAGATATGAATACATCAGAGACTTGTTTGTACCTTGCAGAGGGAAAGTTCAAATGGGAGCGTCTCCGTAATAAAGCCTACCCAGATATAATAAATGGGGCTGTCAGGCGGATTCTCACTTGAGACACCAACTGTAGCTAATATTACTCCATATGCAGATGTTTTCTGTCTCTTTCTCTTGGACCTAAAAAAAAAAATCACAACCAAGCATTTAAATGGAATAATGATAAATTGGTATTAATATGAAGAGGCTCTGCTACAGTGTGGCAGAGGGCTACACAGGTCAAGAGTTGGAGTCACACGTGAGTGATGGAGCCCTCACCTCTGCGCAGAAGGGTCTCAGGAATTTATTAGCGGAACTACTTGCTCTGTCTCAGGACCACACAACACTGTTTTAAAACGCGAAAATAAAAGCCTGAACCATGCTAACGCTTCTGCTGGGTAGAAACAAGGTCCCCTGCAGAGCCTGGAACTCTGCACTGCGTTGCACACAGTAGGTGTTTAGAAATTAAAGGGCACAATTCTGGCAGATGGGTAAAAAATTAGAGAACCAAATCCTGACAATTCTTTACCCAAATGTCAGAGTTAATGCCACTTCTCAACGGATTCCGCAGTCCCGGGACGGGCCGCCTGTCTGCCTCCTGGATTCCATTCTCGGCACCAGCTGGGTCACCTTCACATTTGTTTCCACTTAAGTTTCCGCCGCCTCGCTCGCCTTCTTGCCCAGTAGCGTGCAGGTCCGCAACACTGCGGAGGAATGTGAAAACTTCATCAGCTTCTTTTCCAGAAAGAAAGCAAAAAAACGAATGAAAGGAGCAGAGGGCAAAGGGTCTGATGAGGCACCCCCCTCCCCCCCCCCCCACCCCGCCCCAAATGACGAGGCATTTCCTCCGAGAGAACACTTGGGGAACTCTTAGTAGGCGTCTCTGGGCGGCAATCAAACGCTCTGTGAGTCCTCGGACCCGGAGTCTGTAAACCTGCAGCGCAGCCTTTTATTATGCTTCTGAGAGTTCACTTTGGACAAATAAGTTAGCTCCATGGGGGCAGGGACTGTATCCACCTGAAAACAGAGCACTGTAATATCCATCCACTAATGAATAAATTGGGCAGAGCTTAGGCATTCATTCACTCTGATATCATTTATTAATGAGGGTCAGAAACCAGAAGATAGCCATGGAAAGCAACCCAAATATTTATCCGTCAGGACTTTCTAAATGGCTACACACCCGACTCTCCATGTTCCCTGGAAATGGTCTGGATCATGCAAAGCCTCCAAATTATACCCTGTATATTATAGACTTCGTCCCAGAGCATCTCTTTCTCAAGGTTTATTTTCCTGGTTCCATTTAGGTGGGCCAATGTTAAAGATTCTCAGTCCAGGCAGGCACCAAGCGTCCAGGCTGGGAAGGGCGGTGAGGGAAGCCAGGCTGCACAGTGAGTTGCCAGAGGGATTTCATTGGGTGGGGAATGGCCTGCAACTGACCCACCAGATTTGCAGGGTCAAGTCTTGCCAAACTCAGGAACAGAGCCACTCAATGTGCTCATGGACTCCCGATTCCAGAATTAAGCTCCTTCCTGACACAGGTCTACCGAGGCCGCTCCCTTGTCCGTTGATCAACCAAGGGGAAGAAGGGGAGCTATGTTTGTCTGAACCAAACCCATAAATGTTTCATCTCTCTATCTCTCCCTTTTTCTCTCTCTTTAAATATCAATTTTAAAAAACATATAACACACACACACATACACACCAAAAAAAGAGCACCCTTTATGTAAAGCTGGTGGGGAAATCAGCTAACAGAAGGAGCCCTGAGGTTCCTGAGGTTCCTGAGGTCTGGGCTCTATAACACCAAGGGTTCCGTAGGCCCCACATAAAGGGAGCCCCAGGTACGGCTACTGTCAAATGGGAGTGGGCACAATTCCTTCCCCCAGTTGTCGCTGCTTCAGCAGCCAAGGGACTGGATTCAGCTCCCTAATGTAAGAGCAGCATGACCTGGGACAAGTTACGCAACGTCAGCCTTAGCTCTCTCACACGTAAGAATACCTGCCTCACTGTATAATCGTGAGGCTTAAAAGACACGGTTCAATTCAAGCACTTAGGAAAGAATTTGTCACAAATTAAGTGCCATGTAGATGTCAGCTATCATTTTTCCTTGAATTTTTATAGACTTCTAAAAGGATAGTATGTGTGCCAGTGTTTTATGAGTCCTGTGCTGAAACAAGCCCTTTGTACTCTACTCCTTGAAGCGTAGTGTGAGCTTAGTCTACAGGTTTCTGAAAAATGCAGGAAGACTCTCACTGTCCCTGTTTTACGGTGACTTGCTTCTCACAAGAAGACCTCAAAATACATTTGCGTAGAGACTTTCCCTGGAGTTATAAACAGAAAAGAAATGTTTTTGCTACCATATGGCATTAACCAAAAGTGCCATGGGCTCATCACTTTCATAACTTCTTGTCTAAGCAAGAATTATTGTTATTCCCATTTCACAGATACGAGTGGAGGCACAGCAAAAACAGACCTAAAGTAACCTAGTCACAGTAAAGGAATGACTTGGGTCACACATGTCTTCATTGCTTCCTTATTTTTCCTCTGGTGCTAAAAACATCTTCGTCTGTGTTCTCATTCCCTTCCAGGCCTCAGGGTAACTTCTCTGGCCAGAGACTACCTGGTACAGAATTTAGACTTTAAGCTATTTTTTAATACTAAATAGTGTCTATAACTGAATCGCCTTTTCCCAAAAGTATTTACATCCTGCTAAAGGCCCAGACAGAGCAGGACAATGCTGAACCAAACAGCCTCCTCACTCGGAGCTTTGCTGGTTTTAGGCAGAAGGTACTTTCAAGGTGACCAAGCACCCAAGTTTACATGGGACACAGGAGGTTCCTGGCACACGGACTGTCAATGCTAAGACAGAAAACAATCTGTCATCTTACTTTCCGGGCCCACCCTCTGCCCATTGATGAAGCCAACTGTGCCTGGGTGACCCCCAGAGGTAGCGCCCTGCTGCTTGTGGTCTGGCCTGCACACCTGCTGTTCAGTCCACCAGGAACATTCTACACCCTCCTTCCCACACCGCCTTCCCCCACTAATTCCTCCCCATTCTTAGAATACAGTTCAAAGGTCACTTCCTCGGGTAACCTTTCCAGCCCACTCCACCCCAAGCTAAGTGAAGTTTCCTTATTCTATGTTTCGGGTCACCCTGCGCTTTTCCTCTCTAACAACTACACTGTCATAACAGCTTAGAGAATTATATTTTTTATTTGTTTGTGATTATTTCAGATATGGTTTCCCAACCAGACAATAAGCTCTACAAGAACAGGGACAAAGAGAATAAGTCCTTGGTTGACTATGACGTGAAGGAGTTGAGGGAATCGGGTTCTCTTGGTGGCATGTGTCTGCCCAAACCAAAGTAACAAAAGGAGTGACACTGGGCTTCTTTATGAGGAAGGGTTCCCAAGATCAGATATTTTAAATCTCAAATTGAACCCTGACAGCCAGGGCTGCCTGGGCACCTGTCATCTCACCTGCACTCCTGACTAGGGCAAGCAGAGATTCCAGAAAGAATCAACTCCAATTCAGCTCTGCAGGCCTGCAGCTCCTCTGGTGGGAGTCAACCCTGCTACCAACTGCACCCCGGGCTTTCCATGGGTGTCCACTGCATGGTGGTTTACCAAAATAAAATGTGCAAATTAATTGATAAACTAAGTGGAGGGTAGGAGGGTAAAAAAATATATCTTCCTTCTGCACCCTAGCCTAAATTTATCTCCCTTTAAAACATACCTAGAACTTCAAGCTTCCTAGAAATCTATTCCAAGAGGAGCAACCACATCTACACACTCAGAGCAGGGAGGGCAAGGACTTTATATGGTGTGGGACTCTGTCCCCAGATGCAGGCCTCTCGTAGCAATTAACTAAATGATTCACACAGTCTGATACAACCTTGAGTGAAATCCTTCAATAGCTATGCCAAGGGAAAGAATGAGAACAAAGAGTGTTTGCAGATGGTAGTTTTGGGTGGTGAGGTTGGGACAAATGTTTTCTTCATTCTGCTTTCTCTAAATCTTCTATAATGGGCATGATAAATTCTATTTAAAAATAAACAAATATGGAACTTGTAGAAACTTTCCTGATGCTTGGTTTAAGGGCAGCTATAAAAAGGGTGATGCTAGTAATGATCTCAAACAGTGACAGCTTTGCAACGTCGACCACTGTTGCTAGACTCCTGGTATCTTGCCGCCCAGACAGCTTCTCTCGTCCACAGGGACAAGCTCCTTCCTCACCAAATCCCCTCTCCCCTTACCCACAACCACTCAAAGAAACGGAAAATACATCCTGCAGAAACCACCCCCTTCACAGTCACTCAAGAGATGGGTCTTACTTACATCCAACTCTGCAAAGGCGAAAAAGTGTCACATGGGTGAGAGTGAAAAATACAGGAGAAAGTGTTCTTCAAGGTAAGGTCAACACTCCTGCAACTCATTTGTCAAAGGACACATGGTAACTGACTTTAGGAAACACAGGAACTGGTGGGAAAAAAGAAAAGACTATTCATTTCCAGATCTTGCTAGGAAAGGTCATTTTAAAGCCCATGAGCCAGAGGCACAGACCCATACAAACAAGAGGCTGAATTGTATTCTAGATCTATTCATGACTGCTGCCTATCCTGCCACCAACCCTCCGCCTCCTTGAAGCCCTCCGTATCTGTTTCTGAATATCCCAAGGAGCAAAATGAACAAGTAGTCTCTTCCTTAATTGCCACATTAAGAATTCACAGATTTTTCTGTTTTTTATAAAAATGTATGAGGGCACAGAAAGCTTTGAAAATCTAATTTAGAGCAGTTAGATTTCAGGATTTAGAGCACTTATTTAATTTCCACTTATTGAACATCTATTATGTTCAGGGCGCTGTGGAAGAATAAAAAGATGGTTAAGACACAGTCCCCAACCTCAAGGAAAATAGAGTGGTGGTAAACTCAAGGAAATTTTTGGTCCACTAGGGCAACAATCTCATGAGACAGCCGAGGAGTAGAGGGTGTGCCCAGGTGAGCTTGAAGAGATCTGATCTCCACTCCACTCACTGAGAAACACTGGTCCAGTACTGTTAGCACTCGAGGCCTTGGTTTGTCCACAGTGAAAGAGAGTTGAGACTCCGTGCCCTGCCTCCTTCCATGAGACTGTGATGAGGAGCAAGTGAGAGCTGGGTGGGAAAGCATCCTGAATAAGAAAAGTTTATACAGCTATACAACTATAGGTTGGTGCCATTATCCTTATGAAATTCTTGATTCCTATAACACTTAAAAATGCTATAAAAGGGCTTTTCCTTTTCCTCATGGATGCCATCTTCCTCTTAGGATGCTTTTGAATGTGGTTTTGCCATGAAGAAGAAAATAAATGACATTTTACCTGAGACTATTTTCCCTCCTGAGTAGGTGTTGATGTGCCCATCACCTTTCCTTTTATAAAAACGCCTTTTATTTTAAGAGTAAAAGAATTTACAAATCATCTACTTTGGTCCCTGGAGAAACTTCAACAAGGTGGTTTGAGGAAGAAATTTTTGTGTCATTTTCCTCTAAATGTCTCTTTTTGAAAACTAAAGGACTCAGCTCAAGGACATAACAGTATTGACTGTTTACACAGCTCAAAATGGTTTGAAAATGAAAAAGAGGAGACATTAATTCAATAGCTGATTGAAATTCCCCAAACATTCCGTCACCTTACCTAAGTCTACAAATTTAACTTTATTCTTTGGGAATTTTATTGCTGTTTTTATTAAAAATGTATGCTTTGCTACATCAAGACAACTCAATTTCAACTTTTATTTTTGGTGTTCTAGTTTCTGCTTATTTTTTGATTGGCAAGTGACTTGAGCTGATCAACAGATATGGCGATGTGAAGTGAAATCAGAGAGATAGCCAGGTTCGTATTGTAGGAGGGCATTCCAACCCCTACACATCAACCTTCTGTATTCCCTTTGTGGCCCCCGCACTGCCACACACAAAGCTGCCCACCACCACCACCCGCCCATGGTCACCATGGCACACGCTTTCTCTGCCTCTGTGCATTGTTAGCCTATGCTACCCTCTCTACTTGCAAAACCTGCCCTGCCACATGCACCTGGCCAAACCCTACTGCCTATAGAGGGCCAGCAAAAAGTTGCCTCCCCATCTGGTCTTCCGGGATGACTCCAGATTAACACCAATGTTCCATAATCTTTTTCTTTGTAACTCTCCCATCAATTATTGCATTCTGCTTTGTTTAATCATTTATTTATGCATGTTGCAGAGTCCTACTGCAGACATAACCCGTGCTTTGTTTTCACGGCTTTAACAAGAGGGGATCTGGGGGTGATTCCTGCTCATTCTTTGGAGGGTGACTCATCCTGAGAAAGAAGGCATTTCCCTTATGTGACGGAAAGCAACCGTGTTGTGGTTCTGAGGTCTAGAAACACCTTAGAGGCAAGGAGTCCGCTAAATGGAGGCAATGAGTGGATGGAGAGGCTGCTAAGAACGCCTCGTGTTTCTGGGGTTGAAAGGCATAGCAACCACCTTCTGGACGAGTTCCCAAGATTGAGAAAGGGGGAGTCTGTTAGCTCAGCAGTGGGCTGACTCCTGAACTTCCTGGGGTAGGACTATGGGAAGAAGGGCTGGAGAAACTTCAACAAGGTGGTTGAATAACCCAGAGGACTGGGCATTAAAGCCCGTCATCCAGAAACCCGGCAAGGAGAACAGGTCACAAGACATGACAGAAGTGGGATCAGCTGGAAATTGCCCTCCCGAAAAGCCACTCTGGCCCGTGGCAGCACTCAACAGTGGCACCATGTGGCCATGAGGAGCTATGGCCGGAGCAGGGACCGTGGCAGCTCAGGGACAGGCCTGGGTTCCCAGCTGTGCCCAGTGGGCATCAGAGGGCCTCCTGCCTGGGAGAAGTTTTAGGTGGTGCTGGGGATGTGGAAGGGACGCTGGGGAGGGTGGTACTGGACTCCTGGCCAAGTTGGTGGGGTTGGGAGAAAGGACAGGAGACAATATTACTTTAGAGAAATTAAGAGAGTCTTAAATCTCTACTAAGTGGCAAGCTTCTTGAGGACAGACACCAGTTTCATCTTGGTGCCTTGGGTGCAGCTAGGCACTGGGTTGAGGCCATTGAATGTAAATATTTTTACTTTACATATATTTGAGGTCTATATAAATGAGTCCATGAACCCCAGAGAGTTGAAACAAATGATGTAACCATTTCCAGCCGTGAGTCTCCCCAAATGTTGTTCACCTGCTTGAAAGTGATACCTTTGCTTTTTCTTGAATGAACACCAACAGAAAACGTGTTTCATCAAAAGATTAGATGGTTGGTCTACATAGGTATTTTCCATGACCCTCTAGGACAGTGGTTCTCAATCTGTGGCGGTTGAACGACCCTTTCACAGGGGTCGCCTAAGACCATCCTGCATATCAGATATTTACATTACGATTCATAACAGTAGCAACGTTACAGTTATGAAGTAGCAACAAAAATAATTTTATGGTTGGGTCACAACATGAGGAACTGTATTTAAAGGGCCAGAAGGTTGAGAACCACTGCTCTAGGATCTAACCTTTGTTGGATTCTGTGATGCTTACCCAAGGCTTACTTTTCATCTTCTTCCAACTGCCCCGTTGAGCCAGCCTGACCTGGAGCAGAGCCCGGTTGGACGCCTCGGTCACTGCTTAGACGAGGCCCAGGCTCTTGGCACCTGCCGCACCTCAGTTACCCTGCACCAGGAGCAATAGCATTCTTTTCTTCTTTATTTTTTTATATATTTTATTGATTTTTTACAGGGAGGAAGGGAGAGGGATAGAGAGTTAGAAACATCGATGAGAGAGAAACATCGATCAGAGCTGCCTCCTACACACTCACCACTGGGGATGCGCCCACAACCAAGGTACATGTCCTTGACCGGAATCAAACCTGGGACCTTTCAGTCCACAAGCCAACGCTCTATCCACTGAGCCACACCGGCCAGGCTTTTCTTCTTTATAAGCCACATTGATACTTTTGGCTCACAAATACTAGTACACATTTGCTCATTCTTTCAGACTTTCTTTTCACCAGGATGGCACTGTTTTAGGTCCTAATCCCCTCCCTTGCTCTGCATGGCAAACCCTTATTCCTCCTCAATTAATGGTCTCCATCCCTAGCAGAACTATTTCCAAGTATCTGAGAGAAGTGGGACTTGAAATATGGAATATATCGTCATCTCCTCTCCCATGATGAATAGCTGCTGTGGTCATTTATTGTTCCCCTGTTCCCAAATCTAAAACTGCTTTACAGATGTTCTTGAGCCGAACTTCCCAACATCTGTGCGGGGCAGGCAGGGTGCAGAGTTACCGGCTCCATTTTGCAGATGAGAACAGTTATGGGAGGCCCAAGGGGCGGCAACTCGACGTTTTTAGGACGTTGTGATGATGCTTTATTAGATTTCGTCATAACATACCTGAGCAGCCGGCAAAAGGCGGGTCAGTGTCTAGCACAAGCTCATTCTATAAAGTCAAAGAGAGTTAGAAACGGAACCCGAGGATTGGGGACGTCCTATCTCAAGTTGCATTCACTGTTTTCCTAAACTAAAGAGATGAGCATGAAATCATAAATACGTACACAGAGGCCCAGAAACGAGAGCACACAATTGTACGGGGCAACAGAGTACATCGCCTCACTCCCAAGCAGCCAGGCGTCCCTCTCTGCCTCTCTGGTCTCCTCCATGACAACTGACCTCAATCCGGTGGCCGCCCAAAAGACACCATCCCCAAGTAGGGACTGTCTGTCTTCAGGGCTCCTGAGGTCTCCACGGAACGTAAAGTAGGGCTGTACTCTTGCTGCCTGTCACTGGAGTCTATCCAAATAGGAATCAGGCACAAAAAGTCCTAAAACATTACACTGGGATTTCCACATCATCACTTCAGAGAGAGTTAGATGTTCTCTCAATTTTTTTCCTAAATGAGGTCTGTTACCTCGAGGTATTTCCCGAGATGCCGAGATCTATTGTCTGTGAGCACTGAGTACTTACAAGGCCAGGGTGTGGGGTGCACGGTGCAGCTGGGTGAAAAATGCATTAACCTATGTCCCAAGGTGAAGACAGCCAGTTCCCTGGATGCATCCGGGACAATGCCACATTTCTAATTATTTCACCCTTCCTTCCTTGGCAGGAGTCCTAGCGCTCAGGCCGCACATCAGCTTAAGGAGCATTTTCAGGGAGGCGTGGCTGCCTCCGTTCACCCCATCCTCAGGCCACTGAGACCACGACAGCTCTGCAGACACTCGGACCCTCGGGTAGACACCGGGCCCAGCTGCAGCCTGAGCAATGCCCAGGTACGTTACTGCTCTGATTCTAGACGCATCGCTGGCCTTGGGCAGGGCAATAAGCATTATGTGGGTCTGTGACATTGCTCTCTATGCTCAGTTGGGTTTGGAAGCAACAAAACCTTCTATTTCCTTCTCCACATATTGCCTGCAATTAGGGTACATGCCATCAAGTTAGTGGGGGTTCCTGTTGTTACCCCATAATCTGAAAAGTGGACTTACTTTAAGCATGTTCCACCCAACATGGAAATATTAGCAGGCACATCCTGCGAGAGGCCTGCTTCTCACCTATCCCTAGAGCTCCTCAATGCAGCCACACCAAGGAACAGGCTGTGTTAAACAGGCCAAATGCATAAAGTAGTAACCACCTGGGTATAATCTGGGTCCTTTCTCACTGTTCCTGAGCCATCCTTGGTGATTTAATCTAGCCTTAATTTATCTTCAGGCTCCCTTAAAAAGCTTATTTGCTGTGTCTTACTATGAAGCATTCTCTCCTAATGAGTCATTTGTAGGAAAGAAATGTATCAGGCCCATTTACCATAAAGCCCTACTGGGTGTAAGATCGCTTCTGTCGAGCTGTTCTCTGCCCACCCCTACCCGGCCTGGCTGTGGGGAAAGTCTGGTTTGTCTGGGAGTCAGGACTGGACCAACTTGCCACGCCTGCCAGGGGAGTGGCTACTCCTGCAAGTGACCTTGCCTATATGTGACTTTATGAAAGTTTTGTTTTATAATCAAGAGGAGATATTTTTCTCCTGTCAGATGTAACAGATTTTCTGAGGGAAGCCAACAGTGGTTTCATCACTGCACCCTAAAGCAAACAGCTCACAAAGTTCCCTCTGCTTCTTTGTTAGTTGCAAAATAAGCACCAGAGGTCAAGTGCGACTATCCCTGGCAGCCGGGCACAGACGCCCCGGCCAGCATTTGTCCACCAGGCTTTGGACAGAAGCCGTGTCTGGCTTCCCAAGGAGAGTTGTAAGAAGGTTTCTATGTTACTTTCTGTTTAAGGCAGCTAATGAACCTCTTCTGCCAGGGAGAAACCCTCTCACTCTGTAGCTGTCAGAACGAAGGCTTATTTCAAGTTGTACAAGAGGAACCCAGATGTTCTCCCGGGTCAGCCCACAGGATCCCATCCTCACCGCTCCACACACCGCACCGGTCCACACACCGCACTGGTCCGCGCTCCGCACTCCTCCGCACACCGCACTCCTCCACGCTCCGCACTCCTCCACGCACCGCACTGGTCCACACACCGCACTCCTCCGCACTCCGCACTCCTCCGCACACCGCACTCCTCCGCACTCCGCACTCCTCCGCACTCCGCACTCCTCCGCACACCGCACTCCTCCGCACTCCGCACTCCTCCGCACACCGCACTCCTCCGCACTCCGCACTCCTCCGCACTCCGCACTCCTCCGCACTCCGCACTCCTCCGCACTCCGCACTCCTCCGCACTCAGCACTCCTCCACGCACCGCACTCCTCCACGCACCGCACTGGTCCGCACACCGCACTCCTCCGCACTCCGCACTCCTCCGCACACCGCACTCCTCCGCACTCCGCACTCCTCCGCACTCCGCACTCCTCCGCACACCGCACTCCTCCGCACTCCGCACTCCTCCGCACTCCGCACTCCTCCGCACTCCGCACTCCTCCGCACACCGCACTCCTCCGCACTCCACACTCCTCCGCACTCAGCACTCCTCCACACACCGCACTCCTCCGCACCTCTCCTCACTCCACACACCGCACTCCTCCGCACTCCGCACTCCGCACTCCTCCGCACTCCTCCGCACACCGCACTCCTCCGCACACCGCACTCCTCCGCACTCCTCACTCCACACTCCTCCGCACACCGCACTGATCCACACACCGCACTCCTCCGCACTCCACACTCCTCCCCACTCAGCACTCCTCCGCACACCGCACTCCTCCGCACTCCGCACTCAGCACTGGCTCACCCCTCTGATGCACTGGCTTACCCCTCTGATGCACTGGCCCACCCCTCTGATGCACTGGCCCACCCCTCTGATGCACTGTCCCACCCTTCTGATGCACTGGCCCACCCCTCTGATGCACTGGCCCACCCCTCTGATGCACTGCTCACCCCTCTGATGCACTGGCTTACCCCTCTGATGCACTGGCCCACCCCTCTAATGTACTGTCCACTGCTCTAAGGCACTGGCCCACCCCCTAAAGCACAGAGGGTCATGTCATAGACAAATGCTCTCCATCAGATGGAAAATCTGGCCACGTGAAAACTCCAGTTTTCATATGAAACAAATCATGAAAACAAAATTATTTTGTCAATACTTCCTTAATCCATAAGACATTTACCACCTGGGTAAAGTGTCTGTGAGGAAAAGCACCTAAGTGTCCTTGCTGTGTCGTCTGGTATCCTATTATAAAGCAAGGGCTGATTCGGCTCCCTTATATAAAAGAGATTAAAAGGGGAGAAATCGGAACTTTCCACAGTCCTGTGTTGGGGGTGGGGACATGCAGAGCCGCTGTGACTTCAGGAGTCTGGGAACAGGGTATTGGACTTGGTCTTAAAGGGAAACACTGTCACACAGAAGAAGGTCAGATTCTCCCCCTTGAACCCAAGCATTTGCCCAGTGGACTGAAGATGTTCTACTCTGCAGGTGTGGCCCTATATCGTCACTCTGGTCCACACACCACCATCTAGCCCACATCAGGGAAGCGGGAGGGGAGGAGACGCCAGGGAAGCACCAGGGTCTAATGTGAAGACTCACAGATTTGCAGAAATAAATCCACTGTTCACTCCAGATGGTGGAAATCAACACAATTTACCTATTTCTCACCAAAGAGCAGTAACCCCAGTGCAGAAGTTTGCAAAATAAGTGTGAGCAGACTCCTTGCATCTTCTTTTGGATTCTTCTCTTTAGCAGCGGTTCTCAACATGTGGGTCGTGACCCCCAGGGGACGCCTAAGACCATCGGAAAACACATATATAATTACATATTGTTTTTGTGATTAATCACTATGCTTTAATTATGTTCAATTTGTAACAATAAAATTGGGGGCCACCACAACATGAGGAACTGTATTTATTAAAGGGTCGTGGCGTTAGGAAGGTTGAGAACCACTGAAAGGGAATGCGAACTCCTGAAGTACTGCCTCGCTTCCCCCATTCTTTTTCTTTTTCACTCTCCTTTTTCATTTCTTCTTCTACTCCTCTTCCAACTCCTCTCTCAGAGTTGAGCCTCAGGGAATGGGAGTGAACACTAATAAAAGTTTGGGAAGAAAAGTTTTCCAATTTCTGGACCTGGCCACAGAGCCTGAAGAATTCTTGCGGCATTAAGTAATTAACCTCTCACCACCTCTGAGTGTGAAGAGACGCGTGCTGCCGTTATCTCCCATTTTATGGTGAGCACAACAGAGGCAAACCAAGGTTTAAAGACTCGTCCAAAATACCAGAGTCAATAAACAAGCAAGAAACACACACTCCCTTCTGCACTCATGACTCACTTCCAATAGACTCATTTACTGTCAAATGCTCGCTGGCTTTGTTCAGTTTTAATCCCCACGCCATTAACATGGGGGCCTGGAGCATGTTGGCTTCTTAACAGCTCACAGAACCACAATCATTCCGCATGGAAAGTAAACAGCACCCTGTTGGCATCAGGGGAGACGGGAGGTCAGCAGAGCAGCACACCACAGTAGTGAACCGGCCAGCGGGAGGCGGCTGAGTGCAATGGCTCTCAGCACCAGGCAGGAGAACCAGTCTGGGTCTCTGGTCTCTCTCCATCATCTAGTTCATCTCCTGGTACCACTGAGGGAGGAGCTGCTCAGACCCCAACGCTTTAAGCGTCCCTCATTTTTGCCACTGGCACACATCCCTATGCCTCTTCTTAAATGCTATGTCCTACAGTCCACACTCTGATGAAGGCTAATGCTTAATTAGGAACAAAGTAACGCAACCAAGAAAAGTTAGGATCTGGAGTCAGGCAGACCTGAATGAAATTCTGACTCCTCCACTTGCTGGAGAGGTACAGCGAGAGGGCAAGTCCAGGAGCTCCCGAAGACTCACTCCCCTCGGCTGTGGGGGCGATGGTGCGGGGCGGAGACTCGCTCTGTGGAATAAGGGCTGGAAAGGATGTGTATAGTGGCTGCCCCACGCCTGGCCCGGGACAGGGACTCAGAGTTCCTTTGTATTTTCCAAGTTTCACTGAATAATCAAACTTGGTTCACTTTATCCAGTGTCTCTGTTACTTTACCCTCTCTGTAGCTGTTACTAATGGCTAAGAAACAATATTCTACAAAAAATAAAATTACAAAAAAGGAAGGAGGGCAGAAAGGGAGCAAGTCAGGAGGAGGGGTGATTGAGAGAGAGAGAGAGTGATTGAGAGAGAAGAAGAGGAAGAAAATAAGGAAGGGAGGGAAAAAAAAGGAGGGAAGGAAGGAAGAAAGGGAGGGAGGGAGGGAGGAAGGAAGGTGCCTGCCAGGCAGTGCAGTGTTGTGCAATATAGCCGGCTAGAAATGCTTAGGGAGTCTGAAAACAGAGCTGGAAATCTTGTTTCCTAACATAAGCTACCTTGCTGACCTTGGGCAACTTACCCTCTCTTCAAGTTTCTTACCTTTTAAATAGGTTTATTATAATAATAATTCCTACCTCATAAGATTATTTTGGGACTCAATGCAATAATGGGCATAAAGGTATCCAATGGACACAGGGTTTGGCACTTGACAAATGCAAAAAAAAAAGTCAATTGAATTTAAATGTCAATTTTCAGATTATTCACATAAGCCCTCCCAGGGCGGATAACTAAGTTTCCCCTTCCGAAATAATCAGAAGAGCCGTGCTAGCTCAGAGTGCGTGGTACAGAATGTCCTAGAGGGACGCGACAGCTTCACTGTGTAGTTGCAATATTAAGTTGTTTTTATTAAAATAAGCTCAGCAGACTGCATGGGGACAGAGTCAAATCCAATCCTTCCACGGCAGGGCAAGAAGCAATCAGTCTGCTCCTCAGCAAGAAACGATAAATAATTCAGCGAGATGGAGATGCTAGTATTCTTCCAACTTTTTCTTCTTCTGGTGATGAATTCTGCTCATAGTTCCCCAAACCATCAGTGGAATATAATTTTGCAAACTGAGGGGAAATAAGGCATGCTAGCATGCAAAGACATTTTCACAATTTCTTCCTGACTAATACCAGTCCCTGGTGAGCTTTTCCTTGGTTTGAATTCCTTTAGCACTGGGTTTGCCTTCTGTACGCCATTGTTTATCAAACACCTTGAAATGGCTCTCCTTGCACCTTGTAATTTTCTAGTAACAGTAGTAAGAGTTAACATTGATTGGGTACTCACCCTGCCAGGCTTCGCTTTATCATTTAATTTTCACAGAAGTCCTCTAAATTGGTACTACTATTATCCTCGTTTTAAGGGTGAGGACTGAGTCCCAAAAAGGTTAAGTAGCTTTCCAATGTCACACCATTAATGGCGGCACAGATAATATCTGGACCCAGACAGTCTGATTCCAGAGCAAATACTCTTCATCATTCGTGGTGCATGTTACCAAAGTGCATGCAGGCCTCTCAAGGGCCAAGGGGACATCTTCCACCAAATGTGCTTCCCCATACTTCCTAGAATAGCTCTGAGAATGAAAACATGCCGAGTGGATGATTGGCACATTGAATTTGAATAAAGGCATTCACAGGCCTCCACTAGAAGACTTCAGCATGCCCACTTTACCCTCCAGGACCAGGGCATACAACCACACTGGCCATGCCCTGCACAACCCTAGGGGGCGCCCTTCCCAAAGACCACAATGCAAAAGAACCTGCTAGAACTACACAGAGCCATTTGCCTCTTGCTATTTCAAACCAGAACCATTTCCCAAGCTCTCTTCAGTGCACTCCAGCCAGTCTCATCTCCCTCCCAAACGGGAACATTCAGACTCCTGGGAGTAAGCGGAATGTTACATGCGGTTGACCCTTGAACAACACGGGGGGTTGGGGCACCAACCCCCACACAATTAAAACTCTACAATAACTTTTGACTCCCCAAAACTTAACTACAGTTGGCCTGCTGTGCTAGTAGTCTGCAGGTGACCAGAAGCCTTAACTGATAACAAAAACAATCAAGACATATTTTGTATATGTATTACATACTATATTCTTACAATAAAGTAACCTAGAGAAAAGAAATCTTATTAAGAAAATCATAAGGAAGAGAAAATACAATTACTGTATTTATTGAAATAAATCCATGCATAAGTGGGCCCTCAAAGTTCAAACCCATTTTTTCAAGGGTTAACTGTATATCTTTTATATTTCAACTAGAGGCCTGGTGCACAAAAATTTGTGCACAGCGGGGGGGGGGGGGGGGGCGGGGTCCCTCAGCCCGGCCTGTGCCCTCTCACAGTCTGGGACCCCTCAGGAGATGACCACCTGCTGGCTTAGGCCTGCTCCCCGGGGGATTGGGCCTAAGATGGCAATCAGACATTCCTCTGGCAGCCCGGCAGCCCTCAGGGGATGTCCCCTTGCCAGCGGGGAGCAGGCCTAAGCTGCAGTCGGACATCCTTAGTGCTGCTGAGGAGGCAGGAGAGGCTCCCACCACCACCGCTGTACTGGCAGCCATCAGCCTGGCTTGTGGCTGAGCAGAGCTTCCCCATGTGGGAGCGCACTGACCACCAGAGGGCAGCTCCTGCATTGAGCATCTGCCCCCTGGTGGTCAGTGTGTGTCATAGTGACCAGTCATTCCCAGTCTTTCTGCTGTTAGGGTCAGTTTGCATATTACCCTTTTACTATATAGGATAGAGGCCTGGTGCTCGGGTGGGGGCCGGCTGGTTTGCCCTGAAGGGTGATCCGGATCAGGGTGGGGGTCCCGCTTGGGTGCCTGGCCAGCCTGGATGAGGGGCTGATGGCTGTTTTCAGGGTGGTCACACCCCCTTTAGGGTGGGTCTCCCCACTGGGGTGCCTGGCCAGTTTGGATGAGGGCTGTTTTCAGGCTGGCTGGTGACTGAAGCTCCCAGCCTCTCCTTTTTCTCTTTTTTTTTTTATTCTGGGATTTATTTACCTTCTATAATTGAAATTTTGTTGCCGTCACTGGAGCTGAGAGCCGGCTCCTGTTAGCTCCAGCTCTGAGGCCACAGCCTGCTGAAAACAGGTATCTGGGGTTTGTTTAGCTTCTATAATTGAAACTTTGTTGCTCTCGGAGCTCAGAGCCAGGCTGCAGCAGGCGGGGAACCTTGGCTTCCTCCATCACTGGAGCAAGCAAATCTCCTGCTCGTTTCAGCCTCGTAGCTGCTGGCCGCCATCTTGGGTGGGTTAATTTGCATATCTCACTGATTAGCCCATGGGAGGCATAGCGAAGGTATGGTCAATTACCATGTTTGTCTATTATTATATAGGATGCTCTCCACACAAAACACATTTGGTGAAAATGTACCATACAAAAAGAAAAGAGAATGTCTGTGTCATTCCTATTTCTCATTTTTTCTATACCAAAAAAAAAAAAAAATGAGTTTGACCTGTGATGGGGAATGTTTATAGCCTTGAATGTTTCTCCTGTGATCAGATATGAACTACCCTGATCAGGAATGCTTGATCAGGAATCTATTTTTATTCACTTCAAAGCTATCTAAATAGGTCATCATCTTAGTAGCAGTACAACTGATAGCTTTCCATCAGGATCACAGCCATACAGCCTACAGTGGTCTGCAGGGCTTGCCAGCGTGCCCCGCAGTGGGGACACAGGAAGGGAGAGCATGTCACACGCCTGGCCAAAGCCTCTGAACATAACCACAGGGCTCATGGTTTCCCCCAAACACCCTGTGCCTCTGTGGATCAGGTGAGCCCAAGTGTGGGACTACCAGTGAGAAGGTTTTAGGCAGTGTTTGACAAACACAGATTCTTGAAGAGAGTAGCCAAAGAACATTTACACATAGCCCATGGACAGAGACAACAGAGTGGTGAAGGCCAGGGGAGGGGTGGCAGGGCTGGATAGAGGTGGGCAAAGAGTGGGGGAAATGGGATTCATCTGTAACAGTGTCAACAATTGTTAAAAAAGAAAAACACAGATTCACAAGGTAGGAAAATCTTCATCTCAGTTGCCTTTTAATGATTCTAATTAAACCAAAAGGAAAGTTTTACAAACTTTTTAGCCCTCATTAATCACCCCCCCCCCTTTTTTTTTTTAACAAAAAGAGAGTGGACTCAACTTCAGAGCCCTCAGCAGGCAAGAGAATCTAGCTGGAATTTAATAACATCATTCTCTTTCATTGTTTTATAGTTACCTTCTTTATTGGGCAGTGGTATTGTTTATCAACTTATGGTAGTGCTATAAAGTTTTAAGTAAATGTATTTAAGTTAAAAAAAAATTTTATTTGAGTCCGGCCAGTGTGGCTCAGAGGTTGAGCGTCGTCCCCTGCGCCAAGAGGTCAGTGTCAGGGCTCGACCCCCAGTAGTGGGTGTGTACAAGGCAACCGATGGATGATGTGATTCTCTCATTGATATTTCTATCTCTCCCTTCTTCCTCTCCCTTCCTCTCTCTCTAAAAAGCAATAGAAACATTTAGAAAATGTTTTTAATTAGCGGATCTAAAGATGACTATTGCTCACAGTCTGTGTACAGCTATTGCAAAAATCATAAAAGTGGCAAATAGCGAATGAAGATTAGGAACCAGGGCTCACAGCCTGTGAACACACACAGAAGTTAACACAGGGACTCCAGGAGCTGGAGAGAGCGGGACGAGTCAGGAAAGCTTGGAGGATTAGTGAAGGAAACAAATGCTCTAGCGCTCCATGACCTGGATCTGGGCTCCTGGGTCTGAGCTCCTAGTCAGGCAGTTACAGGAGGGACAACCACAGGACACAGGAGAGGTGAGCGTTCCCTACGGCCCTCCCTCTGGGAGACAGCAGCCTAGGTGCCCGAGGAGATAGCAAGGAAGTGGGAGGAGGATGGGACGCCTGGACAAGTATAAAAGCCCAATTCAGCCCAGCACTGCGTGAGGGTAATAAATACATCAAGGAAAGCCCTCAGACCGTGGAGAGGCCATTGAATTGGGAGCCAAGAGACCTGGTTTGAGTTCCAACTACTCTGTCTCTGACTGTGTGACCCAAGACAAGCTCTCTTTCCGGGCCTCAACATCCTCGCCTGTGAAACATCCCTCCCGGTTACTCCTTTCTTTGGTCCTGCATCCTTTACTATGTATATCACCAACATTTCCAGTTTGGTAACCGGGCACAATTTAAAAGAGACAATATATTTGCTTCAAGAATACCAGGTCTTCCCTAACCAACCTCCCCCTGACGCACGTGTGCATGAGCGCGCGTGCGTGCACACACACACTTGCAGTTAGAGTTATAATCATTTGACTGTTAATATAATCACTGGCAAATGTTGGTCATAAATACTCAGTGCTAACGGGGTCAGATTCCCCAGGGACGTTGAGGAATGTGCCTGGTGGGTGGTGGAGGGAGCCACTTTTCCAGGGAAGCAGAGGGGAGTTAACCAGCCAGGGCTCCTGTTGGGGTGAGAGCAAGAGGCAATCAATTGATGTGTCTCTCTCACATCGATCAGTCTCTCTCTTCTCTTTCTCTCTCTTCTCTTCCCCCTTCCTTTCCACTCTCTCTTAAAATAAATGGAAAAAAAAATATCGTCAGATGAAGATTAACAACAACAAAACACACAACACATACACACAAAACTAATGGTGCCACTGCCTTGCCTAAAGCATTTCAACAGCTCCACCTCTAAATAAAGTTCACATTCCTCACCAAAAGGAAGGGTGACTGCATGAAGGAGGTGTGGTTTGACTTGAACCTTTAGGGTGGGTAAGATTTCAAAAAGAGAGATTAAAGTATGGTCAATAGTGTAGATGAAATAGTTTGAACTATATCCAACACATGAAGGGTGTTCAACTATCTGTAAACTAATAAACAAATAGATTAAAAAAAAATAATGAGTAAGTGAATGGCTTTCGTGATGAAAGGAATGATAACATAAATTAAAGGCATTTTTCTAAAAACATAACTTGTGCCCTTTATCAGCACCCCAAGCACATGGTAATAAATGCGTGGACGGCAGTGGAAGAGTTATCGAGAGTTAACAAATAGCCCATATTTCCCATGTCCCAGGTCATTTCTGACATCCTCCATCCCTACTTCCACCTGGACGTTTTGTTGTTATTTTTACGATATCCGAGAATCTAGAAAAATGTCTTCCAGTGGCTGTGGACTTTAAAAATATATAAAATGAGGTTTTTTCCATCGTCCTCACCTTCATACAAAAAGAAATGCAGTCAGTCTACCAAAACTATATTCAGAACAGAATAGACTGACAGTTATTTCAATGCCAATCTCAAAACATTTTTCAGACGTGATGGGCTCTGAGATTTACCCTCTTCTCAAATGCAGTGGATTATCCTGGACTTTTTTATTTGGTTTGCAATTTTCCTGACTAGAAGTCCTGATTAATAGGGGACGCAGAGCCCTGTTTAGAAAAATTCAATACATTATCCTCTAGTCTAATATGCCCTCAGCAGCTCTGCAAACCCGCACTGTGCGTGCACATTCACTCTCTCCTCTGGGGGCTGAGGGGCCAGGAAAGGGAGAAGTGAAGAGAAAGAACCCAGCGTCTTGGCAGCTTCTCAACCGTAGCTGCAGCTCCCCGGCCCCTTCAGAAAAAGTCCTCTCAGAGCTGCTCTAACCGAGAAATATGCATAGTTTCCTGACAGACTGGATCGTGCGGAGATTTGAGACAATTGTGCAATTCCCTTTATTTTCATTTCACCCCCAAATGCTGTGGGTGCAAGTGCCGCTTCCACCCACACACAATAGCAGTCGTTTCACTTCCTCAGGCTGCCGAGTGGGAACGGGGAGCCGTGGTGGAGAAGAGCCACTGGCTCAGGCCGGGGCATCGGGATGGCACCGAGTCTGTTGGGGCGGCCCCTTCGGTCGGTGTCCGGTGGCGTCCGGGCTCTTCCAGCAGCAGCACCCGCTGACCCAGCCTCACTGAGATTAGTTATTCATGGACAACACAAGGAAACCTTCCAACTTGGACGCTGGAGAATCAGAAGGAACCTAAATCCCAGCTCACAGTTGCCAAGAAACTCTATATGATGCAGGTGCAAATCATTTTCCCCCTCTTTTAAATTCAGACTCATTAAAATATGTATTTTGCAAGGGGATTAAATTCAAACATCTGGGAGAGGGGAGGGAGTATCCACAACTCTCGAAATATTTTTTAACTGGGTTTCAGGTTGTTTCGTTTCTGTCAGGTTGGGGATAAGAGGCTGCTCACTGGTGGGATGACAGAAAGGGGCAAGGAGAGAGTTAGAAAATGACTTCGAAGGGCCCGGGACTTCATCAGCAGCCGTAATTGTGGGAAAGTAACCTGAAGATGCCAAACAACAGGAAATTACCAGAAGAATCTGTCAGCACAATCAGCTGCTATTTTCATTGTTCTTTGGCAAATTTATACGCAGTCGGGAACACCTGGGCTGGCCCGAAGCCCGGGTTTGACTAATTGCCAGGGGAGAGGAATCGTCATTTGTCTTCGAAGGGATTTCCTCCATTCGCTCCTCAAAACATGTGGTTTCACTTTTCCCCTCTCTCTGCAGGAAATGGCAGGACAGTGAGACGCAAAATAAATGAGTTCACTTCCAAGAGGTTGCCTCCTAAGAGGCCACTCCAAAAATAACTGTCTTGTGAGAGGTTGTTAATAATCAAGATTCTATATACTATCCTCAGAAAACAACATTTCAAAGACACAGTGATTTCCACCACCACCACCACCACCACCACCCCCTCTGCCCCTTTCCTTCCAAACACAGGGCACATTAAAAATAAAAGCCCTGGGAGATGGGGAGAAGCAATCAAGCCCTCCATCCCGTGGAGGTAGCGAATGTCACTCCTCACGACTTTGCAAAGCCCCCTCCTTGGAGTATAACCTGAGCCCAGTCCTTTCCCCTGACAAGTGGAAGGTGAAACTGGATCAGCCAGAGATGTCCAAGCTGAGACTCCCTCGCTCTTCCTTGAGGCCCATCTTCTTCCCTCTAAAACCCAATGTTTCAACTTCTCAGTCAGAACCAAGTGATGTTCCTCAGAGGCATGAACTGAGCCCCTCGTGTAGAGCCGGTGTTAGCTCAGTATCCTTGATTGAAGATCACTGTGAGGTTTGCAAGAATCACCTGCTTTGCGGCATGCTGCCCAGGAATGGGTGTAGATATTTATAAATTTCTTAAACTTCAAGAGATCACCTTTTTACGAGAACCACCTGCCAGAGTGACAGCCTTCTCCCCTAACCTCTCTCCATATTTTTATAGGTTAACATAGCACCACACACACACACACACACACACACACATGCACACACGCCTTCTACTGCATACCCCTCTGATTATTGCAAGCTCTGGCCAAGATATCCTACTTGGGGAGCAGATTCATGTTTTATATTCCTTCCTGAAGCCCACAGAGCTTTCTAACCTAATTGCCTAGTATTTTAAATGTGCTGATTGGGAAATGTCACAGTGACGGCATGTTTCCTATTGAAACGTGCATCCGCCTTTGGTACATTTTCACCTGCGTTGTGTTCAGCCTGTGCAGTGATTTAGGGGTTCTGGCATCACGTCGCAAAGAATCAACTGCTTTTCCCCTTTTCCCTTCTTTCTTGTTTAAAGCATTCGGAGCACGCGGCAGATCATTACGAGCCTAGGTGAAGCCAGCAACATTTGGGTTTGATTTGGTTTCGGTCGCAGACCCCTTTCTCAAAGTGGAGCTGCACTGTAATTCTAAACTGACCCACCTTCCCCCTCGCAAAGGTGAAAAAATGTTATGGAGAGTTTTACAGCCCACAGCCCATCATTTATGCCGAAACACTGGGAGAGTTCAGACGTGGCTTATTTTCGCTAACTTCGAGATGTTTTGACATGTTTATTTGTTTAATTTGTTTATTTTGACTAGCTCTGATTATAATTGGCAGCAGCGTGTAGAATTAACATTAGACAGTGTCTTAGACTTGTCTGTTACAATAATGCAAAAAGAATGTGAAGAGAAACCTACCCACTACATGACAATAGCAAGTGGGCAGGAAAACTGCAAGAGATTTCTTTCCCAAAAAGAAATGCAACCGCGGTTTTAAATTTTATTTTAAAATATACATGATGACTGCACAAACTATACCTGCATGCTAACATTTCTTTTCTCCCATAAGCCTGCCCCCTCTGCTAATAGACTTGTACAGTGGCTCCTAAAACTGGAATTCTTAAAATTCTAACCTTTGGAATTTGTTTTTTGAGACTTTTTATTGTTCTACCTATGGGTCTTTAAAATTAAAGGTGCAATAACTATTCGATAACATTGCAGCAATGTTGGAATAGCACATAGTAACTAATGCAGTTTTGTGGTTGAAAATGTTCTTTCTGAATTCTTTGTCTAAAAATCCCTGAACAATGAGATTTGCACCTCACAGAGTATCTGACTTAGGGCATTTTTTTCCTGGATTTTTGGCATATTTGCCAAGACAATGGCCATAGCACATTAACCTTCTTCTTTGTGCTTGCAAGGGTGTACTCATGAGACCCGTTTCACAGTGTTGATCCACTCTCTACATATAAAAAATATATAATGCATTTTGGGAGAGAAAAAATTCTGTGTTCCTGGTTCAGCCAGAACACAGAGGGAAGTCCTGTGTCCTTCACAAGCATTAGTCCTGCGCCGGCCTCATCCCTTGCCCTGGCCTATGTTCCCAGGCTCATCGAAGAGGGCATCTGGCCACAGCTCCTTAAAGGGGAAAATAAGAAACCAGTTCATCTACATATTCTACTGCCAATTATGCACAGAGCACAAACATGCTTTGCTCACATTTATTATCCCATAAATATTTTCCCCATGCGCAGTATGGTATGCTGCTGTGTGTGATCCTGACTTGGAACACCATATGCGCTCTGAGACGGGGCCAAGTTCAGGTTGCCATGTCTATGCCAAGCAGCCCAGAGGTCTCTGCTATGGAACACTTGCTCCAAGAAGCCTGGAGTCTCTAGGCAATTGATCCCTCAGCTTCTATTACCCTTTAGCTTAAATCAGACTTCTTTGAGGGCAGGCAAACCCACCCTAAGAGCACAGGAGTGGCCAGTGACACTGTGCTGGCCCGGAGGTGTTCCCGGCTGGGCTGTATTTGAGGTACCAGCTCATGTTATTAAAGGGAACTGGGAAGACAGATTTCTCCCAGGAGGCATTGAAATGTTCTTTGTAGGACACTGAAAATATATACAAATATAGGAATTGTGTTTCTACATGGTACAGGTTACAAAATCAGGCTTTGAGGGCAGTTTAAAAAATATTATATGGATATAAACATCAAACTTACTAAAGCCGTGGCCAGGTAGCTCAGTTGGTTAGAGCATCATCCAGATACACCAAGGTTGTGGGTTCAATCCCTGGTCAGGGCACATACAAGAATCAACCAATGAATGAATAAATAAGTGGAACAACAAATTGATGTCTCTCTCTCTCTCTCTCTCTCTCTCTCTCTCTCTCTCTCTCTCTCCCCCCCCCCTTCTTCTCTCTCTAAAATCAATAATTAATATGTATATAAATTAAAAACTTGCTAAGAGATAGATCTTAATAGTTCCCACCACAAAAAAGAAATAATTATGTGACATAATAGCGGTAATAGAGGTGCTACAATGGCAACCATATTGCAATATGTAAATATATCAAATCAACATGTTGTACCCCCTGAACTTACACAATGTTATATGTCTAATATATTTCGGTTTAAAGAATACAACATGGAGGAAGCATGAGCAATGCGGTCTGCCTTTTCCAACTTGCATTTCCCAAAGGAAGAGCCCAGTGCTGAGGTAGAAGGACAGGAATCCCCGAGTGGCCACTGGCGGTGCCCCCGGCACAGCCCCCGCCCTACGTGCCCTTTCACTGTGGCGAAGCCTTGTAGCATGAAGTCGCCCAGCCAGCCCTGCGGAAGAACTGGATTCCGGGGGAAAGAGAAGAGGAGGGAGGTAAATGTCAGAACACAGAGGTTCCTCAGTGTTGGGGTACACCTAGAGATCAAAACATAGGCATCCCCGTTGTTACTGGACTCAAGGGGCTCGCCACCTGAGGTGTTCTATTCAGAAAACAGCCATGGCTGCTGTAAGGTGGTTTTACTTATGTGCAGCAAGGAAACGAGATGGGATTCACGCGGGAAGCTCTGCCTCCTGGAAGGGAGGCCCAGCCACTCCTTAGGGGCACTAGTTGGCCAATAACACGTTGATTGCAGTTGGCTGCACTGATTGGGGTGGGTTCCTCTGCAGCCCACCCTGCTCACAGACGGTCTGCATACTGCGCCACATTTCACATTTAGCAAGGTAGCATTTAGTGAGAACTGCCCAGACCTTCCGACCCTTGTCCTACCTAACAGTTTCTCGTGGTTGGTACCTCAGCAGGTCTGACAGTGAAGAGCAGGGGAACTAACCATCAAGGAGAAATTCAGCCAGGACTCCAAACTTTGGACGGACAAATAACAAGCATTGAAAGAAGGAGGCTTTATTATATAACATTCATTTCACTACTTCGTTCAAAAAAACTCAAATGCCTCGCTCCTGAGTACTGGGTTCATCGGGACTTCACGTGGCATTCTGCACTGTCTCTGCTAAAATCTTCAGAGAAGTATCCAGATGCAAAGATAAGGAATTCAAACTAACATCCACAACCAGAGGCAGGATTTAGAGCAGTGATGGCGAACCTTTTGAGCTCGGCGTATCAGCATTTTGAAAAATCCTAACTTAACTCTGGTGCCGTGTCACATATAGAAATTTTTTGATATTTGCAATTATAGTAAAACAAAGATTTATATTTTTGATATTTATTTTATATATTTAAATGCCATTTAACAAAGAAAAATCAACCAAAAAAAAAATGAGCTCGCGTGTCACCTCTGACATGCGTGTCATAGGTTCACCATCACTGATTTAGAGCCTTTTCCTTTTTAGTCAAGGGAGGAAGGAAGGAAGGAAGGAAGGAAGGAAGGAAGGATGGAAGGAAGGAAGGAAGGAAGGAAAGAGAAAGAAAGGAAGGAAGACAATGCATAGATTTGTAACAAGGTACAACAAAAGGAGGTCACCTTCCACTTTTTAAAACATTGACCGTCACCACACTTGTACCCAGTGTTAATGGAAGGGTGACAGGAGGCTCTGAAGTTCTGTCTCCAGTTTGCACCCTGCCCTCATTTTACTAGACCAGTGGTTCCCAAGTGGGCACACGCCCCATAGGGGGCCAATTTGATTTTTAAGGGCAGCAATTCACGAATGAGTTACTAACAGTGACTTTTTGCATTTCTTATGGTTCTAGGGGCCTCTTATACAGTATATAAATATATATTGTGACATATTTATGCATTTCAGTTCTCTATTGTATGATTGAAACTTTATTTGCTATTTTTTCATATCACTTTATATTATTATTTTTTAACAACTTCTTAGTGATTTCTTCCTCAGTACTTCAACTGTCTTTTCATTCTTTTATTTTTCTCTTTCATGGATGCCATGTTCTTTGGAAGCTTGTTTAGACCAAGTTAATGGCCTTTTAGGCTTCCTCCATGTGAATAGGAGTTCACTTTTGAATAATAAGAATTATATGTCACAAGGGGGGGGCATCAGGATTTTAGAGATGCTTAGGGGGGGGCATGGCCAAAAAAAGATTGGGAACTACTGCCTTAGACCAAGCACCTGCCTTATCTGTTCTTTATTTTCTCTAGTAGTTCAGTTGTTCAGATTACTTTGGGCTTCTTGGAAGAAAAATGTGTCATACAGACAAAGTGTTATTATTATTATTATTACCTCTCTCCAAGGGGAGAGCTTAAATTTGTTAATATGAAATGGGTTGACTTTCTCTTTGGTTAAACTAAGTAATGAAGCACAGGCCATAAGTGTTTTTAAGCTCCTCACATAGGGAAGTTATCTAAATACAAAGCAATATTATTGAAATGAAACTTCTTTAGGGTGTTTGCCAAGGGACCCAGTGTTAAGAATATCTTACAAGAGAAGATTAAATGAGAGGCAGTCTAATGAAGTCTTGCTGCGAGGGGGCTCCATCAGGGCCGGGCTCACTCCCGGGACAGCTGGGAGATTTAGAATGAGGAGAGCAACCAAAGAGTGGCTGACTTGAAGAAGAGCTTTAACACCATTTACCACCTGCCAATGTAGCTCTATGGCTTCAGAGAGTTCCTGAACTCATTACATTGAAAATTACCAAGGCATATTCAAAGAATCCTTCAGGATAGTAATACCTTATATGTGTTCACCTATAAAAAAATTTTAAAAAAAAAGACTCCCTCCTCTAATCGTCAGGTAAAAACCTCTGGCTTTTAGAATCAGATTCCTTTGCTAAAGCAGAGTTCTTTCAGTTTACTGTCTAATCCTCTCATGATACACAAAAGCTGTGTCTGAGATAAATGAAACAATGGTCAGAGCAGGAGGAAAGCCAGGTCCTGGCCAGGACTGTGGATGTCAGGGGCTTACTCCAGAGCTTAGGAGATGCAATCAGTCTATAGCTTTTGCATTGCCGACCACAGTTGTTCGTAAGGAAAAATAATACAATAATAAGTAATAATACAGTAATATACTGTGTTTCGAGTACACACAACTGTAAACCTACGTTTGCCCAGTCTGTATAAGGTTTATATGGTTATACAAATACAAAGCAGCGTTATTTGATTCAGTATGAGATTATATGCAATTCAACAGCTGTCCGCTGAGAAGTCAGTCTTGAGCAATCTGGGCCTCCCCACCTAAGAGTCTCCTGGATATTTACACTCTAGCATTTCGACAGCCTTATTCAGACTCTCCTTTCTCCTTTACTTTTTTAAAAAAATATATTTGTATTGATTTTTAGAGGGAGAGAGAGAGAGAGAGAGAGAGAGAGAGATCAATGTGAGAGAAAAACATCATCAGCTGCCTCCCACAGGCACCCTGAACAGGGATTGAACCTGCAACCAGGAATGGAACCGGTGACTTTCAGTGCACAGGATGGTGCTCAACCAAGTGCTCCATACCAGACAGGGCTTCTCTTTACCCTTGTTATTCATTCATGCCTCTTCTGCCACCTGCCTCTCCTTGGACCTCCCTTCCCTCGGAGCTCCAGGTAAAGGGACAATCAGTGGCTGGCACTGCTCAAGATGGTTTCGGGTCCTGCACAGTCCTGCTCCAGTTCTCAGGGACACAGACTCTGCTTGTAGATGTTGTCTGGATTCCCACTCTGAGCCTCAGGCTGTGGATTCTCAGGCTGCTCATCCATCAGCCGTTTGGGTCCTTAGCCAGCCCTCGGCCATCTTGACTTCCCAAGGGTCAGAATCTGGCTATTGATGTGCCCTACACACAACCAGGGCAGAGAGCCAGAAGGGCAGCTGCTGACCCCAGGGCAGAGGCTCTGGGGTTCCAGTGAGGGTTGTCTGAAAAGCATCAGGACCTACGTCATAACAACATTCCAGCACTCTTCTATTCATTCTTTCTCCCTCTCCTTTCTTGTCTGCTCTTTCTTCTCTACCTCTCTTTTCCCTCCTCTCTTTCCCTGAGTGATAGGCAAGCCGGAGGCACCTGCACTGACCGTCGCACTCAGAACCAGAGGTCTCTGGCTCTCTCACACTTGCAAAGTGGCTACAAGAAGCCCCGTGTTCTCTCTCTTCCCACCTTGCTCCAACAGCTCCATAGCAATTTTTGCTTTTAGGACAACCCCGTCAATTAAGTTCCAGCAGAGCATCAGGCCCACAGGCCTTGGTGCTTTGCCACTTGACCTTCCTTGCCCTTCTCACACCTCCCACAAAACCTCACATCCTCGGCGGTCAGACCCCGCCAGGAGGCAGGGCCTTCCCCAAGGCAGGAGACCTTGGCCTGGAGTCTGGCAGGACTCCGTCCACACTGTTGTCTGCAGGTAGAATAGAAGGCAAGCAATTTCATACACAGCAAGGCAAGCTACTTAGTTCAATTTAAAACCAACCAGAAACAACAACAAAAATATTTTCAAAGAGCAACAAATCCTCCTGTTTAAAGGAGAAAGAAGGCCCTGGCCAGGTGGCTCGGTTGTTTGGAGCACTGTCCCATACATGGAAAGGTCATGGTTCAATTCCTGGTCAAGGCACATACCTAGGCTGTGGGTTCAGGGTGGGGTGTATAAGGGAGGCAACCCATCCATGTTTCTCTCTCTCTCTCTCTCTCTCTCTCTCTCTCTCTCTCTCTCTCTCTCTTCTTCCTCTCTCTAAAACCACTAAACATATCCTCAGGTGAGAAATTTTTTTAAAAGAGGAAAATGTTGCTTGGCACTTTACCCAAGAGGCTAAAACAGGAGTGACAGAATATAACCAAATCTATGTTTCTAACAACGAAAAATACATATGCAGCTACTGTCAGACTTGGACAGATATAGGGCAAAAGGTGGAGGTAGGGTAGGGTGGAAAGAGCTAAGGATTAGACATCTCTTAAGCAACATTCTTGGTATATTGCCATTCAAAAACCAGAGGGGGTTTAAACTTCAGCCGCTGAGGGACAGAGGCATAGACGGCTCTCTGTTGCCACCCAGTGGGAAAGGGCTGCATGGTGGCCAGGCTGGGCCCTGAAAGGATTCGCTGCGTAAAATCACATTTTTTCCTCCAAAGAATCACTGAAGATTCCAGAATGTCCCCTCTGCTTCCTTCTCTCCTCGCATCTCCCTCAATCCTGCCTTTGTCTGTCTTTGAGATAAAGGGGTCTTGGCTGGCCCCTCCTTGCTGACTGAAAAACTCAATACTAAACAACAAAAAGCAGCTTCTGAGGCACTTGAACCAGACCTGCAGCTCCTTTCATTGGTTTGAGAGACGGGGAGAGGGATGTGGTGCATCAGTGAGAACCAGGGAGCGAGACCTCGCCTCCTCCGAGTGCCAAATGGTGAATAGGCCCTTTTTATGGACTCATTTGGTGCCAGCGCTACAGTGGCTTCCCCAATTGAGGGAGGAAGCAGACAAAAACAGGCCGTTTCAAGGGACTTTTGATTCTTCCTGAGGATGCGAAAGGCTGTGGCTGATCTGCAGAGCAGATAAAAGGGATCCCCGGCCACATTTTAAGACCAGGGTTAATTAATCCAAAATGAAGTGTCTTGTTCAGATTGTGCTGGAATTTCTGCCTCAAGAACGTGCCTGGCTTGCCCCTCAGGAGTCTCCCCTCCTCTGGCTCATGCTCTGACGCAGCTGTATGCGCTCAGGAGGCAGGCCAGCTGGCCACGGGGTCTGCACCAGCAGGTCCCCAGGTATGATGTCACCAGCCCGGGAGGCATCAGAAGCCTCGGCATATATTGCAGGTAGTTTCAAACTGCGTACCCCTGAACCCTAGGTTGCACTGGGATCTCACCAATGTTTGACTCGATTATCTTTAGAAATTATTTTATTCTTTTAAAACGTACAGTGCACTACAGAATGTCTTACACATCCAATTTTAACACATCAGGACACCAATAAGTTAACCTGTGTGTCTACACTTTTTAAAAATCTAGGTCTATACATGTCTCCTCGTGCAATATTGTCCGTGTGTGTCCTCTGGGTACGCACGCCCTGGCTGTGTTCGGGCCGCAGGCAGGCAGGCGGGCGCAGGGGCAGGCGCGCTCCGCTGAGGCTCTGCTGTCCCAGCATAGCATCCGTTGTATAGCAACCAGTAAAGAGATGCAAGACTCCTGAGAACATCACATTACAAATCATTTTAGTACTTATTGTACACTTTGGATGCTTTTTATTTAACTTGTCTTTGTGATGAATGATATTAACAGATGTTAAATACTGGAAATAATTCAAATTAAATTATTTTTAAGAATCCAACTATTCCTCTTTTGGGCTTTGCATCAATTTATTTGAAGAGTGTCTAGAGAGTGCAATATGAGCTAATTTAAACTGTTGCCATTTGCAAATACTTATCTGCATGAATTAGAATTTTCACAATACTGTTCTACCCACACAAAACAAATACTGTACTAATAAAGCCAGGATGATGTTTATCAGCAAATTTCATTGGCAAATGCAGCTATAGACTTCCATTGTCTGAAAAAGTGTATATTTAAAAAGTATAAGCTTCGGAGTCTGTTATAGGCTGCATATGGATAGGTTGAAGTCCTAAATGTTGACGTCCCCAAATTGACATGTTGAAATCCTAATATCCAGGGGCTGACAATAGCACCATATTTGGAAATAAAGCCATTGAAGAGGTGATTACGTTCAAATGAAGCATTAAGGTGGGCCCTAACCCAGTCCGACTGGTGTCCTCATCAGGAGCGGGAATTTGAGATCACAGGGAGACTCCAGGGGCATGTGCACACGTGAGGAACTGAGGACGCAGAGTGGAGGCAGCCACTTGCAAGCCCAGGAGAGAGAGAGGCCGCAGGAGAACCCGAATCTGCCAACACCTCGATCTCAGACTTCTAAACCTCCAGAGCTGTGAGGAAATAAATGTCTGTTCTGTAAGCCACTCAGTGTGTGGTGTTCTGTATGGTAGCCTGAGCTGACTAAAACAGGTCGAAAACAAATAGGCCTGACATTTCTTATTCTGCTGCAGACTACCTGCATCGTCTTTTTTTTTTTTTTAATAGTTTATCTATAATAATAAAAGGGTAATATGCAAATCGACCAAAAGACCAAACAGCAGAATGACCGTCCGGACGACCACCCTATGACATGCACTGGCGCCAGGCCAGCCAAGGCAGGTGCGATGCTATTGGTCGGGGGCCCCTGCCATCGCCCCATGATCACCCCACAGAGGGAGGCCCAGTCCACCAGCCAGCGGGCGATTGATCAGGGACTCCACCAGGGAACTGGGGGTGGGGGGTCAGACATGGGCAGTGCCAGGCCAAGGCGGGTGCAGGCGGGGGGCAGGGCTGGGGCTGCAAAAGCCAGCAGCCAGGGGAAGGAAGGCCTGCCCTTGCATGAATTTCGTGCATTGGGCCTCTAGTTGAAATATAATTTATATATCATAGTATGTTTCTGTTTTAAGTGTAAAATTCAATTATTTTCAGTATATTCACAGTTTTTTAATCATCACATCAATACCTGTGTGATGTTAAGAAAGATACTTATCCTCCTTGGACCTCAATTTCTTCATCTGTAAAAAGAGGCTAATACCTTGTACATGTGTTTGTTTTGAGAATTTAATTACATTACAAAAACATGTGGCATCTGTGTTTGTTTCTTTCCTTCTACAGTCATTCTTAGGATGTGGTGCCCTTCCATTCTAACCCAACTGAGTCTGAAATCCGTGATGCTTGCTGGCTCCATGTTTCCTGTCAAGGCTCCAGTCCTTGCAAAACTTGGCACAGGGATACTCTATACTCCTACTTAGCACCTCTACCCTGAGGACGCAATCCTTAGCTTTGAGGCCCCTGTGCGGCAGGCAGGCCGCCAACAATCCCTGCCTCCTGGTACTCATGTCCTCCTGTAATTCTCTTCCCTTGAGTTTTAGATGAACCAAATGAACAGACTATGGCAGAAATGATGGAATGTCACTTCTGAGACACAAAAAGCGTATGTCTTTCCTCGTGGGCATCCTCTCCTGTCTCTCTGAGGGAAGCGAGCTGCCACGCTGGGAAGGGCCCTGTGGAGAGCTGGTGGTAAGGAACTTCTGCCTCAGGCCAGCAGCCACGGAGGACTGAGCATGTGCATGATCCCTTCCCAGTCAAGCCTCCACATGACCACAGCCACGATGGACACCTCACTGCAGCCGTCTGAGGGACCCTGAGCCAGGGATCCCCAGCTAGGCTGCTCTAGGATTCCTGATCACAGAAACTGAGATAATAAATGTTTGGTGTTTCAAGCTTCTAAAAGGAGTAATTTAAGGGGCAATTTATTACACAGCAATAAATAACCAATATACCCACCTGCCAGTTCTCTAAAAGGTAAAGGGTCAAAATCAGGCTGACCGCTTTGAAAAGGGTCCTACTCTGCTCAGTGCCCAACACACTGTCGAGGATCAAATAATTAACGAGTAACATCAGCCCACACTTGGCCTTTAAGAACTTGCTAAAATTTTACTTGCCCATGGCTGCTTTCTCTTCTTCCCATGCTCCGAAAACTCATCGCAATTCATGTGTCCCATCTCTCCTGGGAAGGACTCACTACCCTTCCTACATGGAATTCTGTTTGCCTTGTGACCTCAGCTCTCTAATGTGTTCAAAAAAAAGTTATGATTTTACAGACTACCCAGCTTTTGCTCATTGTAAGGGTGGAAGCAGTATTCTCCCGTGGCTTTCCACATCTTACGTGGAAGTGGAACCCCACACTGGGTTTGGATTCTGATCTCTCTCTTCCTTTCCTCCTGACCAGATTCTATAACACAGGCCCCAGAAAGTCCACATAACCAAGACAAGGCGGCCTGCCTGGGTTTGTCCTTTGAGTGCTAGGTCTATAGCTGACTGGCCTCACAGATTTCACTGACCTGAGAAAGCAGAGATGCCTATTGACCAAAAGAGTAAGAGAAGAGGATTCTTAGCTGTGGGATTTGAAGACCATGAAGGCTGACCTTCACCCACTGCTGGAAATTCCCACCATTAAAGTCAGGAATGAGTTTGATAACACATCTGTTGAATTGGGGCCAGCACAGGGGAAAACAGTAAACTTGGGTGTAGGATATTTGGGTTTTTGTTCAGTTACCCACCAATTTGGCAACTTGTCTTGGGCTATTCCGTTCAATGATCTGTGCATCAGAGTCATTACTGTTAAAGAAGGAACTGGGTGAACTCCCTTATGACAGCATGAAAACTGAGTTCCAAGTTTATTAGCCTTCTTTCCTCCTCTGATTTGCATTTGTATCACTCTGGGCTCCTTCAGCAGATTCCATTTTTACACTGGGCTCTAAGCAGTGGGATTGACCAGTTAAGCCCTCAGGAAGGTAAAATAGAAGTGCAATAACTTTTTTTTTTTCACACAATTTTCCTGCTTCTCCCACCCCAGACACCAACACATAAGCTACAGGAGTGAATACGTGATTACTTATTGCAATGGACCCTTGAATGATGTGAGGTTAGGAGTCCCCAGCTCCCTGCAGTCTAAAACACATAACTACTAATAGCCTACAGTTCACCAGAAGCTTTACCAATGACATAAACAGTTGATTAACACATACTTTTATATGTTACATGTATTATATCTATAGTCTCACAATAAAGTAAGCTACAGAAAAGAAAATGTTATAAGGAAGACAAAATACATTTACAGCATTTATTGAAAATAGCCTGCGTATAAGTGGCCCTTGCAGTGCAAACCTGTGCTGTTCGAGGGTCAGCTGGACTTTAACCATGACTGGTCTGAGAAATGAACAAAGGAGAGCCCTTCTCTTGGATGACTGTAAAGATTCTGGAGAAGGTAGTTTTCCAGCTGTTTGCTAAGCCCGGAGAAATGCATTTGGGAATGCTGGCTACCATATGGACAGAACCTGGCTGCAGAATGAAGCCAAAACAAGGACCGGGAGAGGAAGAGGGAGAGGGCCCTGGTAGGGTGCATCCCCGGTCCAATTTCTAAGACTGATCTTGCAGTTCTTTAGTGTCTGTGAGCAAATCAGGGACCCTCCCCAGGTGTGAGTCCACAGATAAAGCTGGTCTGACCTGAGTGTCATTTACTTGCCACTCAAACAATCCTTATAAATACAAGAGGTTGAGAGGATGTGGAGGTAATTAGAACAAGCCCTATAGGATGGTGAACAAAACAAAAGGCTTTGGACTAAAGTGATGGGACAGTTCAAGTCACAGGATCCAGGGACCTGAGGTGAAATATCCAACTTGATCCCTGTCCAGATGTACATGGTTGCAGATTGCCAACTAGTTCTTAGAAGGTGGAGGAAGAACCGAGGTCAGTTTTATGTAAGATCCTTGTCCAACTGTCAGGGTACCCCGAGCAGGGTTCTTTCAAGCTGTATTTGTCCATTAAGACCAGTTGTTAGAGCAGCCTGTGTCCACTGAAAGGCCAGGAGCAACCTGTGCTGTCCCCGAGGCGGGCAGCCTCTGCTGTGTAAGTGTAAGGTGGCTCTGGAGACAATGTCATTGACTAGATCGTCGTGTTACAAAATTCCAACGCCAAGTGAACTCAGCGCAGCGGCATTGTGTTAGAGGGGACGGCAGGGGTGTTGGGAAGCATGCAAAGTGGAGTCAGACATTTTACTCTCTCACCCAATCCCCACTATGTGCAAGGGTGAAGGGTGTCACCTCGGTTTTGGAGCCGAGTCACTAACGACTCCTAAGGGGATAGAGCCCATAGCCTTGGCCTTGGTCTCATTAGAACTAAGCTCTAGCCAGATGAATTAATCATAGAAACGAGCACTTGTCTGTGTAACACACATTTTCCCAGGGCACTTAAGCTCTGGGCTTAAAGCGAAGTTACATTAATAGTAGCAATCCATATTTTGCTGCATTTTTCCACCCTGCTCGCTATAACGGAATATCCATTCCCCAACAAGTTCCCTAAAATTACATCTTGGGACCTCTGAGGGGATTTTACAATGCACGAAAACAAGCCCTGATAGCTGCAGTAGGGAGTCCACCTCCATTCTCCTTTCCATCCTCTCTTCTGCCTAAGGTCTGTCACCAAAAAGGATGCCATTATGTCCTTCAGATGTCCCAATGCACCAACACCACACTCCACGGAAGCAAGGAAAAATCTTTCTCTAACTCCTAACATCCACCGACAGGAACCACTGACCACTAGCATTGCACCTTGTGAAAACACACACACACACACACACACACACACACACACACACCTTACTAAAAAGATCTGTCACATTGATCTCATGTCACATTGATGTCAAAGAAGGGATGTTACACCCCAAATTGTGAAGGGGTCCTTTGGACAGAGCACTCTTTTCCACTCCCATATGTAGCTGCTTCTCATATTTCCCATGGACCCAGTTGTGACTCCATGATGCTAGTGGGAAACCAGTCCCCACAACAACCCCAACGTTGCCCCCCAGTCAAGCACCTCCACCTGCCAAACACGCCTCCCCTCCCTGTCATCAAAATGTCCCTGGGTTCCATGATCCATCCGTAGGTCACAAGCCTTGTGCTTTACTTTGATGTTTTGGTTGCATGCACACAATTTCTATTTTGCATGGCATAATAGATAATAAAGCAATTGCTACTCAATCCAGTCAGACTTCACAAGGAAGACTCCTTGCCTCATCTTCCTTAAAGAAGGGGCTCACACTCTACTGTTCTTCACAGTGTAGTGAAGAAGATCAATGTGACAGGAATCATCTTAAAATGACAGACTAGAATTTAATTTTTCCCTGTTCCTTGCCAGCCATTTTATGGAGATATATATATGGACATTAAATAAGAAAGTCTAGCTGCAAAGCAAAATAAAGAGATAGTGGGTTGGGACTCAGGCAGCCCACCAACCAGGAAAGTCAATCTTTAATAGAGTGCTACAAGTTCCTGGACCACATGGTAACAATTTAGATTCAAATTCAGGCCTTAGGTACCAGGCGCCCTTATCTTCCTGCTCCTGTGTTAGGGACTTTCTTACACATTATTCTGTTTAGTCACCATGATCAAACTGCCAGCTATGATATTTGGAACAAAATATACTGTTTTATCTTTTGTTCTCCAAGTAATAAATGCTCACTCTAAAAGAAAAAAAAATCTGATAAAAAGAGACATTTAACAATCATCTATAATTCCTGTGCCTAGAGAAAAGTATTTTAACATTCTGATAAATGTGGTATATATTATTCTCCCATATTTTCTGTGCACATATAACATATAATTTATACTATTACAATTTTAGAGCTACTTTGTCCTGCATGAGATAATAGTGAATATTTTTCTAGGACATAAAATATAATTTTTTCCCAATACACCAAGGTTGCAGGTTCAATCTCTAGTCAGGGAACCTAGAAGATGCAGCCAATGAATGTATAAATAAATGGAACAACAAATCAATGTTTCTCACTCTCTCTCTTTCTAAACATCAATCAATACATAAAATTTTAAACACAAATATATAATTTTTATAACATGTTAAGGTTACATAAAATCCCACTATATATTGTACACCATGATATATTTAGCAGCTTCCCTATTGTTGATGAATTAAGTCATTTTTTTGTATGCTTTGATCAACATTCTAATAGCAAAGTCTTTGTACATAACCATGATTATTTCTTTCGATTGATTCCTGCATAGCACATGAACACTTTAAGACTTTTCTTCTGTATTGCCAAATATCCATATAGAAAAGCTATATGGGTATTTGGCAATATCCATTTCTATGGCCACAGGCGGTATAAAACAGGACTAATTTCCCTGCAACACTGCTGGTATTTTTATCTTTGCTGATTGTTTGGAAGAAAAAAATAACTTTCAATTGTTTACAATGTGCAATTTTTGACAATTATCATTAGGTTAATTATTTTTTTTCATAGGTTTACTGGCCATTTACTTCTCTTCTTATGTAAAGTGATGTTCACTTTTTTGTCTCTTCTATAAACTTGCTCTTCTTGTTGATCTAGAAATTCTTTTTAATAAAATTGTCACCCCAGGACATGTTGTTTTTTATTGATTTTTCAGAGAGAGAGAGAGAGAGAGAGAGAGAGAGAGAGAGAGAGAGAGAGAAAGAGAGAGACTAATGTGAGAGAGAAACTTCCATCATTTGCCTCCAGAACATGCCCTGACTGGGGATCTAACCTTCAACCTAGGTATGTGCCCTGATGGGTAATCGAACCCACAACCTTTTGGTGTAGGGGACGACACTCCAACCAACTGATCCACCCATCCAGGCTGAAAATACTTTTTGTTAAATCACTCATATGCACCATAAATACCTTATGATTAACTCTTCCATAGATACCCAAAATATCTCCTAGTTTGCCTTTAATATTATTTAGTATTCAATATACATAAGTTTTTTATGATAAACTTTATGGAGTCATAGTATTCCATATTTTTAATGATTTTTGTACTTTCATACACACTTGGAAAGATTATTTTTTAAAATTACTTTGTTATTTTTTAGAACTGTAGTTTTATGTTCACACTTAAATCTTTATTTTGGGTGTAGTCTGAAGCAGAAATCTACCTTGATTAAATAACTCTTCATTATTAGGTAATTCATTCTCTTCCCACTGAGTTGAAATGCCATTATTATCACATTAAAAATTCTGTTATATTTCAAGTCAATTTCTATTCCATTTCATTTATCTAGCACACAGTGTCTGTCATCATTCTTGTGTTGTTTTCCCTTTTTCTGGGGAAAAGATTCCTTTTTCTACACAAAAAGTTTTTAGATCTGTTTTTAGATCTCCTTGAAAAGCAGAGTGAAAATAATGATTTGCCTTGGATATTTTAAATTGAAGAGTGTCATTTTAAAGAAAAGTATTCCTAAAGTAATAGACTTCAATCTTAGCGTTTTTGTCACTATTAGCCATTGGCAGCTGAAAGAGAAAAGAAAGTCCTATCAAAACACTTGTCTCTCCCTTTACTGAGCTACATGGAGAGGTGGGAGTTGGACAGAGAGCAATGCTATCCAGTCCACATATCTGGGGCAGGGAGCAGTGACCTGCCCACAGGACTGTTCTTGTCTCTTGCTGCTCCTTTCACATGGTAGAGTAAGAATCCACTCATGACACTGGGTGGTGTGAAAGGCCTTTGACCCTGCACTGAAGACCGCCATCACTCACTGTCTTGAATCTGCTTCTGGTCAACCCAGTTGGCCCGAATGGAGCCCTAATGAGGCTGAGGTCACGGGTTCAGTGCCAGTGTGTCCTAATTACCATAAACTCAACAGTTTCAGGGCCTCAGCTTGGATTTCTAAGCCAAGCCAGCCATGTTGCCTATGCCCAGCTTTGCTCCCACAGGGGACAGGTGAGAGAGCAGAGATAAATAAGAACAAGTTCCCCACCAGACTGGATGCGCACCCATGCCCTGCAGCTGGCAGGGCCGTAGCAGGGTTTGCATATGGGCAAGGAGAGCACATTTTATATTGGCTCGGCGGCCATCAGTGACTGGGGTGTACTCCACCCCAACCCACAGAGGGGCTGCCAGGCTCGGGGCTCAAAGGATTTCCTGAAATTCAGAGGATAGAGTTGCGGTGAGGTGGGAGGAGGTGGATTCTGGTGCTTCAACAGGAATGTTTTCAGTAGCCGATGATGCTAGGGTAACTCAAAAAATTAAATAGCAATATAATCCTTCTTTTCCACTTCATCATGAAGTAAATCAAACATGTTAAATTTGGAAAATCAGGAAAGAAAGAAAACACCCATTCTAACCAACACAACACAGGCACAATTAGAAATTTCAGACTCACTTTTCATTACCATTTTAATGCATTCTACAAATAACATTTTACAGGAGGAATCAACATTTTTAAAGAAAGCAAAGATCACCCACCATCTCTAATAAAGCGACTATTTTACATTTCCCCCCTAGACATCCAGTCCTCCTAAACGCAGAGGCCCTCAGAGCCACTGGCCCACCACCTCGACCGGAGACCCATAGCTAAAATCCCCCAGGAAACAGAAGACACCTCCATGTTCCTGACTGCGCTCGCATGTTACATACTGAAGAAGTTTCTAATCACAAGCATTCGGCACGATATCATTTGGAAAACATCAAGAGGGGGGGAAAGTCCTCCCGCCTGATGTGAACACAGCAGAATTGGCATTCCCTTTTAGAACATACTGTGATTCCTCATGGAAACACTTTGCGAAAAGCCAGTCATATATCCTAACGTAGCCCCTAAGTCTGAAACCACGGGTCCCTCTAACCACACAAAACAGCTGTGCCCTTGAGAGAAAGGTCATCTGCTGCAGCCGTGTTTCTTTTTACTTTTAAAGAAATGTCAGGCCGTGTTTTATGCAGTCCTTATGACAGGGTGCTGTTTATTGTATCAGCAAGCTGCCATAACTTCAGGATGAGGAAACTGCCATTATTTGGAGAGTATATATCTTTCTGACTTGCAGGAAAGATGAAAATTAAGAACGGCCCTTTTGCGGAGTGGGTCTAAGTATTCCCTGACAGTCTCCTACAATATTTCAAACATCTTCGTCAGACCCATAAAACCTGATGCTTGCCTCACTTAGCCCAGCCGAAGCCGCGTTGGAGTTGGGACATTTATCACAAGTGTGGTGTGAATGCTGCCACTTGGCAGATGTTTTTGAGCAAGGATTTTAAGCCAGCTTGCCTGACGTCCCCAAGGACAATGAAGTGTACATAACAAAATCATACATTCGGAAATAATAACAGTAGCTAATGTGCATCATGTGCTCAGATCTGTGTAAAGCGTTCTACATGCATTATCTCAATTTGTCCTCACATCTAGAAGGTCAGCATTAGTAACCCAGATAAGAAAATTAAGATGGAAAGAAATCAAGTTACTTGCCCCAAGGTCACACTGCTGGAAAGCCAGGGTGCCAGGATTCCAACCCAGGTCTCATCACCCTGAGCCACACATGTAATCAACATGTGTCCATCAGGAGATGTTTCCTACGCACTGCGGTCCCACAGAATATGTTGCTGTTACTGTCTAAATTGTATCAGAGAGAGTAAGTTCCTTTGGCATGGTAACACAACCGTGTGACAGCCTGTGTTTGAAACCAGATCTGTGTGACCTCCAGCTCCATACTCTGGTGCCAAAGTTCTTGACCTCGAGAGTAGAGATGAGAAGTAAAGGGAACGTGAAACATTTTTTAAAACCTGCTCCAGGTCTTGCTTGTCTGGGATCAACGAGGGAGGGAATGTGATAAAGTCACTTGAGAGTTCTGTTTAAAATCCTTGTCAAATTCTGTTCCAATGTGTTCTTATGTTCTAGTGTCAGTGAAATTTTAGGAGCGCCAAACTGCTTCAGAAATCAGAATCTGGACCAAGCTTACGCGGGGCAAGCCGTTACTAAGCTAAAAGCAGCCTGTTCGTGTAGGTTAGTCCAGCAAGCGGTACCTTGCCCAGATCACGTAGCTCGTCGTGGCCCAGAGCAGTGCAGGCAAGGTCTCCTGCCAACCAGAAATCTCTGTTGGGATGGGGAAACCGTGAAGTTCAGACTGAGTAGGTGAAGTGGCTGCGAACCTTTCTTCTGCTTAGAGAAAAGAAAGTCACAAGGGAGGCAGACAGCTGACATACAAATTTACTTTCTCCTTCCCCTCAGCTCGCCTCCCCTCCCCCCACATTCCCCTTCTTTGCCCTCCTTCCTCAGCCACCCCGGGGTGGGAGAGAGAGCCAGTGGGGGTGGGAACTGACTGAATAGGTGGGCTGGCTTCTAGCCTGTGCTCCGACACTCACTAGCTTTGTAACTCTAGACAAGTCGCTTAACCTATGTCTTTCGACCTCAATTGCTTCATTTTTTTTTCCAGCAGATTTGTCTTAAATGCCAAATGAAATGTTCATATTTCATCAGTGACATGAAGAGCTAGGCCAAATGGAGTTTGCAGTCCTTTCTAGGTTTAAAATGCTGTGACTCTCCCCCTGCAATGATGCCCTTTTCCCTTTCTTTCTCCTTTCTCCCTTCATTCTCTCCTTTCCTCTGTCACCTGCATTTCAGCCCACCTCCACGTCCCTCAGACATGGAAGCAGAGAAATAAAGACGGAGAGGAGAGAAATTGGCAGGTGTGTGGGATCTTCCTTTCTTAAAATCAATCTTCTTTCCTTTCTCACTCCCTCCTTTCTTCTTTCCTTTGCTTCCTAACCTCATGGTAATTTCTTTGGCTTTTCAAGAGAGCATTTCAGGGAATAAAGAGACCTCTCTCAATTCATGTCCTCATCCAGGCAAACATTTAGAGTGTCTGCAAGTGCCAGCATTTTGTTAGGCATGGTAATTACAATGGCCACCAGTGGGATCTGGGAAATATTTGCTCACCTTGGTTTGTAAATGGTGGTTCCTCGGGGAGCAAAGGAGCTGATGCACACTGCAATCACCTGCCTCGACAAGAAGGGCCTGGACCAAGCACCGGCCTACCCTAAAAGTGGCGGTGGCAGGAGTGCCCTGTAAGAAAGCCTTCCGGATAGACGTGATCCCCATGGCCTTCAAGGACAGTCGGCAAGTGCCAGCTCTGTATGTGTTGACTGCATCCAGCCCTCCTGCTTGAGAAGATCTTCAAAGGGCTTGAGGACTAGCTAGACCAGCCCTGCCCAATAGAACTTTGTGCAGTTATGGAAATGTCCTCTCTCTGCGTTAATATGGAGGCCAGTGGCAAAATGGCTATTGAGCACTGGAAATGTCACTAGTGTGACTGAGGAACTACACTTTTAGTTTTATCCTATCTTAATTATTTAACTTTAAATAGTCACATGTGGCTAGTGGCTACCACACGGGGCAGTGAAGATATAGTAAACACTACAGATTAAGCAATAGGACTCCTAGACAGTCTAGAGCAACTTACATAAAATGGAAATCAGGTACATGGTATAAGACGATAAGGATGTTGAGGGTGATCAAATCCTGAATCATGAGGGAAAATGCCAAAACAAGGAAAAGGGTAGGATCTTACTCTTAGACAGTTTCAGATTTCCCTGGCTCGTAGTAGCTCTCCAGAACTTCATTGGATGAGGCATGGTTGCTACTGATCTGGCTAGGGTACTTGTTCATTATGAAGAACAGAGACTCGCCCACATTAGCTTAAGCAGTGGTGGCTGTAGTTGTGGAAAAGCTGTACTTGTTCTAGACAGGGGTGAGGATCCTTCGGACCTCCAAAACCAATAGCTAAATAGAGCTAAATCTCATGGTGGTTAGATGGATCTGGAATAAATTTCAATAATTGTTTTTAAAATAATATGTCAGATACTAATACAAATTGTATAAGCACTTTTCTGGATTTTAGCCATGATAATACCAAAGATAAAATTATTATTAAAGGGCTTTTAAAGAGTATATCAAGGGCAAGAAGACTAAGGGCATCTTCATGCTTGAGGCAAAAGTTGATATTAATTAATTACAGATAGAAAAAGGACTATTCGGCCCCAGTTATTTTGTTTTTTCCTATTTTACCTTAAGGAGATCAATTTCCATAAGAGAAAAGATCATGCAAACACTGTAAGAGAGAAGCCAAAGCTGTTTATAATACACTAGAGGCCAGGTGCATGAAATTCATGCATGGGGGCAGGGGGCAGGATCCCTCAGCCCAGCCTGCACCCTCTCTAATCCAGGACCCCTCAGGGGATGTCCAACTGCCCGTTTACTGGTCCCCTGTTGGCTCTTTCCCCCCTAGCTGCCCCCATTCTGGCCTGATCTCCCCCTAACTGGTCATCTGCTGGCCTGGCCACCCCCTAACTGCTCATCTGCTGTCCTGGTTGCCCCCTAACTCCTCCCCTGCCAGCCTGATTGCCCCTAACCACCTCTGCCTCGGCCCCTGCCACCATGGCTTTTTCCAGAAGAAAATTGGACGTCTGGGAGATGTCTGGTCAACCTGGTCTAATTAGCATATTACCCTTTTATTAGTATAGATGCCATTGCTCTCAGCACATTCAAGTCTCCAGGTCTACACAAATTATACCACCAGGGTCTTGAAGAAATAATGAAAGCTGAAATGCTATGGAATACATTCTGAACAATTATGGAGAATGAGAGAAGACCCAGCAGGCTGGAGAGGATTGAACATTTTCCCAGTTTTCAAGAAAGGGTATAATAAACATCCTATAAATAAAGATCAATAGGCTTGATGATAATCTATCGAACAATCAAAGTGGGTTTTAAAGAAAGGGGCTTATGGACACACTTTGAAAAGAAAGCAGTGATCACCAAGAGTCAGAATGGGTTCACTAAGAATAAATCATGCCAGTTTACCTTCCATCCTACTTTGGCACAGAGGATGGCAACCTATAAATTACACCACATCATAGTGTTTAACAGGGTCTCTCATTAGAGACCATCTTTGTGGACAAGATTTAGTAATTTGAACCGAATGCTGGTACCATTAGTAAGCACTGGATGGCTTTCCTCAAAGAGCTGTGATTAATAGATGACTGTCAACCTGAAGGGAGGTTTTTATATCATGCCATAGAATGATTTGTCCTTGGCCTGCTCTGCTAAAAATTTGCATGACTTAGATGAGGACAGTGATGGTATGTTTATTAAATCAGCGGATGACAGGAAACTAGGAGGGATAGATAATAGATTTCAGGCCCCAAATCTTCTCAGTCTGAGACAATGGGCCAATTTTAATAAATTTTCAGCGTAAAGATCTGCCCTCATCCACATTAACAAACACCCCCTTTAGCTCCTTAAAAGACCAGATGGGGTGACGCCAGGAAAACTTTGCCTGAGTAATTAAAACCCAGCTTCCACCATTTTCCATGATCAGTTCACTAGAAACAATTTGCCTTCCAGCCTCTTGACCTGCTTTATTTTGTGGTCAGTCGAATACGTACAGTATCTCATCTCATCCATTGGCTCTTGTTAGGACTGACCCCCAGGATGACTCCTCAGTCTCTTGTCTTGGCGCCCAGCTCCCCAGGAGGAAGTTCAAGGTTCAGCCTGCAGTTACAGCCCACGGTGCTTTCTTCCCTTCCCGGGGAGGGACTCTCAAAACCAGTTCTTGCTATTTGCTTTGTGATGGGGCTGAAGAAAGCTTCTGTCCTGGGTGACCATCCTGGGCTTGTGTGGAGTTGCACTATGTTCTGTCCAGCAGGCTCTGCTTGATCTGTGATGTCATCTAAAAGCCTCAGACAACAGAGACATAGAAGCATGGAACATACTGACAAATTTCAGAGGGAAGGTGGTAGGGGGAGAGCGATTAACCGGGGCACTTATATGCATATATGTATAACCCATGGACACAGACAATACAGTGGTGAAGGCCTGGGAGGGGCAGATGTGGGGTGAGGGGGACAATAGTGAGGAAAAACAAAACACAAAAAGGGGACATCAGTAATACTTTCAATAATAACTATAAATTTAAGAAAATAAGATACTCAATGGATCTGTTTTTCTTAGAAATAAATAATTTTTAAGAAAGATGACAGTTGGAATAACTATTGAGGGTAACGATTTCCCCAAAACCACATGCTAACAAGAGCAGTAAAAAAATAAAAGCCTCAGGCAACCCTGCTTTGCCTCTTAACACTTTGGGAGAAGGCCCCTGTGCCATGACAGACAATGGAAGTTGGTTATGTTTTAAAAAAAAAACCCAGGAACACAAGCACTGAGCAGCAGCAGCTTGTGTTCAGTTGATTCTGAACCCAAAAGCCAGTGTGATCCTGAGGTCCTCTGTCAGAGATCATGAATCCATTATAAGCAGCGGTTCTCAACCTGTGGGTCGCGAGCCCTTGGGAGTAGAACGACTCTTTCACAGGGATCACCTAAGACCATCAGAAAACACGTATATAATTACATATTGTTTTTGTGATTAATCACTATGCTTTAATTATATTCAATTTGTAACTATGAAATTGGGTGTTACCACAACATGAGGAACTGTATTTATTAAAGGGTCGTGGCATTAGGAAGGTTGAGAACTACTGATTATAAGGGAAGTGATTATATTGCTCCTCCTTGTGAGGATTAGACCATGCCGGAGACCACATGGAGTAGCATCAAGTTGACTTGAAGTCAACTACATAACAGAAAAGTTGAAAGCTTGGAATGTTCATCTGAAAAAACCATAATAGCTGGCCACAGATTTTAGATCTGGCACGTAAAGAAAGATTGGAGTTATTCTACTAGATAAAGCAAGTATCAATAGGTGAAAACTACAGAAAATCAAGTTTCTCATAATAATCTCTAACAATTAGAACTGTCCGAGACTGTCCTGGGTTCCCTTAGGATTTTCTGAATTCCATGTTGCTAGACGTGCTCAAAAGGAGGGAATGTGTGATCTGTAACATCACAGTTAGAATGCATGAGCCAGCCTGTAGTTAACTAGGAAGTTTTTAAGGCTCTTTACACGCTAGGTTTATAATTTTATAACTACGAATATATGCTGATTTAACTTGGGCTATTTTTTTCCTAAATTTCCTTGTCTACTATTCCAAGAATATATTCTGGAGAAGATATATGACCTGTCTTTTTAAGTTTTTAAGGCGGCAGAGGAAAATTGGGGAAGCCCAAGATTAATCCTTCTTTGAAGATACAGCTGGTAAATATCTGCTGGGGTTTCCAAAATTTGCATAATCATTTGTATCAATCCTTCCCCTTACCCTGACTCCTTTGGGTCTTTTGAGCTATGATTTCAGTCCCATCCTGTTATCAGACTCTGGACAATGCATCAGTTTCCCTCCCAAGCCTTCCTCTTCACAGATGGGACCCACTCCAGGACACTGTGGCCAAGCTTGGTGAAGGGGCCTTGATTACTCAGGCACTGAACCCACACAACAACCTGACTGGCTGCTTCCTATTCCAGGATGAGAAGGGGAACAGAGAAAGGAGGGAATGATAACGAGGACGATGCTGACTAGGCTCATCCATCTTCCTGCATCAGCCCATGGCCATTCCACTTCTGGGCCTCCTTCCATCCCTGGGCTTGTCTCTCTGGCTATACAGCCTCAAGGTGACTCCCTGCTCCTCTCCCATGGCTTTGGGTTACCCTGCCCAGAAGAGCATCCTGTCTGCATTATTAGTGATCTCTGTCCAAACCACACATATTTCATCGGTTCAGATAATTGCCTTCAGAGAGGGAAGGTATGATTATTTTAATTGTTCTTGCTTCATCCCTATTTCTTAAAACCTTACAATGTCAATGCTGGAAGGTACTTCCTGGAACAGATAAATAATACTGAATAATTTACTAGTCTCAGAGCATGCTCTGGAGAGAACCTATAATAATGTGGTGTAACCAGGCGACAATAAGGGATCTTTTGAAATCTAAAAATTAAAAAAAAAAAAAAGGAAGGAAAAGAAAGTAGAATGGTAGTAGCCAGGGGCTGAAGGAAGTAAGTCATGGGAAGTTCTTTTATGTTTTTCAATTTTTAATTATTTTCAATTTCAGTTGACATGTAATATTATATCAGTTGCAGGTGGGGAATTATTGTTCAAATTAAGAAGATGAAAGACTTCTGCAGATAGATGGTGGTGATGGCTGCCCAAGCATGTGAATACACTTACTGCCACTGAACTGTGCACTTAAACATGGTTAAGATGGTAAATTTTAAGTTATATGTATTTTAGCACAATAAAAATTGGGGGGAAAGATCTCAAATTTAGATTTGGACTCTGTGATTTTCAATTAGAACTTCTAATTGAACTTCTAGCTGCTGTATAGACTGACTATGTCATCTGAATGCTTAACAAGCTCACCAGCAATTATTTAGGAGACTTCAGCACCCATAGTCCTCAAGTTGTGAAAGATGCTCTTTGAGCAAGGGACCGCCTTTAACTAAACCAGAAATGGGCACCCAGTCCAAGGCTAGTGAATCCATAGGCTGATCAGTAAGGTGGTCTGGCATAGAACAATCTACCCCACAGGTAATTACCAGGTCAATCTTCCTTTCCCATCAGAATTTGAAAAGGAAAATATGGAGAAATTCAGCCAGTGTGTTGGAGATACATACCATGTAAGAATACTCTCTGTCCTCTTGGAGCATAAAGAGGAGTGGTTTTGCAGGCAAGAAAATGCTTTTACTATAACTGCTGTGAACTTGTGCGATATGGGCTGAGATAAGTGAAGAGAGGGTGCTAAGCTGGATTTGAGTTTTGGAAAAGTTGTCAAGGGGACAATATCTAAGCTGAAACCTAGAATATGAATTGAATGATGAGAAAAGAGGAGAGAAGGCAGAACAACCCATGTGAGGGTTGGACCAACATCAAGAGAGAGCTGTTGAGTCCAATAATGTAAAATTACAATACATCAAATGTGCAGGGGAAATGAGGTTAGAGGGACGTGAACGCTTTATAAACACCATTAAGCAGTCTCGTCTTTGTACTGAGGGGGAAAAGAACCACCGAAGAGTTTCAAGCAGAAAAGAGGTGTAATTAAATTTATTTTTAGAAGGACCGTTTAAATTGGAGAATAGAAACAGGTAAGAGAGAAGCAAATATGGAGTCAGGGAGCACAGTTTGTGCAGCAATAGGGAAGAGAGATAGTAGTGACTTGAATTAAAGAGATGGCACTGGGCCTGGAAAAAGAGAAGGCTAGGTGGCTGAAATTAGGAGCTGGATTCAAAACAAGTTATGAAGCCCAGGAGGCGTCATCAAGAATAAGATTTCCAGACTCACAATTAGGTGGGAGGTGATAGCATGCAATGAGGTAAAGACAAGCAGAACATCTAACAGGCTGCCTAGCATCACTAATCGTGGGGAAATGCAAATCAAAAGACAATGAGATAACACCTCACACTTGCTAGAATCGCTATTATCAAAAAGATAAGAAATAACGAGTCTTGACAAGGAAGTGGAGAAAAGGGAACCCATGTGCACTGTAGGTGAGGAAGTAAATTTGTGCAGTCACTATGGAAAACAGTATGGAGGTTTCTGGGTATTTATCTGAAAAAATCCAAAAACACTAACTTGAAAATATATATGCCTCCCCATGTTCATTGCAACATTATTTACAATAGCCAAGACATGAAAACAACCGACATGTCAGTCCATCGATAGATGAATAAATAAAAATAATGTGATGTGTGTGTATATGTGAATATTATCCAGTCATAAAAAGAAGGAAGTCCTACCATTTGTAACAACATTGATGGATCTGGAGGGCATTATGCTAAGTGAAATAAGACAAAGACAAATACCATATGATCACACTTATACATGGATTCTTAAAAAGCAAACAGATAGCAAAATCAAAAAACTGAACTCATAGATACAGAAGACGGATTGATAATTGCCAGAGGCAGGGGTGGGGTGTTGGGAGTTGGCAAGTGGATGAAGGTGGTCTAAAGGTACCAGCTTCAGTCATAAGTCCTGGGTGTAATGTACAGCATGATGACTATCTACACTAATAAAAGAGAAAGATGCAAATTGACCATACCTTTGCAACACCCACCAGCCAATCAGGAGTGAGTATGAAAATTAACCCAACAAAGATGGTGGGTTAATTTGCATACGCAGCTGTTGAGTGGCCGGGGCGGGGCAGGACGCTTGCGTCGTCACCATGGGGACAATGCTGGCATTCCGCACCTCCCCAGCTGCTCCGGGCCTCTGGGCAGCATGGGAAGGCAGAAAGGCGAAAAGGTGGCTCCAGCCAGACAAAGGCAGTGCCGGCAGCCAGGGGAAAGAAAGCCCATTCTTGCACGAATCTTCATGCATCAGGCCTCTAGTAGTTAATAATACTGTGTTGTACAGTTGAAAGTTGCTAAGAGAATAGATTTTAAAAGTTCTCATCACAATAAAAAAATTTGTAACTGTGTGTTGATAAATGTTAACTAGACTTATTGTGGTGATCATTTTATAATATATACATATATGGAATTATGTGTACACCAAAAACTAATATAATATGTCAATTATATTTCAATTAAATTAGGTGGAAGGTGAGACCTTCCCTGTTGCTCTATCCAAAGGTTTTAAATCTGCTGCTTAAAACCTTTCTCCCTAATGTACTAGTAAATAAAAAAAGTCCACACTTACTCCTCTGATCTAAAGGACCCACAAGCCCTGCTACCCTGGCACAGTGGTTGAATGTTGATCTATGAACCAGGAGGTCACCCTTCGATTCCCCGTCAGGGCACATGCCTGGTTTGTGGGCTTGATCCCCAGTGGGATTGAGTGCAGTAGGCAGTCAATCCATGATTCTCTCTCATCATTGATGTTTCTATCCCTTTCTTCCTCTCTGAAATCAATAAAAATAAATAAAGGATCTGGTTCTTGCCTGTATCTGATCATATCCCCTACACCATTTCCTGCCCTTCCACCCAGGTCTTCTGTCAGCTCCTTGTCCATACGGAGCTCTTGCTGTCATCAGAGCCACCACAGGGCTCCCTTCCCTAGAACATGCTTCCAAACACAACCAGGTGATTGGCTGATTGTCACCCAGCACTACACAAAACCATAGAGAAGCCTGAGGAAAGAGGGAAAATATGTTCCCCTCTCTCTGTTTTCTTGTATATTTAAATGTTTAATATTTTTACAGAACACTAAGGCAGTTAAAGAAATACTGAAAACTTGTATTTTAGGTTCCTGGCTTCAACAGAAGCAAACTCAATCAATAATATATTTTAAATCTACTTCTTTGCTTATCTCATTTTCAGTAGAGAGAATGGTCATATTTGACATCTCTTGACCAAGTGATGATCTTAAATAATTTTTAATTAGCTTCAGCTTATTGATACTTTCTAATTAAAATTTTGATATTTCATTTGTTTTTTTTTACTTTACTTTTTAATAATGTTGTACAAAAAAATTTATTTATTTTGATTACTGAGATCTTGGTGCCCCCTTAAATTCTGTGTTCAGTTCTGTGCTCATGCTTCATGCAGCTCAGCCCTGCTCAGCTCAAAGGCCATCTCCTCAAAGAGACCTTCCCTGACGCTCTGTCCAAAGAAGCCAGGCAGCTTTGCACTTGCCCACTTATCTTTTCTACTATTACCCCGAATTCATTTTAATAGCACAACTATTATTCTAAATGATCTTGCTTAACTTTTAGACTTTTTCTTGACTTTAGTCTTCAGACCCCAGGTGGAACCTCTATGCTCTGTGCCAATCTTATGCATCATCCTACCACACCTAGCACAGCAGCGGCACACATTTAATGAAGTAATACATTTGGGATAGTGGGTTTCTAGACTCTAGATGGTCCTTGAAGCCTCGGACTTAAAGGATGTGTGGTACGAAAAGAAAAGCAGGCCTAGGGTAAACTCTGGGAAACAACAACATTGAAGGAGCAAATAAAGAGGAATCTACAAAGGTAACTGAAATACAAATGGTGGTGAGAATGTGGAGCTCACAACTAGGAGCCCTCATTCACTGCCTATGGAAATGCAAAATAGAACAGCCACTTGGGAAGAGAGTTTGGAAGTCTCTTACAAAACTATGTATACTCTCACCATATGACCCAGCAATTGCACTCCTTGGTATTTACCCAAAGGAGTTAAAACTGTATGTCCACACAAGAATTGCACACAGATATTTGTAGCCGAAACTAGGAAGCAACCAAAATGTCCTTGATAAATGAATGGGTAAATAAACTGTGGTACATCCAGACAATAGAATAGTATTCAGTGCTGAAAAGAAATGAGCTATTAAGCCATGAAACTATGTGGAAACTTAACCCATAATACTAGTTAAGGAAGCCAATATGAAAAGGCTACATACTGTGTGATTGCAGTTATAGGACATACTGGAAAATGCAAAAGTGTGGAAATAGTAAAGGGATTAGTGGAGACAGTAAAAGGATTAGGAAGGATGAATGGGCAGAGCACAAAGGATATTTAGGGGAGAATGAAACTACTCTGTATGATACGACGACGGTGGATACATTTATCCAAACCCATAGAATGTACAACACTAACAGTGAACCCTAATGTAAACTGTGGCCTTTAGATGATAATGATGTGCAATGTAAGTTCATCAGTTGTAACAAATGTACCACTCTAGAGGTATGTTGGTGATGGGGGAGGATGTGTGTGACTGGGGGTAGGGAATATACGGGCACTCTCTCTGTACCTTCTGCTTCATTTTGCTGTGCACCTAAAAACTGCTTTAAGAAATTAAATCCTATTAAAAAGAAAAAGAGCTGCCCTGGTTGGGTGGCTTAGTTGTTTGCAGTGTTGTCCCATAAACCAAAATGTCGTGGGTCAGGGCACATAACTAGGTTGTGCATTCGATGCCCAGTCAGGCGTGTACGGGAGGCAACAGATCCATGTTTCTCATATCAATGTTTCTCTTTCTCTCTCCATCTCTCCCTTCTTCTCCTTCTAAAATCAGTAAAAACATATCCTCGGGTGAGAACTTTTTTAAAAACGGGCTAACTGATAAAGTACAAAGAAGCAGAGAGAATCTGAAAAGTAGTTCCTGCAAAAAGCAAAGGAAGAGACTTTCAAGAGGGAGGGTGGGGCAGTCATTGCCTAGTGCTGCCAAGAGCTCCTCTAATAAGACCACAGAGCGTCTCATGAATTTAGCAACAGATGTCATCTGCTCCTTTCGCATCAGCAGACTCAGTGAAGAATGGTGGGTGGAAGCCAGATGGCAGCGGGTTGAGGAATGAATGGGTAGTATGGAGGCAGAGATAACAATAATGACTACGCAAGATGTTTGGCAGGGAAGAAGAAGCAACATAAAGATATGTCTAGAGAAGTAAAAGATTCAAGAGAATATTGTTGTTTTTAGAGTGGGAGAGACATTAGCATGCTTAAATATTGATAGGAGAAAGCCAAGAAAAAGAGAGATATAAAGAATGATAATATGCCCTGGCTAGTTTGGCTCAGTGCGTAGAACGTCAGCCTGTGGACCAAAGGGTCCTGGGTTAGATTCCGGGCAAGGGCACATGCCTGGAATTTGGGTTTGATCCCCAGTAGGGGGCATGCAGGAGGCAGACGATCCATGATTCTCTCTCATCATTGATGTTTCTCTCTCTCTCTCTCTCCTTCCTCTCTGAAATCAATAAAATATATTAAGAAAAAAAGAATGATAATGTAAGAAAGGGAATACTTTAGCTTTGATATTTCTGAACAGATGGGAATGGGTGCAAACCGGAACCCTGGTAGAGGGTTTTACCTTGAACAGGCAGAGAAGAGCCTAGTCTACTGTGAATAGTAGGAAGGGGGGTGGGGGTGGGGACAGTAAATAGGTATGATGGCGAGAAATGGATGGTACCTTCTCTGCTGGCTTTCATCTTTTCTGAGAAATTGGAGGTGAGGTCATGTGCTGAGGACGAGAGTGAGGTGGTCAGGTGGGGCATTTCATTTATTCACTCAACGAAGATTTGTTGGGCACCTACTATGTGCCGGCACTGTTTTGGGTAAGAGAAATCTATTAATGAGCAAAACAAGATTCCTGCCATTGTGGAATTAATAATAAACAACGAAGATGCTAAATAAGTTATATAGTGGTTAGAAAGTTATATAAATACTCTGAGAAAATAGAACAGGGCAAAGGAGATGAAGAGTGTTGTGTAGGGGGAGGTAGAGACTGTTGTGCAGTGTCAAATAGAGAGGTAAAGGTAGAACGTGTAGCTAGTATTTAAACATGATGAGGGTGTCAGATGGATATCTGGGAGAACGGTATTTGAAGAGGAAGGAATAGCCAGTGCAATCATTATGAGGTGGGAGAATATTAGGCACTGTATGAGTTTCCTGCTGCTGCTGTAACAAATCACCATAAAACTTGTGATTTAAAACAACACAAATATGTTCTCTTACAGTTCTGGAAGCAGAAATCCAAAATCAGTCACAGGGTCAAGGTGTCAGCAGGGCCAATTTCTTCTGGAGTATGTAGGGGAGGATCTATGTCCTTGCCTTTTCTAAGTTCTAAAGGCTGCCTGCATTTCTTTCCCTATGACCTCTTCCATCACTCCAGCCTCTTGTTTCCATGCTCACACTTCCTACTTCCCCTTCACAGTCAACTCTACCTCCACCTCCCTCTTATAAGGATGCTTGTGATGACAGGTGGTGTCCTCCAGGATAATCCAGAATCATCTCCCTATCTCAAGATGATGATCTGACCAATGACATCTGCAAATCCCTTTTGCTATGTACGGTAATAGTCAAATGTTGCAAGGATTAGGACCTGGATGTATTTGGGGTCCATTCTCCAGCTTACCACAGTCCACCCTCTGGCCCCCAAAGATTAACATCCATTCAATATGCGAAATCCATTCACCTCCATCCCAACATACCTAAAAGCCTCAATCCCTTACAGTATCCATGTAAAGCTACCCAGAGTATCTACACTAATAAAAGAGAAAGATGCAAATTGGTGTCACTCCATTATGCCCACCAGCCAATCAGATGAGTATGCAAATTAACCCAACAAAGATGGCGGTTAATTTGCATACACAGGCACAGAGCGAAGACTGAAGACAACGTAGAAGGGAGCGAAGCTGCAGAGAAGCAAGTGGGGTGGCAGAGGCGGGAGAGAAGCAGGCGGATTTCGCTCCCTTCTCTGCTTTGCTTCAGCCTCAGGAAGCCCTATTCTTGCAGGAATCTTCCTGCAGCAGGCCTCTAGTCTAGAATAATCTCCCTTAGGATTTCATCACATCTATAAAACACCTTCACAGAAACACCTAGATTAATGGGGGTTTTTTTTAGTTTGTTTTTTATTCTCACCTGAGGATTTGATATTTTTTTTTAGAGTAAGAGAGAGAGAGAGAGAGAGAGAGAGAGAGAGAGAGAGAGAGACAACAATTGGTTGCCTCCCATATGCACCCCCATGCAACTTAAGTATGTGCCCTGACCAGGAATCAAACCAGCAACTTTTGGTGTAAGGGGCTATGTTTTAACCAACTAAGTCACCAGGCAGGGCCACCTAGATTAATGTTTGATTGACTAACAGGCTACTATAGCTTAGTCAAGCTGACCCATAAACTGACCATCGCAGACATGTTCAAGATTCAGCAGGTGGCCATGTGGCTGAACAGATGTGAGTAAGCAAAAAGTAGGAAGAGGTAATGTTAGAGAAAGAATGGAGGGCCTGAAATGTAGGCCATTGAAAAGAATCAAGTTTTGGAACTATTACTTCAGAGAATCAGAGGGCCCAGTTTTAAGGCTGAAAAACATAAATGTAGAGTGTACCAAACTCTATAATAAAGTTATTTCCTCTAGCAGTCAGCAGTCCAAATTTAGGCAAGATGAAGCCAGATACTTGAATTGAACCAGGGATTTTAAAATATAGACATAGCAGCAAAAGAAAATGGGGGTAAGGAAGTTAATTGACAAGAGAAACATGGAAACAACAAGTCATGACATCTAAGCTGGGTGGGAGGTAAGTGAACACTGAATAGGGAAAGAGCTGGGCTTCGAGGCATCAGAGGAGGACAAGGACAATAGTAACAACAGACCACATGATCAAGGAACATTTGGAGTAGGAGGTACTGCATGAGACAGCTGGACACTCAAGAGGCCCTGGTTGACGTCCACACATATCCTTTCTGGATGGAACAGTGATGTGCTATGACAAGGTGCATCTGTGTTTGTGGACAGAGTGACTGATGAGAAATCAAATTAAGTCATGGAGCTGAGCAGGACTTGGAGGGGAAATTTGCAGGATGAACCTCTTGCCAGTGTCTTCACTGAATGAAGGGTGCTTGTCAGGACCACAGATAGTGATATAACCAGAGGGGTCAGTCCTAAGACAAAAGCTGGAAGAAAGCAGGGCTTTTCTTGCATCCTGAGGCATGTGTGGAGGGCAAAAATGAGAACTATCCATTTGAGATCACTACCAACAAAAGCAGTGGCCTAAGGAGCCAGCCTGGCTGCAGTTAAGGCCTGTAAGTAGAGGGAATCTTCAGTGAAAAGGCTGAGCATGCAGGGAATTGTTCACTGTACGACCATGGACGGCTTAGAAAGGAGAGCAGTAGGAAGGTAGGAGGGAGAGGGAGCAGAGAACTATAAAAATGAGAGAAAGTCAGAGGATCTTGGACGGCGACCAAGAGTAACAGAGAGAGAAGGCATGATGGATTTACTGGTGGTGAGTTTTCCAAAAGAGTAAGTCCCAGCAGTCTCCTGGTGGCTGAGGAGAGGGACACTTAGACCCTGAGTCATCCTGGCCTGGATGGATTCCACGAACAAGGGAGGCCTGCTGTTGGACGAGTGGGTCTGGCCTCCCTGCAAAAAGGCTGTGGTGGGCAGCATTCCACTGTGCTGCAGGGTGGAATTTAAGAAGAGGCAGAACCTATCTATATATGACTGACTACTCGAAAGTGATATTGTGAATCGCTCAAAGGTGAGGGTCAATGGAAAGAACAGCCCAGCAGACAGTTTGACCATGGGACAAAGAACCATAGTTATAAATACACACATATATTTTTATACTGCTCTTTGATTGCTATCACTATAAGCACATAAATGAAAGTTGAAATTGTGGCTACAGAGAAGGAAAAGTGCCATCTAGGGATATCATTGATGATGACGATGATGATAATAATAACTATAATAATAATATTAGCAAACATTTACTGAGCACTTCCCTCACACCAACCACTACTCTAGCACATGACATGTATTAACTCAGTTAATCATCTAAACAACCTTATGAGTGGGTATTAATACTTTTCCCATTCTACAGATGATGTCACAATACTTATATTAATTACACCAGGATTCAAACCAAGAACCCATACTCTTTTTTTTTTAAATATATTTTATTGATTTTTTACAGAGAGGAAGGAAGAGAGATAGAGAGTTAGAAACATCGATGAGAGAGAAACATCGATCAGCTGCTTCCTGCACACCTCCCACTGGGGATGTGCCCGCAACCCAGGTACATGCCCTTGACCGGAATCGAACCTGGGACCTTTCAGTCCACAGGCCGACGCTCTATCCACTGAGCCAAACGGGTTTCGGCAAGAACCCATACTCTTAATCCAAATCTCACACTAGAGAGAGAGAGAGAGAGAGAGGAGGAGAGAGAGAGAGAAAACTGAAGACATAACCCTCGAGAATATCAATAGTTAAGAAAGTATTGCAAGGAAAATGGAGAAAGTGTACATGGTTAAGATACTTATGTCATTGATCTTAAATATGATATTAAAAGTTGATCTTAAAATAGGTTCTTGGCAATACCTCATTTTCATGCCTTTGACTCTTTTCTTGAAAGTGAATGTAGAGGGGGGAAAATGAATTCAAGTTAGTTGGTTTTCAATTAATGAAAGTTTTGTGATATCTGCCTGGGGCCTAATAAAAGCAACTTTAGCACTGAAAAATTTTCCTCTGTCTTTCCTGCATTCCCACAAGAAATTTTTATTTAAAAAATAATAATCACCATAATAATAATAATTTTTCTTGTTTTCCAAAGTGAACGCCTTGGACCCCACTGACTAGAGCAGTTACTGAGGAAGGGTCGGGGTTAATTTCAGTTCTCCTGGGTTATGAACATTGACATGGGACTTAAGAAAAACCTTCATCCAATTTTTTCCAAATTAAATCAAGAGCATTGATAATTAGTTTCTATCAAAGACATCTAGTGGGAAATGAAAGAGCTGAAAAAGCCATACGCTGCCTTTATTTCTTCATTAATATTTGCTCCCAAATGCAGGTCAAATAAACCACACTCGCAATTTTAAATGAGTTGCTTCAAAGTTGATGAATTATTTTTCTCTTTGGATTCATACCACCCGCTGCGGCTAATTATTCCCACTGCATTCCCTTCTCTTACGTGAGGTTTTAGTCCAACAAAGAAAACAAATCGAGGCTTCCTAGAAATTGAACTCCGTTTTGCCATTTTGCTGTAAAGATTTCTTTCACCTCATAGGCAATCCCACTTTGAAGACCAAGAGAATTGTTCTCACCATCACTCCTCCAGTTGGCACTGCTGGTTTGGAGGTCAGCTGGTTTGTGAGGTCAGCTGGTTTGTGAGGTCAGCTTGTTTGTGAGGTCAGCTGGTTTGTGAGGTCAGCTTGTTTGTGAGGTCAGCTGGTTTGGGAGGTCAGCTGGTTTGGGAGGTCAGCTGGTTTGAGGGATCAGCTTGTTTGTGAGGTCAGCTGGTTTGGGAGGTCAGCTGGTTTGGGAGGTCAGCTTGTTTGGGAGGTCAGCTTGTTTGGGAGGTCAGCTGGTTTGGGAGGTCAGTTTGTTTGTGAGGTCAGCTGATTTTATGGCTTTCAGAATCCCCTGAGCACAAACCACATTTGGGACACAGAAGCCTGTAGGAGCTGCAATGCCAACCCCACCAGGCCCATGCCACCACTCTAATTTCCCTTGAAGCTTTCATTCTACTGTGCTTCCTTTTGCTCATTTGTAAGATGAGGATAAGAACAGTGCAGTGGACAAACCTGGCTGGCCAAGCCACGCTTCCTCTCCCCTGTGCAGTCATTGCTGGGAAGCAGTCATTCAGCCAGAAAGTACATTCCCCGCCTCTGCTGTATCCAAGTAGAGTACGTGACTAGTTGTCACCAATAGAAAGTCAATGGACACAATGTCCCTGGTTCTTAAGAGAGACTCTCCATATCCTTACTAGTAGATATCCCAAGTAATAGGAGTGTCTTTGTTATTGATGGCCTCTTGGAACACACCTGAGTTTATGCTAAGAGGTGAGATGACTCAGCATGGAGGCTGTCACCAAAAGAGCAAGTGGGTGAGTCAGCCAGCCTGACCTCTGGAGAGGAGAGGGGGCTGGAGATGAAGTTCAGTCACGTGGCCCATGATTCACTCAATCACACCTAAGTAATGAACCTCCAGTATAAACTCTGACACCACAGCTCAGAGGAGCTTCCTGGCTGATGAACATATCAGTATGCCAGGTGGGTGGGTGACATGAAGTCCTGAGTCCATGGGGAGAGGACACTAGAGCCCTGTGTCCAGGGGCCTCCTGGCCCTCATTCAATAGGTGTCTTCACTTGGGTGGTCCTGACTTATATCCTTTATAATAAAACTAGAGGCCCAGTGCACAAAAATTTGTGCACTTAGGGGGGTCCCTCAGCCTAGCCTGTGCCCTCTCACAGTCTGGGACCCCTCAGGGGATGACCACCTGCTGGCTTAGGCCTGCTCCCTGGGGGATTGGGCCTAAGCTGGCAGTCAGACATCCCTCTGGCAACCCAGTAGCCCTCGGGGGATGTCCACTTGGCAGCGGGGATCAGGCCTAAGCTGCAGTCAAACATCCTTAGCGTTGCTGAGGAGGCAGGAGAGGCTCCCACCACTACCGCGGTACTGGCAGCCATCAGCCTGGCTTGTGGCTGAGCAGAGCTCCCCCTGTGGGAGCACAATGACCACCAGGGGGCAGCTCCTGCATTGAGCATCTTCCCCCTGGTAGTCAGTATGTGTCATAGTGACCAGTCATTCCCAGTCATTCTGCTGTTAGGGTCAATTTGAATATTATCCTTTTATTATATAGGAGTGCCTGGCCAGCCTGGGTGAGGGGCTGATGGCTGTTTGCAGGCTGGCGATAGCCCCTTCAGGGTGGGGATCCCCCCTGGGGTGCCTGGCCAGCCTGAGTGAGGGGTTGATGGCTGTTCAGGCTGGCCACAGCCCCTTCAGGGTAGGAGTTCCCCCTGGGGTGCCTGGCCAGCCTGGGTGAGTGGCTGATGATAGTTTGCAGGCTGGCCAAGCCCCCCAGTGGGAATCCTCACCCCATGAGGGTGTGGCCAGCCTGGGTGAGTGGCTGATGGCTGCTTTCAGGCTGGCCATAGCCCCTTCAGGGTGTGGGTCCCCGCTGGGGTGCCTGGCCATCCTGGGTGAGGGGCTGAGGGCCGTTTTCAGGCTGGCCACAGCCCCTTCAGGGTAGGGGGCCTTGCTGGGGGTGCCTGGCCAGCCTGGATGAGGGGCTGAGGGCTGTTTGCAGGCTGGCTAAGCCCCCCAGTGGGGGCCCTCACCCTATGAGGGTGTGGCCAGCCTGGGTGAGGGGCTGAGGGCTGTTTGCAGGCTGGCCATGGCCCCTTCAGGGTGGGGGTCCCCGCTGGGGTACCTGGCCAGCCTGGCTGATGAGCTGATGGCTGTTTGCAGGCTGGCCATGGCTCCCAGCCACCCAAGCTCCCAGTGGAGGCTGGCTGGAAGCAGGTATCTGGGATTTATTTAGCTTCTATAATTGAAACTTTGTTGCCATGAGTGGAGGCCACAGCCAGCTCTAGGCAGGCAGGAAGCTTAGCTTTCTCCATCGCCCAGGCAACCAAGCCTCCTGCTTGCTCCAGCTTCATGGCTGCCAGCCGCCATTTTGGTTGGGTTAATTTGCATATAGTCACTCTGATTGGCTGGTGGGCATGGCTTGGAGCATAGTAAAGGTACAGTCAATTAGCATCTTTGTCTTTTATTAGTGTAGACCAGCCGTGGGCAAACTACGGCCCGCGGGCCGGATCCGGCCCGTTTGAAATGAATAAAACTAAAAAAAAAAAGACCGTACACTTTTACGTAATGATGTTTACTTTGAATTTATATTAGTTCACACAAACACTCCATCCATGCTTTTGTTCCGGCCCTCCGGTCCAATTTAAGAACCCATTGTGGCCCTCGAGTCAAAAAGTTTGCCCACCCCTGGTGTAGACTGTCTTTATAATTTAAAAAAAAAAGTCAATGCAGTTGTGTAGGTGGAGGCTTTTAGAAGTGGCACGCAATCCAACTTCTGGCTAAAATCGAGTGCCAGGTACTAGATTTACCTAAAACACTGGACAATATATGTAAAGCAATGGTTCTCAAGACATAAGACATCAGTGTCCCTGAGTGACCGGAAACAAATGAGGTAAGCCCCAATGATTGTCCAAACATGTAGCCTGGAAAAAGTTTCTGAGTACAAGGAGGAGAAATTGAAGCAGAGCCCTGCAGTGTCCCTAAATTGAGGAAACGAAGGGGACACTGCCAGGGGAAGGCCAGGCAGCTTGAGCTCACAGGCCTGAGTACTGGTAGGAGAGAGACAGTACCACGCAGAGAGAACTCTGGAACTCCGTGGAGGTCTCCATTGAGTATTTAGTTGAATATTACTCAGCACACGCATGTGAGTAAACTGCCTGAGGGCAGCAAAAGAACCACACAAAAGGATTAGAGGGAGCACTGTCCAGAGCACACACGGGGCCAGGAACAGTGCCTGCCCAAGTGGCCACAGTGAAAGTCTCGGAGACTATGAGGCGTGGGAGCACTAACAAGTCCTGTCTCCCTTCTGGGGAGAGATTGATCTTAGGATAAACACTGACCTCACCTAAAAAGGCTTAAAGGCAAGAGCCAAAAGGATCAAGCCATTTTTAAGCAACTTAACTGCATCCCAGTACAAAACTTAAGACTACTAGTTGGAATGCAAATATATCCAGCACCAAATAATGTAAATTCACAATGTCTGGCATCCGACAAAAATTGCCAGGCACATAAAGAAGAAGAAATATACACTTCATAGTGAGAAGAAAGTATCAATTGAGACTGACCCAGAAATGACATCAATAGAAAAAAGCTAACTAGAAACATAAAAGATACTTAAAAATAACTGAAGCAAGAAAGTTGTTAGAATAAATACAAAACCACTAGAACTAATAAGTGCTTTTTGACAAGATTTCAGGATGAAAAATTAGTATGTAAAAACCAATTGTATATCTATATAGTAGCAAGAAACAATCAGAAAATATGATTTAAAATGCCATTTATAATAGCAACAAAAAAAATCTGGAATACTTAGGGATAAACCTAACGACAGAAATAATATTTTCACACTGAAAACAACTCTCAGAATACACCTAAAGACCAACTCAATTCACAGAAAACATCTCCCCTGGACAAATTCTCTCTCTCGACGCCCCCATTGCCCCCTACAGGCTCCACCCCTCCCCATGAAACCTTTAGCAAGCCAAAATTGGGTAAAGAGAAGAAGCAACTACCATGAATTTATATGAAAAAAACTTTTGAGCATTCCCAGACCCCAAATCCAATGCATGCATGTCTTTATTTCATTCATCAGGATGAAAATGCCTAATTATGTACAGTTCCACTCTCATTGTAAGACCCTTTGAGCTCTCTTAGGTCACATTTTGTTAATGGATGCACAAAATCAACTGAGATGAAACACAGATGCTCAGGGGCACAGTTCAGGGCTACAGGGCTTGGTGCTGAGATAGCAGGGCCACTCTCGCTGCTCTGATGCCACTGCCGCTGCCGCTGCCTCTGGAATGGCTGTTGCCAAACAAATGCTGTTTGCCCTTTTCACCTTTTCTTCATAAAGGCGAAATCCTCTTTGGATTTCCGTTAGCGAAAACAGGTGCTAGTAGGTCTTACTCTTCCCCACACCCCACCTTTTGTCCCCAGCCTAAAGCCTGCCCCGAGGCCCCACCTCCTTTGGAGTCTTCTCCCACCATTTCCACGAAAACCCATGTCTTCAATACCCCATCTCCTCTCACCCCCAAACCATCCATCTTCCTTTTCCATCCCTTACAGGGTGATTGACCATAGGGATTTTCACTCTCAGGGAAAATTCAGCCCCCTGGGCTCAAGGTGGCTTACCCTAAATCTCCCATCCGTCAGTGCCCAGTAATCCACCATCAGTTTACTGCTTGGGACCATTCTATTTAGCTTGGAAGAACAACCCCGTGTGCCTTCACACATGGAATTCAAGCCTCCAGTGTAGCCTCGCCTCATCTCAGGGTCCCTCCATCAGTGGTACCTGGAAGGTATTGTCCCTGCTCTCCTGGCTGACGGATGGCTTCATCAAAAACCAACAACTATTTTTAGCAAGAGGGCTTTCTAAATCCACATAGAAGGGGAAATTTTCTGAAAAAAAGAAAATCTGTGGATTTCAAAGACAACCTTTTACATTATTCTGCAGAACAGCTTCTGATTCTTCTTTTCAAAAATATTTTTATTGATTTCAGAGAAGAAGGGAGAGGGAGAGAGAGATAGAAACATCAATGGTGAGAGAGAATCATTGATTGACTGTCTCCCACATGCCCTCTACTGGGGATTGAACCTGCAACCAGGCATGTGCCCTGACTGAGAATCTAACCATGACTTCCTGGTTTATAGGTCGACACTCAACCACTGACCCACACCGACCGGGCCAGCTTATTCTTCTTAGAAACTCTAGTTTATTTGAAATCTATCCTTTCCAAGAAGGGGAGGATCTTTAAGTTTGAAAAACCAAGGTTCCACTGAGCTGGTCTTTCCACAACCAATACATATTTGTCCTAAAGTTCCTCAAGAACCCATCTTTTAAATGTATTTTATTCCCCAAATTTCCAAGATCTCAGGACTAATTCTTTGGCAGGGCTCAAGTTCACGATTGTTGTACTTGTTTTTGTTCCCAACTGACACCCCAGCAGTTCATGCAAGAAGGGCATATTTCTAAACCAGCAGCCCGGCTGGCCACCCACAGCAGACCCCAGGGATCCCAGGCTGTACTTATTATAGGACACACAGGCACACATCTAATATAATACGATATGCACACATCACAGATCATATATAACATAACATGACACACGAAGTATCATGTTTGCTGACCTCCAACAGCCATGCCTATGAATTGCTGCCTCTGCCTGTCTCCTGTCCCTGCAAGACTTGCCTCCAGGGTCTCTGTTCTTAGCAGTGAGACAGGGTCCCTTTACCCTATGCTTATACTAGTGGATACAATAGGAATTTAACAGATAGAGGGAAGAGGAACCAGTGTTGGAATGAAAACACCTCTATATCCACCAGCATGCTAATACTAACGGAGGGTAGTGATTCTCTGCATCCCACATTGCGAAATAGTTTCTGGAAGAAAACTCATACTGTGTTCTAAACAAGCAACCTTTGTCCCTTTATCATGCTTATATCATACTACATCCTGTAACATCCCCCACATGTTTTCTCTCTATACCTTCCTGTGAGATAAATAGCAGGCAACTTGCTAGCTCCTGATTAGAGATGGAAGACTTGGAGCCTAGAGAGCAGATAAAACCAAACAAATTTGCCTGTGGGCCAGGTCAGATACCTTCTACTAAGCAAGACTTCTTGCCAGCACAAACCAATCTCCCAGATACATAAGTGAAGAACCAGAAAAATAGAGAAATACGAAAAGTGAACCTTGCCCAAAAGACAGCATTTTATCACCATAGTTGAGCCCTGCAGGCCTAGGAGCCTTAGCTTTCAGAAGTTTTTTGCTTTGGCCAATTGCAAACATTCCGTATTGCACCAAGACAGAGGAATAAAAGCAATGCAGCACCCAATGGGACATTTTGACTCTGCTTTGCTTCCATCAATCAACCAAGAACTTCCTAGGTGGAAATGAAGTATCCACAACCCTAAATTTTCCTGCCTGGCTCCCAACCCAGCCAGCTCCAAGGGGAGGCCACCGCGTTCCCTGGCCGAGTTCCCTCAGGTGTCCTCTCACTGGCCAGCATTTAGGTAGAACTCCAAAAGAAACTGTTACTTCCACTCCGTTCCAGTCCATTCTTCCACGATAATGCATCCCAGGCGTTGCGTTTCAGGCTAGTATTTACGGGCTATGCGGGCTATTTCCAGGTCTGGCTATTACCAATGAATGCGGTGACATTAATATGAGTAAATGCAGGAAAAGGGATGAAATAAAACATATCCTATTGAAGGAAATGAGAGCCCCTTAAGAAAGGAAAACACACATAGGAAAAGACATGGGCATATCAGAATACAAATAGGGCACTTGGGAACAGTGGATTCCACAGGCATGAGGTTATTGAAGTATTTGATACTAGAGTAAGCACCTGCAGATATGAATTACATCCTTGTTCAGACCACTAACACTAGAGTACTGACATCTCAGGAAGTGCTTATGTTATATTTCAAATCCCCCTGCCCACTGCCCAAATATCCAATAAATCAATCAATGATAAAGGACACTGGCTAAACGGCTTAAAATGCTGAACAAGCCACCTCTCCCTCCTCAGAGAGGCTGCCACCCCTAATTTATTGGGGGCTTCCCTAGTCACTCACACCCCAGCCCTGGGACACAGGGAGGGTGAGATGGGCCTTTAACACCTCCAGTGCTGACGTGGTGGGGGAGCAATATGCTGGACATCTGGGGACGCTGAGGTGGGCTCCTGAGGTGGGCGTCAGCTTGGAGAGGGCAGATGGAATTCTCTAGTGTCTCTCCCCACCCACCCTGTCCCAACTCAGTTGTCACTTCTCTCTCCTTGGGGTGAGACATGAGGTTGTGGGCCATGCTCACTTTATTTGGTTATACGGTGTCTTTTATATATTGAGGCAGGCTTTCTTTTCTTTTTTTAAAATATATTTTATTGATATTTTTAGAGGGAGGAAGGGAGAGGGATAGAGAGTTAGAAACTTCGATGAGAGAGAAACATCAATCAGCTGCCTCCTGCACACTCCCTACTGGGGATGTACCCACAACCAAGGTACATGCCCTTGACCGGACTGGAACCTGGGACCCTTGAGTCCGCAGACTGACGCTCTATCCACTGAGCCAAACCCGTTAGGGCGAGGCAGGCTTTCTAATGATTTTTGTTTTGTTTTGTTAATTCTCACTCAAGGATATTTTTTCCATTGATTTTTAGAGTGGAAGGGAGGGGGAGAGACAGAGAGAGAGAAACATCGATGTGAGAGAGATACATCATTGATTGCTTCCCACATGTGCCCCGACCGGGCCATGGATAGAGCCTCCACCGAGGTATGTGCATGCCCTTGACCAGAATCGAACCCCAGACCTTTCGGTCTGAGGGCCAATGCTCCAACCACTGAGTCAAACTGGGCAGGGCTAATAATAATTGTTTTATAAGCACAAAATCAAAGGCATAATGAACATTTTAGATACTTTCCTCAAGACAACATGAAATCTCTAGTCACGTAGAACAGGGGATTAAAAACTAATCTGTGGTATGTTTTTAAAAGATTGGGGAAAAGTGTCAAAACTCTAATAATGATTATCTTTGGGTGGCAAAATTTGGGGGGGGGTGTCATTTTTTCTTTCCTGTATTTCCCCAATATTCTGTAATATTAGTGTGATGGTTAATTTTACACATCAGTGTGACTGGGTCACAGTGATGCACCAAGGGGTGGCCAGATATTTGGTCAAAAATTATTCTGGGTGTTTCTGTGAAGGTGTTTTGGACGAGACTGGCATTTGAATCAGGAAACTGAGCAAAGCAGATTGCACTCCCCAATGTGGGTGGGCCTTGTTTAATCACTTGAAAACCTGAATAGAATAACAAGGCTGGTGAGAGAGAACCCCTCCGTAACTGTCCTTGAGCTGGGACATCAGTCTTCTCCAGCCTTCGGACAGAGACTTGGACTGACCTACACCCTCAGCCTCCTGGGTCTCCAGCTTGCCAGCTACAGATCGTGGGACTTCTCAGCCTCCAGAATTGCATGAGCCAATTCCTTAATATATCTTATTAGTTTTGTTTCTCTGGAGGACACAAATACAACTAGTTTTGCATTTATACTTTTACTAGCTTCTACAATATTATTTCTGTAATTAGAAAATAACTTTTAAAATTCATCTATGCAAATTTAGGAAGAACTATGTACTTATGCAAAGACAGCCTAACAGATTAATCCCACTGAGAGAGCATTTGTGTTTCATTTTATTTTTTTTTTAAAGAATAGTTTTTCTTTTTTCTTTTTTTTTTTTATATTTTATTGATTTTTTACAGAGAGGAAGGGAGAGAGATAGAGAGTTAGAAACATTGATGAGAGAGAAACATTGATCAGCCGCCTCCTGCACATCTCCTACTGGAGATGTGCCCACAACCCAGGTACACGCCCTTGACCGGAATCGAACCCGGGACCTTTAAGTCCGCAGGCCGACGCTCTATCCACTGAGCCAAAACGGTTTCGGCTGTGTTTCATTTTAGGTTTAATTTTTATATTTATTCTTACCACATAAATCTTAAGGCACCTAGAAAGTATTAACTTCAATGTTATTTACATAACATTACTCAAAAGCCTTTATTGGTTTTGAAAGTATAGTTTTTTGGTTTAAAATTTTGCATTGGAAGTGAAATCAGTTTATAATTACTAGTATATGAAATCAATAATAGCAAAAGTCTTAGCCTTGTTTTTAAATCAGATGGCATTAAACAATACAATTAACAGTAATGAACATTTAAAAAATTTTTTACCAAGTGCTGCATTAATTATTTTATTCAGTCATCACAATAATCCTGTGTTTTAGGCACATCAGCCACATTTTATAAGGGAGGCTATCTCAGATGGCAGGGACACGGCAACTCACCCAAGTTCACAGGGGCTAGCAGGTAACAGGGCTGGGGCTCGAACCCAGGGCCTCTACTTCCCAATCGTATGCTCTCCCCTATGAAGGGTGATGCTGTCCCCTGCTTGAAGAGCTCACTGTCAGGACCAGGCAGATACCCAGGAAACGCCATCAGAGTTTAAGATTCAGCATTAATTCTGAGTGTGTTTTCACTGACTTTCATCAATTATAGCAAGTCGTGCCTGACTTGCTCCATTTTAAAAACTGAAGTTCAAAGTTGGAAAAGAATTCGCCCCCCAGTTAGTGGCAGCTCCAGAAAGAGAAGCCTGGAATGATGGCTTGTGCTCCAAATGAGGCATAAACAGGGACCTAGCTGCAGCCCACGAAGCCGTGTTCTGAGGAGGCTGAGTGAAAGCAGCCTTCCCCTCTGTCCAGATGTTCAGAAACAACAGAATGTAATAATTCAGAGGGGGAAACGCTTTTGTTTTATTGTTGACTTTTTATTAAGTTTTACAAAATCAGTGATTCTCTTTAGGGCCCTCAAATCATTGATTTCTTCTGCATAGAATGCCAAGAATCGGATGTCCTTTAATAATTAATGTCTTCCTTCAGATCATCCAGAATAGGACTACGGAGGGCAGTGGTAAGGATGGTGTGGGAAGAAAGGGAAAACAAGAAGGGAGAAAGGAGCAACGACAAAGGAAAAGAATACAGAAAAAATTCATTTTTGCTATTATAATTAACCACCATTTCTGAGGATTTTCTAAGAGGTGTTTTGTGTATATTAAGTATCCCAAAAACACTTGAAAGGCAGACATTGCCATTATTTTAGACAATGAATTTGAGATCAGCCTGTTCAGGGCCACGCAGCTAAATGGAGAAGCTGGGATCTGAATCCAGGTCAATCGGACTCTAGAGTCTGAGTTCTCGACCTCATGAGAGAACTGTTCCCCATTTCTATGCTCTATAGGCAGGGACCCCAAATATTCCTGATGCTCTTTCCCAACTTGGCCAAATAATGGCTAAAAGGTGGTTCCCAAGCTACTTAGAGTTTTTTTATCTATTAAAGCTCATGATCTGTGAATTAAGATTCTTTTCCCATTGAACTTTTAATGCAATTGAGAGTCAGGGCTGTTGATTAAAACACAGGATTTTATTTGAAGTGGAATTAATGCTGGTACCAACAGGGTCCTGCTAGAATTCCTCTGCACTAAAATTTTCCAAAGGTGATGTCATCCCAACAAACAAGGTTGTTCTCCATGTTTAGCCACAAGCAGATGGTGCCAGGTCTATCAGCTACAGTTAGCTGGGAAATCCTCAAAGGAAATGGGGTGGGGTGGGAGGTGGGGGAGAAAGAGAACAACCAAAGAACCTATATGCATACTAGAGGTCCAGTACACGAATTCGTGCATGGGTGGG